>NC_090380.1:15710642-16441892 GCF_036365525.1 Heterodontus francisci | reverse complement strand
TACAACAAAAATGCTTTTTCTATGTAATGCAAATGTACATTGCATATAAAATGGAATGGCAAGAGTTCGGAGGCACCTCATTTTTTTTATTCATTCATGGGATGTGGGTGTCGTTGGCTAGGCCAGCATTTATTGCCCATCCCTAATTTTCCTGGAGAAGGTGGTGGTGAGCTTCTGCCTTGAACCGCTGCTGTCCATGTGAGGTAGGTACACCCACAGTGCTGTTAGGACGGGAGTTCCAGAATTTTGGCCCAGCGGCATGAAGGAACGGCGATATAGTTCCAAGTCAGGATGGTGTGTGACTTGGAGGGGAACTTGCAGGTGGTGGTGTTCCCATGCATTGCTGTCCTTGTCATTCTAGTTGGTAGAGGTCGTGGGTTTGGAAGATGCTGACTAAGGAGCCTCGGTGCATTGCTGCAGTGCATCTTGTAAATGGTACACACTGCTGCCACTGTGCGTTGATGGTGGAGGGAGTGAATGTTTGTAGATGGGGTGCCAATCACGCGGGCTGCTTTGTCCTGGATGGTGTCGAGCTTCTTGAGTGTTGGAGCTACACCCATCCAGGCAAGTGGAGAGTATTCCGTCACACTCCTGACTTGTGCCTTGTAGATGGAAGACAGGCTTTGGGGAGTCAGGAAGTGAATTACTCGCCGCAGGATTCCCAGCCTCAGACCTGCTCTTGTAGCCACAGTATTTATATGACTACTCCAGTTCAAGTAGCAGAAATGGTTGGTAAAGATAATGTGGTTGATAGAGTATGCACAGACTGTCAAAAAGCATTTGCTGAAGTTTCACATAATAGGCTTGGAGCAAAGCTGAAGCTCATGGAACCAAGGGGATAGTGGCAGCACGGATACGAAGTTGATGGAGTGACAAGAAACAGTAGTGGTGAACAGTTGTTTTTCAGACTGGATGGTTCCCCAGGGGCCAGTATTAGGACCACTGCTTCCTTGATTATTAAAACTTAGTATTGGGTATACAGGGCATAATTTAAAAATTTGCAGATGACACAAAAAACTTAGAAGTATGATGAACTGTAGGAGGAATGTGATAGACTTCAAGGAAAACAGACAGGTTGGTTAAATGGGGAGACACTTGACAGATGCAATTTAACAGAGAAATGTGAGGTGATACATGTTCGTAGGAAGAACAAGGAGAGGTAACATAAAATTAAGGGTACAATTCTAAAGGGGGTACAGGAACAGAGAGGTGGCACAGAAGGTTGGGGAAGTGGTTAAAAAGGCATATGGGATACTGAGCTTTATAAATAGAGGTATGGAGTACAAAGGCAGGCAAGTTATGATGAACCTTTATAAAACAATGGTTCAGTCTGAACTGGAGTATTGTGTCCAATTCTGGGTATGGCATTTTAGGAAAGATGTGAAGACTTTAGTGAGGGTGCAGAAAAGATTTATGAGAATGGTTCCAGGAATGAGGGACTTCAGTTAGGTGAATAGATTGGAGAAGTTGGGGTTGTTCTTCTTAGAGAAGGTTGAGAGGAGATTTTATTGAGGTGTTCAAAATTATCAGGGGTCTAGACAGAGTAGCTAGAGAAAAATGGTTCCCATTGGCAGAAGGGTCGAGAACCAGAATTCATGGATTTAAAGTGATTGGCAAAACAATGAAAGCTTACATGAGGAAAACCTGTTTTATGAAGTGACAGGTTACCCTCTGTAATTCACTGCCTGAGTGTATGGTAGAAGCAGATTCATTCATGACTTTCAATGGGGAATTGGATAAGCACCTGAATGAAAGATTTGCAGGGCTACAGGGAAAGGGCCGGGGACTGGGACTAGCTAAAGTACTCTTGGCGGCATGGGCAGCCATGATCTTATTGAATGGCGGTTGCAGGCTCGAGGGGCCGGACGGCCTACTCCTGCTCCTAGTTCTTATGATCTTATGATGATAGGCTGAATGGCCTCTTTCTGTGCTCTAACCATTCTATGATTTTATTCTATATGCCTTGACAAATCAGAGGGTGCCTAAGAGTACAGTCTCAATCATTTTTAAAATTTGTTCTTGGGATGTGAGCATCACTGGCAAAGCCATCATTTATTGCTCATCCCTAACTGCCCTCAAGAAGGTGGTGGTGAGCTGCCTTCTTGAACCGCTGCAGTCCATATGGTATAGATACACCACAGTGTGGTTAGGAAGAGAGTTCCAAGATTTTGATCCAGCGACCGTGAAGGAACAGCAATATAGTTCCAAGACAGGAAGGGAACGTGCAGGTGGCGGTGTTCCCATGCACCTGCTGCGCTTGTCCTTCTAGATGTTGCAGTTGGAAGTTGCTGTTGAAGGAGGCTTGCAGTGCATCTTGTAGATGGTACACACTGCTGCCACTATTCGCTAGTGGTAGAGGGAGTGATGTTTAAGGTGGTGGATGGGATGTCAATCAAGTAGACTGCTTTGCCTTGGATGGAGTCGATCTGCAGAAGTGTTGTCAGTGCTGCACTCATCCAGGTAAGTGGAGAGCATTCCATCACACTCCTGACTCTTGCTTTGTAAATGTTGGACAAGTTTTGGAAAGTCAAGAGGTGAGTTACTTGCCACAGAATTTCCAACCTCTGTCCTGCTCTGGGAGAGAAGCATCAGGGTAGGAGAGCATTTAAAAAGCATGCCAGAACCTCAGAGATTCGAAGAGAAGCAGCGGGGGAGGAGATGTTCGGAGGCAAATCACATCAAAAAGTGACATCACAATCAACAGAGAGCGCGTGCAAACAGAAAGCTGGCCGGGGTGAGCATACCAGTAAGCTTTTAACTTAATCTAAGTTAATCAAATATAAAATAAAACTTGATCGATTCATTATTATAAAAACTAAAGCAGATTTTATAATTTACCATAATATATATATATATATTATATACTACATATGTGTGTGTAACAGGAAGTGTTATAAGAGTATAAACACAGAGGATTAGAAGTATTAATTACAATTGATTGTTTAAACAGGTACTTTCAATTTAATTTAAATCAGACATAGCAAACATCCAAATTAATAAATTAAATAGAATAGAGATGGCTGCGCAGGCAATGTGTTGCAGCTGTAGTGTGTGGGAGCTGGTGGACGCCAGTGCGATCCACGGTGGTCACATCTGCAGCAAATGTTGGCTGCTCGAGGACTTTCAGCTCAGAGTTGATGAGCTGGAGTCCAAGCTGCGGACACTGCGACACATCAGGGAGGCGAGAGTTACCTGGACACTGTTTCAGGAGACAGTCACACCCTTAGATTAATTACATCAAATTTGGATGGTGGTCAGGGACAGGAGGGTGACTGCGAGTGAGGCAGGTATGGGGATCCAGAATTTATCTTTGGAGGAGCCTCAGACAGTGCCCTTATCCAATAGGTACGAGGTTCTTGCTCCTGGTGTGGATAAGGGCACAGGCTGCATGGAGGATGACCAAACTGACCACAGCACCATGGTTCAGAGTGCCATTCAAGTGGCGGGAGAAAAGAGAAATGTAGTAGTAATAATAGGGGATAGCATAGTTAGGGGAATAGATACTGTTCTCTGCAGCAAAGACAGGGAGTCCTGAAGGCTGTGTTGCCTACCTAGTGCCAAGGTTAAGGGCATCTCTTCTAGGCTGGAAAGAAACTTGAAGTGGGAGGGGAAGGGTCCAGTTGTCGCAGTCCACGTAGGTACCAACGACAAAGGTAGGACTAGGAAAGAGGTTCTGCTGAGGGACTACGAGCAGCTCGGGGATAAATTAAAAAGCAGAACCACAAAGGTAATAACCTCTGGATTACTACCTGAGCCACGTGCAAATTGGCATAGGATAAATAAGATTAGAGAGGTAAACGCGTGGCTCAAAGATTGGTGTGGGAGAAATGGGTTCTGATTCATGGGGCACTGATACCAGTACTAGGTAAGGAGAGAGCTGTTCCGTTGGAACAGGTTTCATTTGAACCATGCTGGGACCAGTGTCCTGGTGAATCGTACAACTAGGGTTGTAGATAGGACTTTAAACCAATTAGTGGGGGGGAGGGTTCATTGAAGGGAAGTTTAAAAATTCAAAAAGAAACGAGAGAGCAGAGGTGCAGGGTCATGAAGAGGAGAATGGTAATCAAAGCATGACAGGAAGAGGAAGAAAATATAAGAATAGTGCAGCAGAAATTAGAAACAGAATGAATAATAATGGTAAAAAGTCAAAGCTTAAGGCTCTTTATCTGAAAGCTCGCAGCATTTGTAACAAGATAGATGAGTTGACAGCACAAATAGAAATTAACGAGCATGACTTGATAGCTATTACAGAGACGTGGTTGCAGCTTGACCAAGACTGGGAACTCAATATTCAAGGGTATTCAACGTTCCTGAAAAATAGGCGAAAAGGAAAAGGAGGTGGGGTAGCTTTGTTAATAAAGAAAGGTATCAGCGTGGTGGTGAGTAGTGATATAGGTGCAATATATCGTGATGTGGAATCAGTTTGGGTAGAAATAAGGAATAGCAAGGGGAAGAAGTCATGGGTGGGAGTCATCTATAGGCCCCCGAAGAGTTGCCTCACTGTAGGACAAAATATAAATCTGCAAATAATGGAGGAGTGTAAGAAGGGCACTACAATTGTCATGGGTGATTTAATCTGCATATTGACTGGACAATCAGATTGGCAGATTTAATTTGCATATTGACTGGACAATCAGATTGGCAGATTTAATTTGCATATTGACTGGACAATCAGATTGGCAGAGGTAAAATGGAAGACGAATTTGTAGAGGGCATCAGGGATTGTTACTTAAAGCAATACGTTGCCGAACCTACCCAGGAACAGGCTATTTTAGATCCAGTAATGTGTAATGAGGTAGGATTAGTAAGAGATATCGTAGTTAAGGATCCTCTAGCGGGTAGCGATCACAACAAGGTAGAATTTCAGATTCAGTTTGAGGGCGAGTAACTCGGGTCTCAAACCAGTGTCCTCAACTTAAACAAGGGCAATTACGGAGATATGAAGAAAGAGTTGTCTAAAGCGGGCTGGGAAAATAGACTAAGGGGAAGGTCAGTGGATGAGCAATGGCAGACATTTAAGCAGACATTTCAGAATGCTCAGCAAAAATTTATCCAGGTCAAAAAGGATTTGATGAGAAGGATGAACCACCCATGGTTAACAAAGGCAGTCAAGGAGAGTATCCAATCAAAAACTAAGGCATACAAAATGGTGAAAACTAGTGGTCGGCCAGCGGATTAGGAATTCTTTTAGTAACCAGCAGCGGATGACTAAAAAGCTAATAAAGAGGGAGAAAATTGATTAAAGTAAATTGGCAAGAAATATAAAAACAGCAAAAGCTTTTACAGTATATAAAAAGAGAGTAGCTGAAGTGAGCATGGGACCCTTGGAAGATACGATTGGAGAATTGAAAACGGGGAACACGGAAATGGCAGATAATTTAAACCAATATTTTGCATCGGTCTTCACGGTGGAGGACACTATAAACATCCCACGGATATTAGATAAGCAAGAAGCTAATGGGAGGAAAGATCTTGTAACAGTCTCTTATCGAGGGACAAAGTATTTGACAAACTAATGGGACTAAAGGCAGACAAGTCGCCAGGACCTGATGGCCTACATCCAAGAGTTTTAAAGGAGGTGGCTGCAGAGATAGTGGAGGCATTGGTCGAAATATTCCAGAACTCACTGGATTCCGGGTGGGTCCCAGCGGATTGGAAAATCGCTAATGTGATGCCCATGTTCAAGAAGGGAGGGAGACGAAAAGCAGGAAACTATAGGTCAGTCGGCCTAACATCGATCATTGGGAAAATGCTAGAGTCCATTATTAAGGAAGAAATAGCAGGACATTTAGAAAAGCTTAACGCTATCCAACAAAGTCAACATGGTTTTGTGAAAGGGAAATCATGTTTGACAAATTTGCTAGAGTTCTTTGAGGATATAACAAGCAGAGTCGATAAAGGGGAACTGGTAGATGCAGTGTATTTGGATTTCCAGAAGGCATTCGAAGGTGCCACATAAAAGATTATTGCACAAGATAGGAGCTCACGGTATTGGGGGTAATGTATTAACATGGATTGAGGATTGGTTAACTCATAGAAGTGAGAGTTGGGATTAATGGGTCTTTTTCAGGTTGGAAATTCGTAACTAGTGGAGTGCCACAAGAATCAGTCCTAGGACCTCAATTATTTACTATCTATATTAATGACTGTCACTCCAGAATTGGCCTTTATAGCCACTCCAGGCGCTGCTTCACAAACCACTGACCACCTCCAGGCGCATATCCATTGTCTCTCGAGATAAGGAGGCCCAAAAGAAAAAGAAGAATATTAATGACTTGGAGGGGGAACAGAGTGTAATATATCCAAATTTGCTGAGGATACAAAAATAGGTGGGAGGGCATGTTGTGATGAGGACATAAGGAATCTGCCAGGGGATATAGATAGGTTGAGTGAGTGGGCAAAAACTTGGCAGATGAAGTTTAATGTAGGAAAGTGTGAGGTCATGCACTTTGGTAGGAAGAATCAAAAGGCAGACTATTATTTAAATGGAGAGAGACTTCAAAAAAGTGCAGCACAGAGGGATCTGGGTGTTCTTGTGCATGAAACACAAAAAGTTAGCATTTAGGTGCAGCAAGTAATTAAGAAGGCAAATGGAATTTTGGCCTTTATTTCTAGGGGATTGGAGTTTAAAAATCGGGAAATGTCGTTCCAACTGTACAGGGTGTTGGCGAGGCCGCACCTGGAGTACTGTGTACAGTTTTGGTCCCCGTATTTAAGAAAGGATATACTGGCATTGCAGGCAGTTCAAAAGAGATTCACTAGGCTGATTCCTAGGATGAAGGGGTTGATTCATCAAGAACGGCTAAACAGGTTAGGCCTTTATTCATTAGAGTTTAGAAGAATGAGGGGTGATTGTATTGAAACATACAAGATTCTGAGGGGGCTTGACAAGGTAGACGTTGGGATGATGTTTTTACTAGTGGGGGAATCTCAAACTAGGGGACATAGTTACAGAATAAGGGGACACGCATTTAAAACGGAGATGCAAAGGAATTTCTTCTCAGAGGGTAGTGAATATCTGGAATTCTCTACCCCAGAGAGTTGTGGAGGCTAGATCACTGAAAGTATTTAAAGAGGAGGTAGATAGAGTTTTGAAATATCAGGGAGTTGAAGGCTATGAGGAGCTGGCATGAAAGAGTTGAGGTCTGGGGCCTACTCCTGCTTCTATTTCTTATGCTCTTGTAGCCCAGTATTTATATGGCTAGTCCAGTTAAGTTTCTGGTCAATGACAACTGCAAGGATGTCGGTCTCTGTCACCTTTTAGAATGTTTGACCATTTTTACACAGAAAGGATCTTGGCAGATTTAGATTAAAAATATTACACTTTTAAATTAAATCCTGAATTCAAGAGATTCAAATGAGCACAGCAATCAGAGGATGGGAAGTAATGGATCAGTCTGTGGAATGTTGCTACTTGCATACCACTTCAAAGAGAAACAATAAGAGCTAGATTTTCTTTTGAGTTTTAGGGGCATTAAACCCAGGAATTCTCTTCCACAAAAGCTGCCATTCGTTTTTAATATCTAACCAATGCCCACTCTGTTGTATTTCAACAGGCTCAAGCGGGTATGGCTAACCCTCCCACTCCTTTCTTCTAAACTCCGCCCAAACTCTACTCTGGTCAACACCACTGCCACACAGATGGTGTCACAAGCAGCACAGTGCCATCGCTGAAGCAGGTGTCACATTGAGGGGGCCAGATAGTTCACATGTTGGTGTTGCTTTGTCTGCATATCAATATTAGCAGTTGTACTCTGGCGGGTTGTCAACTTTTTTTCTGCCCTGTGTAGTCTGCACTGAAATTAGTTTGGCGTGGACTGCAGACACAGATTTCCCAACGGGAATCCCTCTATTCCTATATATTAAGGACTAGATTGAAGACCATCAGAATGAGGCATCACAGGCGATGTTTATTTGCTTTGCACAAAGACTCACTCAGTAGGGTCTATGGCCCAAGGTCTGACTTTGACTTTCCTGACCATCAATGCCTCAGAAGTCTGTGCTTCCTCCCCTAGACACTATTGGTACAGTTTATCAATTGCTGGGTGAAGATCTACAGCCCACTTCCACCAAGAGAGACTGTATCAGCCCAAGTCACCACAGATTCCGACAGGTGCAAGGAGCATGTGGCACTCAAAGCTCTATGGCAACCCGCTTAATTTTAAGAACACGACAGGCTTTCATCATGCAGGTAGTGCAGTGCCACTCACCTTATCCTGCACATTTATATCTGCTCCTTAGGAAGCTGTCATTATGTGACAATCTACCGCAACAGCCCTGATAACTCAAATCCATGCATCAGGGCTGTCCCTGCAGTCATGGGTACTCTAGTAAGGTTTCCACAGAAAAAGGGATGATAGATATAATGAGGCCCATGGCATTATATGAAGGGCACTCAAGCAAACTATAAACATGATGCAGTCTCATTTTAGTTGCCTGAATGAATCAGGTGGAGCTGTACATCACAACCTAGTGAGAGTTTCCAGAATCACTGTGACTTGCTGCATAATACATAACATTTGGATGAATAAAAGGCTTGCTGCTTCCAGAGCTGATGGACATGATGACGGAGACAGATAGAGGAAACTTCGTCCTCTTAGCATAGCACAGGAATTATCCATGCCAGCCATGGCTCGGAGGTGTCACTCTTGAATCCGAGTCAGAAGGCAGAGAGTTTATCCCACTCCACTGACTTGAGAACATAATCTCGGCTCACAGTCCAGTGCACTACTCAGTGTGCACTGCAATGTCAAAGGTGCTGTCTTTCAGATGGGATGCAAAACAGAGGCCCTGTCTGCCCTCTCAGGAAGATGTAAATGATCCCATGGTACTAATTCGAAGAGCAGGTGAGTTCTCCTGAACGTCCTAGCCAATATTTATCTCTCAACCAGCAGCACTAAGCAGATTATCTGTTATTTATCTCTGCTGTTTGCAGCATGTTGCTCTGCGCTAATTGATTTCTACTTTTCCTACATTACAGTGACTTCAAAAGTACTTCTTGGGCTGTAAAGTGCCTTGTGACATCCAGATATGCTACATAAATGTAAGTTTTCTTTACTCAGGAAGGAAAGCACAGGACAAACAGCAGCCAGAAAACATATTGCCCAGTGCTTTCAAATAATAAAAGACAGGACACCTAATAAAGTCACTTCACAACTACCTGTTCTTTTCCCAACATCCTCACAAAGTCTTTAAGTGTCAGACTTCTGCTTACTTCTTTCATAAGACAAAAATCTGCATTTCTCTGCCACCATTCAAGTTCAAAGTTTCCAAACATACACTGAGACAAATTCGGAACTGATGACATGTCTACTTTGCAGAACAGCATTCACCAATAGGTGACACAAAATCTAATCAATCCATCTACTTCTATGAGCTTCTTCCTGAGATGAGGTTAAGCGGTGTGTTATGGACAGCAGGTAAGGGGTGCAGGTGGTTCTCACTGTTCACCTCTCAACTGACCACAATTGTATTTTGTTTAAAATGATGAGTCAGCCTGAATGTTTTACTTGCCAAATAAACAGATAGCGACAGTCTTCTATTTTAAACCTACAAGAAAACCTAACCATTCAGTGAACAATATTCATTCACTTAAGACTTTACAACACCACTCATGCACACATTCACTCTCACATGCACTGTCAAGAGAAGATGATAGATGGTAAAAGTTAAGAGGTCAAGGTGGGATAGGTGTTTGTGGTTTACGGTAAAGTTGTTGAATCTTCTCGGAAGGACTGTATCTTTTAAAGTTATAGGCCTGGGTTAGTTGTAGTCTTGAATTTGTTGAGGTTATGTAGATTTCCAGTGGTTAAGATTTCAAACTGGAGGCGGCGGTCACTTTCAGTTCTCTGCTGCACCAGGTTGAAGTGTAGAAACAGCAGCATGGCTTCTTCTTGTTTAGGCTGGATCTTTTCACAGCCCTTGGCTGGACCACAGAAGGAAGTTAAAAGCAAAATACTGTGGATGCTGCAAATCTGAAATAAAAACAAGAAATGCTGGAAATACTCAGCAGGTCTGGCAGCATCTGTGGAGAGAGAAGCAGAGTTAACGTTTCAGGTCAGTGACCCTTCTTCGGAACTCACCAGTGGACTTCAACTCACAGAAGGAAGTTGTTGTGAAAAATCTCTCTCTCCAGAGGGTTGCTTTTAAGGTCAAAATCCATCAAATTAGAATATTGTTCATTGACACATGGTCCTCTATCCTCATGTGACCACACAATGGACCAGGATGTGGAATCCATGGCCATCCATTGAAGTCTTGATGGGTATAATGTTGTTATGATGTGTCTACTTCACACTTTCTTTGCTTCAGAAGAACCCATTCAATTCAGAAATGTCTCTTGATGGTTTCAGGATGGGAGCAATTGACACCTCTTAGTCTGGAATATATCCTTTTGTCCTTTCAAGACAGTTTGAATATCCAGGCCAAGTTAGCTGACCTTCGGTGGCCATCTCGCAGCACAGTGACCACTTTTTTTTTTAAAGGAAAAGTCAATCTCAAAGATTCCACATTGAATAAAGTTCATATCTTAAAAGTAGGAATATATGTTTTTACTGGGCATGACAGATGGGTGATGGGGGCTGATTTCCCCAGAGCCATAGGATGTCCAAGGTCCACTCAGCTCAGTAAGCAGATATCAGAGAAATCAGCTTCCTGTAGGACATCTCCTGCACCAGTGGACTTCAAGGAGTGGGTATAGATGTTGCTTTCTGTGATAAGTGGCAGTGACTATGCTTTCTGAAGATCCTCTCCAATGTTGGTTCATGAGGGAGCTTCAAACATGGACCCGATACCCCTTGCCACTGCAGAGTGGCAACGGGTGTCAGGTCCATGTTTGAAGCTCCCTCATGAACCATCATTGGAGGGGATCTTCAGAAAGCATAGTCACTGCCACCCATCACAGAAAGCAACATCTATACCCACTCCTTGAAGTCCACTGGCGCATTGTGCACAGATGTCATCACAGGCCTAATGCTGCCAATTAAATCTTGGAATTCCTGTTAAAGAGCAGTGTTCAGGGTGATCTGCAAGTCAGCTCTTTGGTAGCCGTCATGCTAGATGCTGCTCCTGGTGCCTTCTGCTGCAGAAACCTCCTGGATTATCTCTCTTTAGATTATGAGAAATTTGATACCACTGTTTCTTCCTGTAAGGTGTCGCAGATGGATGTAGTGAACTCCTCCCACTTTTCCAACATTGCGATCATACGTGCGGAAATTGTCTTCATTGCCTGCAGGAGATTGATGCTTCCTAATCATCGGTCTATTGGAGACTGGGTTTTTGTAATCTGGGTTCCTAAGCTCCTTAGCGGAGTGTGGCAATTTCTGCACCCTCCATGGAGGAATGGCACACTCTGTCTCTGTTCTACTCCCAGGTCTTCATGCACACAAGTTCTTCTAAACCCCAATAAATTATAGTCCCAACCTGCTCTATGTTTCCTCTCAAGACAACCCCTTCATTCCAGGAATCAGCCTTGTGAACCTTTTCTGAATTGCTTCCAATGCAAGTATATCCATCCTTGCACAAGGAGACGAAAACTGCACAAAGTACTCTAGGTGCAGTCTCACCAATGCCCTGTACAGTTAGAACATAGAACAGTACAGTACAGGCCCTTTGGCCCACGATGTTGTGCCGAACCTTTAACCTACTCTAGGATCAAACTACCTACATACCCTTCATACTACTATCATCCATGTACCTATCCAAGAGTCGCTTAAATGTCCCTAATGTATCTGCTTCTACTACCACCGTTGGCAGTGCATTCCACGCACCCACCACTCTCTGTGTAAAGAACCTACCTCTGACATCTCCCCGAAACCTTCCTCCAATCACCTTAAAATTATGCCCCCTGGTGATAGCCCTTTCCACCCTGGGAAAAAGTCTCTGGCTATCCACTCTATGCCTCTCATCATCTTGTACCCCTCTATCAAGTCACCTCTCATCCTTCTTCGCTCCAATGAGAAAAGCCCTAGCTCCCTCAACCTTTCTTCATAAGACATGCCCTCCAGTCCAGGCAGCATCCTGGTAAATCTCCTCTGCACTCTCTCTAAAGCTTCCACATCCTTCCTATAATGAGGCGACCAGAACTGAACACAATATTCCAAGTGTGGTCTAACCAGGGCTTTATAGAGCTGCAGCATAACCTCGCGGCTCTTAAACTCAATCCCCCTGTTAATGAAAGCCAACACACCATACGCTTTCTTAACAACCCTATCAACTTGGGTGGCAACTTTGAGCGATCTATGGACATGGACCCCAAGATCCCTCTGTTCCTCCACACTACCTCTGCTGGTTTCTAAAATTTTCCCAATCTTCTGGTCTACCACTAGTCTTTGCAGCATTATACGCCTTTTCTTTCAATTTGATACCATCCTTAACTTCCTTAGTTAGCCACAGATGGTGCATCCTTCTCATAGAATCTTTCTTTCTGCATGGAATAGAACTTTGAGGGCTATGAAATATCTCCTTAAATGTCTGCCACTGCATCTCTACTGTCTTTCCTTTTAACTTATTTTCCCAGTCCACTTTAGTCAACTCTGTCTTCATATCCTTGTAATTGCCTTTATTTACACTAGTTTCAGACACAAAATTCTCACCCTAAAACTGAATGTGAAATTATATCATGATATGATCACTCTTGCCTAGAGGTCCTTTACTTTGAGGTTATTTATTAATCCTGCCTCATTACACTTTACCAGGTCTAAAATAGCTTATTAGTTGGTTCCAGAATGTATTGTTATAAAAAAAACTGTCCCTAATACATTCCACGAACTCATCCTCCAGGCTATCTTTGCCAATTTGATTAGTCCAATCTATAAAATGATTAAAATTGCCCATGATTATTATAGTACCTTTCCTATAAGACCCTTTTATTTCTTGATTTACATTATGTCCTACAGTGTAGCTGTTAGGGGCCTATAAACTACTTCCACCAGTAACTTCTTTCCTTTGCTATTCCTTATCTCCACTCAAACTGATTCTGCATCTTGATCTTCCAAGTCATCATTTTCTCACTACTGTACAGATCTTAGCCTTTATTAACAGAGCTACCCCACTTCCTTTTCCTTTCTTCCTATCTTTCCGAAATTACAAATACCCTTGAATATCAGTTCCTAGCCTTGGTCACCTTGCAACCACATCTCTATAAAGGCCATCATATCATACCCATTTATTTCTATTTGTGCTATCAATTCATCATCTTGTTACGAATGTTGCATGCATTCAGATAAAGAGCCTTTAATTCTGTCTTTTCACCATTTTTCCCTACTCTTACCTTATTTGCTGGTGCACTTTTATGTTTGTATGTTCTTCCCCTTCCTGTCACATTCTGGTTATCATTACCTGTATCACTACCCTGCACTATTGTCTTGTCTTTTCTGATTAACTTTCTAAATTTCCCCTCACCTGAACCCTCCCTCTCCACTATTTATATTAAAGCCCTCTCTACAGCCCTAGTTACACCATTCACCAGGACAATGGTTCCAGCAGGGTTCAGGTGAAGGCCATTCCAACGGTACAGTTCCCTCTTTTCGCAGTACTGGTGCTAGTGCCCCCTTAATCGAAACCCATCTCTCCCACACTAATCTTTCAGCCATGCATTCAACTCTGATCTTATTTACCCTATGCCAATTTGATTGTGGCTGAAGTAGTAACCCAGAGATTATTACTTCTGTGGTTCTGTTTTTTAGTTTAGCCCCGAGCTGCTCATACTTCCTCTTTCTTAGTCCTAACTATGTCATTGAAACCCACATGGACCATGACAACTGGATCCTTCCCTCTCAGTTGAAGTTCCTCTCCAGCCCCAGGGAATGTCTTTAACCCTGGCACTAGGAAAGCAACACAGCCTTTGGGATTCTTGCTCTCAGCTGCAGAGAACAGTATCTACCCCCTCCCTAAATATATTGTCCCCTACCACTACTACATCCTTTTTTTATAAAAGCAAAATACTGCAGATGCTGGAAATCTGAAATAAGAACAAGAAATGCTGGAAATACTCAGCAGATCTGGCAGCATCTGTGCAGAGAGAAGCTGAATTAACATTTCAGGTCAGTGACCCTTCTTACGTCCTGAAGAAGGGTCTCTGACCTGAAACGTTAACTCTGCTTCGCTCTGCACAGATGCTGCCAGACCTGCTGAGTACATCCTTTTTTTTTTTAAAACTTCCCCCACTTGAACGGCCAGGTGCACCACTGTGCTGTGGTTGGTTTGCTCATCCACCCTGCAGTCCCTGCTCTAATCCTCACAAGCTGCAGGAACCTTGAACCTGTTGGACAAGTGCAAGGGCTGAACCTCCTCCAATTCTACAGCAGGTAGGTGATTGGTTGGTGAGTATTAGGTTTCTTAATTTAAAAAAATACTAGGGCAGTGGTTGAAACTATGACCGGGATGCTATGTAGTACTATATTCAATTTATAGCTTAACAAGTTAAATAAATGCATAAGGTTTCAACCGGGCTAAGCATAACTGGAAGGGAATTAGTTTTAAGACTATTACCACAGAGCAGGTCCCGAGGCATTAATTAAAATTTATGTAAGGTAGTAAATAGATTCAAAAAAAGGGATACAGATTTTTTTCTTAGATTGTGGATGGGCAGCTGAGACCTGTCGCTTGCAATTCCAGCGTTATGTGAGAACGTCAGGACACTTCACTTGTCTTGAGGTGGGGGGGGGGGGGTGCGGGGTGGGGGTGGAAACCATGTTTATAGGAAGCGTCTCCAGTTGCTTGAGCTCAACACCAGGATTTCCGAGCTGGGGGCAGCTCGAGTCACTGCGGAGCATCAGGGAGGATGAGAGCTTCCTGTATTATATGTTCTATAAGGTGGTCACCTCACAGGTTGCGAGAGTTCAGGATAGTAGCTAGTAGATGGGTGGCCATCCCATGCAAAGAATAAAAAAGTAACAAATTTGGCATAAAAATGGTGAAGACTGGGCAAGGATAGACAATGTTCAGAAAAGGCAGGGAAGGAACAAAGGGAGGTGGGGTAGCAGTACTGATTAAGGAAAACATTATTGTGTAGGAAAGAGAGGATATCCTACATCCAGAGAGAAGACTCGGAGGATGGAGTTCCGGATCGGTAAGGAAAAAACCTTACCTCGGGGATTCGCGGCCTACATCCAGGGAGAAGACTCGGAGGACGTAGGTTACCTCGGGTGGTAAAAAAACTGAAAAAAAACCTGAAAAAGTGACATCACAGGAAACCCAATTGGCTGGTAGGGAATCTGTACTGAATTTGAAAATAATACATTGATTAAAATCCTAATTAACTAATTAATTAAGTAGAGGAGTAACTAAATCGGAGGGAGGAGATTACTGTATTTCTTTTTTTTTCTTCTTTGGCCTCCTTATCCCGAGAGACAATGGATAAGCGCCTGGAGGTGGTCAGTGGTTTGTGAAGCAGCGCCTGGAGTGGCTATAAAGGCCAATTCTAGAGAGACAGGCTCTTCCACAGGTGCTGCAGAAAAATTTGTTTGTCGGGGCTGTTACACAGTTGGCTCTCCCCTTGCGCCTCTGTCTTTTTTCCTGCCAACTACTAAGTCTCTTCGACTCGCCACACTTTAGCCCCGTCTTTATGGCTGCCCGCCAGCTCTGGCGAACGCTGGCAACTGACTCCCACGACTTGTGAGCAATATCACAGGATTTCATGTCGCGTTTGCAGACGTCTTTAAAGCGGAGACATGGACAGCCGGTAGGTCTGATACCAGTGGCGAGCTCACTGTACAATGTGTCCTTGGGGATCCTGCCATCTTCCATGCGGCTCACGTGGCCAAGCCATCTCAAGCGCCGCTGACTCAGTAGTGTGTATAAGCTGGGGATGTTGGCCGCCTTGAGGATTTCTGTGTTGGAGATACGGTCCTGCCAACATGATGCCAAGTATTCTCCGGAGGCAGCGAAGATGGAATAAATTGAGACGTCGCTCTTGGCTGACATACGTTGTCCAGGCCTCGCTGCCATAGAGCAAGGTACTGAGGACACAGGCTTGATACACTCGGACTTTTGTGTTCCGTGTCAGTGCGCCATTTTCCCACTCTCTCTTGGCCAGTCTGGACATAGCAGTGGAAGCCTTTCCCATGCGCTTGTTGATTTCTGCATCGAGAGACAGGTTACTGGTGATAGTTGAGCCTAGGTAGGTGAACTCTTGAACCACTTCCAGAGCGTGGTCGCCAATATTGATGGATGGAGCATTTCTGACGTCCTGCCCCATGATGTTCGTTTTCTTGAGGCTGATGGTTAGGCCAAATTCATTGCAGGCAGCCGCAAACCTGTCGATGAGACTCTGCAGGTTTTAATATTTATAGTAGAAATCTAGCACTAGGGACCATATAGTTAATTGTAACTTGATTTAGTAAGGATTTGATAAGTATTTATTTTTAATTAATTTATTAATTAGTACTAGAAATGTCAGTTAAAGGGGTGAAGTGCTTCACCTGTGAGATGTGGGAGGTCCGTGACGCTTCCAGCGTTCCGGACGACGACATCTGCAGGAAGTGTACCCAGTTGCAGCTCCTCACAGACCGCATGGATCCGTTGGAGCAGCAACTGGATGCACTTAGGAGCATGCAGGTGGCAGAAAGTGTCATAGACAGGAGTTTTAGAGATGTGGTTACACCCAAGGTGCAGGCAGACAGATGGGTGACTGCTAGAAGGGACAGGCAGTCAGTGCAGGAATCTCCTGTGGCCATCCCCCTCTCTAACAAGTATACCGTTTTGGATACTGTTGGGGGAGGATGGCCTATCAGATGAAAACAACAGAAGCAGCCAGAGCAGTGGCACCACGGCTGGCTCTGTTGTTCAGCAGGGAGGGGCAAAGCGCAGAAGAGCAATAGTTAAAGGGGACTCTATAGTCAGTGGCACAGATAGGCACTTCTGTGGACGTGAGAGACTCCAGGAGAGTATGTTGCCTCCCTGGTGCCAGGGTCAAGGATGTCTCTGAACGGACAGGGGGCATTTTGAAGGGGGAGGGTGAACAGCCAGCGGTTGTGGTACACATTGGTACTAACGACACAGGCAGGAAGAGTGACGAGGTCCTGCAGGGGGAGTTTAGGGAGTTAGGTAGAAAGTTACAGGACAGGATCTCTAGGGTTGTAATCTCGGGATTACTCCCTGTGCCACGTGCCAGTGAGGCTAGAAATAGGAAAATAATGCAGCTAAACACGTGGCTGAACAGCTGGTGTAGGAGGGAGGGTTTCAGATATCTGGATCATTGGGATCTCTTCCGGGACAGGTGGGACCTGTACAAGAAGGACGGGTTGCATCTAAACTGGAGGGGCACAAATATCCTGGCTGCGAGGTTTGCTAGCGTCACTCAGGAGGGTTTAAACTAGTGTGGCGGGGGGGTGGGAACCAGAGCAGTAGGACAGCAGGTGAAATAACTGAGGGGGAACTAGTAAATAAGGCCAGTAAGACTAAGAGGAAGAGCAGGCAGGGAGATGTTGCAGAGCACAGCGGGACTGGTGGTCTGAAGTGCATTTGTTTCAATGCGAGAAGTATAACAGGTAAGGCAGATGAACTTAAGAGCTTGGATTAATACTTGGAACTATGATGTTGTTGCTATTAGAGACTTGGTTGAGGGAAGGACAGGATTGGCAGCTAAATGTTCCGGGATTTAGAAGCTTCAGGCGGGATACAGAGGGATGTAAAAGGGATGGGGGAGTTGCATTACTGGTTAAGGAGAATATCACAGCTGTACTGCGGGAGGACACCTCGGAGAGGTCATGCAGCGAGGTAATATAGGTAGAGCTCAGGAATAGGAAGGGTGCAGTCACGATGGGGGGGTTTACTACAGGCCTCCCAACAGCCAGGTAGAGAGGTAGAGGAGCAAATATGTAGACAGATTTTGGAAAGATTTAGAAGCAACAGGGTTGTAGTGGTGGGTGATTTTAACTTCCCCTATATCACTTAGTGCTAGGGGCTTGGATGGGGCAGAATTTGTAAGGAGCATCCAGGAGGGCTTCTTGAAACAATATGTAGATAGTCCAACTAGGGAAGGGGCCGTACTGGACCTGGTATTGGGTAATGAGCCCGGCCAGGTGGTTGAAGTCTCAGTAGGGGAGCATTTCGGGAACAGTGACCACAATTCCGTAAGTTTTAAGGTACTAGTGGATAAGGATAAGAGTAGTCCTCGAGTGAACATGCTAAATTGGGGGAAGACTAATTATAACAATATTAGGCAGGAACTGTACTCCAGGGAGAATGTTGTCACACCGTCCTCAATGCAGCCCAGCCTCTGCCAGTCATGGATGAGCTGGACGTACAGCCAACAAAATCGGAACTCAGTAATGCCATTGATTCTCTAACCAACGGAAAAGCCCCTGGGAAGGACGGCATTATGCCTGAAATAATTAAGAGTGCTAAGCCTGCTATACTCTCAGCACTCTACGAACTGCTTTACCTGTGCTGAGGTAAGGGAGCAGTACCACAGGACATGCGCGATGCCAATATCATCACCCTCTATAAAAACAAAAGGTGACCGCGGTGACTGCAACAACTAGCGTGGAATCTCCCTGCTCAGCATAGTAGGGAAAGTCTTCGCTCGAGTCGCTTTAAATAGGCTCCAGAAGCTGGCCAAGCATGTCTACCCTGAGGCACAATATGGCTTTCGAGCAGAGAGATCGACTATTGACATGCTGTTCTCCCTTCGTCACCTACAGGAGAAATGCCGCGAACAACAGATGCCCCTCTACGTTGCTTTCATTGATCTCACCAAAGCCTTTGACCTCGTCAGCAGACGTGGTCTCTTCAGACTACTAGAAAAGATCGGATGTCCACCAAAGCTACTAAATATCATCACCTCATTCTATGACAATATGAAAGGCACAATTCAGCATAGCGGTGCCTCATCAGACCCCTTTCCTATCCTGAGTGGCGTGAAACAGGGCTGTGTTCTCGCACCTACACTGTTTGGGATTTTCTTCTCCCTGCTGCTCTCACATGCGTTCAAGTCTTCAGAAGAAGGAATTTTCCTCCACACAAGATCAGGTGGCAGGTTGTTCAACCTTGCGCGTCTAAGAGTGAAGACCAAAGTACGGAAAGTCCTCATCAGGGAACTTCTCTTTGCTGACGATGCTGCATTAACATCTCACACTGAAGAGTGTCAGCAGAATCTCATCGACAGGTTTGCAGCTGCCTGCAACGAATTTGGCCGAACCATCAGCCTCAAGAAAACGACCATCATGGGTCAGGACGTCAGAAATGCTCCATCCATCAATATCGGCGACCACGCTCTGGAAGTGGTTCAAGAGTTCACCTACCTAGGCTCAACTATCACCAGTAACCTGTCTCTCGATGCAGAAATCAACAAGCGCATGGGAAAGGCTTCCATTGCTATGTCCAGACTGGCCAAGAGAGTGTGGGAAAATGGCGCACTGACACGGAACACAAAAGTCCGAGTGTATCAAGCCTGTGTCCTCAGTACCTTGCTCTACGGCAGCGAGGCCTGGACATTGTATGTCAGCTAAGTACGACGTCTTAATTCATTCCATCTTCGCTGCCTCTGGAGATTCCTTGGCATCAGGTGACAGGACCGTATCTCCAACACAGAAATCCTCAAGGCGGCCAACATCCCCAGCTTATACACACTACTGAGTCAGCGGCGCTTGAGATGGCTTGGCCATGTGAGCCGCATGGAAGATGGCAGGATCCCCAAGGACACATTGTACAGCGGGCTCGCCACTGGTATCAGACCCACCAGCCGTCCATGTCTCCGCTTTAAAGACATCTGCAAACAGGACATGAAGTCCTGTGACATTGATCACAAGTCGTGGGAGTCAGTTGCCAGCGATCGCTAGAGCTGCCATAAAGGCGGGGCTAAAGTGTGGCGAGTCGAAGAGACTTAGCAGTTGGCAGGAAAAAAGACAGAAGCGCAAGGGGAGAGCCAACTGCGAAACAGCCCTGACAACCAATTTTATCTGCAGCACCTGTGGAAGAGTCTGTCACTCTAGTATTGGCCTTTATAACCACTCCAGGCGCTGCTCCACAAACCACTGACCACCTCCAGGCGCTTACCCATTGTCTCCCGAGACAAGGAGGCCAAAGAGGAGGCAGGAACTGAAGAATTTAGATTGGGGGCGGCGGTTTGAGGGTAAATCAACATCTGACATGTGGGAGTCTTTCAAACGTCAGTTGATTAGAATCCAGGACCGGCATGTTCCTGTGAGGAAGAAGGATAAGTTTCAGGAACCTTGGATAACGAGGGATATTGTGAGCCTAGTCAAAAAGAAAAAGGAATCATTCGTAAGGGCTCGAAGGCTAGGAACAGACGAAGCCCTTGAGGAATATAAAGAAAGTAGGAAGGAACTTAAGCAAGGAGTCAGGAGGACTAAAAGGGGTCATGAAAAGTCATTGGCAAACAGGATTAAGGAGAATCCCATGGCTTTTTATACGTATATAAACAGCAAGAGGGTAGCCAGGGAAATGGTTGGCCCACTCAAGGACAGAGGAGGGAATCTATGCGGGGAGCCAGAGGAAATGGGCGAGGTACTAAATGAGTACTTTGCATCAGTATTCACCAAAGAGAAGGACTTGGTGGATGATGAGTCTAGGGAAGGGAGTGTAGATAGTCTGGGTCATGTTGTTATCAAAAAGGAGGTGGTGTTGGGTGTCTTGCAAAGCATTAAGGTAGATAAGTCCCCAGGGCCTGATGGGATCTACCCTAGAATACTGAGGGAGGCAAGGGAGGAAATTGCTGGGGCCTTGATAGAAATCTTTGTATCCTCATTGGCTACAGGTGAGGTCCCAGAGCACTGGAGAATAGCCAATGTTGTTCCTTTGTTAAAGAAGGGTAGCAGGGATAATCCAGGAAATTATAGGCCGGTGAGCCTTACGTCAGTGGTAGGGAAATTATTAGAGAGGATTCTTCGGGACAGGATTTACTCCCACCTGGAAACAAATCAACTTATTAGCGAGAGGCAGAGTGGTTTTGTGAAGGTGAGGTCGTGTCTCACTAACTTGATTGAGTTTTTTGAGGAAGTGACGAAGATGATTGATGAAGGAAGGGTAGCAGATGTTGTCTATATGGACTTCAGTAAAGCCTTTGACAAGGTCCCTCATGGCAGACTGGTACAAAAGGTGAAGTCACATGGGATCAGAGGTGAGCTGGCAAGATGGATACAGAACTTGCTGGGTCATAGAAGACAGAGGGTAGCAGTGGAAGGGTGCTTTTCTGAATGGAGGGCTGTGACTAGTGGTGTTCCGCAGGGATCAGTGCTGGGACCGTTGCTCTTTGTAGTATATATAAATGATTTGGAGGAAAATGTAGCTGGTCTGATTAGTAAGTTTGCGGACGACACAAAGGTTAGTGGAGTTGCGGATAGTGATGAGGATTGTCAGAGGATACAGCAAGATTTAGATCGGTTGGAGACTTGGGCGGAGAAATGGCAGATGGAGTTTAATCTGGACAAATGTGAGGTAATGCATTTTGGAAGATCTAATACAGGTGGGAAGTATACAGTAAATGGCAGAACCCTTAGGAGTATTGACAGGCAGAGAGATCTGGGCATACAGGTCCACAGGTCACTGAAAGTGGCAATGCATGTGGATAAGGTAGTCAAGAAGGCATACAGCATGCTTGCCTTCATCGATCGGGGCACAGAGTATAAAAACTGGCAGGTCATGTTGCAGTTGCACAGAACTTTAGTTAGGCCACACTTAGAATATTGAATGCAATTCTGGTCGCCACACTACCAGAAGGACGTGGAGGCTTTGGAGAGGGTACAGAGGAGGTTTACCAGGATGTTGCCTGGTCTGGAGGGTATTAGCTATGAGGAGAGGTTGGATAAATCCGGATTGTTTTCACTGGAACGACAGAGGTGGAGGGGCGACCTGATAGAGGTTTACAAAGTTATGGCATGGACAGAGTGGATAGTCAGAAGCATTTTCCCAGGGTGGAAGAGTCAGTTACTAAGGGACATACTTTTAAGGTGCGAGGGGCAAAGTTTAGAGGGGATGTGCGAGGCAAGTTCTTTACACAGAGGGTGGTGAGTGCCTGGAACTTGCTGCCAGGGGCGGTGGTGGAAGCAGGTAAGATAGCGACGTTTAAGAGGCATCTTGACAAATACATGAATAGGATGGGAATAAAGGGATACGGTCCCCGGAAGCACAGAAGGTTTTAGGTTAGACAGGCATCAAGATCGGCGCAGGCCTGGAGGGCCGAATGGCCTGTTCCTGTGCTGTACTGTTCTTTGTACTTGAGGGAGCAAAGACAGAATCCATTCAGTTAGAGTTGAGAAGCAAAAACTATAGGATCACAGTACTGGGGGTATTCCATAGGCTTCCAAATAGCGAGATATATATATATATATATATATATATATATGCACACAGAGAACAAATCTGCAGGTAAATCAAAGATGTGCAAGAACTATAGATTGGTGATACTGAGGGATTTTAATTACCCAAATATCAATGTTAGAGGGGGAAAAATTTCTGAAATGTGTTTTGGAGTACTTCCTTCACCAGTATGCTCTCAGTCCAATCAGGAAAGAGACATTGCTGGATCTGGTGCTGGGGAATGAGGTGAGGCAAGTGGACCAAGTGTCCTTGGGAGAACACTTGGGTAAAAATGATCATCGTTAGTTTTCGATTAGTAATGGAGAACAGCAAGGAACAACTAAAGTAGAATTTCTAAACTGGAAGAGAATTACTTCAATGGAATGAGAGGGGATCTGGCCAGGGCAAAATGGAACCAAAGATTAACAGGAAAAACTTCTAACAGAACAATGGATGATCTTTAATGAGATGCTGTTTCACGTGCAGGCTAGGTACATTCCAACAAGGACGAAAGGTAAAGGAACCAAAGCGAGGGCTCCTTGGATGATAAGGGAGATAGAGAATATGATGAAACAAAAGCAAAAGGGTGTCAGGTGAATTCTTCAAGCGAGAACCAGGCCAAATATAATAAGTTGAGAGGGGAAGTGCAGAAGAAAATATTTCTGGCAAAGAGAGAATATGAAAATAGAATGGCAGTTAACAAAGTGGAACCCCAAAATCTTCTACCGGCATGTAAATAGTAAGCAGGTAGCGTGAAGTAGGGTGGGTCCTATTAGGGACAAAGAAGGTGATATATGGTCAGAGGCACGGGGCAGGGCTACAATACTTATGAGTACCGTCTATCGGTGTTTACGAAGAAGATGCTAACAAAATATCAGTAGAACAGAGATAGTCACGGTAATGGACAGGATATAAATTGATAGGAAGGATATATTGGAAAGGCTGGCTATGCTTAGAGTGGATAAGTCGCCTGGTCTGGATGGCTTGCATCCCAGATTGCTAAAGGAAGTGCGAGTGGCGATCGCGGAAGGGCTTGCCATAATCTTCCAATCTTCCCTAGATATGGGGGAGGTGCCAGAGTACTGGAGAATGGCAAATGTGACACCCTTATTCAAGAAAGGGTATAAGGACATTCCTAGTAACTACAGGCAGGCCATTTTAATATCTGTGGTGGGTAAGGTTTTAGAAAGAATAATCAGGGAAAAATCAACAGATATTTGGAGAGGTTTGAGTTAATTAAGGATAGCCAGCATAGATTTGTGAAAGGCAAGTCATGCTTCACTAATCTAATTGAATTTTTTGATGAAGTAACAAAGAAGGTTAATACACGATTAATGGGAAAATACTGAGAAGTGTAGAGGAAGTGAGGAACCTTGGAGTGGACGTCCACAGATCCCTGAAGGTAGCAGGACAGGTCGATAAGGTGGTTTAGAAGGCATATGGAATCCTTTCTTTTATTAGCCGAGGTGTAGAATATAAGAGCAGGGAGGTTATGCTGGAACTGTATAACTCATTGGTTAGGCCACAACTTGAGTACTGTGTGCAGTTCTGGTCACCTCATTACAGAAAGGATGTCATTGCACTAGAAAGGGTACAGAGGAGATTTACGAGGATGTTGCCAGGACTGGAAAAATGCAACTATGAGGAAAGATTGGATAGGCTGGGGTTGTTCGCCTTGGAACAGAGAAGGCTGAGGGGAGATCTGATTGAAATGTACAACATTTTGAGGGGCCTGGATAGAGTGGAGGTGAAAGGTCTATTTACCTTAGCAGAGGGGTCAGTGACGAAGGGACATAGATTTAAAGTGATTGGTAGAAAAATTAGAGGGGAGATGAGGAAAAACCTATAACCCAGAGGGTGGTGGGGTTCTGAAACTCACTGCCTGTAAGGGTAGTTCAGGCAGAAACCCACAACTCATACAAAAGGAGTCGGAATACGCACCTTAAGTGCCGTAATCTGCAGGGCTACAGACCAAATGCTGGAAAGTGGGATTAGAATGGGTGGATCGTCTTTTGGCTGGCACAGATACGATGAGCCAAGTGACCTCTTTCTGTGCCATAAACTTGCTATGATTCTAAGGTTGGTGTAAGGAAAACAGTGGATGTTGTTTACATGGATTTTAACAAAGTGTTTGACAAAGTACCACATAAAAGGCTGGTTAACAAAACTGAGATTCATAGAATAGGAAGGTGAGTGTCAGCTTGGATAAAAAATTGGCTCAAGGATAGAAAACAGCAAGTTGTCATAAATGGTTGTTTTTCAGACTGGAGGATGGTAGACAGTGATGTTCCCCAAGGGTCAGTGCTGGGACCACTGCTTTAACTCTTTGAATACAGAATTAAATTACAAAATTTGCCGATGATACCAAATGTGGAGGTGCAGCAGACAGTGAGGATGATACCAATCGACTGCAATAGGACATTGATAGGCTAGCAGAATGGGCAGACAAGTGGCAGATGGAATTTAATACAGGGATAGGGAAAGGCAATAAAGACGAAATGGCACAGTTCTGAAGAATGTGCAGGAAATCAGAGGGACCTGGGGATTCGTGTGCATGGATCTTTGAAGGCGGCAGGACATATTGAGAGAGTGGTTAGCAAATCATCTGGGATCGTGGGCTTCATAAATAGAGGCATTGAGTACAAAAGCAGGGAAATTATGCTGAACCTATATAAAGCTCTATTTATGCCCCAGAGTATTGGTCACCACACTTTCGGAAGGATGTGAGGGTCCTTGAAAGAATGCAGAGGAGTTTTACCAGAATGGTTCCAGGGATGAGGGATTTTTGCTATGAGGTTAGGTTGGAGAAGCTGGGGTTGTTTGCCTTGGAGAAAAGGAGATTGAGGGGAGATTTGGTAGAGGCATACAAGATTATGACAGGTTTAGATAAGGTAGACAAAGAAAAGCTGTTCTCATTAACTGATGGTACAAGGACTAGGGGACACAGGTTTAAAGTTTTGAGCAAAAGATGCAAGGGGAATGTGAGGAAGAATTTTTTTAATGCTGTGGGTAATGACCTGGAACTTGCTGCCTATGAAGGTGGTGGAAGCAGAGACGATCAAATGATTTCAATAGGAAATTGCATGGACACTTGAAGGAAATAAACTTGCAGGGCTATGGGGTTAGAGCAGGAGAATGGGGCTGATTGGCCGCTTTCTGTGCTGAATGACTATGACTTCACGGAAATCAATGGTGCCACCAGTATTTCAAAGGCCAGAACAGCTGGACGAATACCCTGAATAGCCAAGGGTATCCACTGGTACTGTGTCTGCTCACCCATTGAGACATAGACCCAAGGACAAGGCCTGAAGAAAGGTGTAATGAAGCACACACTGTTGCCAGGGTCTTGATGGAATAGACCAATGAGACCAGTCAGGGGAAGCACTGCAATCCAGCTTGACCAGGGTATCCAAATTATTGTTGTCTGGTGCCCAAAGGGCCTTGCCACGGAGCAGGCGGAAGAGAATAAATTACAGGAACCATGAAGATTTGCAGCAGCCGGGAAGACCGAGTCCTTCAAATCTGTACATAGAAACATAGAAAATAGGAGTAGGCCATTCGGCCCTTCTAGTCTGCTCCGCCATTCATTATGATCATGGCTGATCATCCAATTCAGTAACTTGTTCCCGCTTTCTCCCCATACCCTTTGATCCCTTTAGACCCAAGAGCTATATCTAACTCCTTCTTGAAAACATACAACGGTTTGGCCTCAACTTCTTTCTGTGGTAGCGAATTCCACAGGCTCATCACTCTCTGGGTGAAGAAATTTCTCCTCATCTCAGTCCTCAAAGGTTTACCCCACAACCTTAGACTATGACCCCTGGTTCTGGACTCCCCCATCATCAGGAACATCCTTCCTGTATCTACCCTGTCAAGTCCTGTTAGAATGTTATAGGTTTCTATGAGATCCCCCCTCACTCTTTTGAACTCCAGCAAATATAATTGTAACCGACTCAATCTCTCCTCATACGTCAGTCCCACCATCCCAGGAATCAGTCTGGTAAACCTTCGCTGCACTCCCTCTCTAGCAAGAACATCCTTCCTCAGATAAGGAGACCAAAACTGCACACAATATTCCAGGTGTGGCCTCACAAAGGCCCTGTATAATTGCAGCAAGACATCCCTGCTCCTGTACTCGAATCCTCTTGCTATGAAGGCCAACATACCATTTGCCTTTTTTACCGCCTGTTGCACCTGCATGCTTACCTTCAGCAACAGGTGGACGAGAACACCCAGGTCTCATTGCATATTCCCCTCTTCAGTTTAGTCGTTCAGATAATAATCTGCCTTCCTGTTTTTGCTACCAAAGTGGATAACTTCACATTTCTCCACATTATACTGCATCTGCTATGCATTTGCCCACTCACTCAACTTGTCCAAATCACCCTGAAGCCTCTCTGCATCCTCCTCACAACTCAGCCTCCCACCCAGTTTTGTGTCATCTGCAAATTTGGAAATATTACATTTAGTTCTCTCATCTAAATCATTAATATATATTTGTGAATAGCTGGGTTCCTAGCACCGAACCCTGCGGTACTCCACTAGTCACTGCCTGCCATTCGGAAAAAGACCCATTTATCCCTACTCTTTGTTGCCTGTCTGCCTACCAATTTTCTATCCATCGCAATACATTACCCCCAATCCGCTTTAATTTTACACGCGAATCTCTTATGTGGGACTTTGTCGAAAGCCTTCGGAAAGTCCAAATAAACCACATCCACTAGCTCCCCATCAACTCTGCTAGTAACATCCTCGAAGAATTCTAGTAGATTTGTCAAGCATGATTTACCTTTCGTAAATCCATGCTGACTCTGCCTGATTCTACCACTGTTCTCCAAGTGCTCTGCTATAAAATTTTTGATAACGGACTCTAGAATTTTCCCCACTACCGACGTCAGGCTGACTGGTCTATAATTCCCTGCTTTCTCTCTACCTCCCTTGTTAAATAGTGGGGTTACATTAGCTACCCTCCAATCTGTAGGAACTGTTCCAGAGTCTATACAATCTTGGAAGATGACCACCAATGCATCCACTATTTCTAGGGCCACTCCTTAAGTACTCTGGGATGCATATCATCAGGCCCTGAGGATTTATCACCTTCAATCCCATGAATTTCCCCAACACCATTTCTCTACTAATACTGATTTCCTTCAGTTCCTCTCTCTCACCAAGTCCTTTGCTTTGCTAGAGCAATCCAAAATTATTCCTATTGCATTACTTTCTCCCTATAGGCCGGTACCTTCCTCTGCCTCAAATATTTATTCCAGTTTTCCTTAAAAGATGCAATGGTCTCTGCCTCATCCACTCCTATGGTAAAGAATTTTCTACTAACCTCTCTCTCCACTCTTTCAATGACAATTTTGAATTTATGACTCAATATTACAAACTCCCCAATAGACGAATTAATTAGCCTTTCTCTATTTACTACATCAAAACTTAATTGAACAAAATCTCTGTTACTTATCCTCTTAACATTCTCTGCTCAGTGGAAATATTTCCCCCTATTTTAAGTTTCTCCTCATAAGTATAGTTTCCCATAGTAGATGATCATCCTGGTGAATCTAATGCAGTCCTTCAAATAATGGGCCTCTCAAAACTGCACACAATATTAAATGTGGCCTACTCAATGTTTTATACAAGTTCATTATTTCTTCACTCTTGTATTCTATGCATCTATTGATAAAACTCAAAATCTTGTTAAGCCTTTTTATAGCTGGATCTATCCGTACTCACTCGCAGGAAATTATGTATTTGAACTCCTAGGTCTCTCTCTTTACCCATATCCTTTATCCTGTTTGTCCTTTCTATTGAAGGTACCTTTCCATTCCCTTTTCCTCCCAAAATAAATTACCCCACACTTTTCCACATTAATTTGCATTTGCAAATTCCATTAGCCTGCCTGTGTCTTTCTGAAATCTTATATGCTCCTAAATACATTTGTCAGCAAGTTTCAAAATTGTGCTACTTTAACCCAAGTTTAAACCATCTTTACATACCCAGAACAAAAGTGGAGCCAGCACTGCTCCCTGGGGTACACACTTACAATCCTTCTCCAACCTAATACCTATTTACCCTAAAATAAAAGCAAAATACTGCAGATGCTGGAAATCTGAAATAAAAACAAGAAATGCTGGAAATATTCAGCAGGTCTGGCAGCATCTATGGAGAGAAAAGCAGAGTTAATATTTCAGGTCAGTGACCCTTCATCTGCTCAGTATTTCCAGCATTTCTTGTTTTTATTTCAGATTTACCCTATTTGTTTGATAGCAACCAACTTGCTTTCCACACTTCTATATTCCCTCAACTATATGCCTGAATTTTTGTGAGAAACCTTCTTGAATGTCTTCTCAAAAATGGTTGTGGATGTTGGAAATCAATCATGAAAGCCCTGGGACACTGCTGCAGGAGTCTTTGGGGAAGCATCATTTGCTAAACCATTTTCAGCGGCTTCACTAGACACCTTCTCTTCATCATAAGGTCAGGAGTGGGGCTGTTCATTGATCGTGCCATAGATTTCAGCTCTCTTCGCAATGCCTTTGCTAATAAAGCAGCCCATGCCAGCTTACAGAAAGACCTGGACAGCATTCAAGCTTGGGTTGACAAATGGCAGGTAATGGTCATGCCACACAAGTGCCACATAATAACAAGAGAAAGCTCAATCATCATCTACTCCCTCACCATCACTGACCAGAAGCTCAATTTGATTAGCCATATCAATGTGGCTACAAGAGCAAGACAGAGGCTGGGCACTCTGCAATAAATGGTTCATTTTTGGTCTCTCAAAACCTGTCTGCTATCTATAAGGCTTAAATCAGCAGTGTGATGGAATTCTCACTATTCACCTGGATGGATGGAACAGCAAAACTCAAGAAGCTTGGCATCACCTAGGACAGAGCTTGATCAGTGCCCTCTGCTACTGAACTCAATTTTCAACCTCTCCACCCCTAATGCACTGTAGCTGCAGCATGCAGGATCCACAGGATGCACCGTGACAATTCACCAAAGTCACCTCAACGAAATCTCTAATTTCTGTGACCTCTACCACCGAGAAAGATAACAATAATGTCATGGGAATATATCAACTCCAAGTCTCTCTCCATCCTGATGTGGACGTATCTTGCCACTCCATCATCATTGGTTCAATATTCTAGAATTCCCTACCCAACACCATCATGGGAGCACCATCACCACTAGGACTACAGGTTCAAGGACAGGACCCACAACCATCGTTTCAAGGCAACTATGGATGGAATATAAAGGTGGTCTTGCCAATGATGCCCACATTCCAAGAACTAACCAACTAACTGGACCCTCTTCAAAAAAAAATTGCCTAATTTCCCTTTAACAAACCATGTTGGTTTTCCTTAATTAAACCTTGCATTTCTAAATGCTCACTAATTTTATCTCTAATTATGGATTCTAAAGAATTTGACAGAAAATTAACTGGCTTATAGTTGCTGTGTTTATTCTTCACTCCCTTCTTGAATAAAGGTTTTACACTGGCTGCTCTCCAGTCCAATGCTGTCGTATGTCTAAAGTAGCTTCTTTCAACAACTGAGGATACAGCCAAAAGGACTTGGTGACAAATCCACCTTTGAGTTCTTCTTAAATCTTTACTTTCCGGCTCTGTGATGTAATCATTTGTGAATGCTGCCATCACATCCCTTTTTCTCCCTCCTGGATATGTTGTAACAAGGAATATTCAGCTCGTAGTTCTGCATTATCATAGGAATATAGGAATCTGGCGCAGGAGCAGGCCATCGACCCCTCGAGCCTGCTCCGTCATTCAACTAGATCATGGCTGATCTACCGCAATGCCATTTTCCCGCACTATCCCCATATCCTTTGATATCTTTCATATCCAGAAATCTATCGAGCTCTATCTTGAACATACTCAATGACTGAGCCTCCACAGCCCTCTGGGATAGAGAATTCCAAAGATTCACCACCCTCAGTGAAGAAATTCCTCAACATCTTAGTCTTAAATGGCCTACCTCTTATTCTGAGGCTGTGTCCTCTGGTTCTGGAGAACCCAGCCAGGGGAAACATCCTTCCTGTATCAACCCTGTAAGAATTTTATATGTTTCAATGAGATCGCCTCTCATTCTTCCAAACTCTAGAGCATATAAGCCCAGTCTCCTCAATCTCTCCTCATATGACAATGCTGTCAAAGCCAAGTCTCTGCTAATCCTATTATATTTTACCTTTCCATAGGAACTTGTATCTCTATCTTACAATATACTTTGTGCTTTTGTATACAAGTGATGGACAATATGTCAATGCTGGCTATAGGCCAAAGATAGACAGAGTTTAGGGGCAGGTTATAGGCCAGGGAGCGACAGAGTTTAGGGGCAGGTTATAGACCAGAGAGGGAGAGTGTTTTCTTTCATTTTTTACATCATTACACTATGTCTTTTAATAGTAGTTGCTGCTCTCACCTCCGTAACACTGCAAGGTTCTCCTCATCATCAGAAGAGGAACATTTCCTTCCCTCACCAAGCTCATTAATCTCAATCTGCAGAGAGAAGGAAAATCTTAAAATACCATCAGAATTCAGCATAGCTACTGCAACATCAGTAAATATAGGAGACGTGGGCAATAGTATCACATTAAAATCACCCAATGCCTCAAAGAGCACTGTCTAATGAAGTCTTCAGGCAGATACCAATCAGGACCTACAAATATTTCAAGATTGCGTTCAGTAAGATTAATGTGGTGCCAACTGATCAGTCTGTCAGCAGGTAGTGTATGAAGGGAAAATTGCTTTCTCTTAGTTAAGTGGTTATACTTTCTTCCCCCCCCCCCCCCCCCACCCCACCGTAAGCACTAATCTGCCATTTGTGGTACCCAGCATATTTAATAGTAGATATGGTTTTATTTTCACACACTGAATTTCTATCAATCATTTTCACCAACCATTGCATTATGCCCATAAATTTCAGGCTTGTTAAATAAACTTAATATGAAACTTACTCAGCAAACCTCAGTATATATTACTCTAAGCAGTCATATTCAAAGTAGCATACAGAATTCCACAAGCTTTCACAAGTTAACATATGGGTTAATTTTCGTGCAGAATGTATATCCGGCGACAGGAAAAGGGTTGGGGGGGAGGGGGGGAAAACGTACTGTGCACCTGCCAGAAGAAGTTGACATGGCATCTGTGTTATATTCATGGTTCAGCCTCATTTAAATTAATTTGGCGAACTGTCAAGTGCAAAATGCGATCCACTTGGGCACCTCAGCGATTAAGAGTGTGGAAAATCTGGCAGGGCAGCCACTGCTCTAGAGTAGTCCAATAAAGGGAAGGTGCTTTGTATGATGAGGGACAACAGCCATCAGGATTGGGTTGCAGCTGCAAAATGATCCTAAACAGTAGCCAGCGGAGGAGGCAGCGGAGGAGGTGCTGATTGATAGGTGACCAACAGGAAGGAGACAAAAAGAGAGAGGTAGTAGAAAATACCAATGGCATCAACATTTCCCCCCAGCAAGCTGATGTGACCAAGGTAAGACTCACTATCACATCTCATTCACTTCACAGCCCTGCAGGATCCAACTTTACCAGCAGATGCAGTCCTCTTCCTCACTCCCCATGGTCTCCTGCAGTCAGTAGGGAACACCACTGCCCCTCCTTTATGCATGCATTCACACCCTCAATGTCTGCCACTGAGCTCACAATCCTCTCCTTCACAGCCACTGGGTTTGATTTTGTAGGTGGGAAATGGGAGCTGAACCTGCCCCAGGGGGAAACAGTCACTCATTGGAATTTTGACAGGGTTGCCTCTTAATTGGCATGGAAGCTCCCTGTCCAATTAAGGGTGGCACGTGGTCTATCAAAGCTGGAGGGCCACAGACCCTCCAACTTTACAGGAGCAGCCAGCTGCAGTTAAAAGTAACACCTGAGAAGGCAATTCAACATGAAGATGCCTTCTCAGCAACCTTTTTAAAATTTAAACAAACAATAGAGAAAGAAGCCAGGCCACCACAGTTGGGGGGAACCCCACTACAAGGTGGCCTTCGGCTGCACACCCACCCAGGCAGGCAAGCAGGGCCTGTGGGCCTGCCTGGACTGCTGGTACCCTGGTCTGCATTGGGAAACTGGAGGCAGACTGGAAAATCCTAATTGGCCTCCTCAACTAACCTGTAATGAGGCTCTTAATGAGGCTAATTGGCTGCCCGCCTAATGGCCAATGCCAGGAGTGGGATCAGGAAACCAGCACACTGACTGATTCTGGTATTTTCAGGTCCCCCCCCACTTCTGTTCTTGACCTCAGCAGGGCCCAAAAATCTTGCCCACCCTTTCTGCTACTTCTTCTCACCATGCATATTATGTATGCTGCCTCATACATCTTGAAAACTCAAACTGGGCACAGATTAACCTACTGCCACTCTTGTTGCAGGAGAAGCTGGCACACACAACAGGAGGGAGACTACCAGCACAGAAGGATATGCTGATGCTGATGCCAATGGAAGAGGGCATCCTCCCTTCCTTTTCTCTTTCTACTTAACCCCCTCAGTCACACACAGACACACACAAGATTGGCAGGACAACCTTATGGTTGTGATATCAATGATCTGCTCTTGCTTGCCATTGCCACTGTATGCTAATTTTTCTCCTTCTCTGCTTTATCTAAGTCCATCTGATGATGCACAGTCACCTTCTCATCCTTCCAAGCACCAGCAGGGAAATTAGCACTCCACATAACATAAATATTAAGTTAGAGGGATCTTTACTGGGGAATTCATTTGAGTGCAAATGAGCAGGGCACAGGAGTAGGTACAGGTGAAAAGGTTGGCCTCGGAAACAGCTCTGCAGATGATCAGCCTGTACCTTAGTTCTGCTAAGGAGGACAGAGATGTAGACTTTAAGGGCCCAGCCTTTAAAAGAAAAGTCCTTTCTGTGCACCAGAAATTGTTGATTGTATAGGACTTCCTGCCAGGGAGTGTCTGCAAGATGTTGGAGAGTTACTACCAGCTTGTGTGAGGTTCTGGTGCATGTCATCAACATTCTGAAGTCCATCTTGAAGTGCGTAGGAGTCTGTAGCACCAGTCAGAGATGCTCTTACAAGGCTCTGGTTTCATCAATCTGTTTCCCCTTGGACAAACTGGGAGGCAAATGAATACGGGCTGCCCCTTGGTGACATCATCCAAAAGCACAGTGTCAGTTTTCACAAGCAGGCTGACAACGCCCAGCTTTACCTCACCACCACCTCTCTTGACTTGACTCCACCGTTGCAAGACTATCAGACTGCTTAGCTGACATCCAGTACTGGATGAGCAGAAATTTGCTCCAATTAAATAGCGGGAAGATCGAAGCCGTTGTTTCGGTCCCTGCTTCACTCTGTTCCCTACTGACCCCACTGCTCTCCTAGGCAACAGTCTGAGATTAAGCCAGTCTGTTCACAACCTTATGGACACATCTGAATCAGAGATGAGTGTCCAATTTCATGTTCGTGCCAATACTAAGACCACCTATTTCCATCTGCGTCATATCGCCCAACTTCGTCCCTGTCTCAGCTCATTTGCTGCAAAAACCCTCAATCATGCCTTAATTACCTCTAGACTTGACTATTCCAATGTACTTCTGGCTGGTCTCCCACATTCAACCCTTCATAAACTTGAAGTCATCCAAAACTCTGCTGCCCCAACTTAACTCGCACCAAGTCCCATTCAGCCATCACCCCTGTGCTCACTGGCCTACACTGACTCCCAGTTAAGCAATGTCTTGATTTTAAAATTCTCACCCTTGTTTACAAATTCCTCCATATCCTCACTCGTCCCTATCTCTGTCATCTCCTCCAGCCCCACAAACCTCTGAGATATCTGCATTCCTCTAATTCTGGCCTCTTGAGCATCCCGATTTTAATTGCACCACCATTGGTGGGTGCGTCTTCAGTTGCCTAGGCCCTAAGCTCTGGAATACCCTCCCGACAGCTATCGGCCTCTCTACTTCACTTTCCTCCTTTATGATGCTCCTGTAAGAGCATCTCTGACTGGTGCTACACACTTCAAAGATGGACTTAAGAATGTCTAGGACATGCACCTGTTTGACCAAGCTTTTGGTTATCTGTCAGTCACCAACAGTGCCATCAAGCGGCACTTGCTTAGCAATAACCTGCTCAGTGATGCTCAGTTTGAGTACTGCTAGGGCCACGCAGCTCCTGACCTCATTACAGCCTTGGTTCAAACATGGACAAAACAGCTGAACTCAAAAGATGAGGGGAGACTGACTGCCCTTGACATCAAGGCGGTATTTGATAGAGTACTGGAGTCAATGGGAATCAGGGGGAAAACTCTCCACTGGTTGGAGTCATACCTAGCTCAAAGGAAGATGGTTGTGGTTGTTGTAGGACAATCATCTGAGCTCCAGGATATCACTGCAGGAGTTCCTCAGAGTAGTGTCCCAAGCCCAACCATCTTCAGTTGCTTCATCAATGACCTTCCTTCAAACATAAGGTCAGAAGTGGGGATGTTCACTGATGATTGCACAATGTTCAGTACCATTGGCGACTCCTCAGATATTGAAGCAGTTCGTGTCCATATGCAGCAAGACCTGGGTAATATCCAGGCTTGGGCTGATAAGTGGCAAGTAACATTCGTGCCACACAAGTGTCAGGCAACGATTATCTCAAACAAGAGAGAATCTAACCATCTCCCCTTGACATTCAATTGCATTACGATCGCAGAATCCCCCATTATCAACATCCTGGGGGTTACCATTGACCAGAAACTGAACTGGAGTAGCCATATAAATACCGTGGCTACAAGAGCAGGTCAGAGGCTAGGAATCCTGCAGCAAGTAATTCCCGACTCCCCAAAGCTTGTCCACCATCTACAAGGCACAAGTCAGGAATGTGATGGAATACTCTCCACTTGCTTGGATGGCTGCAGCTTCAACAACACTCGAGAAGCTCGACACCATCCAGGACAAAGCAGCCCACTTGATTGGCACCCCATCTACAAACATTCACTCCCTCCAACACCAACACACAGTGGCAGCAGTGTGTACTATCTACAAGATGCACTGCAGCAACGCACCAAGGCTCCTTCGACAGCACCTTCCAAACCCACAACCGCAACCTACTAGAAGGACAAGGGCAGCAAATGCATGCGAACATCACCACCTGCAAGTTCCCCTCCAAGGCATACACCATCCTGACTTGGAACTATATTGCCATTCCTTCACTGTCACTGAGTCAAAATTCTGGAACTCCCTCCCTAATAGCACTGTGGGTGTACCTACCTCACATGGACTGCAGTGATTCAAGGCAGCAGCTCACCACCACCTTCTCGAGGGCAAAAAGGGATGGGCAATAAATGCAGGCCTAGCCAGCGATGCCCACATCCCTTTAATGAATAAAAAAAATCTTGTAGAAATACTGCATTAGGTAAAAGAGCACTTAAGAAAGGCACTGGCGACTCACACAGGGTTATCATTAGTGTATAGCTATTTCTATCAGACAGCAAATTCATAATCCTTTTTGAAATCTGTGTACAAACTCTTCTCATAGTAGCTGGTGACCGTTCAATGTTAATTGACATGAATAGCTTTATTGGCCTTCAGGCAGATGTAGTTTATGTGAGCGTGGATGGACTGGAACAGATATTGGACATGACTGTTAAGGCAGCGGTGCAGGAATTGTTCAACTAAAGTGCTCTGCAATGTGTTTTGGCTACAGGTGACCATTGGACCCCTCCCACTTCCTAACCACAGTATACATCATCAGTGTCCTCTCCTTTATCATGGTTAAGTTCCTCATCCAATGGTGGTTCCACATGTTGCTCCTGTTGCACAGCAAAGTTATGCAGCATACAGCAAACCATCATCATATAGGTTACATCTTGTGACGATATGAGTACAGGAGTAACGATGTCTTGCTGCAATTGTATAGAGCTTTGGTGAGACCGCATCTGGAGCATTGTGTACAGTTCTGGGCTCCCTACCTAAAGAAGGATATACCTGCATGAAGGGAATGCAACAAACATTCATTAGGCTAATTCCTGAGATGGCAGGATTGTCCTATGAGGAGAGGTTGAGGAGGCTGGGCCTGTATTCTCTAGAGTTTAGAAGAATGAGAGGTGATCTCATTGAAACATACAAAATTCTTACATGGCTCGACAGGGTAGATCCAGGAAGTATGTTTCCCCTTGGCTGCGCGCGGCAGGGGGCGGGAAGGTCTACAATCAGGGAACACAGTCTCCGAATAAGGGGTAGGCTATTTAGGACTGAGATGAGATGGAATTTCTTCACTCAGAGGGTGGTGAATCTTTGGAATTCTCTAGCCCAGAGGGCTGTGGAGCTCAGACACTATGTTCAAGACAGAGGTCAATAGATCTCTAGATATTTAAAGGCATCCAGGGATATGGGGATAGTGTGGGAAAATAGCATTGAGGTAGATCAGCCATGATCTAGTCGCATGACAGGACAGGTTCAAGGGACCAAATGGCCTACTCCTGCTCCTATTTCATACATTCCTATTTAAGCCACTACACAAGATTTGTGCAAACAGTGGAATAGTTGTCAAGGGCGGCACAGTGGCGCAGTGGTTAGCACCGCAGCCTCACAGTTCCAGCGACCCGGGTTCAATTCTGGGTACTGCCTGTGTGGAGTTTGCAAGTTCTCCCTGTGTCTGCGTGGGTTTCCTCCGGGTGATCCGGTTTCCTCCCACATGCCAAAAGACTTGCAGGTTGATAGGTAAATTGGCCATTATAAAATTGCCCCCAGTATAGGTAGGTGGTAGGGAATATAGGGACGGATGTGGTAGGAATATAGGATTAGTATAAATGGGTGGTTAATGGTCGGCACAGACTCGGTGGGCCGAAGGGCCTGTTTCAGTGCTGTATCTCTAAATAAATAAATAAAAAGGACTCTGTTATGACCAAGGCGGGAGCAGTGCACTGTCTTTTCTAGTTCCACTTCTCCACAGGTCATAACATATATTTTAAATGTTTACCCAGTTACCGATATGGTCAATCATATACTCTACTCTTTATCCCAGAATAAAATACACCAACCAGGTTTCTTTAATTAACAAAATTATCAGTTTATTGTAAAACAAGACTTATCCAGTAACAAAGCAAAACATTAACACAGATTGAAATATGAAAGTTCCCTTTTTAAATACCCCCAACACACATATACACACATGCGCACATAGGAAAAAAATAAAGATATTCCCTCTGCAGAGGTCTTCTACAAAAAAAGGATAAAAAGGAATACTTTGGCTAAATACTTACTAATTCTTGAAGAAAAAAAAAGATATGAGTGTCAGTTGTCCCTTTTGGTCTGGTTTCCGGGCACACTGAGATGGGTCACTGGGATCTTTTCAGAAGCAGTTCATTCTGAAGATGCCAAGAAATAGTCTAGTCTGGTATGCTTTCCAAGAGAAATGTGGCATCAGGGGTTTCAGTTATCACACTCTGAATTCAGCGTTTTTCCAAAGAGGTAGAGAAAGAGGAGCTGACACATTGGATTTCTGCCCGTCTCTTATAGAGGCGCAGGAAAGATGATCTGGGGGTTTCTTTTTAGCAGGTTACAAAACCAACTTGTTTCAACACTCTCCACACCCCAACTAAACCAAAACAATATCTAAGAAATGAAACCACCTCCTGACCCTCATAAATCTTGACGTGTCACTTCTCTGTAAACATCTGCCCCAAGTCACCAAGGTTTCTGTTGTTTTTTGAGCTTAACGTATGTGATATCCAGTAAAGGTGGTTTTCAAACATAACATCTCAAGTGCCCTTTCAATGAACTTTCAACAAAAAACAAAGTTCAACATCTATGAAATCTTCAGCCTTCCAAAATGAATCCATTTGCACAACTTAAATAGGAGTCCTCAAAAAATATTTAACAAATAAAAGCACTTTCATAAGAATTCCGATGGTCTGTTCTATGAGGGCTCATGGATATGACTCCAGTGCAGTTTGGGCATTGAGCATGGATACCTGAGAGAAGTCATCAGCCAAGCATGCAGGAGATGGCTCTTGTCTCTCAGCAGCTCAGAAGCCTTTAACATGCAGCACAGGGGAAACGAGTGGGGTGATGGAGGATTGCCAAAATATAAAAGGCTGGCACTGACATGCTGCTGGTAATAACACACCAATTGCCCATCAATAAAGTGAAAGCCATTGCAATTCATAAAGGCAGTGGGATTATCTGAGGAAGTTCACAGAACAGGATTGCAATCGATGACACTCTGGATTTGGGAAATTGTTACAACCTGTCCAAACCCCTGAGCCCTAATCTATTGCTTTTAGATGTCCATGGATAAATTGATGAAAGTATTTTCTCCAGGAAACCTGCTTAATACAAACATGGACTGCCAATTGACTGATGTTGCCTGGAAGGAGTCTGAGAAAAATAAGTTCGGCTTACAGTGATATTGACTACAACAGGCAGTGCTGTACTATGTGTGGCAATTGATTGCAGGAACTGCTGCAGAAGGTCAACCACCTCCATCAGTGTCTGCCTAGAGAAGTACAGCCTCCTTATATACTGCTCCAGAGATCTGCAGGTATGCTGTCCTGAGGATTCCTGTGTGCATATCTCCTATTTGCTCCTTCCTACTGTTGTTGCCATTCTCCACCTCCTTTTTCCAGAGCAGAATCCCCGAAAGAACAATTCAGGGCACCACACTTCGGAGAAGATATGAAGGCTTTAGAGAGAACACAGAAAAGATTTACGAGAATGGTTCCAGTGCCGAGGGAGTTGAGTTACGAGGAGAGATTGAAGAAGCTGGGGTTGTTCTCCTTAGAGAAGAGAATGCGGAGAGAAGATTTGATACAGGTGTTAAAAATCATGAGGAATCTAGACAGAATAGATAGAAAGAAACTGATCCCATTGGTAGAAGGGTCAAGAACCAGAGGACACCAATATAAGGTGAATGGCAAAAAGAACCAACAACAACGTGGGAAAAACTGTGAGTAATTAGGATCTGGGATGTACTGCCTGAATGTGGTGGAGGCTGATTCAATCATGGCTTTCAAAAGGGAATTGGATAAGTCTTTGAAGAGAAAAAAATTGCGGGGCTACGGAGAAAGGACAGGGGAGTGAGGCTAGCTGAGTTGTTCTTGCAGAGAACAGTCACGTGAACAGGATGAATGGCCTCCTTCTGTGCTGTAACCATTCTATGATTCTAACTACAAATTGTTGAAGAAGCAAAAACAATCACTATTTAATACAAGCAAAATGCCTCCCTAAACTTTTTACTGCTTTACCTGAGAATAGTTGAGGACGTCTACACATTGCTGAAAACGATTGCCTCCAAACTTGTACCAGCTATGGTTTGTGGAATAGAGCAGGAACAAGCAATGCAGACTGAGACAGTGCAGGTATTTTGGGTTATACCTACCTCATTTTCCCATAATTAGCATATGTTAAAGAGGTTTCTGCCTGCTTCTGCTGAGGACATTTGATTGCATAGATTGAGATCCAACTGAAAATTGGAATTTTGTTGTGGGGGGGGTGGGGGGGGGGTGGTGCGGATGGTTAGGGAAATTGGCAGTAGGTCAAAGCCACTGTTTGGTGCTTGAACTGTACATCCAATGCTTCAGTTCAAACGTGTCACTGGGACCACAAAAATCACCCACTATATATTAAGATTCTAACCCAATTCCCCTACTTTATTTCGCTTGGTGACAAAGTAAATCATTTGCCATGATCATCTTCAACAGATGGAGAATGAGACTTGCCTCCAAATTTAGTATGGCTATCATCCATTCTCTAAATTGTTAGGTAGGTGGTAACATTCAAGAAGGATAATGTATCTTCCCAGTTTTTCACTTCCATGAAAATCTTTCAACACATGGATTTACATAAAACGTCCAGCTGGGAGCTAATGGAGACAAAGTGCGATGACTGGCCATGCAACTCTTGGGATGTGACCATAGTCAACTACTTAGAGATGGGTAAATGCCAAACATTGCTAATTAAATTACATTACAGATTTGGACCAGTGGCACATAGCTTATAGCTAAAAACTCTTATTGCTTAGGAAATTTAGATGCAAAAATGGTTGTACCTTTGAAAGACTTCTGCTTTTTTGAAACAGATTAATCTGAGTCACATTTGCTTTGTGACTGGAATTGGGGTCATGTTCTTTCTTGTGATCTGAAAGATAAAAATAAAAGTCAAATCAAAGTTAGGGCTGTTCCTGCAAAAAACACATTTCCAATGAGTACCAATTTGTTGCGGTCAGCAACAGTACAGCCAACCTGGGTAACTATCCACCGGTACAGCCAACCTGGGCAACCATCCATCGGTACAACTAAACTGTGCAACTATCCATTGGTACTGCCAACCTAGGTAACTATCCATCAGTACAACTAAACTGTAACTATCCATCAGTACAGCCAACCTGGGTAACTATCCATTGGTACTGCCAACCTAGGTAACTATCCATCAGTACAACTAAACTGTAACTATCCATCAGTACAGCCAACCTGGGTAACTGTCCATCGGTACAGCCAACCAAGGTAACTATCCACTCTAACAACTAAACTGGGTAACTGTCCATTGGTACAGCCAATCACCCAAAGGTACTGCTGATCTGGATAATTTCCCAATGGTACATTAATCTGCATAACCAACAGAATGGCAAACATGGGTCACTCTACTGGGACAATCAAGCTAGGAAATTTGGTCATGAAGAGATAACAGTGGTGATTAATGTGCTATCAAATATTTCATTGACTCAAAGTCTCATGCCAAAAGATAGAAAAGGTTTTATATTGAAACAGCCAAACAATACCAGTCTTGGGGATGGGGTTGGGAGATCTTGGAACTCCTTCAGGTCGAGGAGCCACTGGTTGTACTGGACGGGTTTGTTTTGCAGCCAGCTTCTTGAGGCTTATGCGCCGTTTTTCAAACATGTCCTCCATCCCCTCTTGTTTCTGGAAGATTTTTAGAACATGCGTCTGCAAAATGAATGATGAGACATTACATTTTCAATAGGACAACAATCCTTGCCTCAAGTGTTATATTCTTCTGCCTCACCTGGAATGTTCTGGTGTGCAAGGATTTCTGTCACACTCCCTCATCTGAAATGACCAAGTGTACACTATTCTTTCCTGTATACTATTCCTTATTGCTTATTATTACCTTCTGCATACATTTCTTCATTGTTTCTTGCCTCCTGTACATTATACTCTATTACATACTATTTCACACGGATATAAATTATCTGGCAATAATGAAAGGTATTCAGTCAGAAGTTACAGCTCATCGGATTTAACAGTTCAGTCAGAGATATTAATCTACTAATTTTAAATGCTGCAACTGCTTCAGGAGATTTGAATTCCTTCAGTTTTCTCTTGAAATAGTCCGATGAGGGGGAATTCCAGGCGGGGTTTGACATTTTCTTCATGTATTTGTGAAGGGAGAGCCCCTCAGAACACAACAGAGATCCAAATGTATCAGGGCCTCACTGTTTCAGGTATTTCTCACTTGGCTTGAAATGAGTAGAGCCTTTAACCACCCTTTTAAGGCAAATAACGTGGTAGGGGTGTGGGTGAGGGAGCAGGGACTACTTGTGCTGGGAGTTCTCATTACTGTGGTTTACAGTGAGTTGCTGTATCTATGGAGGTTGGTTTGTCCATGTAGTACAAGGGTCTGAAAGGGTTAATGCTTGAGTGTTAGAGTAACCCCACCCACTGCAGTGATGATGATGTAATAGTGACATGGGTATTAGGCTTGGAAGGGGCTAGAACGGGGTTGCCCAACATAGTGCCAGTATCTGACCTGCGGATGTATTTCGGAAAAAGAGAAATTTTCCACTGGCTTTTTCTTCCAGACTGGCTTTTTTTTAAAATTGCAAGTGAGTTTCACAGCTGACAGGTGCTGACGTCGGGAACAGTGGTTTCAGAACTTCAAACAGATTCATGGTTTTCCAGCATGTTCTGACTTTTATTTTTAAAAGGCTGCCAGAAAACCCAAAATATGTCCGAAAGTTAGGAAACTGCTATTCCCGCTCTCATGTGGCACCTGTCAGCACGACTTTAAAAAAATAACTGACCAACCAGAAATCTACTGTGCTGAGCACTCTCGCTCCCTGCAACTGTCAGGGAAGGTTGGCGCACAGAGCCAGAGGCCGGGGGAAGGGGGTGCACAGAGCCACAGGCTGGGTTGGGTTAGCATGAGAAAATGTGTCCTAGGGTTGTGCTGTTTGACCCACCTGACCCAACAAGCTTTGAAGAAGGTCAGCGCTGGAGGGTGCTCATGGGTGTACCCTGGGCCTAACTGCAGGGATTGCATCCCAAGGGATCTGAGTGACAGGATGGTTAATGTCACAATCATTCAGAAACTTAGGTACCAAATATCTTTGGTTAAACACAACCAACATAATTCACAGGTGTAAAATGAGTCAGTGTCACCTGGTCTCCTCGGTAACATGCCTCAATACTTACTCTCCAATACTTTCAGATAATTACCATGAGTTCACCTCCAAGAATAGCTCCATACTCGTCGCTGATCTTACTAAGATCCTCCAGCTTCTGGCCGGTGGCTGTGTCCAAGTATCTCTCGATCTCCTGAAGGGCCGCCTCTGCCCCATCCTGGGACTGACACTTATCAACTGGTTGTGAGGCGAGCAGATAAATCCCAGAATCACACCAGTGCATGGCCTGTGGGAAAGAGGAAGGGAGTACAATCTGTACAGGCACAGTGAGATATCACAGTCAACTGGTTTGGTAGAGATATCTCTCATTCATTTACACAGAACGTAAGAAATAGGAGCAGAAGTTCAGCTCCTCAAGCCATTCAATATAATCATGGCTAATCTACCACCTCGACTCCACTTTTTTGCCCACTCTCCACATTCCTCAGTTTCCTGAGAGATCAAAAATCTGTCAATCTCCATCTTGAAAATACTCAACATCAGAGCATCCACAACCCTCTGGCATAGACAATTTCAAAGATTTACAGCCCTTTGAGTGAAGAAATTTCTCATCTCAGCAGTAAATGATCGACCCCTTATCCTGAGACTATGTCCCCAAGTTCTGGATTCCCCAGCTAGGGGAATCAACCTTCGAGTGTCCACCCCATCAAGCGCCTTTAGAATCTTGTCTGTTTCAAAGAGATCACCTTTCATTCTTCTAAACTCCAGAGAGCATAGGCCCAATTTATTCAGTCTCTCATCATAACCCTTTCATCCCAGGAACTAATCTAGTGAATCTTCTCGGTACCATCTCCACAGCAAGTATATCCTTCTTTAGATATGGATACCAAAACTGCACACAGTACTCCAGGAGTGCTCTCAACAGAGCACTATACAATTGTAGTAAGACTTCCTTATTCTTGTACTCCAAACCTCTTGCAATAAAGAACACAATAACAACTATCTAGCAGGAGACATGCCAACCATCAAACCATAAAAATTAGATTTTATAAGATCATGGCATGACATTAAGTGAAAAAGCACAAGATAAATTTATCATGAGTTACTTGCTACCTCCGGGGTCATTTAGAATATTGTTATGCACACAAATACTGAAATAATTCTAAGCTCCTTGCTTATGAAAATCACAGTGTAAGGCTTCACATTATTTTGAAGAGCATGCTTCTTTGAAGTACAAGGAATTGAGTTCACAATCAAAGAGAATGTTTCCAAGTCTGCCTATATTTAGTATGCGTGTGTCCTCTTCTACCAAGCTGAATCCCTCTCTAGTAAGTGGATAATCATTAATGGCCCAGATTTTGATGTAGTAGGGCTGTCATGATGCTTTTTTGGAAGCGGGGGGGGGGGGGGTGGGATCTGTGGTGTGTCTTTAAGTCAGCAAAGGATCAGTACTGCTTTAAGAACAAGCAAGCCTCAGGAGTTATCGAGAAGGTACATTCTGGTTGCTGTTGGATACTACCCTACAGAGAGGGAACCAACCAATTTCAACAGGTGCATCCTGGTTGCCTTGCACACAGCCACTCAGAGATGGAGGTTAAATATACAATATTGTGATTAACTTTTGAAACCAGCTGAAAAACTGGCTTTTGACAGACACAGTCACACAGACAGCTGGGCCAGCATGTACTGAAGGAAATAGGAGAGCTCTCACTCAGTTTATTTAAACCCTATTTATTATACTCTCAGAATTCTGAAATGTCAGGCCAGGTTAATTATTTTAAAAGAAAACAATCTGTTGATCAAGGGTCATCATTGGAAAAGGAACAGTGAACACTTCGGCTGCTGAACTGGACTGCTGGGTTTCCTATGGTTGAGGAACTTGTTTTTTTTTCCCATCGGATGGCTGCAAGGAATTCAAGCAATCTTGGACAGTTCCACATTGGAAGATTCCACTTCGGCAGGAGCGTAAATCTGCAAGGACACTAATTTTTCCTATTTTAAATGTTGTTTTTATCTGAGTAGTGTCTAAGAATTTAGTCTTTTTCTAATAAACAGTTAATTTGTTGGTCTAAAGACACCTGGTTTGGTTCACCTCATTCAGGGGTTAATAGATGGTTCAATTTGACTGTGACTTTCTTTAGTTTGGAAAGTTTAAAGTTATATGTTAGGCAAGCTGTGGAGGGACAGGACTGAATTGACAGTGCCGAATTGACAGTGCCTTTTTCCCACCACAATCAGAATCATATATTTTGATTGGGGGCTTTGTCTTGAGCGGTCGGTCATAACAGGGCATCTAACAGCATCTGCTGTCAATTAGTTCTGCAAATTCAGGTTTTGGAATTGTTTGCATGGCAAGTGCTATAAGTGCGAGCTGGTAACATTTCAACAAGGGAAATAGCACATCTGGGATCTGAGTGAACTGGTCAATCAACTGTGTATAGCCTTAACCAATCAGATTGAAGGATTGTAAAACTAACAGTGCAAGGACTGAGGAAGAATTGTAAATTAGAGTGAATAAATCATTGGATTAAGGGAGAGAGAAAAAAAGACAAAGGAAAAGTAAAAGAGAAGTTTTAATTTAAAGATTTACCTTTTAAAATCACTTTTCAGTGCCAGAGAGGTTGATTGGCAGTAATTAACATTCATCATATTGTTACTAGGGTATTAAAATCTTGTCTAGTCCAGATTAAAGTTCCTGTAATGAGTTTACCCAGCAAATACAGCAACTTCACACCAAACAGTGCATTTCAATGACGAGGAAGTCAGAACAATGCCTTTTTGCAAAGCTGGTGGAGCACAACTCTGACAGCAACTTTTGGATATTTGAGTTTAACTGCACTTCTGTCCCTCACTTAAAGTTTCTGGACCATTTATACATAAATAACGGAGAGCGCCATTAGCCTCACCATTATTTTGATAGAAAAATCTGAACCAATTTCTTTAATTAGTTGTTCAGAGCTGTGCAAAGTCTGCCAAAGGTCAGAAGCCACTACTAATGTCCAGTTTGGGGACAAGCAATGCTTCTCATAATGTAGGTTCCTCCAGACAGCCATCTTATTGTCTGCTAGGGTCATGTGATGATAGTTGTGTCAATGCTATGAAGTGTACAATATCAGAAGTACTATTTGAAAAGTATACTTAAAAACAATTAAAATACATTAGAAGTACATAAAATTGGCTGAGTGACAGTAGACAAATAGTGGTTAATGGATGTTTTTCGGGTTGGAGGAAGGTTTGTAGTGGAGTTCCCCAGGGATCAGTGTTGGGACCCTTGCTCTTCCTGATACATATTAATGACCTACAAATTGGTGTACAGGGCATAATTTCTAAGTTTGCAGATGATACGTAACTTGAAAGCATTGTGAACTGTGAGGACGATAGTGTAGAACTTCAAAAGGACATAGACAAGTTGGTGGAATGGGCAGACAGGTGGCAGATGAAGTTCAATGCAGAGAAATGTGAAGTGATTCATTTTGGTAGGAAGAACATGGACAGACAATACAAAAAAGGGTAGAAAGTGGGTGCAGGAGCAGAGGGACCCAGGTGTATATGTGCGTAAGTCAATGAAGGTGGCAGAACAGGTTGAGAGAGCGGTTAATAAAGCATACAGTATCCTGGGTTTTATTAATAGGGCATATAGTACAAGAGCAAGGAAGTTATGTTGAACTTGTATAAGACACTGGTTCAGCCTCAGCTAGGGAATTGCATCCAGTTCTGGCACCGCACTTGAAGAAAGTTGTGAGGGCATTGGAGAGAGTACAGAAAAGATTCACGAGAATGGTTCCAGGGATGAGGAATTTCAGTTATGAAGATTGATTGGAGAAGTTAGGACTGTTTTCCTTGGAGAAAAGAAGGTTGAAGGGTGATTTGATAGAGGTATTCAAAATCATGAGGTACTTGGACAGAGTAGATAGAGAGAAAATGTTTCCACTCGTGAAAGGATCGAGAACGAGAGGGCACAGATTTAAAGTATTTGGTAAGAGAAGCAAAAGTGACATGAGGAAAAACATTTTCACGCAGCGAGTGGTTAAGGTCTGGAATGTGCTGCCTGAAAACGTGGTAGAGGCAGGTTCAATTGAAGAATTCAAAAGGGAATTAGACAGTTATAAGAAAAGCAAGAGTGTGCGGGGTTACAGGGCGAAGGCGGAGGAATGGAACTGAGAGAATTGCTCTTTCAGAGAGCCGGTGCGGATACGGTGGGCTGAATGGCCACCTGCTGCATTGCAACGATTCTGTGAAACCATAAAACTAATTTACTTAAATTGTGTAGGTATATATCACATTAAGTACCTAAAAACTAATATACATATCATAACTGAAGTACACCTTAGCTTTGTCTTCCAGCTCCTGGCCTGTAGTGTAGAGGAGCTCCTATACTCCAACCAAATTTACTTCTCTGCTTCCAAAGAGCTCTAGGTTTTTCTTAATTATAAATATTATAAAATCAAATTATATAAAATTAAGGAAGAAAGTAGGACTTTAAAACGGGGCTCATTGCATGCTTGCCCTGGCTAAATTATGCCCACCTGGCTGAATTAGCCCCCTTCCTCCAACCTGTTTCAGCAGGCACGACTGATCAACCTGCGCATTATATAAATAAAATACCGACAATAGTGCATACATATCCTAACTAAACTACTTAAAGTAGGTGTACACATCGATAAAATTTGTATCTTATATTTGCATGTGTCACTTGACTTTATGTTGTCATATTTTTTGAGATGTTTTTCACTCAAATTTCTATTTCCACATTTAGAATGGATTTTCCCTTGTCACGCTGATTGTGTATTTGTGGGTGATGGTGGAGCAGCTTCCTCGGCTATTTATGCCAGTTCAGCTGTCATTCTGACTTTTTTAACCTTCCACAGGATGAGAATTGATCACTTTGACTTGAGCTTCCTTTATTTTTAAATAATATTTAAAATTCAATACCTAGACATACGAATTTTATAACTAAAACATTTAACAATTGGCTGTCTCCCGCTCAGCTTCATCATGCAGTGTTCGTGACCCACTGTTATGCTTCCTATGATACCTGGAACATCAACAGCATCCCATTCAATCTCCTGGTTGTCTTTTTCAACTGACTGGATGCCATTTGCTGCCAGTTTTGTTTCCTGCAAGACATCTTCCCCAAACAAAGCCCCCTCCCCCTTCTCTCCATCTCCTTTAGTAGAAGGAAGGGGGAACAGAGATATAAGCTATTAGCCAACTACCTGACAAAAGTTGCTGCCCAGTCACCAGATAGTCAGTGTGAAGGTTCAGGGCAATTCAGAAACAATGGTTTCTAATACAGCTCTTCTCACGTAACTGTGATACGCTTAAAATGGAAACAGACAGCTACAATGCCACTTACAAGCGTAACTGGTAATGCATGGACAAGTTGACACTTCTGAAATATTTTTTCCATAGACAGAGCTTGACAGTGAATTTTTAAAATGGGATGTTGTGACATACTCAGCACTTTTCATATATATTACATAATTAATGCAATTAAAATAGTGTACACTTATAACAAATTCTTAAAGCAGCGTAAGTATATATAATTGAAGTAGATAACTGGAACAAGCAGCTTGATGAAGGAATATTAGCCCAGCTATGGTCATTAGAATTAATTCACCTGTAGTACTTGCGAATGGTGAGGCTGCGCCAACCACTCTATTATCTACTCACGCCCAGCTGGTATCCTCTGTTTCTCTGATTACAAACTGATTACTGCTTGGTAACTCTATTTGCTCCTCTGTTAGTTCCTTTCCATTAGGAGTTCAACTATCTTGAGACAAGGGCTCCTTTTACATTGCAGCCAGACCCTCTGGAGAAAAGTAGGACAGAGTCTCTATCCTGCACGGAATTATCATGGCAGGCCCCAGCATTCCATACAATGGTAGTGATGCTCACAGTAACAAAGAACACCACAACTGTTTGTGTAATGACACCACAAAGTGTGCTGCCTCATCATCAGCAATTCCCAGCATCAGTAAAGGGAGGAGGATTCAATGAAAAACAGACCTGCAAAGCTGCAAGTCTAAGAAAATTAGCAAGTTCACACTAAGGTGCTCACTTGACTGTGGGCAGAGTATTTTAAAAACAATACAAAATGACTAACGATAACTGTGATGATAACCTGTGGGGTGTCTAGGGTTTAAGCCTCTTTAGTGATAGCTACATATAAGATTGTGAATAACTTAGCTATGACGAAACGTAACTATTAGAACTGGTTCTTAAGAGCATAAAAAAATCAGAGCAGGAGTAGGCCATTCAGCCCTTCAAGCCTGCTTTGTCATTCACTAAGATCCTGGCTGATCCTCCACCTCAGCTACACCTTCCTGCACACTCCTCAAATCCCTTGATTGCCTTAGAATCCAAAAATCAATTGATCTTGGACTTGAATATACTCAATGACTGAACATCCCAGCTCTTTGGGGTAAGAATTTGAATTCTCCTCATCTCAATCCAAAATGGCCAATACCTTATTCTGAAACTGTGCCCCTATGTTCTAGATTCCCCAGCCAGGGGTAACATCCTCCCAGCATCAACACTGTCATGCCCTTTAAGAATTTTATATGTTTCAATGAGATGACCTTTCATTCTTCTAGTGAATTCAAAAGTTACCCACTTTTTACAAAAAAAGATTGGAAGGCCATCACTGGATTTCAGCTGTAGTCCCAGCATCATCATCCATAATCATGAATGTAACCCACATCATCAGGAATGAAGAATGCTGACTTCAAAAGGCTGAAAACCGAAGTGGCTCAGAACCCTAATCCCCTCCCTTCTTCAACCATCGAGAAAAGTCTCAGTCTACCTATCTGGTTAGATTAAATTAGGAATTTATCCGTACTTAGATTATCTCTTCAGTATGTGCATCTGGTCATGAGGTGTGTCAGGAATGTGCACTTTGATTTGGGTCCTTTTATTTCTAACCTGCATAATGAACATAAACTGTTTAAGGATATTTGCCATAAACAAACCCAGCAGTGAGGCTCCATGCCTGAAGCACTCACTTGCACAATATGCCCAGAAAACCCATGTTTGAATTGCATACTTATCCCAATTCTAGATTGCTCAGCAGTACTTTTACCTGTTCCAGCCTCTTGTGCAATTCCATTGATTGATTAAGCAGTTCCTTTTTGTTTTTTATTCCGTTCACTAGGTTGTCACATACATCTCTCAGCTCAATGCATTTGGGCAATAGTGAATCCACAGCATAGTGATTGTCCTCTATCAGCTGATCTCCCTGGACTGCCAAGGCTGCAGCTCTCTCCAATACTTCCTGTTACAACACAAACAACATGCTTTCCAAAAGACAATAATTTTGCTGTTTTTCTATAAATAATTGATTTTCTATCATTCAGAAAGCTTGAGTGAGCTTTGCTTAATCAAAGTCAGACAGAAGTTGGCATGATGTAATTTGTACACATTCATTGGGATATTTAACAAAAAATCTAAGCATTAATACATTTCACCTATTTGACATTAACTCCTGGCCCCATCTTCATTTTCACAAAGTAATCCTACCATTGAGGGCTCAGGAGAATTACCCCTTTGGCAATCCTTAAATACTTTGATTCTTTGTTAGCAAGCTCACAGGGACAGTCTAATTGGTCATCAAGATAAAGCCTTGCTCAGGTATAAAATTAAAACCCGATCTGGGCCAGAGTCCTTCAATTTTTTTTTTAAATGCACCACCCGAAAATAACATTTTTGAAACAGAAAAAGATCATAGACTAAAACAAAAACGATACGAAACAAAATAGTACAGTCCAGCCCGACCCGGCCGGAGCCTGAATGCTGGACGCTGAATACAGACCCAACCCGAACCCGACAAATGTAGTCAAGTTTGGTCGGGTTTGGGCCGGGTAGCCAGGCTTTAGATCAAGACCATTTTATCTGGGTTATTTTATCTCAAACCTAACTAGAATAAGAAACAGTGCAGCAAATCTGAAGAAAAATATCGAAAACAGTGGAAATACTCAATAGGTCAGTGTGCGTCTGTAAAAAGACAAGACGTTGCGTTCTACACCTGACTGGTTCGACTGCCTCTTCTCTATGGACATTGATTCACCTGCTGTGAATTTCCAGTATTTTCTGTCTTTATTTAAATTACTTTATAACACTATCTAAAATACCTTCCAACAAATGTCTAGATTAAATTGTACACCATCTAGATTACATTGTCACAATATCAAGATTATGTTATAACTGTCTAGAATACATTCTAACAGTATCTAGAATATATTGCAACACTATCTAAATTACTTTATAGCACTATTTAGAATATATCCTAATAGTAACTACAAGACATGTAACACTGCAAAATGCATTTCAATAATAGCCCTTAACTTGTTCAAGTGAGGTCACCAGATAGTGCCCTTTAGAACGGACCCCATTTGAGTATGGGGTCAGTCGAAGGGCACCTTATTTGCATGGCAGGCAAGCAAGTATAAGCATGACTTCAGGCACAACCTTGACACCCACCTGCCTCGTACCAATAGAAACGTATCCTCACTCCATGTCGGGGAATTGCCTAGCCCTCGCTCTTTCCTCCCGACCCCAACACTATCAGCCCATGAGCAAGGGGCCAGTTCATGACATTTTTTCTCTAATCCCTTCCCCTTCAGCGATTCAAGCTGATGGCCTGACCTGGATCCCACAGGTAGTGCCCAAATATGCCACTGTGAAGGGCAGAAAATCTCAAATTACACACTTCCACCTGTGGATCGTAGTAGGAACTCCCAGTTTAAGCAGTCCAGCACCAACTGCCAGCACTCTGCTGGATCTTTGCTGCAGTCTCTGCTACCTGCCCCACCACAGATCAAACATTTGCCTTGTTATAACAGAATGTAGCAACTCATAAGACACAACAGAAAGTTTCAGCAACAGTGTACCTGGTTTGACCAGGCCACCATCATCCCTGAGGACCGCTGCCAGAATTGTGGTGGCACATGAATGAATTATTAACACAATTCAACGACAATATATGAATAGCATAAGAAAAATATTTAGACTGCTTTCTAACTCAAACCAGGCGGCATTTTATAGAATCATTGAATGGTTGCAGCACATGAAGGAAGCCATTCAGCCTGCCCTGTCTGTGCTGGCTCTCTGAAGGAGCAAATCAGCTCGTGCCACTTCTCTGCCTTCTTCCCATAGCCCTGCACATTGTTCCTTTTCAGATAATCATCCAATTCCCTCTTGAATGCTTCGACTGAACCTCCTTCACCACAGTATCAGGCAGTGCATTCCAGATCCTAACCATTTGCTGTATGAAAAATTTTTCCTCATGTCGCCTTTGCTTCTTTTGCCAATTAGCTTAAATCTGTGCCCTCTGGTTTTCACTCTCGATCCTTCCACCACTGGGAACAGTTTCTCTCTATTTACTCTGTCCAGATTCCCCCCACGCCCCCATGATTTCAAATGCCTCTACTAAATCTCTTCTTAACCTTCTCCCCTCCAAGAAAACCAGTCATACTTCTCCAATCTATCTATCTATATAACTGAAGTTCCTCATCCCTGGAACCATTCTTGTAAATCTTTTCTGCACCCTCTCCAATGTCTTCACATCCTTCCTAAACTGCAGTGCCCAGAGCTGGACGCAATACTCCCGCTGAGGCTGAAACAGTATTTTATACAAACTTAACTTAACTTCCTTGCTCTTGTTCTCTATGCCCCTATTGATAAAGCCTAGGATCCCATATGTTTTATTAACCGCGCTCTCAACTTGTCCTGCCATCGTCAATGATTTACGTACGTATACAGCCAGGTTCCTCTGGTCCTGTACCCCTTTAGAATGGCACTGTTATTTTATGTTGTATCTCCATGTTCCTTCTACCAAAATGAATCACTTCACACTTCTTTACACTAAATTTCATCTGCCACTTGTCCACCCATTCCACCAACCTATGTCCTTTTGAAGTGCTACACTATTCTCCTCACAGTTCAAAATGTTTCCAAGTTTTGTATCATTTGCAAATTTTGAAAATTGTGCCTTGTGCTCCAAGGCCTACATCATTTATATCAGAAAGAGCAGGGGTCCTATACTGTCCCCTGCAGAACTCCACTATAAACCTTCCTCCAGTCTGATAAACAACCATTAACCGTTCCGATGAAGGGTCACTGACCCGAAACGTTAACTCTGCTTCTCTTTCCACAGATGCTGCCAGACCTGCTGAGTGATTCCAGCATTTCTTGTTTTTATTTCAGATTTCCAGCTTCCGCAGTATTTTGCTTTTATAACCATTAACCATTACTCTGTTTCCTGTCACTCAGCCAATTTTGTATCCACGTTGCTACTGTCCTGTTTATTCCATGGGCTCTTTTCTTTTTTCTTTCTTTTGGGCCTCCTTATCTCGAGAGACAATGGATACGCGCCTGGAGGTGGTCAGTGGTTTGTGAAGCAGCGCCTGGAGTGGCTATAAAGGCCAATTCTGGAGTGACAGGCTCTTCCACAGGTGCTGCAGAGAAATTTGTTTGTTGGGGCTGTTGCACAGTTGGCTCTCCCCTTGCGCCTCTGTCTTTTTTCCTGCCAACTACTAAGTCTGTTGCGTGGCACTTTATCAAATGCCTTTTGAAAGTCCATGTACACCACATCAACAGCATTACCCTCATCAACCCTCTCTGTTACCTCATGAAAAAATTCAGGCAAGTTAGTTAAACACTATTTGCCCTTAACAAATTTGTGCTAGCTTTCCTTAATTAACCCAAATTTGTCCAAGTGACAATAAATTTTGTCCTGAATTACCATTTCTAGAAGCTTTCCCACCACCAAGATTAAATTGACTGGACTGTAGTTGCTGAGCTGAGCTTTACACATTTTTATTTTTAACTAGGATGTTACTTTTGCAATTCTCCAGTCCTTTAGCACCACCCGAGTGTAAGGAAGATTGGAAAGTTTGGCCAGTGCCTTCGCACTTTCCACTCTCCCTTCCCTTAGTATTCCTGGATGCATCTCATCTAATCCTGGTGCCTTACCAACTTTAAGTACAGACAACCTATCCAATACCTCCTCCTTAGCAATTTTAAACCCTCTCTCAACTACATCCTCTTTCACCATGACCTGTGTAGTATCTTTTTTCCTGGTAAAGTATTCATTTAATACCTCAGCCATACCCCCCTGCCTCCATGCATAAATCCCCTTTTTGGTCCTCAATTGGCCTCTCTCCTCCTTTTACCATTCTTTTACTATTTAAATGCCTATGGAAGACATTTGGATTCCCTTTTATGTTAGCTGTCAGTCTTTTCTCATGCTCTTGTTTTTGTTTTCTGAACCTTCTAAATTCAGCCTGGTTCTCAGTTGTATTATCCACATGACATCTGTCATAAGCACACATTTTTGTCTTCATCTTAATCTATATCTCTCTTGTCATCCAGCAAGCTCTGGATTTGTTTGCCCTACCTTTCCCCTTCACAGGAATATACTTTGACTGTGCCCAAACTATCTCCTCATTAAAGGCCTGCCAACCTTTGATTCCAATGTGTCTGGGTCAGATCCATTCTTTCCCCATTGAAGTTGGCTTTCCCCCAGTTAATTATTCTCACTCTGGATTGTTTCCTGTCCTTTTCCATAACCAACCTAAAGCTTGTGCTAAAATGATCAAGGTCCCCTAAATGTACCCCTACTTACACTTGATCCACTTGGCCCACTACATTCCCAAGAACCAGGTCTAGCATTGCTTCATTTCTTGTTGGACTGGAAACATACTGCTGTAGAAAATTTTCCTGACCAGACTCTAGGAACTCTTGCCCCTTACTGCCCTTTACACTACTACTATCCCATTCTATATTTGGATAATTAAAGTCCCCCATTATATAAATTCTATAATTTTTCAACCTCTCTAACTTCCTTACAAATTTGTTCCTCTACAGCTTTCCCACCAGAACCATATAACCATTGACAAATTACGGCACAGAAGGAGGCCATTCAGCCCATCGTGTCCGTGCCGACCGAGACGAAAAACAAAAATAGAAACTAGCCGCCGAATCTAATCCCACCTTCCGGCACCTGGTTCATAGCCTTGCAGCACTTCAGGTGCATGTCCAGGTAGCTTTTAAAAGAATTGAGGGTTTCTGCCTCCACCACCATTCCTGGCAGTGAATTCCATTCACTCACCACCCTCTGGTGAAAAGGTTTTTCCTCATGTCCCCTCTAATCCTTCTACCAATCACCTTAATTCTGTGCCCCCTGGTAATTGATCTCTCTGCTAGGGGAAACAGGTCCTTCCTGTCTACTCTATCTAGGCCCCTCATAATTTTGTACACCTCAATTAAGTCACGCCTCAGCCTCCTCTGTTATAAGGAAAACAACCCTAGCCTATCCAATCTTTCTTCATAGCTGCAACTTTCAAACCTTAGCAACATTCTTGTAAATCTCCTCTGTACTGTCTCCAGAGCAATTATGTCCTTTCTGTAATGCGGTGACCAGAACTGTACGCAATACTCCAACTGTGGCCTAACCAGTATTTTATACAGTTCCAGCATTACATCCCTGCTTTTGAATTCTATACCTTGGCCAATAAAGGACAGCATTCCATATGTTTTCTTCACCACTCTAACTACCTTCAGGGACATGTGGACATGCATGCCAATGTTGCTCACTTCTTCTACCCCTCTCAATATCCTCCCGTTTATTGTGTATTCCGTCACTTTATTTGCCCTCCCCAAAAGCATTACCTCACACTTATCTGGATTGAATTCCATTTGATACTTTTCATCCCACTCAACCAAACCATTGATATCATTCTGGAGTCGACAGCTATCCTCTTCACTATCAACTACATGACCAATTTTTGTGTCATCAGCAAATTTCCCAATCATGCCTCCCACATTCAAGTCCAAATCATTAATATATACCACAAACAGCAAGTGACCCAACACTGAACCCTGCAGAACCCCACTGGAAACAGCTTTCCATTCACAAAAACGTCCGTCAACTACTACCCTTTGTCTCCTGTCACTGAGCCAATTCTGGATCCCACCTGCCACATTGCCTTTGGGATACAGGGCATTCATTTTACTGAGCAGTCTGCCATGTGGGACCTTGTCAAATGCCTTACTAAAGTCCATGTCCACCACATCCACTGCACTACCCTCATCAATCCTTCTTGTTACTTCCTCAAAGAACTTAATTAAGTTAATGCCTTCCATTAACAAATCCATGCTGTCTATTCCTGATTAATCCATGCTTAAGTGGCAGTTTATCCTGTCCCTCAATAGATTCTAACAATTTACCCACCACTAAGGTCAGACTGACCGGCCTATAATTATTTGGCCTATCCTTCGCACCCTTTTTAAACAATGGTACAACATTCGCAGACCTCCAATCGTCTGGTACCTCTCCTGTACCAAGTGAAGATTTGAAGATAATCCTCAGCACATCCGCTATTTCCTCCCTGGCTTCCTTTAACAATCTGGGATGCAATCCACCCAGCCCTGGCAATTTATCCACTTTCAAGGATGTCAGACCCTCTAGTACTTCCTCTCTCATTATGCTTATCGTATCTAATATTTCACACTCTTCCTCTTTAACTACAATGTCGACATCCACCTTCTCCATTGTGAAGGCAGAGACAAAAAACTCATTAAGAACCCTACCCACATCTTCTACATCCACGCATAAATTCCCTTGTACATCTCTGATAGGCCCTACCCTTTCCTTAGTTACCCTCTTGCTCTTAATGTACTGATAAAACACCTTTGGGTTTTCCTCGATTTTATTTGCCAATAATTTTTCATGTCCTCTCTCTGCTTTTCTAATTTCCTTTTTTTACTTCACCCCTGCATTTTCTATACCCCTCTAGGCTTTCTAAAGTATTAAGATTTTTGTGATAGTCATATGCTTTCTTTTTCAGCTTTAACTTACCCTGTACACTTCTAGATAACCAGGGGGCTCTAGATTTGTCCATACCACCCTTTATCTTAGTGGGGACGTGCCTACACTGTGCCTGTAGTATCTCGCTTTTGAATGCCTCCCACTGGTTTGCCACTAATTTTCCCTCAAGTAGCTGTATCCAGTCCACTTTCACCTGGTCACCTCTCAGTTTCTTAAAATTCGCCTTCCCAATTTAGAACTTTTACTCCTATTTTATCTTTGTCCTTTTCCATGATTATGCCAAAACTTACTGTATTATGGTCACTATCTCCAAAATGTTCATCCACTGTTACTTCCTCCACTTGCCATCTTCATTACCGAAGACTAAATCTAGAATTGCGCCCCCTCTCGTTGGGCTTGTTGCTGGCTAAAAAAGTTCTCTTGAATGCAGTTCAAGAATTTTGTGCCCTCTGTGCCCTTCACACTATTTGCATCCCAGTTGATATTGGGGTAGTTGAAATCCCCAACAATTATTGTCCTAAAGATTTTACACTCAGAAATTTGCCTACACATTTGTTCTTCTACCTCCCTCTCACTATTTGGGGGTCTATAGTACACTCCCAGTAGCATGGCTGCCCCTTTATTTCTGAGCTCCACCCATATGGCCTCGTCTGATGATTTATTTAGCATACCATTCTTCCTCAAGGCTGTTATTGATTCCTTAACTAATAATGCTACACCTCCTCCTTTTTTTTTAATCTCCCTCTCTATCCCGCCTGAAAACTCTATATCCAGGGATGTTGAGCTGCCATTCTTGCCCCTCTCTGAGCCAAGTTTCCGTTATAGCAACGATATTGTGATGCCACGTGTCTATCGGTGCCCTCAGCTCATCGGCTTTATTTACTATACTCCTTGCATTGAAATAAATACCCTTTAACACTGCCAAATTCCTGTGCTGTACATTTTTTAACCTTTGCTTCTTCGGTCTTTCAGAGTCGCTCGCTAATTCTCTGTCTCCTGTTCCCTGCCCTGAAATTGTCCTATCTAACACTGCGCTCAGGCTCCCATCCCCTGCCAAGCTAGTTTAAACCATCCCCAACAGCACGAGCAAACCTTCCTGAAAGGATATTTGTCCCAGTCCTGTTCAGGTGCAGACCATCTGGATTGTACAGGTCCCACCTTCCCCAGAACCAGTCCCGATACCCCAGAAATCTGAAGCCTTCCAGCCACACATTCATCTGGTGTATTTTCCTACTACTATACTGACTAGCTCGTGGCCTTGGGAGTAATCCGGAGTTTATTACCTTGGAGGTCTTGCTTGCTAATGTCATTCCTAACTCCCTAAACTCAGCCTACAGGATCTCATCCCTCTTCCTATTGCGTTGGTACCAATGTGGACCACGACCTCTGGCTGTGCACCCTCCCCCTCCAGAATGCCCTGTAGCTACTCGGTGATATCCATGACCCTTGCACCAGGGAGGCAACATACTATCCTGGAATCATGTCTGCGACCACAGAAACACCCATCACTTCCCCCAACTATGGAATCCCCTATCACTATTGCCCTCTTGTCCTTTCTCCTTCCTCCCTGCACAGTTGAGCCACCCATGGTGCTCTGGTCATGACTCTCGCTGCACTCTCCAGAGGAACTCTTTCTTCCATCGGTACTCAGAACTGAATACCGGTTAGAAAGTGGGATGCTCTCTGGGGACTCCTGCACTACCTGCCTCGACCTTCTTGTCTGTCTGGCAGCCACCCAGATCCTCTCTGCCTGTGTTCTCTTAACATCCTGAAACGTGCTATCCACGTAGTTCTCTGCCTCATGGATGCGCCACAGTGACTCCAGCCACCGCTCAAGTTCCAAAACCCGGAGCTCAAGTTTCTGCAGCTGGTGACATTTGCTGCAGATGAGTTTGTCAAGGACACATGGTGGGTCCACGACTTCTCGCATACCGCAGGAGGCACATTCCATTTGGCTGAGCTGCCCTGCTATTACATAGCTTTGCAAATTAACTATTGCTAATGTAATAAATGGAATAACGTACCAATCAGCTTCTGCCCCTGTACTGTGCTGAAAAGGCAGAAAAGAAAGAGACCAAGAGCACCTCCTTCCCCGCGTCAGTGAAATCACACACACACACACTCACTGTCTAAATGACACTAATTTAAAAAAACACACCTTAGTAGTACTAACCTGATCACATATAAGGTAGGTTTTTAAAAAAAACTTTCCCTCCTCTGATTTTTTAAGCTATTTACAGGCACTAACAGTTGTTACTTACCCAATCAGCTTACAGATTTCCCGTGATGTCACTGTACGTCTTTTTTTCCTCTTTCGAAGCTCAGCATGCGCCGACACAGACAGAGCCGCTGACTGCCGCTGCTCCAGTCCAAGGTAGGTAAGGGCCTCAAGCCCCACTCTTTATTTCTACAGGCCCCACTCCAGATCCGCCTCTGCTCCGGTCCAAGGTAGGTGTAGGCCTCGAGTTCACTCTTTATTTCACGGGTCCCGCTCCAGATCCACCTCCTCCCAGGTCCGCGTGCTGACTGCCGCTGCTCCGGTCCACTAGTTGTTGGCCTATAGGCTACACCAAGCAATGTAATTGCACCTTTTTTTGTTCATTAGCTGTATCCAAATAGATTCTGTCCTTGACCCCTCTGGGACATCCTGTCTCTCCAGCACTGCAATGTTCTCCTTAATCAATACTGCCACCCTCCTTCTTTCCTTCCTTTCTTATCTTTCCTGAACACCTTGTATCCAGGAATATTTAATACAGAGTCCTGCTCTTCTTTGAGCCAGATCTCCATTATAGCTACATCATTTTCTACGTGGCTCTCTGCGTCTGCAACTCACCAATCTTATTTGCCACACTTCGCGCATTCACACACATGCACAGTAAACCTAATTTAGACTTACTTTATCACTTTCCCCTTTGCTCTGACCACCACCAAATAACTTATTATTTCCTACTCTAGTGCTATCTGCCTCTCCCAGTATTCTGTGCACCCTGGTATTCCTCTCTAGTATTACCTCCTGGTTCCCACACCTGTCAAGTTAGTTTAAACCCTACCCAACAGCACAAGCAAATCACCCCATAAGGGAATTCGTCCCAGCTGTTTAGGTGCAGCCCGTCTGGCCTGTAGAGGTCCATTTTCCTCCAGAGTTGACCCCAATGTCCCAGGAATCTATACCCCTCCCTCCTGCACCAACTTTCCAGCCATGCATTTATCTGCTTTATCCTCCTATTTCTATACTCACTTGCACGTGATACTGGGAGTAATTGGGAGATTACTATTTTTGAGGTCCTGCTTGTTAATTTTCTGTCTTGCTCCCTAAACTTTACCAACCAGACCACCTTCCAACACCAACCAGACTGCCTTCTAGACATTAACTAGACTAATAATAACAGCAACCAGACTGCCTTCTATCATGACCCAAACTGCATTCCAACACGAACCAAACTGCCTTCTAACGTTAACCACAATACCTTAACGGTAACCAGTCTGCATTGGCTACAGATGCAAATAGCCAGTTGGGAATATGATGCGCTAGCATCACTCCATCCACATCCTGGGGATTAACATTGACCAGAAATTTAACTGGACCAGCCATATAAATACAGTGGCAACAACAGCAGGTCAGAGGCTGGGAATTTTGTGGCAAGTAACTCACTTCCTGACTCCCTAAACCCTGTCCACCATTGATAAGGCACAAGTCAAGAGTGTGATGGAATACTCTCCATTTGCCTGGATGAGTGAACTCCAAGAACACTCAAGAAGCTCGACACATCCAGGACAAAGCAGCCCACATGATTGGCACCCCATCCACCACCTTCAACATTCACTTCTCCACCACTGGCACCAGTGTGTACCAAATACAAGATTCACTCCAGCACCTCGACAAGCCTCCTTTGACAGTGCCTTCCAAACCCGTGTCCTCTACCACCTAGAAGAACAAGGATAGCAGACACATGGGACCACCACCACCTGCAAGTCCCCCTCCAAACCACACACCATCCTGACTTGGAAACATATTGCCGTTCCTTCACGGTCACTGGTCAAAATCCTGTAACTTCCTCACAACTGAAACTGTGGGTGCAGCTCACCACCACATACTCAAGGCAACAAATGCTGGCCTTGCAAGCGACGCCCACATCCCATGAAAGAATTTTTAAAAACTGAGACATGGCCTATAGAAGGGGGAATTGGAAGCTTAATATTGCTGGGTACAAGGGATTCAGGAACGATAGGAAAGGAAAGAATTGGTCAGGCGGGATCTTCCTCTTCTAAATCAATACTTAGAATGATAGAAAGATACAGCGCAGAAGATGGCCGATCAGCCAAAATGCCTGTGCCAGCTCTTTCAAAGAGCTATCCATTTAGTCCCAATCCACTGCTCTTTTCACATAGCCCCACAAATCTTTCCTTTTCAAGTACATATCCAATTCCCTTTCTCAAAGTTATTGTGAGTCTACTTCAACCACCCTTTTAGGCAGTGTATTCCAGATCATGATAACTCACTGCATAAAAGAATTTCTCCCCGTCTCTCATCTGGTTCTTTTGCCTATTATCTTAAATCTGTATTCTCTGCTTATCGAGCCTCGTGCCAGTGAGAAAAATTTCTCCTTTATTTACTATCAAAACTTAAGAGTATGCAAGGAGAGGGGGAATGGGTAACCGTCACACAGTCAAGAAGAAACAGGCAGGTAGTGCAGGAGAACTCCCCCAAGTGCATCTGACTCTCCAACCGATATTCAGTTCTGAATACTGTGGAAGGTGATGGTTCATCTGGAAAGTGCAGCCAGAGACAAGTCCATGGCACCACAGCTGGCTCAGCTGCACAGGGAATACTAGAAAAGCAATAGTGATAGGAGATTCAATAGTCAGGGAGACAGGCGTTTGTTGCCACAGAATCCAGGATGGTATGTTGCCTCCCTGCTCCCAGGGTCAAGGATGCAGAGCACCCTGAGGGAGAGGGTGAATAGCCAGGAGTCGTGGTCCACATTGGTAACAACATAGGTAGGAAGAGGGATGTAGTCCTGCAGAAGGAGTTTAGTGAGCTAAACCCAATTGTTATTGCAATTGGGGAAGGTTTAAACTAGCTTGGCGGGGGCATGGGAACCAGGAGATAATACAAGAGGGAGGGGGAACACCAAGGTGCACAGAGAACTGGAAGAGACAGATAGCATTAGAGTGGAAAATAAAGTATTAGGTGGGGTCAGAGTGAGAGTGTTAGACAGTACTAGAGAAGGCAGTAGTTCCATATTAAATGGGAGTGGACTAAGAAGGACTATGAATAATGCAAAGACAGGATTAGAAGATGTGTGTAAATGCACAAAGTGTGGTGAATAAGGTTGGTGAACTACAAGCATAAATAGCAGTATGGGAATATGATGTAGTGGCTTAAAAATGGCAGGGACTGGGTGCTTAATATACAAGGACATAAAGTGTTCAGAAAAGATAGAGAAGGAAAAAGCGGGAGGTGTGTTGGCAGTCCTGATTAGGGAAGACATTGCAGTGCTGGAATGGAAAGATGGCCTTGAAGGGGCAAGGACAGAATCCATCTGGTTACAGCTGAGGAAAAAAAAGGGTATGATCATGTTACTAGGGGTATTGTATAGGCCTCCAAATAGTAAGAGATAGAGGAGCAAATCTGCAGGGAAATTACAGCATGGTGATATTGGGGGACTTTAATTACCCAAATATCGATTGGGATAATTTTAGAGTAAAGGGTAAGGAGGGGGAAGAATTTCTGAAATGTGTTCAGGAGAACTTCCTTGATCAGTATGTTCTCAGTCCGACTAGAAAAGAGGCATTGTTGGATCTGGTGCTGGGAAATGAGGTAGGCCAAGTGGACCAAGTGTCTGTGGGGGTGCACTTGGGTATGAGTGATCATCGCATCACAAGGTTTAGACGAGTAATGCAGAAAAGCAAAGAACAAAATAAGGTAGAATGTCTAGTTTGGAAAAGGGCTAATTTCAATGCAATGAGTAGGGATCTAGCCAGGATAGAATGAAATCGAAGACTGACAGGAAGAGCTGTATCAGAACAATGGGTTATCTTTATGGAAGAAAGAGATGCTTCAGGTACAGACTAGGAACATTCCGACAAGGGTGAAAGGTAGGGGAACTAAGAACAGGGCTCCTTGGATGACGAGGGAGGTAGAGATTTTGATGAAACAATAAAAAGGATGTATGATGCATGCCAGGTGAGCTCATCAAGTGAGAACCAGGCCAGAAAGTTGAGAGGGGAGGCAAAGAGGAAAATAAGACTGGCAAAGAGAGAACATGAGAATAGAATGGCAGTCAACATAAAAGGGAACCTAAAGATCTTCTACCAGCACATAAATAGTAAGAAATGGAGTGGGGCCTATTAGGGACAGAGGGTAATATATGCTTGGAGGTGTGGGGCAAGGTTAATATACTTGATGAGTACTTTGCATCAGTGTTCACTAAGGAATTGGAATCTGACAAAATGTCAGAAGAAGTGGGGAGAGTGGAGGCAATGGATAGGATAAAAATTGAGAGGGGGAGGTATTATAAAGGCTGGCTACGCTTAGAATAGAAAAGTCATCTAGTCCTGATGGCTTGCATCCCAGGTTGTTAAAAGGAAGTTGGGATAAAGGTAGGAGGGTTGACATAAACTTCCAATCTTCCCTAGATATGGGGAAGGTGCCAGAGGATTGAAGGATGGCAAATGTGACACCCTTAATCAAGAAAGGGTGTAAGGACAGTCCTAGCAACAACAGGCCAGTTAGATTATCAGTGGTGGGTAAGGTTTTAGAAAGAATAATCAGGGAAAATATCAACAGACACTTGGAGAGGTTTAAGTTAATTAAGAATAGCCAGCATGGATTTGTAAAAGGGCAGATCATGCTTGATTAATCTAACTGAACTTTTTGATGAAGTAACACAGAAGGTTGATGAAGGGAATGCAATGGATACTATTTATATGGATTTTAAGAAAGCATTTGATAAGGTACCACATAAAAGGCTGGTTAATAAAATTGAGGTTCATGGAATAGGAGAGTCTGTGTTCAATTGGATAAAAAATTAGCTTAAGGAAAGAAAACAGCGTGTCGTAGTAAATGATTGCTTTCCAGATTGGAAGATAGTAGACAGTGGTGTTCCCCAAGGGTCAGTGCTGGGACCACTGTTTTTATTTTGCTGTATATAAATGACTGTATGTAATTGATTCCCATATCCTGGATAACCACGTGTGCAGGAAGTGCTGTCAACTACAGCAGCTTGAGCTCCGGGTTTTGTAACTTGAGCGGAAGCTGGTGACACTGTGGTGCATTCGTGAGGATGAGAATTACGTGGATAGCACATTTATAGATGTGGCCAGCTTAAGAGAATGCAGGGAGAGAGGGAATGGGTGACTGCCAGGCAGTCAAGAATAATCAGACAGATCGTGCAGGAGACCCCTGAATGCATCTCACTCTCCAACAGGTATTCAGTTCTGAATACTGAGGAAAGTGATGCTTCTCCTGGGGAGTGCAGCCAGAGCCAAGTCCACAGCACCACGGGTGGCTCAGCTGCACAGGGGGATACAGCGAAGACTGGAAGAGCCATAGTGATAGGTAATTCAATAGTCAGGGGAACAGACAGGCGTTTCTGTGGCCACAGACGTGAATCCAGGATGATGTGTTGCCTTCCTGGTACCAGGGTCAAGGATGTCACTGAGCAGCTGCAGAGCATCCTGAAGGGGGAGGGTGAACAGCCAGCAGTCGTGGTCCACATCGGAACCAATGACATAGGTAGAAAGAGGGATGTGGTCCTGCAGTCAGAATTTAGGGAGCTAGGTAAGAAATTAGCAAGCAGGACCTCAAAGGTAGTCATCTCCAGATTACTCCCAGTACCACGCGCAAGTGAGTATAGAAATAGAAGGATAAGATGGAGCAGGAGGGAGGGTTTTAGATTCCTGGGACATTGGGACCTGCTCTGGGGGAGATGGGACCTGTAAAGGCCGGACGGGTTGCACCTGAACAGAGACGGGACTGAGTTCCTTGCGGGACGTTTTGTTAGTGCTCTTGGGGAGGGTTTAGACTAGATTGGCAGCAGGATGGGGACTTGAGGGTAGACTCAGTTAGGACAAAATCAGAAATGAAAATGAAAGGCAGAAACATAATAAATGAGTCTGGAAGACAGAGGAAACAAAGGTTAGAAAATAAGAGAGAGAGTTTGGTAGCGCTCAAGGGTATCTATTTCAATGCAAGGAGTATAGCAGATAAAGCAGTTGAGCTGAGGGCACAGATAGACACATGGCAGTATGATTGATATCACAGCTATTACAGAAACATGGCTTAAGGAGGGACAGGAATGGCAGCTCAACATTCCTGGTTGCAGGGTTTTCAGATGCAATAGGGAGGGGGATAAGAAAGGAGGGGGGAGTGGCAATTTTGGACAAATAAACTATTACAGCTGTTAGGAGGGATGATATGTTGGAAGGTTCATCAAATGAGGCCATACGGATTGAGCTAAGGAACAAAATAAGAGGCAATCACACAGCTGGGAGCGTACTATAGACCCCTAAACAGTCAGAGGGAGATAGAAGAACAGATACGAATATTAACTGGGATAGTTTGTGTGAAAGGAATTGAGGGAGCAGAATTCTTGAGGTGCAGTCAGGAGGACTTTTTTGGCCAATATGTAGCAAGTCCAACAAGAGAGGGCGCAGTTTTAGACTTAGTTTTAGAAAATGAAGATGGACCAGTGGAAGGAATGGCTGAGGGACAGCATTTTGGTGGTAGTGATCATAATTCAGTCAGTTTTAACATAATTATGAAAAAGGAGAGAGAGAGAACAGGAATTAGAGTTCTCAATTGGGGCAAGGCCCCAACTGAGGAGTGATTTAGCGAAAGTGGACTGGAAACAGCTACTTGAGGATAAATCAGTGTCAGCACAGTGGGAGGCATTAAAAGGAGAAATTCAAGGAGTTCAGAGTAAACATGTTCACAAAGAAAAAAAAGGGTGAGATGGCCAAATCTAGAGCCCTATGGATGTCAAGGAGCTCACAGGGTAAGATAAGGCAGACAAGGAAAGCTTATGTCCGACACCGAGAACTCAATAGTACAGAAAGCCGAGAAGGGTATAGAAAGTGGAGATGTGAAATCAAAAAGGAAATTAGGAATGGAAAGAGAGGGCATGAAAGAATATTGGCAAGCAAAATCAAGGTGAACCCAAAAGACTTTTTATCAATACATTAAGAGTAAGAGGATAATTAAGGAGAGAGTAGAGCCATAAAAGACCAAAAAGGTAACCTATGTGTAGGGGGTGGAAGATGTTGGTATTGTTCTTAATGAATACTTTGCATCTGTCTTCACAAAAGAGGGTGAACGATGCAGATAATGTAGTTAAGGAGGAGGAGTGTAAAGTATTTAATGTGATAAACATAGGGAGAAAGGAAGTATTAATGGGATTAGCATACTTGAAAGTTGATAAATCACCAGGGCCAGATGAAATGTACCTCAGGCTGTTAAAAGAAGCAAGAGAGGAAATAGTAGAAGGTCTGACCATCATTTTCCAGTCCTCACTGGATACAGGTGTGGTGCCGGAGGATTGGAGAACTGCTAACGTTGTACCTCTGTTTAAAAAGGTATTAAATGAATACTTTTCATCTGTCAAAGGGGTGGAAGGTTATCGGGGGTAGGTGGAAATGTGGAGCAATCAGTTCAGCCATGAACTTATTGAATGGCAGAGCAGGCTCGAAGGGCCAATTAGCCTACTCCTGCTCCTAATTTCTTTGTTCATACGTCTTTACCAAGGAAGTAGATGCAACCCAGGCAACGTTGAAAGAGGAGGCAAGTCAGACACTAGAGAGGTTTAAAATTGATAAAGTAGTAGTACTGGATAGGCTGTCTGTACTTAAGGTGGATAAAGCACCAAGGCCGGATGAGATGCAACCAAGCATACCGAGGTAAGTGAGGGTGGAAATCGCAGAGGCACTGGCCATAATTCTTCAGTCTTCCTTAGATGTAGGGGTGGTGCTAGAGGACTGGAGAATTGCAAACATTACACCCTTGTTCAAAAAAGGGTGTAAAGATAAGCCCAGCAACTTCAGTGGTGGGAAAACTTCTAAAAAAAATAATTCGGGACAAAATCAATAGTCACATGGACAAATGTGAGTTAATTAAGGAAAGCCAGCATGGATTTCTTAAGGGAAAATTCTGTCTAACTAACTTGGAGTTTTTTGAGGAGATAACAGAGAGGGTTGACGAGGGCAATGCTGTTGATGTGGTGTACATGGACTTTCAAAAGGCATTTGATACAGTGCCATGCAACAGACTTGAGAGCAAACTTGTAGCTCATGGAATAAAAGGGACGGTAACAACATGGATACAAAATTGGCTGAGTGACAGGAAACAAAGAGCAGTGGTTAATGGATGTTTTTCGGATTGGAGGAAGGTTTGTAGTGGAGTTCCCCAGGGATCAGTGTTGGCACCCTTGCTTTCCTTAATATACATTAATGACCTAGACCTTGGTGTACAGGGCACAATTTCAAAGTTTGCAGACGATACAAAACTTGGAAGCACTGTGAACTGTGAGGAGGATAGCGTAGAACTTCAAAAGAACATAGACAAGTTGGTACAGTTGGCAGATGAAGTTCAATGCAGAGAAATGTGAAGTGACTCATTTTGGTAGGAAGAACATGGAGGTGTGATATAGAATAAAGGCTACAATTTAAAAGTGGGTGCAGGAACAGAGGGACCTAGGTGTATATGTGCATAACTCATTGAAGGTGGCAGGACAAGTTGAGAGAGCAGTTAATAAAGCATACAGTATCCTGGGTTTTTATTATTGGGGCATAGAGTACAGTTATGTTGAACTTTTATAAGAGACTAGTTCGGCCTCAGCTGGAGTATTGTGTTTAGTTTGGAGATACAGCACTGAAACAGGCCCTTCGGCCCACCGAGTCTGTGCCGACCATCAACCACCCATTTTATACTAATCCTACACTAATCCCATATTCCTACCACATCCCCACCTGTCCCTATATTTCCCTACCACCTACCTATACTAGGGGCAATTTATAATGGCCAATTTACTACCAACCTGCAAGTCTTTTGGCTTGTGGGAGGAAACCGGAGCACCCGGAGAAAACCCACACAGACAAAGGGAGAACTTGCAAACTCCACACAGACAGTACCCGGAATTGAACCTGGGTCGCTTGAGCTGTGAGGCTGCAGTGCTAACCACTGCGCCACTGTGCCACCCAGTTCTGGGCGCCGCACTTGAGGAAAGACATGAGGGCACTGGAGAGAGTACAGAAGAGATTCACGAGAATGGTTCCAGGGATGAGGAACTTCAGTTATGAAGATTGACTGGAGAAGTTAGGACTGTTTTCCTCGAAGAGAAGGCTGAGAGGTGATTTGATAGAGGTATTCAAAATCATGAGGGGTCTGGACAGAGTAGATAGAGAGAAACTGTTCCCACTCGGGAAAGGATCGAGAACGAGAGGGCACAGAATTAAAGTATTTGGTAAGAGAAACAAAAGTGACATGAGGAAAATCCTTTTCCACGCAGTGAGTGGTTAAAGTCGGGAATGCGCTGCCTGAGAATGCAGTGCAGGCAGGTTCAATTGAAGCATTCGTAAGGGAATTAGACAGTTATATGAAAAGGAAGAATGTGCAGGGTTATGGGGAGAAGGGAGGGGAATGGAACTGAGGGAATTGCTCTTTCAGAGAGCTGGTGTGGACACAATGGGCCGAATGACCTCCTTCTGCGCTGTAACGATTCTGTCATTCTCCGAAAAGGAAGCGAGAGATAGAATGAATAATCACAGGCCAGTCTGTCTAACCTCAGTAGTGGGCAAATTATTGGAATCTATTCTAGGAGACAGGATAAACTGTCCCTTAGAAAGGCACAGGTTAATCAACGATATTCAACATGGATTTGTTAAGGGAAGATCTTGTTTGACCAGCTTGATTGAATTTTTTTGAAGTAACAAGGACAATAGATGAGGGTGGTGCAGTTGATCTACATGGATTTTAGCAATGCTTTTGACAAGGTCCCACATGGCAGACTGGTTAAAAAAATAAAATCCCATGGGATCCAGGGAAATGCAGAACACAAAATTGGCTCGGTGGCAGGAAACAAAGGGTAATTGTTGACAGGTGATTTTGCGACTGCGGTTTCGAGTGGTGTGCCGCAGGGCTCACTACTGGGTCCCCTGCTTTTTGTGGTATACACCAAAAATTTGGATGTAAATGTAGGGGCCATGATCAAGAAGTTTGCAGACGACACAAAGATTAGTCGTGCGGTAGATAACGAGGAGAATAGCTGTAGGCTGCAGGAAAATATTGATGGTCTGGTCAGATGGGAAGAAAAGTGGCAAATGGAATTCAACCCTGAGACGTTTGAGTTGATGCATTTGGAGAGGTCAAACAAGGCAAAGAAATACACGATTAATGGGAAAATACTGAGAAGTATGGAGGAAGTGAGGGACCTTGGAGTGAATGTTCACAGATCCCTGAAGGTAGCAGGACAGATCGATAAGGTGGTTAAGGAATCTTTTCCTTTATTAGCTGAGCTATAGAATACAACAACAGGGAGGTTATGCTGAAACTGTATAACTCATTGGCTATGCCACAACTTGTGCAGTTCTGGTCACCTCATTACAGAAAGGATGTAATTGCACGAGAGAGATTTATGAGGATGTTGCCAGGACTGGAAAAATGCAGCTATGCTGGGGTTGTTCTTCCTGGAACAGAGAAGGCTGAGGGGAGATCGGATTGGAATGTACAACATTTTGAGTGGTCTGGATAGAGTGGAGGTGAAGGGCCTATTCACCTTAGCAGAGAGGTCAGTGACCAGGCGACATAGATTTAAAATGATTGGTAGAAAAATTAGAGGGGAGAGGAGGAAAAATTCTTTCACCCAGAGGGCGGTGGGCATCTGGAACTCACTGCCTGAAAGGGTAGTTGAGGCAGAAGCCGTCAATTTATGCAAAAGGAGTCTGGATATGCACTCCAAGTGCCGTAATCTGCAGGGCTATGGACCAAATGCTGGAAGGTGGGATTAGAATGGGTGGATTGTATTTCCGCCAGCACAAACATGATGAGCCAAGTGGCCTCTTTCTGTGCCTTAAACTTTCTATGACTTGGATCTTGCAATACACTGTAGAAACTCAAAATTTGCCAATGCCACCAAATGTGGAGGTGTGGCAAACTGTGAGGATGATATGAACCACCTGCAACAAGACATAGATAGGCTAGCAGATGTAGACAGATTGCAGATGTAATTTAATACTGACAGGTGTGTGGTGATGCATTTTGGCAGAAGGAATAGGGAGAGGCAATATATACTTCATGGCACAGTTCTAAAGAGTGTGCAGGAACAGAGGGACCCGAGGATGCAGTTGCATCAATCTTTGAAGGTGGCAGGACATATTGAGAGAGTGGTTAGTAAAGCATATAGGATCTTGTGCTTCATGAATAGAGGCATTGAGTACAAAAACAAGGAGGTTATGCTCAACCTTTATAAAGCTCTGGTTAGGCCCCAACTGGAGTATTGCTTCAGGTTCTGGTCACCACACTTCAGGAAAGATGTTCGGCTCCTTGAGAAAGTGCAGAGGAGATTTACCAGAATGGTTCCAGGGATGGAGGATTTTAATTATGACGTCCGGTTGGAAAAGATGGTTTTGTTTTTCTTAGAGGAGATTGAGAGGAGATTTAATAGAAGCTTACAAGATTATGACAGGTTTAGATAAGTTAGACAAAGAAAAACTGTTCCCATTAACAAATGGTACAAGGACAAGTGGACACAGATTGAAAGATTTGGGGAAGAGTTGCAGGGGTAATATGAGGAAGCACTTTTTACACAGTGGGTTGTAATGACCTGGAACTCACTGCCCACAAGGGTGGTGGAAACTGAGCCCAATGACTTCAAGAGGAAGTAGGATGCCCACCTGACAGAAATAGACTTGCAGGGCTATGGGGATCGAGCTGGAGTGTGGGACTGACTACAGAGCCATTTGGAGAGCCGGCATGGACTTGATGGGTCGAATGGCCTCCTTCTGTGCTGTATATGACTCTAAAACCACTCATTCCTTTGAATATCTTTATTAACTTTGCCCTTAAGCTCCCCTTAACAGTCTATATAAGCCAATCATTAGCTTTTTATGGTGGCAGTCACTATTGTTTGGTATTTAGTGGCCATTTGTACCCTGGAAATGAATGGGTTGTCAGAGGGTTGGTGGGGTCGATTAGGGACCAAAATGAAGATCTATTGCTGCAGGCAAAAGGCATTATGAAGATACTGAATGAGTACTTTGTATTGCTATTTACCAAGTAAGAGGACTTTGCTAAAGCTACATTAAACAAAAAGAGGTTGTTGGCATACTGTATGATATAAAAATGGACTTCCAAAAAGGGTATTGATAAAGCGCCACATAATAGACTTGCCAGCAAAGGTGAAGCCCATGGAATAAAAGGGAAAGTGGCAGGATGGATACAACGTTGGCTGAGTGACAGGAAACAGAGTAGTGGTGAATGGTTTTTTCGGACTGGAGGAAGGTACACATTGGGGTTCCCCAGGGTTCATTACAAAGACCCTTTTATTGACATATATTAATGACCTAGACTTGGGTGTGCAGGGCACAATTTCAAAATCTGCAGATGACACAATACTTGGAAGAATTGTGAATTGTGAGGAGGATAGTGATAGACTTCAAGAAGGCATAGACAGGCTGGTGGAATGGGTGGACAAGTGGCAGATGAAAGTTAATGCAGAGTAGTGTAAAGTGACACGTTTTGGTAAGAACATGGAGAGGCAATATCAAATAAAGGGTACAATTCTAAAGGGGTTGCAGGAACAAAGAGACCTGGGGCTATATGCGCACAAATTATTGAAGGTGACAGGGCAGGTTGACAAAGTGGGTGAAATAGCACACGAGATCTCGGACTTTATAAACAAAGGCCTAGAGTACAAAAGCAAGGAAGTTACGAAGAACCTTTATAAAACACTAGTCTGGTCTCAATTAGAGTATTGTGTCTTGTTTGGGGCACCACACTTTAAGAAGGATGTGAAAGCATTTGGAGGGGGTGCAGAAAGGAGTTACTAGAATGCTTTCAGGCATGAGAGACTCCTGTTACGTGGATAGATTGGTGAAGCTGGGGCTGTTCTCCTTAAAGAGAAGGTTGAGTGGAGATTTTCTAAAGGTGTTCAAAATCAAGAGGGGTCTGGACAGAGCTGATAGGGAGAAACTGTCTCCATTGGCGGAAGGGTCTAGAACCAGAGGGTACTGATATAAGATGATTGGCAAAAGAGCCAGAGGCAACACGAGAGAAAACCTTTTTATGAAGTTAGTGGTTAGGATATGGAATGCACTGCCTGAGACTGTGGTGGAGGCAGATTCAATCCTTTCTCTCAAAAGGAATTGGATAATAACCTGAAGAGAAAAAAATGTGCAGGGCTATGGGGAAAAGATGGAGAAGTGGGAATGAGAGCTGGCGCGGACACGATGGGCCGAATGGCCTCCTTCTGTGCTCTTATGATTCTATGTTTCAAAAACAGATAAAGAGAAGATAGCAGAAAGTAGGTAACCAAGTCCGGATTGGGTGCACCCAAGGTTGCTGAGGGAAATAAGGGTAGAAATTGCGGAGGTTTTGGCAACAATCTTCCAATGCTCATTAGATAAAGGGGTTGTGCCCGAAGACAATAGAGAATTGGAAATGCTAGACCCTTGTTCAGAAAAGGGAAGAAGGATAAACCTGACAACCACAGACCAGTCAGTTTAATGTTGAAGAAGCTTTTAGAAACAATAATCCAGGAGAAAATTTAAAGGCACTTGGACAAGCATGGACCAATATAGGAGAGTCAGTATAGCTTTGTTATGGGCAAATTGGGTTTGATTGAGTTTTTTGATGAGGTAACAGAGAGGGTGGATGAGGGCTATGCAATTGATGTAGTGTATATGGGATTTCAAAAGGCATTTGATAAAGTACCACATAGCAAAATTAAAGGCCATGGAATAAAAGTGACAGTAGGAGCATGGAAACAAAATTGGCTAAGGGATAGAAAAGAAAGTTGTGGTGAATGTCTGTTTTTCAGATTGGATGGAGGTGTATTGTGGTGTCTTCCTGGAGTTCAGCACTCGGGCCACTGCTACTTTTGCAATACCTTAATAACTTGGACTTGGGATGGGGGCAGAAAACAGGGTACAATTTCAAAATCTGTAGCTGACGCGAAACTTGGAAATGTAATAAACAGTGAGGAAGATAGCAGTAAACTTCAAGAGGACATAGCAGGCTGGTACATTGGCAGACACATGGCTGGTGAAATTTAACACAGAAAAGTGTGAGGTGATGCATTTTGGTAGGAAGAATGAGGAAAAACAATACAAACTAAGTGGCACAATTTTAAAGGGGGTGCAAGAAGAAAGAAAACTGGAGGTGTTTGTGCACAAATCTCTGAAGGTGGCAGGACAGGCAAACAAAGTAGTTAAGATATAGGCTTCTGGGCTTTATAAATAGAGACATGGAGTATAAAAATCCAGAAATTATGCTAAACCTTTATAAAAGACTAGTTCTGTCCCAGCTGGAGTATTGTGACCAATTCTGGGCACTGCATTTTAGGAAGAGCGTGAAGGCTTTGGATGAAATGAAGAGATTTACTAGAATGGTTCCAAGGGTAAATGATGACAGTTATGTGGATAAACTGCAGGAATTGAGGTGTAGAGAAGGCCAAAAGGAAATTTGAAAAAGAGGTTTAAAATCTTGAAGGGTTTAAATAAAGTAAATAAAGAGAAACCAGTTTTCAAATGGTTGAAGGGTAATAACCAGGAGGTATATGGCAAAAGAATTAGAGGCAACATGAGAAAAAACTTTTTTTTTTTTTTTTACACAATCCGTGATTAAGATTTAGAATGAACTGCCTGATAGGGTGGCGGATATAGATTCACTAGTAGCTTACAAAAAAGAATTGGAGAAATATTCGAAGGAGAAAATATTGCAGGAATAACGGGAAAAATCAGGGGAGGGGGGGGGGAAAAACTAACTGCATTGCTCTTCAAAGAGATGGTGTAAACTCAATGGACAGTTCTATGATTCTAAAGTCTGCTAACAGTAACCAGACCGCATTATCATTGCTGATAACATTTGCATTTATATGGTGTCTTTCATGACCTTTGACACCCCAAAGTACTTTACAGCCAATGGAGTAATTTTGAAATGGAGTCACAGTTGTAATGTAGGAAATGCAGTAGCTAATTTTGCATAAAGCATGATTCCACATACAGCAATCAGATAATGACCATATAATCTGTTTCAAGTGTTAGTTGAGAGAAAAATATTGACCAGGACACTGAGGAGAACTTCTCTGCTAGAACATAGAACTGTACAGCACAGTACAAGCCCTTCGGCCAACGATGTTGTGCCGAACCTTTAACCTACTCTAAGATCAAACTAACTACCTACCCTTCATTCTACTATCATCCATGTACCTATCCAAGAGTCGCTTAAATGCCCCTAATGGATCTGCTTCTACCACCACCGCTGGCAGCGCATTCCACGCACCCACCACTCTCTGTGTAAAGAACCTACCTCTGACATCTCCCCGAAACCTTCCTCCAATCACCTTAAAATTATGCCCCCTGGTGATAGCCCTTTCCACCCTGGGAAAAAGTCTCTGGCTATCCACTCTATCTATGCCTCTCATCATCTTGTGCCCCTCTATCAAGTCACCTCTCATCCTTCTTCGCTCCAATGAGAAAAGCCCTAGCTCCCTCAATCTTTCTTCGTAGGACATGCCCTCCAGTCCTGGCAGCATCCTGGTAAATCTCCTCTGCACCCTCTCTAAAGCTTCCACATCCTTCCGAAAATGAGGCGACCAGAACTGAACACAATATTCCAAGTGTGGTCTAACCAGGGCCTTATACAGCTGCAGCATAACCTCGCGGCTCTTAAACTCAATCCCCGTTAATGAAAGCCAACACACCGTACGCCTTCTTAACAACCCTATCAACTTGGATGGCAACTTTGAGCGATCTATGGACATGGACCCAAAGATCCCTCTGTTCCTCCACATTACCAGGAATCCTGTCTTTAAGCCTGTATTCCGCATTCAAATTCGACCTTCCAAAATGAATCACTTCACACTTTTCCAGGTTGAACTCCATCTGCCACTTCTCAGCCCAGTTCTGCATCCTGTCAATGTCCCGTTGCAACCTACAACAGCCTTCCACACTATCCACAACTCCAGCAACCTTTGTGTCATCGGCAAACTTGCTAACCCAGCCTTCCACTTCCTCATCCAAGTCATTTATAAAAATCACAAACCGCAGAGGTCCCAGAACAGATCCTTGTGGAACACCACTGGTCACCGAGCTCCATGCTTAATACTTTCCATCTACTACCACCCTCTGACTTCTATGGGCCAGCCAATTTTGTATCCAGACAGCCAACTTTCCCTGAATCCCATGCCTCCTTACTTTCTGAATGAGCCTACCATGGGGAACCTTATCAAACGCCTTGCTAAAATCCATATACACCACATCCACTGCTCTTCCTTCATCAATGTGTTTTATCACATCTTCAAAGAATTCAATAAGGCTTGTGAGGCATGACCTGCCCCTCACAAAGCCATGTTGACTATCTCTAATCAAACGATGCTTTTCCAAATAATCATAAATCTTGTCTCTCAGAATCCTCTCCAATAATTTGCCCAGTACCGACGTAAGACTGACTGGTCTATAATTCCCAGGGTTATCCCTATTCCCTTTCTTGAACAAGGGAACAACATTTGCCACCCTCCAATCATCCGGTACTACTCCAGTGGACAGTGAAGACGCAAAGATCATCGCCAAAGGTGCAGCAATCTCTTCCTTCGCTTCCCGCAATATCCTTGGGTATATCCCGTCTGGCCCCGGGGACTTATCTGTCCTCATATCATTCAAAATTTCCAGCACATCCTCCCTCTTAACCTCAACCTGTTCGAGCATATCAGCCTGTTCCACACTGTCCTCACAAACGACCAGGTCCCTCTCACTAGTGAATACTGAAGCAAAGTATTCATTAAGGACCTCCCCTACCTCCTCCGACTCCTGGCGCAAGTTCCCTCCACTATCCCTGATGGGCCCTACCCTCACTCTGGCCATCCTCTTGTTCCTCACATAAGTGTAGAACGCCTTGGGATTTTCCTTAATCCTACCCGCCAAGACTTTTTCATGTCCTCTTCTAGCTCTCCTAAGTCCATTCTTCAGTTCCTTCATGGCTACCTTGTAACCCTCTAGAGCCCTGTCTGATCCTTGCTTCCTCAACCTTAAGTAAGCTTCCTTCTTCCTCTTGACTAGCTGTTCCACATCTCTTGTCATCCAAGGTTCCTTCACCCTACCATCCCTTCCCTGCCTCATCGGGACAAACCTATCCAGCAGTCGCAGCAAGTGCTCCCTAAACAACCTCCACATTTCTGTCGTGCATTTCCCTGAGAACATCTGTTCCCAATTTATGCTCCCCAGTTCCTGCCTAAAAAAAAAGTGCCATGGAATCTTTACATCCACCTGAGAAGGCAGACATATTCTCTGTTTAACCTCTCAGCTGCAAGACAGCACCTCCAACAATGCAGCATTCCCTTAGAACTGCACTGGAGTGCCAGTCCAGATTATGTGCTCAAGTCTGTGCAGTGCAGCTTGAACCCATGGCCTTCAAACAAGTAACCTTGCGACTGATGTCAAAGACAACACTAAAGGTTCTCACAAATATATTAAGAGAAAGAGGGTGGCTAAGAGTAATGTGGGTCCCTTAATGGCAAACGCAAGTGATTTTGTAATTGGAAATCAGAAAATGGCAGACTTACTAAATATTTACTTTATCAGTTTTCACCATGTAAGAAGTGGTTGAAATACTACAGATACAAGAAAAAAAAAATTAAGAGGAACTAACTAGATTCAATACGAGCAAAAAAAAAGTGATGGAGAGACTAGTAAGAGTAAGGATAGTCAAGTCTCCAGGACCTGATGGCTTGTCCCCAGGGTTTTAAAAGAAATGTGTTAGTTATGATTTTCCAAAACACTCTCAATTCAGAAATTGTCCCATTGGATTGGAAAATTGCCAATATCTCTCGATTATTTAAGAAGGGTGAGAGAAATAAATAAGAAACTTAGCCTAACATCTGTTGTGGTGAAGCTGCTAGAATCTGTTATCAGGGACAGAGTGATTTAAGCATTTGGACAAATATGAACTGATCAGAGAGAGCCAGCATGGATTTGTAAATGGTAAGTTATGTCTAATTAACCTGTTTTGAATATTTTGAGGAGTTAACTAACATGGTTGATAAGGGAGTGTCTATGGATGTTATCTGTATGAACTTCCAGAAGGCATTTGATAAGGTTCCACATAAGAGACTGTTAACAAAAATTACAGTGCATGGAAACCAAAGCAACCTATTGTCTTAAATAGGAAATTGGTTCGGAGACAGAGAGTCAGGATAATAGGCATGGAATCAAATTGGCAAGATGTGACTAGTGGTATCCTCCAGGGATTGGGCCAGGGCCTCAACTTCTCACTATATTCCTTCATCCAAGTCATTTACAAATAGACAGCCATATATCCAAGTTTGCTGATGATACTAAGTTAGATAGCACAATAAATAGTGTAGAAAAGAGTAGAAAATTGTAAAGGGACTTTGATTGGACAGGCGGGCAAAACTGTGGCAGATGGAGTTCTATGTGGGGGAAGTGTGAGATCAACCACTTTGGACACAAGAAAGATCAATTAGAGAACTTTACAAATGGTGAAGCTAGGAACTGGATAAGCACAAAGATTTAAGGGCACAAGTACAGAAAGTGCAAAACACTACTGGATAGATACAAAATATAATTAAGGCAGCTAACAGAATATTAGCCTTTATCTCAAGGGGGCTGGAAGTTATGCGAGACCCCACCTGGAGTACTGCATTTAGTTCTGAGTACTGCATCTCAGGAGGGATAGATTAGCCTTGGAGGGGGTGCAACACAGATTCACCAGAGTGATACTGGGTGAAAAGGGTTAAATTGAGGACATGTTGCATAGACTAGGCTTGTATTCTCTTGAATATGGAGATGAATGAATAATCTAATTGAGGTATTGAAAGTGATTAAAGGTGTTGATAGAATAGATAGAAAGAAACTATTTCCTTTGGTAGGAGAATCCAGAACAAGGGAGCATTCAATTCCCTTTTTACAAACAGGAAAATAATAAATACCCTTCCCTTGGCTAGCAGGCTCACTAATACTTGCTTTTGTCATTCCAGCATTGAAGCAGACTTGAATGGCACTAGCCTTGCAATAAACTGCCTAGTCCTTTCTTGCCTTTCTCTCAGAAGATTGATTGACCTGTGCCCTTTTGACAAGAAATAAGGTGGGAGGCCACTCCTCACTTTTTCTCACAAACAAACAGTGGTTTATCAATTAGGCAGCTCCCTGCTCTTTGGATTCTCAGCAGACAACCCTATCTTGGGTTTTGCTTATCTACCTTTCCCAATATTTGATGGAAATGCCTGAGCATACGATCAAAGGAGCCAGGAGCAGAAGTAGGCCATTCAACCTGTCGAGCCTGCTCTGCCATTTAACAAGATCATGGCTGATCTATTTCGATCTCCAATTCTACACTGCCATCTACCCCCAATAATCTTTGATTCTCTTGCCTAACAAGAATCTATCTATCTATCTATCTATCTATTTATCTCCGCCTTAAAAATATGCAATGACCCCGCCTCCACCACCTTCTGAGGTAGAAAATTCCAAAGATGCACAACCCTCAGAAAAATTTCTCCTCGCCTCGGTCCTAAAAGGGCAACCCCTAATTTTAAAACAGTGCCCCCTAGTTCTGGACTTACCCACAAGAGGAAGCATCCATTCCACATCCACCTTGTCAAGATCATTCTATCAATTCTATCAACACCTTTAATCACTTTCAACACCTCAACTTCAAACAATTCTCCCCTAACTCTTCCAAACGCCAGTGAAAACAAGCCCAGTCTGTCCAACCTTTCCTCATAAGCCAACCCACTCATTCCAGGTATCAATCTAGTAAACCTCCTCTGAACCGCCTCCAATGCATTTATATTCTTCCTTAAATAAAGAGAACAAAATTGCACACAGTATTCAAGATGTGGATATTCCAATGCCCTGTATAACTGAAGCATAACATGCTTACTTTTATTTTCAATTCCTCTCATAATAAAGGATAGCATTCCATTAGCCTTTTTTATTACTTGCTGTACCTGCATACTAACCTTTTGTGACTCATGCTCTAGAACACCTAGATCCCTCTGCATCTCGGAATTCTGCAGTCATTATCCATTTAAGTAATACTCTGCTTTTTTTATTCTTCCTGCCAAAGTGAACAACTTCACATTTTCCCACATTATACTCCATCAGACAGATTTTTGCCCACTCACTCAACCTATTTATATTGGCGTGCAACCTCCTTATGAGCCCTTCACAACATACTTTCCTACCTATCTTTGTATCATCTGCTAATTTAGCTACCATGCCATCGCTTCCCTTATCTAAGTTATTGATATAAATTGTAAAAAGTTGAGGCCCCAGCACAGACCCCTGCGGGACTCCACTCGTTACATCCTGCCAATCAGAAAAGGACCCATTTATGTATACTCCCTGTTTTCTGCCAGCCAGCCAATCTTCTACCCATGCTAATATGTTACCCCCTACACCATGAGCTCCTACTTTGTGCAATAACCTTTTAAATGAGATCATGAATTAGTTAGTGTATCTGATGGTTGTGGAACACGGCTTTAATGCCTTGTTCATTCATTTAACAAATACCACTATCTCAGTGGCTACAGTGCACAGCTAAAGTGAGAATATTAACTGAGCAAACACACTTTAGTAAAGAAGACCACTTAAATGTAACTCACTTCCAAATCCTTCCCATGGAAAAATGGTCAAACGACCATGAAATACAATTTCTAAATTACATTTTAACAGGATTCAGACTGTATTATAACAATTACCCGAGACTTTTCTTCAAAGATGCAAAGGTCCCTGACAATATGGCCCACATGGGATGAACTGTTTCCAATATCTCTGAAGGTACTGTATCGTTCAGTTACAATATCCAAAGCAGTCTTTACCTAAAAAAAAACAAGGAAATAAGAGATCCATTAAACGTTACAAGTACTTCAAATATGACATAGGTTTGGATGGTCATTGTATTTTGATATTGGATATCTCCAATTATGACACTTCGATTCCAGCTTGCATGCTGAAAATTTAACTTTTGATGTTTTGCCAGTGTTTGCTGTAAGCATTGGCTGATGCAACTTTATTCCTCAGATGGCAGATGTCCAAGGTGTGACCTGCTCACCATAATCTGGCCAGTGAGCTCCTTTTACCCAACTCGTGAAGTCTATCTGGGTTTCTTTCTTGACTGCATGCAAGAGGACATTTCCCTGGGTCTGCACCCAGGTGAACTGGATCACTTGGGAGCAGTAAATATCAGCAAATCAGCCTAGAGTCCTTCTGGCATAATGCAGGACACACTAACTACAACTTTTATTTATGTAATGCCTTAACTTTAACATCGAAACAGGTCCTAATGCGCTTCGCAGAAGAGTAATTAAACAAGCTGAGACAAAGTGGACAATATTAGAAGAGGTGGCCAAAAGATTGGTCAAAAAGCTGTGCTTTCAGGAAGGTCTTTTTAAAAAAAGAGAGATGGAGAGGTAAAAAGATTTTAGGGAGGGAAATGGCTAAATGCATAGCTACCAATAATGAGCCACAGTTATGCCTAAGAATTTAGAGTTACAGGAATGGAGAGTTCAGGAGACATTGTAGGGCTAGAGGAGGTTATAGAGATAGAGAAGTGTGAGGCCTTGAACCACAAGGGTCAAATTGTTAAATCTGAGGTTGGTGTGTGGGTGGGGGGGTGGGGGGGGGGGTGGTTGGTGCAGGCAGCCAGGAGCTAATGTTGGCCAGTGAGCACAAGCATGATGGGTGAGCAGAACTTGGTGTACATTTGGTTATGGGCAGCAGAGTTTTGGATGAACAGAAGTTTACAGAAATGGGAGAAGGGAGAGCAGAGTCCAGAGGCGAAAAAGGCAGCATTGAGAATTTCAGCATTCAGGTAAGTTTTTCATTTAATTTAACTGACTCAGCATAGTGTAAGACTTAATTAATTTATAAGTATATAAAGTAAAACGGTTTTTAAAAAAACTAAAGACCAGTGGGAAATTTAAGTAACAAATTAAAATCTAATTATATAAGAGAGAGATGCAGGGCCAGGTGATGTGTTGTACCTGCATGATGTGGGAGCTGGTGGATCACATTGTGGTTCCTGGTGAACACGTCTGTAGCAAGTGCTGGCTGCTCGAGGAACTCCGGCTCAGAGTTGATAAGCTGGAGTCTGAGCTTCAGACACTGCGACACATCAGGGAGGGGAGAGTTACCTGGACGCTGTGTTTCAGGAGTCAGTCACATCCCTTAGATTAACTACCTTATATTCAGCCAGTGGTCAGGGACAGGTGGGTGTAACTATGAATGAAGCAGGTAGAGGGACCCAGGAGGTAGTGCTGCAGGAGTCTCAGCCATTGTCCTTGTCCAACAGATTCGAGATTCTTGCTCCCTGTGTAGACGAGAGCAGGGACTGTAGGGAGGATGAGCAAACTGACCACAGCACCGTGGTACAGGGAGCTTTTCAAGTAGGGGGAGAAAAGAGAAATGTAGTCGTAATCGGGGATAGTATAGTTAGGGGCATAGACACTGTTCTCTGTGGCCAGGATCGAGAGTCCCGAAGGCTCTGTTGCCTACCTGGTGCCAGGGTTCGGGATATCTCATCTGGGTTGCAGAGGAACTTGGAGTGGGAGGGGAAGATCCAGTTGTCGTGGTCTACGTAGGTACCAACGATATAGGTAGAACAAGGTTAGAGGATCTGCTGAGGGAATATGAGCAGCTAGGGGCTAAATTAAAAAGCAGAACCAAAAAGGTAATAATCTCCGGATTACTACCTGAGCCACGAGCAAATTGGCAAAGGGTCAATAAGATGAAAGAGGTAAATGCGTGGCTCAAAGATTGGTGTGGGAGAAATGGATTCAAATTCATGGGACATTGGCACCAGTACTAGGGAAGGAGGGAGCTGTTCCGATGGGATGGGCTCCACCTGAATCATGCTGGGACCAGATTCCTGGTGAATCGCATAATAGGGCTTTAAACTAAATAGCTGGGGGGGTGGGGGGGGGGTGGGAGGGGGGGTTCAGTTGCATGGAAAAACAGGAATTTAAAGGATAAGGTAGGAGTGCAGGTTTGTGGTGAGGCTGATTGTTACCAAACTGCAAGAAGTATACTGATTAAACCAGGAGAGAGAAATAATAAGCAGGCGAATAAAGCATCAGTGCTGAGGGGCAGATTAGGGGGTATAGCCCAAATAAGAGTTCTATATACAAATGCACGGAGTATAAGGAATAAACTAGATGAGCTGCAGGTGCAAATTCAAATGGAAAATTATGATGTAGTGGCCATTGCGGAGATGTGGCTGCAGGATGGCCGGGACTGGGAACTAAATATACCTGGTTATAAAGTTTACAGGAGGGACAGGGAAAATAGCAGAGGGGATGGAGTAGCTTTACTGATTAGAAATAATATCACCTCATTGGTGAGGGAGGATAAAATGAGGGGAAAGCATCCAGTGGAGACCTTATGGGTGGAATTGAGGAACAGAAAAGGATCTAAAACTGTAATAGGTGTTGCGTATAGACCCCCTGGTAGCAGTTCTGAGATGTTAGATTGTATAAATGCACAAATTAGGCAAGTGTGTAACAAAGGCAGAGTAGTATTAATGGGGGATTTTAACTTACACATAGATTGGGAAAGGCAGATTAGCACCTGTCAGAAAGGTAGTGAATTTCTGGAATGTGTCTGGGATAGTTTCCTACAGCAATATGTCCTAGATGTAACAAGGCGACACGCAATATTAAATTTAGTTATGAGTAATGAGCCAAATTTAATTAGTAGCCTAACTGTGCATGAACATTTATCAAATAATGATCACAACATGATCGAATTCAAGGTAGCGTTTGAAAGTGAAAAGAACGAATCTGCTACAAGAATTTTAGACTTGGGTAAGGCTGACTTTACTGGGATGAGACAGAGACTGCCCACAGTAAACTGGGTAGATCTGTTCATGGGTCAAACAACTGAAGAACAGTGGAGAATATTTAAAGAAACATTTAACGAAATACAGAGCGAGTATGTACCCGAGAGGAAAAAGCTCCACTTCACAGAAAAAACAGCCATGGACAACTAAAGAGATTAGGGATAGCATAAAACAAAAAGAAAGGGCTTACAAAAATGCAAAAAACAGCACAGATCCGGCCGAATAGGATCGATATAAAGACCAGCAAAGGGTCACAAAGCAGCTTATAAGAGCTACTAAAAGAGATTATGAAAGGAAACTTGCAAGGGACATCAAAATCAATAAGAGATTTTATAGTTGCATAAAGGGAAAGCGGGTGGTCAAGAGCAATGTAGGCCCACTAAAAGCTGAAAATGGAGATATTGTCATTGATAATGAGGAAATGGCAGACATGTTGAACAACTACTTTGCCTCAGTATTTACAGTTGAAAAGGAGGATAACTTGCCGGAAGTCCCGAAAAAATTAATAGCCGATAGGGGACAGGGATTTAATACTGATATTTTACTTGCGTTAATTGTAACAAGGAAATTAATGGAACCAAAGAGTGAGAAATCCCCAGGACCTGACTGTTTCCATCCGAGGGTGTTAAAGGAAGTATGGGACACATTGTAGATGCCCTAACTATAGTCTTTCAGAGTTCCCTAGATTCAGGACTGGTCCCTCTGGATTGGAAAGTTGCACATGTAACTCCACATTTTAAGAAGGGTGAAAGGAGGAACCAAGGAAATTACAGACCAGTTAGCCTGACATCTGTGGTGGGCAAGTTGTTGGAGTCTATAATCAAGGATAGGGTGACTGAACACCTAGAAAATTTTCAGTTAATCAGGGACAGTCAGCATAGATTCATGACGGGAAGGTCATGCCTGACAAATCTCATTGAATATTTTGAAGAGGTGACTAAGGTAGTGGACAGGGGAATGTCTATGGATGTTATTTATATGGACTTCCAGAGGGCATTTGATAATGTCCCACATAAGAGACTGTTAACTAGGGTAGAAGCCCATGGAGTTGAGGGCAAATTATTGACATGGTTAGGAAGTTGGTTGGTAGGTGACAGAGAGTGGGGATAATGGGTAAGCACTCTGATTGGCAGGATGTGACGAGTGGTGTCCCGCAGGGATCTGTGTTGGGACCTCAATTATTCACATTATTCATTAACGACTTGGATGATGGCATAGTAAGTCATATATCCAAATTTGCTGATGATACAAAGTTAGGCGGCATTGTAGACAGTCTAGATGATAGCATAGAATTGCAAAGAGATATTGACAGACTAGGTGAGTGGGCACAACTGTGGCAGATGGATTTAATGTGGGCAAGTGTGAGATTATCCATTTTGGACCAAAAAAGGATACAGCAGGGTAATTTCTAAATGGGAAGAGGTTAAGTACAGTGGATGTCCAAAGAGACTTGGGGGTTCAGGTGCATAGATCTTTAAAATGCCACGAGCAAGTGCAGAAAGTAATCAAAAAGGCCAATGGAATGCTAGCCTTTATATCTAGAGGATTGGAGTATAAAGACACAGAGGTTATGCTGCAGCTGTACAAAACCCTGGTTAGACCCCCCCTTGGTGTACTGTGAGCAGTTCTGGGCACCACGCCTCAGGAAGGATATATTGGCTTTGGAGGGAGTGCAATGTACGTCGACAAGAATGATATTTGGACTACAGGGGTTAAGTTACAAGGAGAGATTACACAAATTAAGCCTGTTTTTGCTAGAATTTAAAAGGTTAAGGGGTGATCTGATCAAAGTCTTCAAGATATTAACAGGAAAAGACAGGCTAGATAAAGATAAACTATTTCCACTGGTTGGAGATTCTAAAACTAGGGGGCATAGTCTAAAAATTAGGATCAGACCGTTCAGGAGAGATGTTCGGAAGCACTTCACGCAAAGGGTGGTAGAGGTTTGGAACTCTCTCCCACAAACAGCAGTTGAAGCTAGAACAGTTGTTAATTTTAAATCTGAGATAGATAGATTTTTGTTAAGCAAAGATATTAAGGGATATGGGCAAAGGCAGGTATATGGAATTAGGCCACGGATCAGCCATGATCTCATTGAATGGCGGGAGAGGCTCGAGGGGCTGAATGGCCTACTCCTATTCCTATCTTCCTATGTTCCTATGTTCAGCAGCAAATGGACTAAGGCAGGATTGGAGGGGCAGGTGTTAAGGATGTTAAAAAAAGCAGTATTTGTGACGGACTGAATGTGGGATTGAAAGCTCATTTTGAGATTAAATAGGATACTGAAGCTATGAATAGTCAGAGACCTTTTGTGTGAAGTGCTTCCTGACATCACCCCTGAGCAGCCTAGCTCCAATTTTAAGGTTATGCACTTTTGTTCTGGACTTCCCCACCAAAGGAAATAGTTTCTCTCTACCAACCCTATCAAATGCTTTAATCGTCTTAAGCACCTCAATTAGATGACCTTTAATCTTCTATACTCAAGGGAATTAGTGGTATGAAATACACAATTCAAAGCAAAACTCCAAAGCAGGATCCTTTATTATGAAGAAAGTGGAAAGTGTTCAGATTTTCCACGCCAGAAGGAATGCAACCTGGGTGTCAAAAGGTCCTCCTTAACTGGGGTGATCGATGCAGTAAAGAAGTAAATACTTAGGATGAGTTTCTAACTGCTTTCCTTTGGGTTCAGCTGTGGGTAAAGGAACATAGAGGGAAAAGAAGGGGATGTGAACAATCTTATGGTCCCCTCTGTATATTTCAGTGGCGTGTACACGATGTTCAAGAGAGGATCATTGGAAATGTGAAAGTTGTTTCCTACATAGCATTATGCCAGTTTTGTCTCCCTCTTTTACCCGAGTTACTGTTCACATTGAATTGTCATGCAAGGGTTTCTGGCCGTCTCCTTCTACTGGGCCTGGACCAAGCAAATGTTACAACCTTTTTTGAACAAAAGTGTAAGGATAAACTGAGCTAAAGCCTGGCCACCCGACCTGAACCTGACCAAACCCGACTATGTGTCGGGTTCGGGTCGGATCTGTATTCCATGTCCAGCATACAGGCTCAGGTCCGATCGGGCTGGACTGTACTGTTTTGTTTCGTATTATTTTCATTTTAATCCACAAATCTTTTCTGTTTCAATAATATGTTTGGTATTTTCAGGTCGGGTCGGACATTTAAAAAAATTAAAAGGTTTTGGGCCTGGGTCGGGTTTTAATTTTGCACCCGAACCAGGCTTTAAACTGAGCAACTACAGGTTAGTCAGTTTTACGTCGGTGTTGGGAAAACTTTTAAAAATGATAATCCAGGACAGAAGTATTTAAGGAAAGCTACCAAGGATTTGTTAAAGAAAAATCATGTTTAACAAACTGGATTCTGAGCACCGCAATGTAGAAAGGATGTGAAGGCTTTAGAGAGGGTGCAGAAAAGAGTTATATGAATGGCTCCAGGGATGAGAGACTTCAGTTACGTGGATAGATCAGAGAAGCTGGGGTTGTTCTCCTTCGAGAAGGTTGAGAGGAAAGTTATTATAAGTGTTCAAAATAATGAGGGTTCTGGAAAGAGTAGTTAGGGAGAAACTGTTCCCATTGGCGGAAGGGTCGAGAACCAGAAGACACCAATTTAAGGTGGTTGGCAAAAACTCCAACAGCAACATGAGGAAAAACTTCTTTACGCAGCAAGTGGTTAGGATTTGGAATGCATCGCCTGAGAGTGTGATGGAGGCTGATTCAATTGTGGCTTTCAAAAGATAATTGGATAAGCACCTGAAGAGAAAAAAATTGCAGGGCTATGGGAAAAGGGCAGGGGAGTTGCACTTGTAGAGTGCCGGCAAGAACAAGATGGGGTGAATGGCCTCCTTCTGTGCTGCAATCATTATATAATTTTATGTTCTTCATCAACCTTCTTTCCTAAGTGCCCAAAGCTGTGTTTTCCTTTTGCCAAATTTCAGACAGTGCCACCTCAACTGCAGAGTTAGTAAATCTAGGTACTTGGACCCCTGAAGAGCCACCAGCTTGGGACACTGGAGCAAGTCAAATTGTTAAGATACATAAATGGCTGCCGTGCCCCGATAAGCTGCTGCAATAAGACCAGATTCCCCTCTCCTCCCCAATATCAGGCTCTCAATAAAGAGCACAAGTAGTACTGGGTGCCCACCAGCAATATCAAACTGCAGTTAACCAACTAAAATAGATCAGGGTCACAGCATTAGGAGGAAATTCCAGTTAGAAATAGGGCATAGAGGAACATACTGTGCCCAGTGTATTGTCCCAAGCTCAACCTGACACAACTATTCCAAGTTTCTTTAGTTGTCTACAAAGCTTGAAGGAGAAGCCAAGCTACTTTTGAACATACACGACTGATTAGTTATGTGTATGACAGTTATTTTTGAATGTGGTTGACAGTCATTTAAATCTTGGAAGTCGCGGTAATTGTTTTCCAAAAGAAGAGATAGCTGTTCCAACTGGCAAGTCAGTTTGGGACTGACAAGTGACAAATGTTTATATTAGCAAAGCTCCTGCATTGGGAAAAAATACAAAAGGAGGAAATAAACCCTACTACAGAATAGCTTAGTATTTAGTTTGCAACTGTTTATTGATGAGTTGGGTAAAAGGATTTCTACTGTAAATATACTGATGGGCATTAAATTACTTAGTCACATGTTCATCAGCTGTTAAACGTATTAGATAATTTAAACCTAAAATGTGGTCTAACATAGTGATGCTCCGTTTCTTATTGAAGATGGGAGGGAGTTCAGACAGAAGCATAGGATAATTGCAGTAACTAAAATAATAAACATAAATGTTTTTTCCGTTCATTCTGTTTGTTATCCTGGACATATTATTGGAAATTTACGTCAACATCAAGAGCAGTGAAGCTACAGTCGTAACCTCAGATGTAGGATCCAGAATTCATCACTATAAAATTCTTTGAATAAATAAATGCTTGAACTAAAGAAAAGATAACCTGATGGTATTACAAAACATACAAAACCACAATGACTTAGTATAATCACTGTTTGGGCTTTACAGATAAAAAAGATAGCCACATCAGAAAACAAATGTCACAATGGTTGGAATTTTGTTAACATCTGCAGAATTGGCAAAGAAGAAAAAACTTTTATACTGTAGTAAGAAGCCAGAGGAGAGTAACAAAAGTCTATCTCCTTATAATGATATCAATCAGGCCTGCATCCAAATATAAAAAAAGGAAAAATGAGGTAAAGTCAACAGGAAAGCATGAAGGCACTGAGTAGAGTAACTTACCACCAAGTGTTGAAATTTACACACAAGTGGACAAGGAAGAATCTTTCTGATAGACTCTCCACCTCTTCCAGAACAGCAGCTTGATCACCCCCACATTCTGTACCATATTCCACAATTGTAAGTATTATCTTGAAGCTGTATATTGTCATTTGGCAATTGAATACAGTGCTTAGTAATCTCGATAGCAGTTTCTGAGGTTGCTGTCTCTGCTCAGGGCCAGAACAAGCACTGAGGTTACAAATAATACAAGCAAGATTTGAATCTTACACAAGGAGTTGGGACTCATCTGAGAGTGTGATTGAAGATGCAGAAGCAAAAACGATCTAGAACACAGGTAGAACAACTTCAATGTAATAGTCCTGTCAAATTAACAGGAATGAACATTACAGAGATACATTAACACCACCAAATTACTAGAGAAAGTCACTCCTGGGAGTGTCTCACACCTGTCTTGTACTAAGTTTGGTTTGAATGCTGTGACTCTCATTCTCACCTGCATTCTCATCACTCTCAGCATTACCATTACCTCCTCTTCTAATTACTCTGTCTTTTCCTTCTGTCCTTCACAATGTTCTCCAGTCACGTCTCTACAAGATTTCTTCACTGCTCTGACTTTGACTCTCTTCTTATTCCTGGTTTCCTCTGCAGCTCCTCCTTTAGCTACAATGCTCTCATCTTCTGAAATACCTCCCTGCAGCATATTTCTTACTTCCATTCTTTTCCCCTTCAAATGCTCCCAAAGACCCTTCTCTTCATCTGTGCTTTCACCTCAATCAACTGCTCCCTTCCCTCTCTCCCTCATGCTGATTTCTCTCTAGTGTCACTTTGCAAAATGTGTTGTTAAATTACTTACAATGGCACTTTTAAATTCCCAACTGTCTAGCCTTTGGCCCTCCATTCAACACAACATTTTTGACCAACATTCTGCTCAATCGTACCCACACCTCCACCTTTGCCCTTTTCCCCATTAAAACCATTACTATCACCCTGGTCATTCCTCCTGGTACAGCCCTCATCTCTCTCCCTTAAAGTCCAAGGGACGCAAACTTGAACATTTAAGGTAGGAACTGGTTTAGCCATTCATTGCCAATCTGGTTGGACCACATAAAGCACTATCAAATCCTGCTCTCCTCAGCCAAAGTTTCTCACTAATCCCAGATCATCCTAGAATGCAAAGATAATCTTCAGCTTCTTTTCTCTACCGCAAACTACCTTCTTAAACTCCTCTCCTTTTCTTCCTCCATCCTCACTTGCTACTAGTGCAAGGACTTCTCTGTCACAAAGATTGAGACCATCTGTTCAGCTTCCTCTGCCACTTCTCTCCCTTCCCATATCTTACCAAACCAAGCTTCCCCTAAGGTTCTTTCTACACTAGTCTTGAAATAGCATCTTTCTCTACTTTCCTATCGCTCCTTATGCATTCTCCAAACTCAAGTTATCCACAAGACTCAAATTCAAGACTCCCACCAAGCTGTTGACCACCAACTTTCCTTCATGCCCCTTCTCTTCAGGTACTGACCCCCACCCCTTTATAATATTCCATCATTACCCCACCCCAAATAACCCATTCTTGATCTCTCTGTCCTTGCAAACTACTGCTACATCTCTAACCTCCCTTTTCCCCTCAAGTCCTTGAACATGATGCTGCATCCCAAATGCATGTACATTTTTCCTGCAACTCCATGCTTGCTTCACTCCAATCAGGTTTCTGTCCCCACCACAGCACTAAATTGGCCCTTATCAAAATCGCAAATTACATCCCATATGACCTTGACTGTGGTAAAATATCCCTTCTCATTCTTGTCAACCTGTCTGCAGACCTTGACACAATTGAACTGACCACCCTCCCCTTCATTGCTGTCCAGCAGGGTGGAACTGCCCCAGCCTGATTCTATTCTTATCCATCCAGTCATAGCCAGAGAATCACCTGAAATTGCTTCTCTTCCCACTCTGTTACCTCCAGAACCCCCAGAATCTAACCCTGGCCTCGTCCTATTTCTCATGTAAATGCTGTCTCTCAGCAACATGATCTGAAAACACCAGGTTCCACATGTATGGTGAAACAGCCAGCTCCAACTCACCTGACCCTCCGCTGTCTCTAAATTATCAGGCTGCTCGTCTGACATCGAATATCGTATAGCGGACAGTAGCTGTTCCAATGCTCTCCTGGTTGGCCTCCCACCTTGCACCTCCCATAAACTTGAGCTCATCTAAAACTCTGCTGACCACATCCTAACTTGCACTAAGACCCATTCATCCATCAACCTTGTGCTTGCTGACTTATACTGACTCCCAGTCTAGTAATGCCTCGACTTTAAAATTCTCATCCTGGATTTCAAATCCCTCTATGGCCTCGCCCCTCCCTATCTCTGTTGCCTCTTCCAGCTGTACAGCTCTGCAAGCTCTGTTTTAGCCTCTTGCGCATATCCAATCTTCACTGCCATTGGCAGCCATGCCTTCAACTGCCTAGACCCCAAGTTCTGGAATTCCCTCTCTAAAGCCCGCCACCTCCCTCTCTCCTTCTTTACAACACTACCTAAAATCTACCTATTTGATCAATCATTAGGTCCCCTGTCCAAATATCTCGATGTGGATTGGTGTCAAATGCAGTTTGATAATGCTCCTGTGAGGTGCCTGCTAATTGTATATCAATTGTGTTTAATTATATGCAGATGGAGGGCATTAATTGGGGTTTCGCTTGAGCACATATAAAGAGACACTTGCTAAAACTGTGGTATGGTTGAGTTAGGAGGTGTATGCTTGTAATGTTTCACTCTACAAATAAATGTAAGACTAAGTAAAAATTGGCTCCAGTACCATCCTTCACCAGCTGGCTTTCCAAAATAGAACTGTGTCTTGGGATGCTTTACTACAGAAAGGCACTATAAATTTAAGTTGTTGTTGTTGCTGATGTTTCTATATGAGGATCATCACAGAATTGCAGGTCGCTTATTTCATGTAATGGCTTTTTAAACCATCAATTTGGAAATCCAATCGAAGAATTTAAACTGCAAATGTGCATCATTCACAATATGCTAACATTCTCACTGTACAGCTTGGTTTATTCCAACTGGCAAAATCAATCTGAGAAGGAATCTTTTAATTCATTCATGGGATGTCGGCATGCTGACAAGTCCAGCATTCGTTTCCCATCCCCAATTGCCCTTTACAACTGAATGCCTTGCAAGGCCATTTCAGAAGGCAGTTAAGAGTCAACCACATTGCTGTGGGTCTGGAGTCACATGTAGGCCAGCCAGACCAGGTGAGGACAGCAGATTTCATTCCCTAAAAGGACATCAGTGAACCAGTTGGGTTTTTAACGCAATCATGGCACGATTACGGCGACTAGCTTTAATTGAATTTATTAATTGATTGAATTTAAATTCCACCAGCTGCTGTGGTGAGACTTGAACCCAGGGCATTACGAGTTCTTTGACATTACCACTATGCTACCATCTCATATTAGGGAAGATGCCTCAAGTGTTCACCCTTGGATCTTTCAGCAGCACTCCCAAATTCAGACATCAGACATTACACCCAGTAATCAGTGGTGATAACTTTTTTGGTGCAAGAGTGAAAACAAATACTAAGTGGGTGCTGTATTAATGAGACATGCCTGTTTGAAACTCTGGCTTTAGCTCGCAATTTTGGGACTAACTGATAATTGCCATTATTTAAACCTGCCTGGAAGCATTAAAACAGACAGCTGCAGATTTCGCATTCAAGCGCTGATTAAAAGCAATTTTCGTGGAGTAGTACATGTAGCCTTCATACACTCACTTTCACTAAAGGTGTGGATTGTGCTGGTTGACACACAACAGCATATTTCAGGATGGCTGAAGGACCAAGGGAGAGGGCTGACAGGTTTTCTGACAGGGCACTGAAGGTCCTGGTGGAGAAGGGATGTCCTGTACCCATGGTGGCTGGGGTTGCTGAAGGAGACCACCTCACCCTCCTGCCCCTCTCGCCTGCAACAGCTGCAGTTTTGCCACCTGGCTCATGCCCTCCACCAGACCATGGGGGCCCCTAGCAAGATGCCCATGACCAAGCACTCATTTTCTCTTGGTGACTCGTATAAGGTTTCCAACAAGGTAGAGTAGCGCAGCATTCATTTTCTTTAGGTGAAGTCCTCAAAGAATTTCCAGAATAAGTGTTGATGAAATCGTGACAAAGTGTACAGAAAGTTTTCAATGCATCTCTAAAGTCCTCTCCAAACATCCAGCAAGTGGACAGTTAAAGCTGAGCATAGTTTTACGTAGCACTCAAAATCCTCAGCAATAATTTGTTTACTCCTGTTCAACCGATCGCTGTCAGGAGAGGATGTTAAATGAAGCGCTAGCCACAAAAATGCTGTGCAGTGTCTTTAATAAAAGCTAGCAGGCGGATCATTAACAATCCTCTGACTGGTCGTTCTTAGCACGCGCTTCAACTCCTTTACCAAGATGGCATCTTGCACTAAAGACAGTTGCAGCTCAAGACCCCATCTTGGCCACCTTGGAGGTTCTTTAGCACAATACTATTGGAGGAGAACACATTAAGTTTTGAATTGGTCTATGCAGTACAACTCTGATTAATGGTGTGATTATGGATTCATTGAAATTCTGTTTGCGATAGCAATCTGGGTTGTAAATGTTAAAAAGATTAAGGGCTGATTTGAAGAGGTGCAGAGCTGCAAGCACTTTCGCTGGACACTCTGAATAGCCTGTGTTCAATAGGCTATTTCATGAGTAGAGACATGCCGTCTGATACATGGAATTATCACTCTGCTGCACACACATCACATTTTTGTGGAGGTGGTCTTTGCATCTACCCAACTCACGTGGAGGAGGTGGGAGGGGACGGCTCAGCACTCACCTCTCGGAAATCTTGCTCAAAGTGTCGGAGCTGCAGGCACTGCTCAAGCTTCAGCTGGTGCTTATTCCAAAACTCATCAAAGGCTATTTCCGTCTCGTTTAATTGAGCAAGCAACCTGCAACCAGAAGAAAAAGATATGACCCAGGCCTTGCATTATCTACTGAATAGTAATAAGAAATAACCATTATTAAATACCAGCTTGTGAATCTTTCTATAGAACTAGGTGGGTTGCATTGTGTTAAGAAATGTATTTAAATAAATGCGGACACATCCCCACTTTCATTTGTTATCTAAGTCATAAACTAACTAGAGGGAACACTCACGCTGAAAAGCTGTGCTTCCTGAGATATAACATCGCTATTCACATTTCTGTTTCTCATCAATCATGGAGTGGCTTTCCAGACAGAAAGCCAGAAACTGAAGAATTACTACAGTGTTATTCACTTTTGAAACCCAAGGAGGGCTTGTCACAATGTGTGACTGGTCCATCCCAGAAATCTTACTGATTACCATTGCAGTGATATTAAAAGCACTGTTTCCTTTCAACCAGAATGGGATCCTCTCAATCACAATCTCACTGTCATTGTAAAACAGAAGCACTGCTATCCTGTCAGAGGTACAGTGGGAGTGCATTGAAAGGCCTCATCTTTTCAGAGCCATAGGGTTTCAACTTTAATAGCATGGGGCGAGTTGAAGGGTGGGAGGAGACTCATGTGGAACATAAATTCCAGTATGGACCAGTTGGGCCAAATAGCCTGCTCTGTTCAGTAATATCACAAATAAAAAGCTGCAAATATCAGAAATCTGAAACCAAAAGAGAAAACACTGGAAGCACATAGTATCTGTGGAGAGAACAGACAGGTTTTGGTTTGGGTCAGAGCCCTGATAAAACCCAGTTCAGATGGAGCACGAACATTCACCTTTCTCTCTTTACAAATGCTAACTAATCTGTTGTGTGTTTCCAGCAGTTTCTGTTTCAGGATCAGAAAACAATCTGCTGTGATTTTTTAATCACTAAACAGATCAGTTCTGTGTTGGTTGTGGGCAATTTACTGCCTTGTGAAACTGGCAATATTAAGGATGAAACAGCACATATGGCCCTTTCACTGCACTCCTGTTCTACCTCCAATGGTATTGCAGTGAAAGACCCCCAAACTAGGTCAGGATCCAGGCACATTGGTCCAGGCTGCTGTTGTTAGCTGTCAAGGCCCTTATTTGGAATCATCCTTCTCAGACATGGCGTGCAATGTCAGAAGAGCAGTGGCAATCTATGTCCTAGAAAGTAATGGCAATGAATTGGTCTTGACATGCGCTGTGTACATCACACAGCTCACCTCTCCACAGTGGCCTGATTATTCAAATCGTCGCTGTTCAATTTATGATCTGGATTCGTGCCAACTGGTTCCTGAACACTGGAGAGGAGGGAGCAGCCGTGCCTTCGTGCCTGATTTATATCATCCTTCGGGAGGAGAGAGGGAAAAAAAACAATTAAAACTGATGGGTAAAATCAGAATTCCGGCTTAAGCTACAGGATTTGAATATTTGCTAACTGAGGAAAAGAAATGTTTCTGATTTCACTCCTCACTCTCAAGTTGAAGTCAGTGTGAAGATTTTTATTCATTCATTCATGGGATGTCGGTTAAGCTGGCATTTATTGCCCATCCCTAATTGCCCTCGAGAAGGTGGTAGTGAGCCACCTTCTTGAACCGCTGCAATCCACGTGGGGTAGGTACACCCAGAGCGCTGTTAGGAAGGAAGTTCCAGGATTTTGAGCCAGCGACATTGAAGGAACAGGATGGTGTGAGACCTGGAGGGGAACTTGCAGGTGGTGGCACTCCCATGCTCCTGCTGCCCTGGTCCTTCTAGGTGGTCCAGGTTGTGGGTTTGGAAGGTGCTGTCCAAGGAGCCTTACTGCGTTGCTGCCAGTGCATCTTGTAGATGGTACACACTGCTGCTACTGTGCGTCGGTGGTGAAGGGAGTGAATGTTTATGGATGGGGTGCCAATCAAGACAGTAATGAGGTTAGGAGCTGAGTGGGCCTGGCGGAACCCAAACTGAGTGTCACTGAGCAGGTCTGCTTGATAGCACTGTCTATGCCACCTTCCATCATTTGTTGTTGATTTCATTCCTCACACTTATGGTGAAGTCCGTGTGAAGATTTATTCCTGATTTCATTCCCCACTCAGGGTGAAGTTAGTGTTAAGGTTTTCAGCTGATATTGGGATACCTGAAATTAGCTCACCTTCAGGACCAAGACCCACAACCCTCATGTGAGAACTTCTGGAAATACCCACAACTTACTTGTTTCAATAACTGCACGGCTTCCAACCCAAAGGTTTGGTAGAAACATCATGGCAGGAATAGGCTTGGAGTCTGGAAAGGGGGAGGGAGAGGGGATCTACTACTTGCTTCTCTACCTTCAATGAAAACCATGTTCTGTGTGTTCCACAACTACAAAGGTGCAAGAACGATTGAGTCGTGATACTGGGGGACTTTAATTATCCAAATATCAATTGGGATAATGTTAGAGTAAAGGGTAAAGAGGAGGAGGAATTTCTGAAATGTGTTCAGGAGAACTTCCTTGACCAATATGTTCTCGGTCCAACTAGGAAGGAGGCATTACTGGATCTGGTGCTGGGGAATGAGGTAAGCAAAGTAGACCAAATGTCTATGGAAACACTTGGGTAAGAGTGATCATTGTATCATAAACGTTTAGACTAATAATGGAGAAGAGCAAAAAACAAATCTAAAGTAATACATCTGATTTGGAAGATGGCTAACTTTAATGGGATGAAGGGGAATCTAATCAGGGTAACATAGAACCAAAGATTGACAGAAAAATTTGTAACAAAACAATGAATGATCTTTAAGGAGATGTTTCAGGTACAGGCTAGGTATATTCCAACAAGGACGAACGGTAAGGGAACCAAAGCCAGGGCTCCTTGAATGACCAGTGAGACAGAAAATATGATGAAACAAAAAATAAAAAAGAGGGTTTATGATGCATGTCGGGTGAATTCTTCAAGCGAGAACCAGGCCAAATACAATAAGGTAAGAGGGGAAGTGAAGAGGAAAATAAGACTGTCAAAGAGAGAATATAATGGCAGTTAACATAAAGGGAACCCAAAAATCTTCTTCCGGCATGTAAATAGTAAGCAGGTAGTAAGGGGTGGGGTGGGGCCTATTAGGGACAAAAGGGTGATATATGCTTAGGGACAAAGGGCAAGGCTAGATGACAATGAGTACTTTGCATCGGTATTTACTAAGGAAGAGAATGCTGACAAAATATCAGTAGAAGTGGAGATGGTAAAGGTAATGGATGAGGTGAAAATTAATAGGCAGGATGTACAGGAAAAGCTGGCTATTGTTACGACCAACTGCTCCAGTCAAAGCCCCCAAAGAAAATATATGATTCTGATTGTGGTGGGAGAAGTGCACTGTTAATTCAATCCCATCCCTCCAAAGATCGTCTAGCATATCATTTTAAACTTTCCAAATTAAAGAAAGACCCAGCCAAATTGTACCATCTATTAACCCCCAAACAAGGCTAACCAAACCAGGTGTCTTTAAATCAACATATTAACTGTTTAATTAGAAAAACTAAATTCTTAAACACTAAGATATAAACAACATTTATAATTGAAAAATTAGAGTCCTTGCATATAACGCTCCTGCCGAAGTGAAATCTTCCAATGTGGAATGGTCCAAGGTTGCTCGAAGTCTTCAAAGACATCCGATGGGGGAAAAAGAAAAGGTTCTTCAAAAGTAGAACAGTCCATAATCTAATTCAGCAGTAAGTGATGCTTTCCCTCTCCAGTGATGAATTTCAACAATTAACAACTTGCAAACACTTATTAATGAATCAATTTGGCTTTAGATTTTTTGAGGGATAAAAGTTTGTCACAGTCTAACTTCCTTTCCTTCAGCTTAAATTATCAGAGATCTCTGTTCTGTTCCTGCTGGTCCAGCTGTCTGCCTGTGTGAGTTAGAACAGTCCGCTTCCACTACAAGCCAGTTCAAAATTAAATTGTAACATTGTATCTCTCGATCTCTGGTCCTGAGTGGCTGTATCCGAGGCAACAAGAATGCATTCTTTGACTCAGACTTTGGAGCTTGCTGCCTTAAAGTAGTGCAGCTCCTTTACCAGCCTTGAACGCACACCACATTCTTCCCGAACAAAAACCTACAGGATCACAACACTATGCTTAAAGTGAATAAGTTGTCTGGTCTGGATGGCTTGCATTCCAAATTGCAAAAGGAAGTGGGAGTGGAGATAGGAGAAGGGCTTGCAATAATCTTCCAATCTCCCCTAGATACAGGAGAGGTGGCAGAGGATGAGAGAGTAACAAATGGGGAAAATGGTGGCCTAGTGGTAATGTCACTGAACTAGTAATCAAGAGGCCCGGGCTAGTGTCCTGGGGATGTGGGTTCAAATCCCACCATTACAGCTGGTGGAATTTAAATTCAGTTAGTTAATAAATTCAAGTAATTCATAAAAATCTGGAATTGAAAGCTAGTCTCAGTAATGGTGCCATGAAACTATCCATTGTCCTTCACTTGTGTCCTTTAGGGAAGGAAATTTGCCATCCTTAGTCTAGCCTACATGTAACTCCAGACCCAGAGCAAAGTTGTTGACTCTTAACTGCCTTCTGAAATGGCCTAGCAAGCCACTCAGTTGTCAAGGGCAATTAGGGACGGGTAATAAGTGGTCTTGCCAGTGACTCCCACATCCCATGAAAGAATAAAAAAGACATCCTTATTCAAGGGCGTAAGGACATTCATAGTAAATAAAGGCTGTCAGTTTAACATCTGTGGTGGGTACTGTTTTAGAACCATTAAGCAGGGAATGAAAAAAACAACAGGCAATTGGAGAGGTTTGCATTAATTAGGGAGAGCTAGCATGGATTTGTGAAAGGCAGATCCTGCTTGTCTAATCTAATTAATAATTTGATGAAGTAACGGAGAAGGTTGATGAAGGAGGTTGTCAAATGGATTTTTAAAGAGAGCCTTTGACAAATGATACAACCAAGGCGGGAGGAGTGCACTGTTTATTCTAGTTCCACTTCGCCACAGTTCACAACATATTTTTAAATTTTCCCACTTACCGATATGATCAATCATATACTCTATTTTTTCCAGAATAAAACACACTAACCAGGTTTCATTAACAAACAACAAAATTATCAGTTTATTATAAAACAAGTCTTACCCAGTAATGAAGTAAAGCATGAACACACAGATTGAAATTTTAAAGTTCCCTTTTTAACTTAGCCCCTCACACTCACACACATACATACACCAGTAAACTGGAAAAATAAAAGGGATTTTTGTTCAGAGCTCTGTTACAGACAAAAAAACACTTGGGTAGAATACTTGCTCATTCTTGAAGAAAACAGCTGATGAGATATGTTGTGTTCCAAAACTGGCATACAGTCTAGCCTTCAAGTACACGTAGACAGGTTACTGGGATCTTTTAGAACAGTTCTTTTCAGGCGGCATTGAGAATTAATTTAGCAGGCTTTTCTTCAAAGACAGGAGACAAGATGAGTTGACACAGTGGACTTCTCAGTGTCTTTTAGAGAGGTGCTGGAAAGCTGAGCTGGGTTGTGGTCTTCTCTCCTTTCTTGGGAATTCTCTTCTTCTGCAGGCTTGACTCTTTAAACATTCAGCAAGAATCTTGTCTCTTTCTCCATGACACTTCTTCAGCAGGCTTGTCCTATCAAGGGGGGCGCGCGACTGTCACTCCTCTGCACACATCTGTCCCAGTTACCAGGGTTTCTGTGCTATTTTTAAATTGAGTCATGTGACAACCAATAAACTTTTTTGCCAAACCCGTTTTTAGTGTCCTCTTGGGAAAAAAAAAAACTGATCAACATTTCTTCAGTTTGATTATGAATTCCTCAAAAAAATATTTTAACAAAACAGAATCACTTTCAGAACACAAAGCACCACATAAAAGGCTGGTTAACAAAATTGAAGCTCATGGAATAGGAGGGTCAGTGTCAGCTTCAATAAAAAAATTGGCTTAAGGAAAGGAAACAGTGAGTCGTAGTAAATGGTTGTTTTTCAAACTGGAGGACATGAGACAGACAATGGTATTGCCCAAGGTTCAGTGCTGGGACCACAGTTTTTGTTTGCTATATATAAATGACTTGGATTTTGGAATACAGAGTAAAATTTCAAAATGGGCTGATGATATCAAACTTGGAGGTGTGGCAGACAGTAAGGATACCAATCAAATGCAAACAGGACATAGATAGGCTAGCAGAATATGCAGACAACTGGCAGATAGAATTTAATACAGAGAGGTGTGAGGTGATGCATTTTGGCAGAAGGGATAGGAAGAGACAATATAGACTAAATGGCAAACCTCTAAAGAGTGTGTGGAGAGAGAGTCCTGGAGGTGCATGTGCATAGATCTTTGAAGGCAGCAGGACATATTGAGAGAGTAGTTAGCAAAGCATATGGACTCTTGGGCTTCCTAAATAGAGGTATTGAGTACAAATGCAGGGAAGTTATACTGAACCTTTATAAAGCTCTGGTTAGGCCACAACTGGAGTACTGCATCCAGTTCTATTCACCACACTTTAGGATGGATCTGAGGGTCCTTGAGAGGGTGCAGAAGGAGATTTACAAGAATGGTTCCAGGGATGAGGGATTTTTAGCTACAAGGTTAGGTTGGAGAAGCTGGGGTTGTTCTCCTCGGAGCAAAGGAGATTGAGAGCATATTTGATAGAGGTGTACATGACTATGACAGGTTTAGATAGCGTGGACAAAAAAAACTGTTCTCATTAGCTGATAGTACAAGAAGTAGGGGACACTAATTTAAGGTTTTGGGCAAGAGATGTAAGGGGGATGTGAGGAAGAACTTTATTTATGCAAGCGCTAATAACCTGGAACTCGCTGCCTACGAGGGTGGGGGAAGCGGAGATGATGAATGACTTCAAAAGGAAATTGGAATGGCACTTGAGGGAAATAAAGAAACTAGAAAGATAAAGCAGGGGAATGGGATGGATTGAATTGCTCTACAGAAGGCCGGCATGGACCCAATGGGCCGACTGGCCTCCTTCTGTGCAGTTCTGACTCTATGTCATTCGCAAGTCCACTAATTCCACCCAACAATGTGAGCATATGGGAAATCATGGGATTCAGAAGTGACTCTTGTTATGCAGTCCCTTCACAGTACATTATACAGTCCATCACAATACACTACATGGTCCCTTTACAGTACATTATTTAGTTACGTAGTCCCTTCACCATACGTATGCATTACAGCATGTTATGCAGTTATACAGTCCCCTTACCATACAAACACACTACCCTTATTGTTTTCTGTACATTACCTTCATTTTGTCTCGCTTTTCCTTGTGTACTGTTAAAAGACCCAAAGTTGTTGTCACATCATTTGGCAGTTCAGTTTCAGCTAATTCTGTTCCAAAGGCCTGTAGCATTTGTGCAGTTTCCTTCACCGTGACAGCAAAACTCTCAATCCCCTAATGCACAGGACATAGTAAACATGTATTATCATGAATTAGTCTAAATATGGTAGATAGGATAGTATAAGCTTGAAAGGAGGCACCAAGTCGATAACCCACAATGAAAATGTGACTCAGATTAAATTGTTCCTTTACCCTAACTGCTCAAAATTGTGGCACCAATATCACATGCATGAAACATTAGAATTCTCTTGCATGTTTGAGGCACTGATTGTTTTATGGATTTGTGGTCAGTAGAGCTGAAGACATGCCCCTGTTAGTACATGCCACTGTGGTCAACTTGCTTCAATATTGTATTGAAGCAGTGTAGAGTTCAAGTGGAGGATCATGTGCATTACAAGTTGTCCGATAGACAAACTTCCATCAATGCTCCCCACAGTCACTGCTTAGGGACAAAAGCAACATGGTGAGGTTTAGAAGTTCAATATTGAGTTTCCAATGAAGGACACCAGACCAAGTGTCACTGTCTTGAAAATGTGGTTCAAAACCAGAAAACTGTTGAAAAACTGTGCAGGTGCTGAAAGCTATTCAAACGTTTCTTTTTGACAACAGAAAAAAAAAGTTACAGGTGAAGGAAGAAAGAGCCAAAAAATCTTACAACTATGTTAATCATGAAAGGAAGATCAAAAAATGTGTGGATCCATTGAAGGATAAATTGGGCAAAATTGCCACAGGTGAGATTGTAACAGATGGCTGAATGGATTTTTAACATCACCTTCCACAAAGCATGACTATAGACGAGGTCCAGTCACAGTAAACATACTAAGCAGCCTAATAGAAGTCAGATGAGAGTGCATTAGGCAGAAACAGGAAGCTTTAAATATCCACACAACTCTTGGGCCTGATGAGGTTCATCCTGGAAACCTCAAGGAACTAAAAAGAGGAAATTAGTGATGCTTTGGTTGCTATTTTAATCAGAGCTCCGAAAGTATTGGAGAGGTACCCAAGAGAATCAAGCGTAGGCAAAGGAAAAGGTCAGGCCTATGTCCAAACGGTGTTCCCCTGGGATTTCCTGGGGATTTCCCATGGGCCATAACCAAATTGCTACCTGTCACACAGGCAGGCTCAGAGTAATTCATTTAATGAGACAGGAGGGAACATTTTGGCCTCCCATTTCATTTTTCTGTGGTTGTGCCACTGGGCACCCCACTGCATGACTGTTCAATGAAACCTGGCTCTTTGGCCGACCCCAAAAGCCCTGTCAAGCAAGACTTCCACAAAACTCCCAGGGACAGGCTTCGGAAAGGCAGAAATATTCTATTTTTAAATTTTAAGACCACCTTTCAGTAGAATTCTGGGCTTCAGGCTGCCAATCTCCATCAGAGTTCAAATCTGAACTGAACCTATTTTCATACGCTGGTATGTTCTCTTCCTCTCAAGCAGAGGAATCCTCAACTGCACTGCACCCATCCGGGTGCCTGCTGGGTGTCTAGGGAAGAAAATCTACTCTTTATTTATTGTTAAGTAACACCAGAAGTCACTCAAACCTGACTTTTTTTTTTAATTCAGTGGATTCTTTAAAACAAATTGCAAAAGGAACATTTGGTATGATGCTTCAGTAAATGTAAATAGTTAAATGGCAATTAGGCAATCAACAACCATAGAATCACAGAAGGAGTCCAGTTAGCCCACCATATCTGTGCTGGCTCTTTGCTAGATCAATTTAAAACTTAACCCACTGCCCCACACTCCCCCATAGCTATGTATTTTTTTTTTGCTTTAAGCATTTATCTGAATTTTCCTTTAGATGAAACAATGTTGCCTGCCTCAACCACTTCTGGTGGTAAAGCATTCCATGTTTCAACAAGTCTCTGTGTAAAGAATTTCTTCTTAAATCCCTTTCCTCACTCTAATCAATAATTTTAGACTGACTACCCCTTTTTCTCCTCAGTAACTAAAATTACTCTTGTCCAAGCTAAGGGCTTAAATAAAACAAAAACGTGATATCAAGAAACGAATGAAGGCACTGGAAAGGCTGTGGGTCCTGACAACATTCCGCAAATAGTACTGAACGCATGTGCCCCAGAACTAGCTGCACCCCTAGCCAAGCTGTTCCAGTACAGCTACAACACTGGCATCGACTCGGCAATGTGGAAGGTTGCCCAGGTATGTCCTGTACACAAAAAAAAAAAGGACAAATCCAACCCAGCCAATTACCTCCCCATCAGTCTACTCTCGATCATCAGTAAAGTGATGGAATGTTCATCGACAGTGCCATCAAGCAGCACTTGCTTAGCAATAACCTGCGCAGTAACGCTCTCACCCACAGCTGTTACAAAAATTTCCAAATTCACTTGTAACAGCCCTTCAAAACACTCCCACAGGGGATGCTGAGACCAAGTGGGCCCACATCAGAGACGCCATCTATGAGTCAGCTTTGACCACCTACGGCAAAAGTGCGAAGAGAAATGCAGACTGGTTTCAATCTCATAATGAAGAGCTGGAACCTGTCACAGCCGCTAAGCGCATTGCACTGTTGAACTACAAGAAAGCCCCCAGCGATTTAACATCCGCAGCACTTAAAGCAGCCAGAAGTACTGCACAAATAACAGCTAGGCGTTGCGCAAACGACTACTGGCAACACCTATGCAGTCATATTCAGCTGGCCTCAGACACCGGAAACATCAGAGGAATGTATGATGGCATTAAGAGAGCTTTTGGGCCAACCATCAAGAAGATCGCCCCCCTCAAATCTAAATCGGGGGACATAATCACTGACCAACGCAAACAGATGGACCGCTGGGTTGAGCACTACCTAGAACTGTACTCCAGGGAGAATGCTGTCACTGAGACTGCCCTCAATGCAGCCCAGCCTCTACCAGTCATGGATGAGCTGGACATACAGCCAACCAAATCGGAACTCAGTGATGCCATTGATTCCCTAGCCAGCGGAAAAGCCCCTGGGAAGGACAGCATTACCCCTGAAATAATCAAGAGTGCCAAGCCTGCTATACTCTCAGCACTACATGAACTGCTATGCCTGTGCTGGGACGAGGGAGCAGTACCCCAGGACATGCGCGATGCCAATATCATCACCCTCTATAAAAACAAAGGTGACCGCGGTGACTGCAACAACTACCGTGGAATCTCCCTGCTCAGCATAGTGGGGAAAGTCTTTGCTCGAGTCGCTCTGAACAGGCTCCAGAAGCTGGCCGAGCGCGTCTACCCTGAGGCACAGTGTGGCTTTCGTGCAGAGAGATCGACCATTGACATGCTGTTCTCCCTTCGTCAGATACAGGAGAAATGCCGTGAACAACAGATGCCCCTCTACATTGCTTTCATTGATCTCACCAAAGCCTTTGACCTCGTCAGCAGACGTGGTCTCTTCAGACTACTAGAAAAGATCGGATGTCCACCAAAGCTACTAAGTATCATCACCTCATTCCATGACAATATGAAAGGCACAATTCAAAATGGTGTCTCCTCATCAGAGCCCTTTCCTATCCTGAGTGGTGTGAAACAGGGCTGTGTTCTCGCACCCACACTTTTTGGGATTTTCTTCTCCCTGCTGCTTTCACATGCGTTCAAATCCTTTGAAGAAGGAATTTTCCTCCACACAAGATCAGGGGGCAGGTTGTTCAACCTTGCCCGTCTAAGAGCGAAGTCCAAAGTACGGAAAGTCCTCATCAGAGAACTCCTCTTTGCTGACGATGCTGCTTTAACATCTCACACTGAAGAATGCCTGCAGAGTCTCATCGACAGGTTTGCGGCTGCCTGCAATGAATTTGGCCTAACCATCAGCCTCAAGAAAATGAACATCATGGGGCAGGACATCAGAAATGCTCCATCCATCAATATTGGCGACCACGCTCTGGAAGTGGTTCAAGAGTTCACCTACCTAGGCTCAACTATCACCAGTAACCTGTCTCTAGATGCAGAAATCAACAAGCGCATGGGTAAGGCTTCCACTGCTATGTCCAGACTGGCCAAGAGAGTGTGGGAAAATGGCGCACTGACACGGAACACAAAAGTCCGAGTGTATCAGGCCTGTGTCCTCAGTACTTTGCTCTACGGCAGCGAGGCCTGGACAACGTATGCCAGCCAAGAGCGACGTCTCAATTTATTCCATCTTCGCTGCCTTCGAAGAATACTTGGCATCAGGTGGCAGGACTATATCTCCAACACAGAAGTCCTTGAAGCGGCCAACACCCCCAGCTTATACACACTACTGAGTCAGCGGCGCTTGAGATGGCTTGGCCATGTGAGCCGCATGGAAGATGGCAGGATCCCCAAAGACACATTGTACAGCGAGCTCGCCACTGGTATCAGACCCACCGGCCGTCCATGTCTCCGCTATAAAGACGTCTGCAAACGCGACATGAAATCCTGTGACATTGATCACAAGTCGTGGGAGTCAGTTGCCAGCATTCGCCAGAGCTGGCGGGCAGCCATAAAGACAGGGCTAAATTGTGGCGAGTCGAAGAGACTTAGTAGTTGGCAGGAAAAAAGACAGAGGCGCAAGGGGAGAGCCAACTGTGCAACAGCCCCGACAAACAAATTTCTCTGCAGCACCTGTGGAAGAGCCTGTTACTCCAGAATTGGCCTTTATAGCCACTCCAGGCGCTGCTTCACAAACCACTGACCACCTCCAGGCGCGTATCCATTGTCTCTCGAGATAAGGAGGCCCAAAGGAAGTATAAATGGGTGATTGTTGGTCGGCACAGACTCGGTGGGCCGAAGGGCCTGTTTCAGTGCTGTATCTCTAAAAAAAAATATCTACCAGAGATCTTGGAGGACCAGAACCTGCTTCCAGCAATGTCAGAGAGAAGCAGCATTTGACTGGGTACGGCATTAAGGAGCCCTAGCAAAACAGGAGTCAATGGGAATCAGGGGGAAAACTTCACTGGTTGGAGTCATACCTAGTGCAAAGGAAGATGGTTGTGGTTGTTGGAGGTCGATCATCTCAGCTCCAGGACATCACTGCAGGAGTTCCACAAGGTAGTGTCCTAGGCCCAACAATCTTCAGCTGTTTCATCAATGACCTTCTTTCAACCATAAGGTCAGAAGTAGGGATGTTCGCTGATGATTGCACGATGTTCAGCACTACTCGCTACTCCTCAAATACTGAAGCAGTCCGTGTAGAAATGCAGCAAGACCTGGACAATATCCAGGCTTGGGCTGATAAGTGGCAAGTAACATTTGCGCCAGACAGGTGCCAGGCAATGGCCATCTCCAGCAAGGGAGAATCTAACCATCTCCCCTTGACATTCAATGGCATTACCATTGCTGAATCCCCCACTATCAACATTCTGGGGGTTACCATTGATCAGAAACTGAACTGCTGTAGCCATATAAATACCATGGCTACAAAAGCAGGTCAGAGGCAAGCAATCCTGCGGTGAGTAACTCACCTCCTGACTCCCCAAAGCCTGTCCACCATCTACAAGGCACAAGTCAAAGTTGCGATGGAATACTCTCCACTTAACTTGACGGGTGCAGCTCCAACACTACTCAAGAAGCGTGACACCATCCAAGACAAAGCAGTCTGCTTGATTGACACCCCATCCACTCCCTACACCACCAATGCACAATGACAGCAGTGAGGACCATCTATAAGATGCACTGCAGCAACACCCCAAGGATCCTTAGACAGCACCTTCCAAACCCACAACCTCTACCACCTAGGAGGACAAGAGCAGCAGATGCATGGGAACACCACCACCTGCAAGTACCCCTCAAAGCCACACACCATCCTGACTTAGAACTATATCACCATTCCTTTACTATCGCTGGGTCAAAATCCTGGAACTCCCTTCGTTACAGTACTGTCTGTGTACCTACCCCACATGGACTGCAGCGGTTCAAGAAGGCAGCTCAATACCACCTTCTCAAGGGCAATTAGAGATGGGAAATAAATGTTGGCCTAGCCAGTGATGCCCACATCCCTTGAACAAATAAAAAAAAAATCCACTTATTTCATAATAACATGATTACATTTATCTACTACATTGTCCTTTTTTTGTGATTGTTAACAGTTTCATTAAAATTTTCACTTGGAGGCCTCAGCTACTCCGAAAGCCTGGGCTTCCAGTGATATTTTTGTCCAGCACGGTGACTCAGTAACTCATTTTGGATTGTGCAATTGTCCTGTATACCCAATTTCCCAGGATGCACCAGTAGTGAGATTAGCACTTCTACCCTCATGCCTTCCTCTCCCTCCCAGAACCGCAACAGGGTTTCCCTGGTCTTCATTTCCACACTCCCCCAGCAGCCTCCACATCCAGAGGATCACCCTCCGCCATTTCCGCCACTACCAAACGCATCTGCCCCTCCCCTCCTGTCAGCACTCCGAAGGGTTCCCTCCGCAACATCCTGGTTCACTCCTCCATTACCCCCGACCCCTCATCCCATTCCCATGGCACCTTCGCAAGCAATCACAGCAGGTTTAATACCTGCCTTTTACCTCCTCTCTCCTCACTATCCAAGGCCCAAACACTGCTTTCAGGTGAAGCAGTGATTACTTGTACTTCTTTCAATTTAGTATACTGTATTCGCTGCTCACAATGCAGTCTCCTCTACATTGAGACGACCAAAAACAGATTGGGTGGCCACTTTGCGGAACACCTCCGCTCAGTCCGAAAGTATGACCCTAAGCTTCTGGTTGCTTGCCATTTCAACACACCCCCTTTGCTCTTACACCAACATTTCTGTCTTTCGCCTGCTCCAGTGTTCCAGTGAACATCAACACAAGCTCAAGGAGCAGCACCTGATCTTTTGATTAGGCACTCTCCAGCCTTGTGGACTTAACATTGAGTTCAATAACTTTAGAGCATGACTGGCCTTTTTTTTATATTTTATTTTTGAACCATGTGCTTGCTTTTCATGCAGTCAAAGCTGCTCATTATTCTGCTATCAACATTCTCTCTGGACTAATGTTTTGTCAATCACCACAAGCATTAGCACACACTTTGCCTTTGTCCCAGGGAGAGCATTGTTATTTAATTTCCCTCTGCCCTATCAAACATCTTCCCCTTTGTGCTCTTTACCCACCGCGACCCCCCACCCCACTTCACTTGCTTAAAACCTAATTCTTTTCTAACCTTTGCCAGTTCTGATGAAAGGTCACTGACCTGAAACGTTAACTTTGCTTCTCTCTCCACAGATGCTGCCAGATCTGCTAAGTATTTCCAGCACTTAGTTTTGTCTGAGATTAGCTTTCCTCAACTTTAACTTACTGTTCGGTTGTTGTTCTTTAAATAATTTTGAAGCATAAGAGGACATCTCAAAAGGTTAATTCAGAGAGTGTACTTTCATAAAGAAGTTGAGTATGAGTAGGAAAATCCAAAAAAAACTGAGTGGACTAATTACAGACCTTATGGTAGCTTTAGATTTGTATTCTATAAACTTCAGGAAATAAATTAGAGAGGGGGAATAGGGATGAAGAGTTTCTTTATTCAATTTTCAAAATATCAGCTGATTTTGAAGCCAACTAACTGATTTTGTTGACAGTTAGAAAGGTTAATGCTAATGGTTACACATGTAAGAGATAAAGGCAGACAGTTTCTTTCCTCATCCTAATTTTATTAATGTTGAATTTTGAAAGCAGATACAGCCTGTTTGAGGGGAATAGAAAGGGAGCAGAGAAATGGTTAAGGGCGAAGGGGCTTCTGACATCTCACGTTTCCCGCTTGGGGGAAAGTGAGTAGGAGGGGGCAGAATTATCAGGGTGAGGTAAGAGACAAGAATAAGGATTGGAGAAGTTATAGGTAGTGAGGATGCAATGATGTGCCTAAGTGTCACACTTAATTCCTGAATTCCTGTCATATTCTCTTGACCATACTTTGTTCAGAACACCCCTATTGTCACAAAACACTGTGCCAGATTTTGCAGAAAAATAATGGTGCCTGAATGACACATAGCATTAAAGTGCAAATCAGCTAGCTTTTTGTAGAAAGGAGGGGCTTTCCCATGAATTGTAAATAGCTACAAGTTGCAGTGATTTTCATCACCCCATTGTTAGCTTTGCAAAAAAGCATTTTTAATGCCACTAAACTTCCTTGTGATTTTCATGAAGTTGCTGCATTTGCACATTAATTGCCCATTAAGCTCGCCACAGGAAGGTAAGTCTAGTTATTAACAGCATAAGTATCATTTTAACAATATGATAGCTGTTTATGACTACCAATCAACCCTCTGGTCCAGAAAATGAACAATTATAAATGTGGAGTTCCATTCCTTCAGGTTGTGAATCGGTTTAGGATATTTTTTTTTAAACTCTGTCTTTTCCTTTCTGTCTCTTTTCTCTTAATCCAATCTTTCCCTCTCATTTCCTTTTTTGTACTTGATTTGACATTGAAATCACCCACTCTAATTCACCCTCCTTCTCAGTGTTCCTCTGTTTCTTTTTCAATCTTAAATATATTGGTTAAGGAGATACACTGATTCCATTATTCACCAAGGTCCCAGATGTCTTGGCCATGCCATTATCAACTTTGTGGCATAAAAATTTTTTTAAACGTAAACGTGCACAAATAAGCCTATAATGGTACATGCCAGGACATGTCCTGCTCCAGAAAAATCAGGCCTATTGTATCCTCCAACTTGCGATAAACAATACAATGAGAGGTCCGCTAGTATACAAGAAAGTTGTTCGCTACTCACTGTCCGATGACAGAACCATTGACTGTGCGAATACTCCAGGGTACCTCCAAGTTCCTGGGTCAGCTGAGTTTTGTCGATATAACTATGTAATTCTGTTACTGAATTCAGCATTATGACCTGTAAGAGAAGAGCCTCATAAATCCACTGAGCCTCTAACACACTGCAAAATCAAAGGTTTCTTAGCTGGAATAAATCAATTAAACTTCTGCTACACAAACACTCAGAATTTTTCAGAAAATGGCAAGTAGTTGATAAAACTAAATGAAGTAAACTGGCTGATTTGTGTTTACCCAGAATACAAGTATTACCACTATAAGCTTTTAGTTTGTATGTTGATCATTTGGTCATTTATACAAATATGCCAGATTCCTGGACTTTCCTGTTTTGGCAAAGTTACTATCAGAATGACAATGGGCAGGTAGGGCCTCCTATCACCACCTCCTATTGCCCAGTCACCACTTCTAAGTCACATGTGAATCTACACTAACCTGGAAGCTGTGCTTACAGAAAATGACTAGTCTGAAAATCAGTCCAACAGCTCTCCAGCAAAAATTCCTGCTCCAGACTAACCAACTCCATTGTGGCATCATGCTTATTCAAGTGTCCAGACACAGCCACATTGGTATATAAATAGTGAGAGAGAGGTGGTTTATCACAGTGACATATTTAGCAACAGTGAGCAAAGGGGCAGTGAGTGGAAGAGGTGGAGCCAGCCAGACCTCTCTGGAGCACAGGGCTCAGAAGAGATAAATAATCAAGGAGCATTAATAGCATGTGCAGTCAGTGAAGATGGTTTCTAATGCACATGGTGGAGATGCTGGATGGAAGATTCCACTACCTGCATCTGAATCCCTGCCAGTCCATGCAGAACCCCGTGGAAAGTATTGCAGATGATGTGTGCAGCAATAAGGAATCAGGGGGTGGTTCTTGTGGCACTTGAGGCTTCTGGACTGACAGCAACAACTGTTTTCATAGATTCCTTGCAAGACATCATGAAGAGTGTTATAGCTCTGGGTTTTCAATTATTAATTGAGATTATTGAGTCTGTTCTCATGTCAACTATTAGCCCAACTGTACCTGTATCCAGTACCAGTGGGCTGCCAGCAGTGGTAAAAGATGCCACTGTATCGCAGGATAACGACCCTGAGCACTTTCCTTCTGTTCCCTCTGGTGCCAATGTACGGAGCTTTGTGCCAGGGTCTGGTGACTCTTGTAATTGCAAGAGATGCATAGCTGGAAGCAGGACCTTCAACAGTAGCAGCATCACCGAAATGAGTGTCACCTCTACCCTCAAAGGCTCCAATGGAAATATTCCAGATACCTGCCTCTCAACTTCCTGGCACTCAATGAGCACCAAGCAGAAGAGCAGCTTAGGAATATGTGTCAGTAAAAAAGCTAGAATATGGGGCAGACACAGTGGTAAACAGTAATAGTAGTCTTTTGTGATTCATTCTAATTATGAAACATGAGATTTGTCAGTGAGGTTGTGTGATTCAACAGGAGTATGATGCTGCTTATGGTAATATTGTAATAGAATGACTTCCCCCTCAAACAACTAAACTTTTATTGCATTGGGGAATAATGTTCACAGCAGGGCAATCAAGGAGCATCACTCAATGTTTCAAGTCTAATATGAAAGACATGATTAATCTTTATTGGAAACAGATGCTGATTATTTCCTGCAGTTCATCTTGACTGACTAGCAATGGGTTTCTCTGAGGCACCTCCTCTGTATCCAGCCTCCTGCTGGTCAGGTGATGGAGAGTCTTTTCCTCCAGGCAACAGGGAATAATTATTCCAAGATCCTTGCTGGGTTCTGCTGCAGAGATCTTCCAGACCTAAGATACCTGAAGCAGGTCTTTAACTTACTGATTCTTCAACTCTAATAATTCAGATGGATTCTTGGGCCTGGTTATACCCGCTCACTGCCGGAAAGGAATTTGCAAAGATAGGGAATGCCAAGGCCATACGGGGATTTAAATACAACAAGAATTTTAAATTGAAGAGCTAATATAGATCAGCAAGGACAGGGTGATGGTCGAGTGGAATGTGAGGGGATGGAACACAGGAAGCAGAGACTTAGATGCACTGAAGTTTACAGGGCATAGAGAATGGGACAGTAGTGGCCAGGAGCACATTGGAATCATTGTGTCTGGAAGTGAGAAAGGTGTGATGAGGGTTTCAGTGGAAGGAAGTTGAGGTCAGGATACCACGGTCACACATAGACAACGTCTTCCTAACTTTGCTAAGGGCACTTTCGGTGTTGTGGAAGGGGCGAACCCGATTGGAGGGATTCAAATAGGGTGTTATGCAAGAGATGGACCAGATCTTGGAGGCGACAAAATGTTTAAGGACTTGAGGGGAAAGAAAGGTAGGAGATGGGGCACCAGTATACAAAGAGTCAAGTAGGTTTTTAAGGAGTGAGCGACGCCACGGATTTTGAAAGTAGGGAGGACAGTACCTGAGAAGGAAGAACAGTTTATAATGTCAGCTAGGATGAGAACCAGTGAACTTGGGTGGTCAGCAGCTAGGTGAAAATGGAGTCAAGGGAAAAGGATGTCGGTATCGCGATTGAGTTGAGCCATAGATGGAGATGGGTGAGAAAATCAGGAATGATACAGGTTCAGTGCTAGAATGCAGGTCTGGGAGGAAGTTTGGATTGGTTAGTAAGGGGAAAGAGGGGAAAGAAGCAAAGGCAGCTAAAATGGTCTCGACACTGGCCGGCCAGACAGTAATATTATTCATTAATAAGGCTGACCAAACAGTTGCATGAAATTGGCCAGTCCCATGATATATCAAGAGACAAGCAGTCACATTTATTCCATATGAAAACTGCTGGATGGCTTATTTTATTTCAAAATACTTTGAAATTTGTAGGTCAGGCTATCTCGACCGGAAATGTATTTTCTAATTATTCACATGTGTCTGCTGTACCTGTTATTCCTACAGATGGCCTGTGATAGGGTTTTATAATGACATCCTGTAATGTTATCTGCCACAGTTAGTATGCATTTTCACCTCAAAGCCACCATGTGGTGGCACAGCAATTTTCTGCTGCTTTGCACACATTGATTTAATTGCCAAGATGATCTGTCAGTCTGTGGCTATCTTTACTAATTTTTCCTGCAGTAATAGGTCATAACTATGGTGACAATGCACTCTCACTGCCCACATTGGAAACCTCTTGTTTCACGTGTTGTACAGAAGTGTGACGCATCTTGAATTGACATCAGCCTGCAGTACTGAAACCTATTTAGCTCTGTGATCATTTTTCACCTTACATGATATATTAATGGGACTGGCCAGTCACATTACATAAGAAGAAGTCTGGCTAAACAGACACATTGTATTAATAAGGGTGACAAGTCACATCATATAAGGGTGGTCAGTTACATTATTTATCAATGAAACAGGCCAAATAGTCACATTATACATTAATATGGGTGATCCAACAGTCTTGTTATATATTTCTAAGACTGGCAAAGCAGTCACATAAATATTAATAAGGCTTGTCAGTCACAATACATATTAATATGGATGACCAAGTAGCATCATCGTAAATGTGTACAGCTTGCCAAACAGTATATATGACATAAAAACAAGAAATGCTGGAAATACTCAGCAGGTCTGGCAGCATCTGTGGAGAGAGAAGCAGAGTTAACGTTTCAGGTCAGTGACCCTTCTTCAGAACTGGCAAATATTAGAAATGTGAAAGGTTTTAAGCAAGTAAAGCGGGGTGTGGCAAGAGATAACAAAGGAGAAGGTGTAGATAGGACAAGGTCAGAGAATAACCGACCAGAAGGTCATGGAGCAAAGGCAAACAATATGTTCATGGTGTGTTGAAAGACAAAGCGTTAGTACAGGTAGGGTGTTAACGGACTGAAAACCGAACAGCCGCACATATAAACATGCAAAAAAAAAGTGGGTAAGCAAACTGAACAAACGAAGATGAAATAAAACAAAAAAATATAAAAAAGAAAATAAACTAAAAATAAAAGTAAAATGGGGGCCCGTCCTGCTCTGAAATGACTGAACTCAATATTCAGTCCGGCAGGCTGTAGTGTGCCTAATCAGTAAATGAGATGCTGTTCCTCGAGCTTGCGTTGATGTTCACTGGAACATTGCAGCAATCCCAGGACAGAGATGTAAGCGAGAGAGGGGGGGTGGGGGCTGTGCGGGGAGTGTTGAAATGGCAAGCAACCGGAAGCTCGGGGTCATGCTTTCGGACTGAGCGGAGGTGTTCCGCAAAGCGGTCACCCAGTCTGCGTTTGGTGTCCCCAATGTAGTGGAGACCACATTGTGAACGATGAATACAGTATACTACATTGAAAGAAGTACAAGTAAATCGCTGCTTCACCTTCTCTGTTTCCATCTCTGGAGATAGGCTGTCGACTAATATCCATTATAAGCCCACCGACTCCCACAGCTACCTTGACTACACTTAGTTTTAGTTTTAGAGATACAGCACTGATACAGGCCCTTCGGCCCACCGAGTCTGTGCCAACCATCAACCACCCATTTATACTAATCCTACACTAATCCCATATTCCTACCACATCCCCACCTGTCCCTATATTTCCCTACCACCTACCTATACTAGGGGCAATTTATAATGGCCAATTAACCTATCAACCTGCAAGTCTTTGGCATGTGGGAGGAAACCGGAGCACCCGGAGGAAACCCACGCAGACACAGGGAGAACTTGCAAACTCCACACAGGCAGTACCCAGAATTGAACCTGGGTCGCTGGAGCTGTAAGGCTGCAGTGCTAACCACTGCGCCACTGTGCCGCCCCTTCTTCACACCCTGCCTCCTGCAAGGACTCCATTCCATTCTTCCAGTTTCTCCATCTCCAACGCGTCTGCTCTGATGATGCTACCTTCCATGACAGCACTTCTGATAAGTCTTCCTTTTTCCACAACCAAGATTCCCCCCACTGTGGTTGACAGGGCCCTCAACCGTGTCCGGCCCATTTCCCACACCTCTACCCTCACCCCTTCCCCTCCCTCCCAGAACCGCGACAGGGTTCCCCTTGTCATCACTTCCCACCCCATCAGCCTCCATATCCAAAGGATCATCCTCCACCATTTCCGCTACTCCAGCGTGATGCCACTACCAAACGCATCTTCCCCTCCCTTCCCGTCAGCATTTCGAAGGGATCGTTCCCTCTGTGACACCCTGGTCCACTCCTCCATTACTCCCACCACATCGTCCCCTTCCCACGGCACCTTCCCCTGCAATCGCAGGAGGTGTAATAACTTCCCAATTACCACCTCCTCTCCTCACTATCCCAGGCCCCAAACACTTTCAGGTGAAGCAGCGATTTACTTGTGCTTCTTTCAATGTAGTATACTGTATTCGCTGCTCACAATGTGGTCTCCTCTACACTGGGGAGACCAAACGCAGACTGGGTGACGGCTTTGCAGAACACAGTCGTTCAGTCCGAAAGCATGACCCCGAGCTTCCGGTTGCTTGCCATTTCAACACTCCCCCCTGCTCTCATGCTCCCATCTCTGTCCTGGGATTGCTGCAGTGTTCCAGTGAACATCAACGCAAGCTCGAGCAACAGCATCTCATTTACTGATTAGGCACACTACAGCCTGCCGGACTGAATATTGAGTTCAATAATTTCAGAGCATGACAGGCCCCCCATTTCACTTTTATTTTTAGTTATTTTTTTCTTTTTTTTTTGTTTATTTCATTTTATTTCATCTTAGTTTGTTCAGTTTGCTTACTCACTGTTTTTTTTTCATGTTTGTACTTGCAGCTGTTCAGTTTTCAGTCCGTTAACACCCTATCTGTACTAACGCTTTGTCTTTTAACACACCATGAACATATTGTTTGCCTTTGCTCCATGACCTTCTGGTTGGTTGTTCTCTGTGACCTTGTCCTATCTACACCTTCTCCTTTGTTATCTCTTGCCCCACCCCCGCTCTACTTGCTTAAAATCTTTCACATTTCTAATATTTGCCAGTTCTGAAGAAGGGTCACTGACCTGAAACTTTAACTCTGCTTCTCTCTCCACAGACGCTGCCAAACCTAAGTATTTCCAGCATTTCTTGTTTTCATCTCAGATATCCAGCATCCGCAGTATTTTGCTTTTATATTGGTATATATTACTCACAGGTTTACATAGGCAGTTTCCATTATAAATGTGGACTTAAGTATTTCTCATGGGCAAGAAGGACAGAATGTGTGCCTTTCAAATAGAGATTGAATGATGTCTGCACACCCTGGCCCAATACTTCACCTGCAGTCTAACCCCACTTCTGAAGACTACATTTAGTCTCGAGTACATGGGTGATTGACTAATGATATATTAAAAATTAATATCTGCTTGCACTCCTGCCAACTTTTTACATTACAAACTCCTATGGCCACATTTAGAATGGAAATTATCTATGTAAACCTTGTAGATTCACCATCCTCAAAGCAGAGATGCAGCAATACCACCTCTGGCAGGAGGGTATAATTACATTATATTAATATGAAAGTAAGCATTGTGGTCTCAAGTTTTAACCCCTCCCGTTTACCTTTTTACAAATTCAAATCAGGCCTTTGACAATGCTCTGACAAAAGGCAGGAGATGGCCGAATTAACATTTAGAAGTCACAGCCTGATAAACTTAATTGTAGGTCAAGGGGAGTCTGCACTGTGACAGCAAATCTGGAACGTGAGGTGCCAACTGCCCAAGGTAAGTACTGAAGACCAGCTTCTTTTAGCACTACTTGAAGGGCCAGGAGGAGCAGTAGTGCTCCCCACAGGCCTCAGAAGGAATCCAACCCCAGCCCTAGTCTTCTATCTGCCCCGATCACAGCCCGGAGCCTGCTAGCTATCATCTCCACTGGTCCCCGGCCTCAGCCTCCTGCAGATACTTATTGCTCACACCGCTGGCCAAGCAGTCAATCTATCAGGCTGTCAGAAGGGAGTCAGCACAAAATGATTGAAATGAGGCCCTGCCATTAAGAATCCCCAGGCTTCACCACACCCTTCCCATCTCCCCTTAATAATCGGGTCCATTGACTTTCAATTGGGGACTGAATTATGTCTGCATAATTATCCACGACTTCTAACCACGTTTCACCTAAAGACTACACTTTGTCTTAACTTCTCTTGTACAACACCATGCAGGATCAACTGGGCATCAGATTAAGGCTGGTCAAAGCAAAATCCTTTGGTAATATTTTGGATTTTTTGGGGGGTTAACATCAAGTTATTTGAAATCTCACTTACCGGTACCTTCAACTTAAAATCATCTTGATTAAATCTCAGGATAATGTCAGAGATGGCTCTCTGAAAGATCCCTGAAGGTCGAAGGACAAGAACCAATTGAAGATTTCCAGGGAATGACCCCTAGAATGAGAGAGAAAACAGAGTACCAATCTAATTCCCAAAAAGTTCCACCAGAAAATGGAGTCATGTTTGCAGAAGATAATAGTGGTGAATAGGTAAAATGCCTAATACTGGCACACTGACTATCTCAGTCTATTAATTGGTAACAGGTTAGTTAGGAAACTAATTCAATGGTTGAAGAGTATAGCAGCACTGAGTTTCTCAGCGTGCACAGAACAGAGAAAAGAAATAACACATTTATATAGCATCTTTCATGTACTTAGTATGCCAATACAGCCAATTAAGTACTTTCAAAGAATAAACACATATAATATAGGGAAATGAGTAGCCTATTTGCACACAGTAAGATCCCACAAACAGCAATGAAATAAATGACCAATGTGTTTTGATGATGTTGGAACAGGGATAAATGCTGACTATGGCACCAGAGAATTCACCTGCTCTTTTCAAAATAATGCTGTAGGAGCATTTACATTCACCTGAACAGAAAAAAGGAAAATGGTCGAAATACACAGAACATCAATCAACACTTGGAAAGAGAAAATGCAGGTTAACATTTTGGCAGGAACCCTTTATCAGCTGTTACATGTGCCAATTAGGAGCAGGAACGCTGCATTAGATTGATGGTGTAACAAGATGGAACAGCAGTAGCTGGTAAATAAGCTCTCGGCCATGCAACTGCAAAGCATCGTGTTCATGCAACAAACATGTTCAACAATTTCAGCAGTGCAGTTTCCTTAAAAAAAAAAAGACAACCCTCCCAAATTCTCTCTGCCCAACTCTCATTCCCTGAAGATTCTGAATCCTTCCCCTGGATACTAACTACAGGCAATCTCCCTCTCTGCACCACCGCCAGACCCCCAATCCCCTTCCACCGCCCAGGGATAGGCACCAACATGTTGTAGCATGGACATTTGACAAAATTATTGACTCAGTCAGACATGGGGGAAATTAATTTGTATATAAAGTATATAGCCAACCTAATGCCACCAAAACACAGTCCGATTTAAAACCCATTTCTCCCTATTTAATCAGTACCTGGTATTGTTTTTGCTTGCACAAGTAGTCAATGGCTGCCCATCCACTTGATGTAGCAATGCAGAGAATCTGGATAAATATCCATCTGTCAGATGTGATCTTGATCTCTTTCTCCCTTTTCTGTGTCAATTCCTATCCCGTGTCCGTCTCTCTTCCCCTCCCTCTCCCCCGTGAGTTTGTCTCTCTTCCCCTCCCTCTCCCCCGTGAGTTCACCTCTCTTCCCCTCCCTCTCCCCGTGTTCATTTATCTTCCCTTCTCTCTTCCCCTCTTTCCTCCGTGTGTCCATCCATCTCCCCTCTCTCCCCTCCCATTTCTCTCTCATCCCATCTCTGTATCCATCTCTCTCTTTCCCCCTCTCCGATAGTTGCAGAGAGTGGGAACTCTCCCCAGAGCTGCTTTGTGATTGGTCAGTTTGTTTAAAAAATTCACAGCTGTCAGTTTCTCAGCTGACAGGTGCTGGGAGCGAGAACAGCGGCTTCCGAACACAGGGCAAGTTCGGGGGTTTTGGTGGGCTTTTCAAAAAAAAAATAAAAAAAATCGGAACCTGCTGGAAAACCCTGAACTTGTCCTGAATTCAGAAGCTGCTGTTCCTGCTTTAAGAGCCTGTCAGCTGTGAAACTGGCAGCTCTGAGTATTCTTAAAGTCAAACTGGTTTGGAAATAAGAAGCCAATGGGAAATTTCCTATCCCTGAAATTACCAGTCATGGACCTCAAAATCTTTTACCACTGACATTGGTGACCGTGTACGGACACGTTGTCAACCCCTGCCACCACCCTTGAGTCTTAATGGTGAGTGTTGACAAGTATGTGACTGTGGGGACACTACAACTAAACCTGGTCCTGGTCTCCACCAAGATCCACACATGAACATTTTCAATGTGCCAAGGTGTGGGAACTGTTGACTTAGAAAGCCCCTGCTCCAGTCCTGATCCTCTGTCAGGCCACTCAGGATTGAGATCAGGCAGCACTATTTCACAAAGAAGGTAGTGGAAATCTGGTACACACTCTCCCAAAAGGCGGTGGATGCTGAACGTCAACTGAAAATTTCAAAACGGAGATTGATAGATTTTTGTTAAGTAAGGTATCAAGGGGTATGGAGGTAAGGCATGTAAATGGAGCCACGATACAGATCAATGATGATCTAATTGAATGTCAGAATGACCTGCTCCTGTTCCTATGTCGATAGATTTTTTATGGGTGGGCAGAGATTTGGTCATCCTTGAAATTTTAGCACTGGGCTGGGACTTAGCAGATCCAGGTCCTGAAGGAATTTGAAGCCAGTTGAACAGGGCCTCTGCTAAAGTTAACATTAGAAGTCCACTGGAACGGGCAAGAAATTTTGAACTGAGCGGCTTCTATATTTTGGTAGGGGGGAGTAGAAATCAATTGTGCATTTTCCTGATATTCATATACTACACAATAACATTCAGAGCAATGAATGAAAGCCAGAGATCTCCCAAGATGTAAATCCTTTGTGTTCGATGCTTTGCTCCCCCAAAATACAAAATGTATAGGAAGTGTATTTTTACATTTCCAATATCACAAAAACATTTCATAAATTACTCAGTGCATTCCAGCTGTAAAACACAGAAATGCTTCAGCAATTCAGCCCACGTATTTAATGTCATATATCAATGAGGTTTAGATTTAAACAGTGAATATAACAGATAGCAATGACTAAAATGAATGGGAGAGCAAACACTTTTTATTACTGTTGATGACTGCACATGATCTAAATATCAAGAAATCTTTTTTTAAAAAGGATTAATTTTTGGCATGTCCTAACACTAAAAAGAATTAGAACATAGTCGCTGCCTTACAAATATAAAAGTAAAATCAGTGGTCCTGCCCTCCCAATAGGGAGAATTTGTGCCAAAGTGTGCCCAGTTTCTGAGCCATACTTCCTTTGAGAGTGGGAGCAGTGAATTTATCCTGTACTTTCTCAGCATCACTGGAAATCTGACTCTTGAAATCAGCTCAATGTGCACCAAAAAGGTTCCCCCTCACTAAGGGCGAAAAAGCACATTGTGTTTCATCTCACGCTGAACTGATGTGTCACTGGTGACTGTGCTTCAATTTACATGTTTGTCATTCAGCAGCTGCCTTAAAGGTACGACACTGCTCATAAGGAGGAGGCTCCTGAAATCTGGGTTACAATGATACTCACTGTGATTCGCAGCAGCGATGCTTTCACAGAGGACCATTTGTCTTGTCTCCTGTCTACGAGCAGAATAAATCCAATGTCACCATCTTGAAGGCTAAATAAGAAAAGTTCAGGAATTAAATTGAAACTAAAAACTGCAGCTTCTCTCTCATAATTTTGCCAAACACAAGCCCCTAGGCGCGCTGACCCTTCCAATGAACAGGCCACCTGCATGCAGACTTCCTTCACAGACGTTAATTCTGATTGTGATCGCTGGATTCAAAGCCACCACTCCAATCATTAGTGAGGAAAAAAAAACACTGCCAAATTCAACCAGAACCAAAAAGTCACAAGACAAGATCAGAGCACACGTTCTTTGACACTATCAAGTGTCATGCATCACGCTTTACGAGAGATTGTCAATTATAGTCTTTAGAAAGACCCAAGAAATTTCTCACATCAGGCCTGTTAATTCCATTACAAAATGAAATTGCAGCATTTCCCAAGAGGAGAGGCAGGAATACATTCACTGTTCACAGCAGATTAACTGTAGACAGAGGTAGCACAAGCTGTGGGGCAGTGATCTGTCAGAAACAGCTTCACGTTTCTGCTTCATTCAACACACATTGTCACACACAGTACCAAAGGAAGGAGCCTGCAAACCCCAGTCCTTGCAAATCGGAGCCAATTGTACAATGCCAGCAGCTGGCTTCAAGCCAATCACAATTGAGATGTAAAGGAGAAAGGCCAGCATATAACCAGCAAGCAAATATTTCTATGCTAATACTATCACACTGAGCCAAAATGCACACCTCAAATATGACCTCTCCTTTGGATTATTTTGTTGCAAATTATGGGTGCAGAACAAATCAACAGCAGCTGAGCCCAGCCACTGCAGAATTTTTTCAATACTAAAATCCTCTTCTCTATCTTTAGATTTGCCAGATTACTTGGGCAATGCTTGAGGAGCTGAGCAGAAATGCTTTCCTCACTCTTCCCATTTCAAAATTAAAACAGAAAAACTGTTTTAATTACACGGCAAGAAAATCAGAGTCATAGAATGATACAGCACACAAGGAGGCCATTTGGTCCATCATGCCCGTGCCAGCTTTTTAATATAGCTATCCAATTAGTCCCACTCCCCTGCTCTTTCCCTATAGCCCTGTAAGTTACTTCTCCTCCTCGTATTTATCCAATTACCTTTTAAAAGTTACAATTGGAGCTTCTACCACCCTTTCAGACACTGCATCCCAGATTATAACAACTCACTGCATAATGCTCCCTTCCTCAAATCCCCTCTGATTCTTCTGCCAATTATCTTAAATCTGTGCCCGCTGGATACCGACCCTCCAGCTAGTAAAAACAGTTTCAACTCATTTGCTCTATTAAAACCCTACTTTATTATGACCATCTCTATTAAATTTCCCTCTAAGGAAAACAATCCCAGGTTCTTAAGTCAGTTAAGTCCATGCAACTATAAGTCTCCTATACCTGGTGCCATTTTGATAAATCTCCTCTTCATCTACTCCAAGGCCTTGACATCCTTCCATAAATGGTTCCCAGTGATTTATAAAGGTGTGGCATAACTTTTTTGCTTTTGTACTCTATGCTTCTATTCTTAAAGCTAAGGATCCTATATGTTTTTAACAGCTTTATTAACTTGCCCTGCCATTTTCAAGTAGTTATGTATGTAAACTTCCAGGTCTCTCTGTTCCTGCATCCCCTTTAAATTCTACGAGAACTCCACAGAAAATTTCAAAATTACTGAATTGAACATTGCCATTACTCGTTTTTAATCTGGAGGCTGCCCACAGCAACCATTTACCCCACTAGTTCTGGTTTCCCAGGGAATCTCCAGACATATTTGACATCCCTTTATTCTAAAACAAAGGGCCCTTCAGAAAGTATGTTGAAAGATCCAACAACAACAAACCGAAACACTACCAGAAAACCCTTTCTCATAAAATACACCTTAGTCATATGTTAGCATTCCTATGATCGGTGATTTCAGAGGTTGAAGACCACACACAAACACTTGTTTTGCTCATGCAATGTTTCTACGAGTGTTTTTGGCATGGAGATGCCAATCTGTTAAAATAAATAAGTTCACTCCTTCACATGATAGTCTTAGCAATTAATGAAACTCCTCACACACACTGTATTAGGGAGTCTCTAGCTCCTTTCTGTCTGTGAATGGGAAAGGAAAAAAGAACACAGAGACACAAGCAGTCAACTGAGTTTTTAAAAAACAGAACGACATGAGAACAGTAAGTTTCAGCAAAGGCTGCAAGCTCGCAATGCAAAAGCGTCATTTGAAGTTACTTAGTTTTAAGTCGTGATGACCCACTAATGTGGGGAAATGTAACACAACCATTTTTTGCATTCTTTTCAATTGCAAAGAAAAGTTGTACTTTTTTTTATTCATTCATGGGATGTGGGCGTCGCTGGCTAGGCCAGCATTTATTGCCCATCTCTAATTGCCCTTGAGAAGGAGGTGGTGAGCTGCCTTCTTGAACCGCTGCAGTTCATGTGAGGTAGGTACACCCACAGTGCTGTTAGGAAGGGAGTTCCAGGATTTTGACCCAGCGACAGTGAAGGAACGGAGATATAGTTCCAAATCAGGATGGTGTGGGACTTGGACGGGAACTTGCAGGTGGTGATGTTCCCATACATCTGCTGCTCTTGTCCTTCAAGGTGGTAGAGGTACGGGGTTTGGAAGGTACTAAGGAGCCTTGGTGCATTGCTGCAGTGCATCTTGTAGATAGTACACACAGCTGCCACTGTGCATCAGTGATGGAGGGAGTGAATGTTTGTGGATGGGGTGCCAATCAAGCGGGCTGCTTTGTCCTGGACGGTGTCAAGCTTCTTGAGTGTTGTTGGAGCTGCACCCATCCAGGCAAGTGGAGAGTATTCCATCACACTTCTGACTTGTGCCTTGTAGATGGTGGACAGGCTTTGGGGAGTCAGGAGGTGAGTTACTCGCTCCAGGATTCCTAGCCTCTGACCTGCTCTTGTAGCTACGGTATTTATATGGCTACTCCAGTTCAGTTTCTGGTCAATGGTAGCCCCTAGGATGTTGATAGTGGGGGACTCAGCAATGGTAATGCCATTGAATGTCAAGGGGAGATGGTTAGATTCTCTCTTCTTGGAGATTGTCATTGCCTGGCACTTGTATGGCACGAATGTTACTTGCCACTTATCAACCCAAGCCTGGATATTGTCCAGGTCTTGCTGCATTTCTACACTGACTGCTTCAGTATTTGAGGAGTCACGAATGGTGCTGAACATTGTTTGCTGATGATTGCACATCCCCACTTCTGACCTTATGATTGAAGGAAGGTCATTGATGAAGCAGCTGAAGATGGTTGGGCCTAGGACACTACCCTGAGGAACTCCTGCAGTGATGTCCTGGAGCTGAGATGATTGACCTCCAATAACCACAACCATCTTCCTTTGCACTAGGCATGACTCCAACCAGCAGAGAGTTTTCCCCGATTCCCATTGACTCCAGTTTTGCTAGGGTTCCTTGATGTCATACTCGGTCAAATGCTGCCTTGATGTCAAGGGCAGTCACTCTCACCTCACCTCTTGAGTTCAGCTCTTTTGTCCATGTTTGGACCAAGGCTGTAATGAGGTCAGCAGCTGAGTGGCCCTGGTAGAACCCAAAATGAGCATCACTGAGCAGGTTATTGTTAAGCAAGTGCTACTTGATGGCACTATTGATGACACCTTCCATCACTTTTCTGACTAACATCTGGGGGCTTGTGCCAAAGTTGGAGAGCTGTCCCACAGACTAGTCAAGCAACAGCCTGACATAGTCACACTCACGGAATCAGACCTTACAATGTCGCAGACACTGCCATCACCATCCCTGGGTATGTCCTATCCCACCGGCAGGGCAGATCCAGCAGAGGTGGTGGCACATTGGTATACAGTCAGGAAGGAGTTGCCCTTGGAATCCTCAACATCGACTCCAGACCCCATGAAGTCTCATGGCATCAGATCAAACATGGGCATGGAAACCTGCTGGTGATTACCACCTACCGCCCACCCTCAGCTGATGAGTCAGTACTCCTCCACGTTGAATACCACTTGGAGGAAGCACGGATGGTGGCAAGGGCACAGAATGTACTCTGAATGGGGGACTTCAATGTCCATCACCAAAAGCGGCTCAGTAGCACCACTACCGACTGAGCCCTAAAGGACATAGCTGACAGACTGGGTATGTGGCAGGTGGTGAGGGAACCAACAAGAGGGAAAAACATACTTGACCTCGTCCTAACCAATCTGCCTGCCACAGACGCATCTGTCCATGACAGTATTGGTAAGAGTGACCATCGCACAGTCCTTGTGGAGACGATGTCCCGCCTTCACATTGAGAATACCTTCCATCGTGTTAAATGGGATAGATTCTGAACAGATCTGACAATGCAAAACTGGGCATCCATGAGACGCTGTAGGCCATCAGCAGCAGCAGAATTGTACTCAACCACAATTGGCTTACAAGGGAAATTCGAGATAGCATTAGATCCAAGGAAGAGGCACATAAATTTGCCAGGAAAAACAACAGACCTGAGGATTAGGAGCAGTTTAGAATTCAGCAAAGGAGGACCAAAAGATTGATTAAGAAGGGGAAAATAGAGTACGAGAGCAAGCTTGCAGGGAACATAAAAATTGACTGTAAAAGTTTCTATAGGCATGTGAAGAGAAAAAGACTGGTGAAGACAAATGTAGGTCCCTTACTGTCAGAAACAGGGAATTTATTATGGGGAACAAAGAAATGGCTGACCAACTAAATGCATACTTTGGTTCCGTCTTCACAAAGGAGGACAGAAATATCATACCAGAAATGTTGGGGAACACAGGGCTTAGTGAGAGAGAGGAACAGAAGGAAATCAGAATTAGTAGAGAAATGGTGTTGGGGAAATTGATGGGATTGAAGGCCGATAAATCCCCAGGGCCTGATGGTATGCATCCCAGAGTACTTAAGGAAGTGGCCCTAGAAATAGTGGATGCATTGGTGGTCATCTTCCAAGATTCTATAGACTCTGGAACAGTTCCTACAGATTGGAGGGTAGCTAATGTAACCCCACTATTTAACAAGGGAGGTAGAGAGAAAACAGGGAATTATAGACCAGTCAGCCTGACGTCGGTAGTGGGAAAAATTCGATAGTCCATTATCAAAGATTTTATAGCAGAGCACTTGGAGAACAGTGGTAGAATCGCACAGAATCAGCATGGATTTACGAAAGGTAAATCATGCTTGACAAATTTAACAGAATTCTTCAAGGATGTAACTAGTAGAGTTAATGAGGGGGAGCCAGTGGATGTGGTTTATTTGGACTTTCAGAAGGCTTTCAACAAAGTCCCACATAAGAGATTCGCGTGTAAAATTAAAGCACATGGGATTGGGGGTAGTGTATTGCGATGTATAGAGAATTGATTGGCGAACAGGAAAAAGAGTAGGGATAAATTGGTCTTTTTCCGAATGGCTGGCAGTGACTGGTGGGGAATCGCAGGGATCGGTGCTAGGAACCCAAGCTATTGAGAATATACATTAATGATTTAGATGAGAGAACTAAACGTAATATCGCCAAATTTGCAGATGACAAAACTGAGTGGGAGGGTGAGTTGTGAGAAGGATGCAGAGAGGCTTCAGGATGATTTGGACAAGTTGAGTGAGTGGGCAAATGCATGGCAGATGCAGTATAATATGGATAAATGTGAGGTTATCCACTTTGGTAGCAAAAACAGGAAGGCAAATTATTATCTGAACGGCTATAAACTGAAGAGGGGAATATGCAGCGAGACCTGGGTGTTCTCGTACACCAGTCGCTGAAGGTAAGCATGCAGGTGCAACAGGCGGTAAAAAAGGTAAATGGTATGTTGGCCTTCATAGCGAGAGTACAGGAGCAGGGATGTCTTGCTGCAATTATACAGGGCCTTGGTGAGGCCACACTTGGAATATTGTGTGCAGTTTTGGTCTCCTTATCTGAGGAAGGATGTTCCTGCTATAGAGGGTGTGCAGCGAAGGTTTACCAGACTGATTCCTGGGACGGCGGGACTGACATATGAGGAGAGATTAAGTCGGTTAGGATTATATTCGCTGGAGTTCAGAAGAGTGAGGGGGGGAATCTCATAGAAACATATAAAATTCTAACAGGACTTGACAGGGTAGATGCAGGAAGGATGTTCCCGATGGTGGGGGAGTCCAAAACCAGGGGTCATAGTCTAAGGATACAGGGTAAACCTTTCAGGACTGAGATGAGGGGAAATTTCTTCACCCAGAGAATGGTGAGCCTGTGGAATTCGCTACCACAGAAAGCAGTTGAGGCAAAAACATTGAATGTTTTCAAGAAGGAGTTAGATATAGCTCTTGGGTCTAAAGGGATCAAAGGGTATGGGGCGAAAGCCGGAACAGGCTACTGAGTTGGATGATCAGCCATGATCATAATGAATGGCGGAGCAGGCTCGAAGGGCCAAATAGCCTAATCCTGCTCCTACTTTCTACGTTTCTATGTTTCTATGTAATTTCATGGCCCGGCATATTCCCCACTCTACCATTACCATCAAGCCAGGAGACCAACCCTTTTTCAATGTAGAGTGCAGGAGGGCATGTCAGGAGCAGCACCAGGTATACCTCAAAATGGAGGTATCAACCTGGAGAAGCTACAACACAGGACTACTTGCATGCCAAGCTGCACAAGCAGCATGCGATTGACAGAGCTAAGCAACCCCGACGGATCAGATCTAAGCTCTGCAGTCCTGCCACATCCAGCCATGAATGGTGGTGGACAATTAAACAACGAACAGGAGGAGGTGGCTCAACAAATATCCCCATCCTCAATGATGAGGGAGCCCAGCATATCAGTGCAAAAGATAAGGCGGAAGCATTTGCAACAATCTTCAGACAGAAGTGCCGATGATGATCCGTCTCGGCTTCCTCCTGAAGTCCCCCGCATCACAGATGCCAGACTTCAGCCAATCCAATTCACTCCGTGTGATATCAAGAAACGACTGAAGGCACTGGATACTGCAAAGGCTATGGGTCCTGACAATATTCTGGCAATAGTACTGAAGACCTGTGCTCCAGAACTTGCCGCGCCCATAGCCAAGCTGTTCCAGTACAGCTACAACACTGGCATCTACCCGGCAATGTGGAAAATTGCCCAGGAATGTCCTGTACACAAACAGCAGGACAAGTCCAACCCGGCCAATTACTGCCCCATCAGTCTACTATCAATCATCAGTAAAGTGATGGATGGTGTCAACAGTGCCATCATGCGGCACTTTCTTAATAACCTGCTCAATGACGCTCAGTTTGGGTTCTACCAGGGCCACTCCGCTCCTGACCTCATTACAGCCTTGGTTCAAACATGGACAAAAGAGTTGAACTCAAGAGGTGAGGTGAGCATGACTGCCCTTGACATCAAGGCAGCATTTGAACGAGTATGGCATCAAGGAGCCCGAACAAAACTGGAGTCAATGGGAATCGGGGAAAACTCTCTGCTGGTTGGAGTCATGCCTAGTGCAAAGGAAGATGGTTGTGGTTGTTGGAAGTCAATCATCTCAGTCCCAGGACATCACTGCAGGAGTTCCTCAGGGTAGTGTCCTAGGCCCAAACATCTTCAGCTGCTTCATCAATGACCTTCCTTCAATCATAAGGTCAGAAGTGGGGATGTTCGCTGATGATTGCACAATGTTCAGCACCATTTGCAACTCCTCAAATACTGAAGCAGTCAGTGTAGAAATGCAGCAAGACCTGGCCAATATCCAGGCTTGGGCTGGGAAGTGGCAAGTAACATTCGTGCCAGGCAATGACAATCTCCAACAAGAGAGAATCTAACCATCTCCCCTGGACATCGCTGAATCCCCCACTAACATCCTAGAGGCTACCATTGACCAGAACCTGTACAGGAGTAGCCACATAAATACTGTGGCTACAAGAGCAGGTCCGAGGCTAGGAATCCTGCGGCGAGTATCTCATCTCCTGCCTCCCCAAAGCCTGTCCACCATCTACAAGGCACAAGTTAGGAATGTGATGGAATACTCTCCACTTGCCTGGATGGGTGCAGCTCCAACAGTCAAGAAGCTCGACATCATCCAGGACAAAGCAGCCCGCTTGATTGGCACCCCATCCACAAACATTCACTCCCTCCAGCACCGATGCACAGTGGCAGCAGTGAGTACCAACTATAAGATGCACGGCAGCAACACAGCAAGGCTCCTTCGACAGCACCTTCCAAACCCGCAACCTCTATCAACTAGGAGGACAAGGGCAGCCACCTGCAAGTTCCCCTCCAAGTCACACACCATCCTGGGTCAAAATCCTGTAACGTCCTTCCTAACAGCACTGTGGGTGTACCTACCTCACATGGACTGCAACAGTTCAAGGCGGTAGCTCACCACCACCTTCTCAAGGGCAATTAGGGTTCAGCAATAAATGCTGGCCTAGCCAGCGATGCCCACATTCCATGATTGAATAAAAAAAGCCCACATACATTCAGTCCTCACAACTGACTCTCGCTCACTCACCCCACTCCTCCCATGGCCCATGTACACTGAGTGCTACCTGCTCACCTCCTCCTGCAGTACGCTTTAGTGCCATATCATAGATTCTATTACTCCTCTTGAAACATATTAAAATCCTATTGAACATCCACAATTAGCCACAATATTCCTGAAATCGCTTCAATGGTAATTCGTATGATTAAGACAAGTTGCATTGACTAGTAAACAAACACCATTGTGATGCATTTCAGTGTTTGATGAGTTTTGTTAATAGCTTCACAATCTCGGAAAGCACTGGTGAATGGCCAATATTCACATCCAGATCCTTTCCAACTATGTGCTAGGTCTCCAGTTTGATGATTTGGTTCAAACATGCAGCGTCATATATTCGCACCCACATTGATCAATCTGGCTTTCACCGGTCCATTGACCTCTATCATTTATATCTCTGAGCCACAAAACATGGAATTATTAGCAAAATTTAAATAGCATATACTCCTCTCTGGTTGGCAATTGGGGTTCCCCTGACACATTTCTCGTGGTTACGATTGATAACACTTTTCATAAGCAGATGGATCTCTTGTAAACTAAAACCCATTACTTCACTCTCCATTATGTATGGCTTAGCAGTTCAGGTCTGATATTTATGGCTGATTGCCTACAGGAGAATGCCTGGGATATTCCCATGTGATCATATCACCTCACCTTAGAACTTAGCAAATCTTCTTCTTCTTTGGCCTCCTTGTCTCGGGAGACAATGGGTAAGCGCCTGGAGGTGGTCAGTGGTTTGTGGAGCAGCGCCTGGAGTGGCTATAAAGGCCAATACTAGATTGACAGACTCTTCCACAGGTGTTGCAGAAAAAAAAAAAATTGGTTGTCGGGGCTGTTACACAGTTGGCTCTCCCCTTGCGCCTCTGTCTTTTTTCCTGCCAACTGCTAAGTCTCTTCGACTCGCCACACTTTAGCCCCGCCTTTATGGCTGCCTGCCAGCTCTGGCAATCGCTGGCAACTGACTCCCACGACTTGTGATCAATGTCACAGGACTTTATGTCGCGTTTGCAGACGTCTTTAAAGCGGAGACATGGACGGCCGGTAGGTCTGTTACCAGTGGCGAGCTCGCTGTACAATGTGTCCTTGGGGATCCTGCCATCTTCCATGCGGCTCACATGGCCAAGCCATCTCAAGCGCCGCTGGCTCAGTAGTGTGTATAAGCTGGGGATGTTGGCCGCCTCAAGGACTTCTGCGTTGGAGATGCGGTCCTGCCACCTGATGCCAAAGATTCTCCGGAGGCAGCGAAGATGGAATGAATTGAGACGTCGTTCTTGGCTGACATATGTTGTCCAGGCCTCGCTGCCGTAGAGCAAGGTACTGAGGACACAGGCTTGATACACTCGGACTTTTGTGTTCCGTGTCAGTGAGCCATTTTCCCACACTCTCTTGGCCAGTCTGGACATAGCAGTGGAAGCCTTTCCCATGCACTTGTTGATTTCTGCATCGAGGGACAGGTTACTGGTGATAGTTGAGCATACCACAACACTAAACCACTGTGTGTAGCCTCAACAATGTGCAAGTATATTTTTAGATTCATGCATTTACAGAAATGAATGGACATTCCTATTTCAATATTCTCACCTTCAAATCGTCCATGAACCATGCAAGACCACTGCAGAGTTCTCTGCAATGGACCGTGACCAGGGAGCTCGGCAGCATGTGGGGAATGGAAAGTGACTAGGGAGTTCGGCAGTGTGTGTGGGGAACGGACGGTAACCAGGGAGCTCTACATGGTGTATCCAAGTATGAAAGTAAAGATCTCAAGGGACAGAGTATTAAAATAATCTGATTTCCAATGAGGAAAAAATGAAAACTTGGCTGTTATAGGGTCCCTGCAGGAATTCATTAGACATTTTCATGTGCCTCATCCATCAGTAACAAAAGGATATCTGCTAGGTGGTGGCAACGCAATCGAAATACAAGTGAAAGCCACAGTTCAGTCAGTATCAGTAACAGCACCGAGTCTGCAGTGTGCAGACTACCTGAGATCAGGGAACTAAAAGTAAATGACCCCCCGAACTTAGTGGAGGGTGGGGAACAACAGGTAAAGGGCAAGAATCAGGGATACTAACTCCTGTCAGTAATTTGAATCACTAGACGCGTTCTGGAAAATCTGAAATTGTTAGATTACGCAGAGATGAAAAGGCCTTGCTATTAGCAGTCAGCTGACAAATGTCATCTCTCACAGAACACCTTCAGATGCAGCACTACCTACAGAACCCAGCATTGCTGTGCACACTTCAGTATCGGTGTACTCCTTCCCTTTAGAACACCTCCTCCACTTCACCTCCAACCTGCGCACAGTGCTCACCTGAAAGGCCAGATAGGGAAGCAAGCATGAAGTTTAAAAAAGCGTAGTTGTGGGGAAGAGATTTACAGACAGACACTGAAGCAAAACGCATTAGCACCACACAGACCATACCCCACACAAGATTCTCAAAACCAACAACAACTTGCATTTATATAGCGATTTTAATATAGCAAATCGTCCAAAGGTCCTTCACAGGAGGGTTGCCAAACAAAATTGGAAGATAACAGGACAGGTGACTAAAAGCTTTGTCAAAAAGGTAAATTTTAAAGGAACAATTTAAAGGCAGAGAGATTTAAGGAGGGAATTCCAGGAGATTTTGTCCTAGGCAACAAAAAGGCACACAGTCACCAATTGGGGCGTCCAAACACAGATTGGGTGATCACTTTGCGGAACACATCTGCTCAGTCCACAAACGTGATCCTGAGCTTCCAATCACCCATCATTTTAATTTAATCCAGTCCACTCCAACTCTGACCTTTCTGTCCTCATCCTCCTACAATGTTTCAATGAAGCTCACCATAAGCTCAGGAAGCAGCACCTCATCTTTCAATTTGGCACCAAACAGCCTTCCAGACTCGACACTCACGTCAACAATTTCAGATCATAACAGCCACTTCTTTTCACTGGACAGCAGCTGTTGGTGGTCAGTCTGGTATTGCAATTTAAACCACTTTACGTTTAGCTTTTGTTTCTTTACTTATTCCATTACCACCTCTTTTGCTTTGCACCATCACTTTTGTCATTTAATCTCTCCTGCATTCCACCTCATTACAGGTCTTCACTTTAGTTCTTTCCTCCCTCCGCAGCTCTCCCTGTCTTGCTTAAAAACTGTTACAATTCTAAGCACTTCCAGTTCCGATGAAGGGTCCCCAACCTCAAATGTCTCTCTCCACAGATGCTGCCAGACTTGCAGAGTGTTTCCAGAATTTTCTGTTTTTATAACAATTTAAATTGTTGAGTCTCATTCCTATAGGTAGCAAATTGTTGTTGCAAGCACCTCAAAGCCATTTATTTTTAAAACTGGGGTTCCTGTTCTGACAACACACTGACTCACCCAATCACAGTGATTGATTTGAAGCCTGTCGTTCAGCCTTCTGTCTTCTACAGCTGGAGGGGAGTTATGTTTTTCTTCTTTACACGGTTTGAGCCAGTGTTTCTTCAAACTTTCTCTCTTTTAGCTGTAGGTAGTTTTAAAAGCTGTTTTCCCTGTGGTCTTCAATCTTGGATTCTATCTTCTCACCACAGCTGCCACAATGTAATGAGAGGCTTTATGTTGTCTGATGCAACATAAATGAGATGTGTGGAGTTCAGTTGATTGAAGATCTCAAACAGGTTTATTTACACCTATTATACAGAGTACAGGGCTAACTATTTACAGAAGCTGCCGCTCCGTGTTATAGTTACGGAGTGAGACTGGCACATAGTCACGATTGCATCCTGGTACTCAGCTCATTAGCATAAGATCTTAAAGGGACATCACTCTTAAAGGCAATCACACACTCTCAATACAATCTTTCCCTCTTTTTATTTCTCCTCTTAAACCTGATTTGACTAATTCACCATTTCCCTCTCAGTACTTGATCTGCTATTTTTCCCACAATCCTTAAATTTAATTGATTAAGGAAGTAGACGTTTGGGCCTGTTATTCATTGAGGTCCCAGATGCCCCATTGCCATTGCTACACCATTATCAGCTTGTACTTCCAGCAAGTAATGATGCAAAAAGATTGAGCTGAAGGTTGCAAGAAAAAGTCTAATGAAAAACATACACAGTGAGGTGCCCCACTCCAGCAAGATCCAACCCACTGTTACTTCTATGTATGCTCGAAAACACTCGTTGAGTCTCACCTGGGAATACTGGTCAAATAGGTTACAACAGTTTGGAACTCCTCCTCAGGGATGGCAGTGAAATTAGGATATTCGGGAAAGGTTATAATCGGACAACCATCTTCTCCTCGACCACCTGAAAAGAATAATAAGGTTAATACATCATTGCTTTTACATAGCCTCCAGGCAGCTAAGTTAAATAGTTCAAAAATGTAGCGAGACTTTCTTTGCCAAAACAAGTCTTTGAAATCTGCCCTGTCAGGTGGATGTAAAGGATTCTTTTGTGCGTTGTTGTAGCATAGTTAGGGCATTATTGATAAAGTCTCGGAGTGTGGATGAGGTCAACTAATAAATTATTTACACATCTCTATTTACACTCTCCCCAAGCCTCTCTAGCTAGCATCCTTCGTGCTGCTACCCTCTTCTTCCAAAGTCCATTACCATGTGACTGTTACATCACCACTACAGTGGGAGGGGCTACTCTCACTGTCTCCAACATTAACCCTTTCAGGTCCTTATACTACAGCTCCCCTCCAAGTCTTTATCCATAGATTTTCTTTAACATATATACATTTTTGACTTTACCTACTACCCTTTCTCCTCCCCAAGTCTCTGACTTCACAGGTTTAGTCTGTTATGAGGTTTCACGGCTCTTCCTGATCTTGTTCTAGTCTGACTGGGTTGATCAGTAGTCTTCCTTGTAAGTCTGGATCGAAGATTTGGTTGATCTTTACTAAGGATTGCAGTATTCTGTTTGCTTTGGGTTTCTTCATCATCATTTGGGTCTTCAAAATGAATGATTGACTGTTGCTTCTGGGGAATAGGGATAATATTTCTATTTCTACATATGTTCCCTTCTGTTGTGCATACTACATACGATCTCTGGTAGTTTTCATCTCTGTGGATTACAGTACCTTCCCTTTCTATGTCACATATCCATAATCTTTGGCCTTCAGTCAGTTTCTAGCACAAAACCTTTTGTTGCAATTTCAAGTTTTCCTGGTTTCTTACTCTCTCTCGTAGTCCAGAACATCCAATCCAGAGCAATTTTTTCAGGCAACACAGGAAGTTGTGTTTAGTTTAGTTTAGAGATACAGTACTGAAACAGGCCCTTCGGCCCACCAAGTCTGTGCCAACCATCAACCACCCATTTATACTAATCCTACACTAATTCCATATTCCTACCACATCCCCACCTGTCCCTATATTTCCCTACCTATACTAGGGGCAATTTATAATGGCCAATTTACCTATCAACCTGCAAGTCTTTTGGCATGTGGGAAGAAACCGGAGCACCCGGAGGAAACCCACGCAGACACAGGGAGGACTTGCAAACTCCACACAGGCAGTACCCAGAATTGAACCCGGGTCGCTGGAGCTGTGAGGCTGCAGTGCTAACCACTGTGCCACTGTGCCGCCCCAAACGTGTTCTTATCATCCTGCCCATCAGTAACTCTGCAGATGATAGTCCACACTTCAACAGTGTAGATTGATAAATTAGAAAAGTGAGGTTGGAAGGTCTTCATTCTTCTTCAACAAGGACTACATTTTTTACACCTCTTTTTGCTTCACCATTTGATTGTGGATGTTGTGGTGAACTTGAGATGTTGAAATCCCATTCTTGTCGTAAACGGTGTGAAATATTCATTTGCAAACTGCGGTCCGTTATTTGACAATACTTCCTCAGGGATACCATTTGTCACAAAGATGTCTTGTAGAACTCTTATAACTGCTTCTGTTGCTGTTGAATATAACCTTCTCACTTGTATCTACCTTGAGAAGCAACCAATGATAATTCTGCAGAATTTTCCATTGAACATGAATGATTCCATACCTAGGACATTACCAAGGTCTGGTCAGATATTGAGTAGTTTTTTTTTTATTCATTTGAGGGACGTGGGCATCGCTGGCTTGGCCAGCATTTATTTCCCATCCATTATTGAACTGAGTGGCTTGCTAGGCCAGTTCAGAGGGCATTTAAGAGTGAAACACATTGCTGTGGCTCTGGAGTCACCTGTAGGCCAGGCCAGATAAGGACAGCAGATTTCCTTCCCTAAAGGTCATTAATGAACCAGATGGGCTTTTACAACAATGGTTTCATGGTCATCATTAGACTAGCTTTTAATTCCAGATTTATTAATTGAATTCAAATTTCACCATCTGCCATGATGGGATTCGAACGCATGATCCCAGGGCACTAGCCTGGGCTTTAGATTACTCGTCCAATGACATTACCATTACGTCACCACCTCCCCATTATCAGATATTCTAGTCTTTGTATTGCACAGATCTGGCAGTTCTGGATCACATTTTCGATGTCTTTGGATATTCCTGGCCACCACACTGATTATTATGCCCTTGCTCTGCACTTTGTTATTACCATGTGGCCTTGATGTAGACGTTCCAAGATATCCAATCTAAGTGAACTGGGAATGACTAGTCTGTCATTATAATCCAGCAAATCGTTCAGGATAATGAAGTATTTTCTATATCCATAGAAAATTTTCATTGCTTTCCCACTAGGATGTTCTTGTGGCTACCCTTGTGTGCAATACTGCCTTATAGGAATACATTCTTCATCACCTTTTTGGACATGACAAATTTCTTGCCAGTGTTGTGCAGTATATTGCGAATATGACTACCTCATCCACAAATTTCACATGTTGTGTTGGATGGTCGACTGTCGCTCTCAATAGCGCATCAGCGGACGTTTGCCTCTACAGTCACCTACATACAGTCGCCTACATATATCTTAATCAATCTTAAATGAAATTTTTGGATTCTTGGATGCATTTTTGCAATCTCCTTTTCATGTAACAAAGATACCAAAGGTTTATGGTCTGTCTCAATGACAACAGCGACAACACTAGCATCTACCCGGCAATGTGGAAAATTGCACAGGTATGTCCTGTACACAAAAAGCAGGACAAATCCAATGTGGCTAATTACCACCCCAACATTCTACTCCCAATCACCAGCAAAGTGATGGAAGGGGTTGTGGACACTGCTATCAAGTTGCACTTGCTCAGCAATAACCTGCTCACTGACGCTCAGTTTGGGTTCTGCCAGGGCCACTCAGCTGCTGACCTCATTATAGCCTTGGGCCAAACATGGACAAAAGAGCTGAACTCCAGAGGTGAGGCGAGCGTGACTGCCCTTGACATCAAGGCAGCATTTGACCGAGTATGGCATCAAGGAGCCCTAGCAAAACTGGTATCAAGGGAAAAACTCTCCACTGGTTGGAGTCATACCTAGCACAAAGGAAGATGGTTGTGGTTGTTGGAAGTCAATCATCTCAGTCCCAGGACATCACTGCAGGTATTCATCAGGGCAGTGTCCTATGCCCAACCATCTTCAGCTGCTTCATCAATGACCTTCCTTCAATCATAAGGTCAGAAGCAGGGATGTTCGCTAATGATTGCACAACGTTCAGCACCATTCACGACTCCTCAGAAACTGAAGCAGTCTGTGCAGAAATGCAGCAAGACCTGGACAATATCCAGGCTCAGGCTGATAAGTGGCAAGTAACATTCGTGCCACCCAAGTGGCAGACAATGACCATCTTCAACAAGAGAATCTAACCATCTCCACTTGACATTCAATGGCATTACCATCGCTAAATCCCCCACTAACACCCTGGGGGTTACCATTGACCAGAAACCGAATTGGACCAGCCACATAAATGCTGTGGCTACAAGAGCAGGTCAGAGACTGGGAATTTTGTGGCAAGTAACTCACCTCCTGACTCCCCAATGCCTGTTCACCATCTACAAGGCACAAGTCAAGAGTGTGATGGAATACTCTCCACTAGCCTGGATGGGTACAGCTCCAACAATACTCAAGAAGTTCGACACCATCCAAGACAAAGCAGCCAGTTGATTGGCACCCCAAACACCACATTCAACATTCATTCCCTCCACCACCGACGCACAGTGGCAGCAGCGTGTACCATCTACAAGATGCACTGCAGCAACTCACCAAAGCTCCTTCGACAGCACCTTTCAAACTCGCGACCTCTACCACCACCTAGAAGGACAAGGGCAGCAGATGCATGGGAACACTATCACCTGCAAGTTCCTCTCCAAGCCACACACCATCCTGACTTGGAACAATTACCGCCATTCCTTCATTGTTGCTGGGTCAAAATCCTGGAACTCCCTTGTTAATACTGTTGGTGTACCTACACCCCAAGGACTGCAGTGGTTCAAGAAGGCATCGCACCACCACCTTTTCAAGGGAAAGTAGGGATGGGCAATAAATGCTGGCCTTGCCAGTGACGCCCACATCCCACGAACGAATCAAAAGAACTTTCAATCCAACAATATAAATCAGAAAATATCTCACATTCTCATGGGACGGCAAATGCTCCTTTTCCAATTACAGCATACCTTGTCTCTGTCTCAGATGTGTAGTATATTGGTCTACTGGAACCATCAGGTTGCTTCTGGAAAAAGGACTTCCCCTATTTCCATGGAGGAGGCATCTGCAGCTACCGTTGTTGGTAGCTTCGGGTTATAGTGTGCCAAGATGTCCAGTGATTTGAGCATTTCTTTAATCTTCCAGATGCTTGTTCTTGATGTGAACTTCAACACCACACTTGATCTTTTTTGAGAAGCTGTCTTAGCGGTTCTGTTACCTGTACTAACTGAGGTAGAGGCTTGCTACCCGACCTGAACCCGACATGTGTCAGGTTCGGGTCGGGTGAGGCCCATCTTCCGGGGCCAGCCACACACAGTAAGTGGTCTGCTGGTAAGTATTTATTAAAAAAAAAAAAAAAAAAAAAAAAAAAAACTTACTTGAGCTAGGAGTCTGGGACGAAATGGAGTCTGCGCAGTGAGCAAGTGACGTCACCATGACATCTTGCGCATGCGCTGCAGCTTCTTGCAGGTTCGATGTCAGGAAGGTAAGCAAAGGGATGGTTGGGTCAGGCTCGGGTTGGGCCGAGTAGTGGCGGGTTCGGGTCGGGTTCTTTTCCCGACCTAAAGCAGGCCTCTAAACTGAGGTAGAATATTTGGCAGACTGTTTCACCATGCCAAGGAATCTTTGGGGCTGCTGAATGGAAGTAGGAGTAGGGAATTCTGTAATGGCTCGTGTCTTCTGTGGGTCTGCCATGATACTTTTACTGCTTACCATGTGTCCCAAGAAACGAATTGATGACTTGGAGAATTCGCAATTCTCGTTCAGTGTTTACCCTGCTTCTTGAAGTCATTGTAGAACTGCTTGAACTATTTGGTCAAGTTCCTCTACTGACTGCCCATGTATCAGGATGTCATCCATGTGACACATAACTCCTCTGAGACCTTCTAAGATGTTTGACATAGACCTTTGGAAGATCTCTGGTGCGGAAGTTATCCCAAATGGTTACCAACTGAAACAAAACCATATGAATGGTGTTATAAATGTGGTTAGTAATCTTTAGGTCTCATCTAATGGAACCTGCCAAAATCCAGTATTGGCATCAAATTTGGTTAACATGGGAGACAATTTTGCCAAGCTGTTATCCACTGTGGACATTGGATGAATTTCACACACCACTGCTTTGTTAAGCTACATTAAATCCACACAGATACAAAGTGCACCATTTTGTCTTGGGACTGGAACCACAGCCGAACACTGCCCCATAGGTTTCAGAACAGGAGAAATGACTCCCATCCTGGTCATCTCTTCCAACTGGTCTTGAGCTTGGTTCATCAATGTGTGAGGTATCTTTCTGGGTGCAAAGATACACACTGGTCTGGCATCTTCTTTAAGTGTGATTCTATACTCTGTCTTGAGTCTTCCAAGACCTGTGAAGAGATTTGGGTAGGTAGTCTGTTTGAAAGTGACTGTTTACCTGTGGCTGTTTGACTTCATCAATCTTCTTTATCAGATGCAGTTCTAAGTACGCTTTTCTGCTTAGGAGAGAAAATTCTTGGTTTTGCAAGACATATAGGGTTTCCATAGTTTGTCTCTCTCTATACTGGAGAGTTGCTTGAAGCTTACCCTTCAGTTGGGTCCCACCTGGATCATGCAACTGTGTGTCCGCCGGTTGTAGGCAATGTTTTGTCAATCATGGCTCTTGGTTTGACAGAACTGTGACACTAGCACCTGTGCCCAATTTGAAATTTGTTAGATGTCTATTTACAAGAATGTCCGCCATCCAAAATCCTTGATTTGGGTCATTAATTTCACCTGGGAAATGTCCTGGCTCCTTGTCTGCTGGAAGTTAATGCACTTCATTTACCTCTCTGTGTGAAGGTTTCTTGCTTTGCATGAAGAAGTCTTGCTCTGGCACATTTTCCTAGATTGGTCTGTCTTTTCCGGTCGAGTGTGAGGTCATCCTTCGACTGCAAGAGATCTGATAAAGACTCAGCTATTCCGCCAACTATTCGGTCCCTCGGAACTATTGAGTTCCGCCTTCAATTCTCCATCGTCACATTCCTTAGGCAATCTGTACAGATCATTTATAAAAGAATCTACAGATTCACCTATCTTCTGGACTCGCTTGTTAAATTTTGCTCTTTCCAGAATTTTGTTACTACAGTAAATTGAAATATTTGTCCAAGGCCTGTAGCACATCCTCAGATTTATCAGAAGCCTCAATTATTCCATGCCTCACAATCACATCATCCACAATTGCACCCATAGAGTATAAGGATGTACTTATTTGTTATGCTTCTGATATAGTTTGCAGCTGGGAAGCAATCCTAAATCGCGGAAATCTTTTTCTCCATAAAGACCAATTCTGCACCTGACTGGGTCCTTCCTGATTGTGGAAGATTTCAGGCATTCTAAATTTCAAATCCATTTTGTTTCCCTAGGCTTCATTAGACTTTTCAGGTTGTTTCCCCTTTCGTTTAAATCATTTTGGCTTTAATGGAGGTGCTCACGCTCTTTTTGGCGGTTTCCTGTGCTTTGAGCATTCCCGCACTTTCTACGGTCTGGTTAAATTCTGCCTGCTGACTCCCAAGTTGCCTTTTCGCTTAAGATCGACCTCACTCCCCACTTTTTCCAGCCCAGTGTGCCATTATCCAACAATTACCTTTTTAAAAATCTCTCACCTGATTCTGGACCATCACCTAGCACCGTGACTCGGAACCTGATCATTGGACCTGGATGTTTCGTAGCAGACCACCATGCTTTTGTGTAGCCTGAATGCCTGCACGGCTGACTCAGACGGTCTGCATCTTCGTCTGCTACGGAGCACTCTGGAGCTCTTTGTAGTCCCCTGATGTGATCTGCTGTTCTCTTGGTGCTACTTCACGAGGTAAGGTGTTTTCAGTACTTTCTGGTCGTTTTAACTGATGCCACCATGTTATGTATTGTTGTTGTAATTGTAGCGTAGCTAGAGCATTACTGATAAAGTCTCGGAGTCTGGATAAGGTCAACTAATAAATTATTTACATATTTCTATTTATACTCTCCACAAGGCTCTCTAGCTAGTATCCTTCGTGCTGCTACTCTCTTCTTCCAAAGTCCATTACCATGTCACTATTACATCACCACTACAGTGGGAGGAGTTGCTTTCACTGTCTCCAACATTAGTATAAGGACCTAAAAGGGTTACAGATTCCACAATACTATTTCGAAGAGGAGCAGGGTTGTTCTCCCTGGTGTCCTAGCCAATATTTAACCTTCAACCATCAATAAAGTGGAATATCTAGTCATTATAGCATTGCTGTTTCTGGGAGCTTACTGTGCACAAATTGACTGCTGTCATTCCTACATTACAATATGACTACACTTCAAAAGTATTCCATTCATTGTAAAAAAAAAAACCTTGGGATATCCTCAGATCATAAAATAGCACTACATTAATGCAAGTCTATCAACTGGATAAATTCCCTTTTCTCCTGGAAGGATGAGATATTTTAACTATGATATTTTAAATAGAAAATATAATGTATTTGACAGACATCTATCCAACATTAAGGTTGCAGCTCACTCCATGATTAGGAATCTAATCATGGATACATCAACTCACTTTTATGTTCAACAACACACAGCAAGCACTCTACATCAAGAATGCTGAGATACTCTTTCATCTGCCCCTGCACTAAGCCTCTGTGAGCCAGCTAGGGTAGGGAAAGTTATGTGGATTGCAGGCCTAATGTTCTGTTGCAGCGTCTCACTGAAGCTGCACTTTTCATCATTTACATGCTGCTCAACCGACAGTGTGTTTGAAATCTATAAAGAAGCCATGTATTTTTTTGACCTTGTCTAACAAATTTCTTTTCTGAATTGGAAACAATGTACTGAACAAACCCTGGGAGCGTGTGAAAGGACGGCCTGTGGGAAATGACTACAGACAACAGAATATCATCTAGTCAAGTGGACCTGACTGTCTCTAAAATGGGTTTGAAAGTTATAACACTCATTGCATTTCACAAGTAGTAATGGTTCTTTCACAGATGCTGTGGGTACTTTCCCTGATACTGCATGGTAACAAACTGGCCTTCAAAGCAGAACAGTAAACAAACTGCAGACAGTTTTGAACACGTAGAACAGAACAGTGCAGTTACACGAGAACTAAACCAGATACTGTAGTTACACATGGGAACTGAAATATGCTTTGCAGTTACACACCTGAACTGAACTAGACACTACAGTTACACATATGAACCGAACCAGGACTTGTAGTCACACACGAGCTGAACCATGTACTGTAGTCACACACATGAACTGAATCAGGCTCCACACTTCCGCAAGACAGATCGAACCAGGCTCTACAGTTCCACACGACGAACCAAGTCAAAAGTTACACATGGGAACTGTAGCAGGCTCTGCAGTTACGCACATGAATGGAATCACACTGCAGTTACACACATGAACTGAACCAGCCAATATACTTACACATCTGAGCTGAACCAAACAGTGCGGTTGCACATGGGAACTGAGGCCAGCTCTGCAGCTACACATGGGAACTGACCCAAGCACTGCAGGTACACATGTGAACTGAAACAGGCAATATAGTTACACGGTTTGTTATGACTGAGGCGGGAGGAGTGCAATGTTTATTCTATTAAAACTGCTCCACAGATCAGGACATATATTTAAATTTTTCCACTTAACGATATGGTCAATCATATACTCTATTTTTTCCAGAATAAAACACACTAACCAGGTTTCTTTAATGAACAAAATTATCAGTTTATTATAAAACAAGACTTAGCCAGTGATGAAGTAAAGCATAAACACAGATTGAAATATTAAAGTTCCCTTTCTACCTTAGCTCCTCACACTCACATACATCCATCAGTTAACTGAAAAATAAAAGGGATTTTTGTTCAGAGCTCTGCTACAGACAAAAAAAAACACTTGGGCTGAATACTTGCTCATTCTTGAAGAAACAGCAGATGAGATATGTTGTGTTCTAAAACTGGCATACAGTCTGGCCTCTGTTTATGCTTTACTTCATTACTGGCTAAGTCTTGTTTTATAATAAACTGATAATTTTGTTGTTCATTAAAGAAACCTGGTAGATGGGTCACTGGGATCTTTTAGAACAGTTTTATTCAAGCGGCATGGGAAATTAATTTAGCAGGCCTTTCTTCAAAGACGGGAGACGAGATGAGTTAACAGTGGATTTCTCAGGGTCTTTTAGAGGGGTGCTGGAAAGTTGAGCTGGGTTGTGGTCTTCTCTCATTCCTTGGGAATTCTCTTCTCTCCTTGGAAGTCCTCTCCCTTTTTCTAAGAGATGGAACAGGCTGAGCTGAGCTTCTGTTCTTCAGTTTTATTTTTTCAAAACTACAACCCCTTTTCAACAGTTCATTCTCAACTCTAAACAAGTCAAAAGTGAAGCTGGAAACAAAGTCTACCTTCTGACCTATCACTTCTCTGCACATATCTTCCCCAGTTACCAGGGTATTTTTAACATGAGTCATGTGACAACCAGTAAATGTTGTCAAACAAGTCCTTTCAGTGTCCTCTTAATGACCCTCTTGGAAAAAACTGGTCCAACATTTCTTCAGTTTGATCATGAATTCCTCAAAAATAAATTTAACAAAAACAGAAGCACTTTCATAACAGTTTGCAACCATCTTCATCCAGAAGTGCTAAGTGGATGATCCATCTCGGCCTCCTCCTGAGGTCCCCACCGTCACAGACACCAGGCTTCAGACAATTCAATTCACTCCACGATATCAAGAATTGGCTAAAGACACTGGAAAGAGCAAAGGCTGTGGGGCCCAGACAACATCCCGGCAGTAGTACTGATGACTTGGGCTCCAGAACTAGCTGTGCCCCTAGCCAAGCTGTGCCAGTACAGCTACAAAACTGGCATCTACCTGGCAATGTGGAAAGGTGCCCAGGAATGTCCTGTACACAAAAAGCAGAATAAATCCAATCCAGCCAATTACCACCCATCAGTCAACTCACAATCACCAGCAAAGCATTTACTCACAACATGCTCACCAATGCGTAGTTTGGGTTCTGCCAGGGCGACTCAGCTCCTGACCTCATTACAGCCTTGGTCACACAAAGAAACTGACCCTGACGCTGGAGTCATGCATGGGAACTGATCCTGGCTCTAGAGTCACACATAGTATTAGGTATCCTGGTTGTCTTCTGGTTCCCATAAGTTAGAAATAACCACAATTTAAACTTGGAAAGGCAGGAGTTCTTTGTTTTAATCATTCAGCTTCCATGCTGCCTTGGCTGGTGTCCTGTTACACATCACATGAATGTCTAGTGCAGCCGTGACTGTTGCCCACTGGAACACTTACACAACAATTAGTTCCTAGCTAATTCATTCTTAGCACTTTACAGATGTTATATTTGGTGATACTATTCCCCCTTTCTTTAAAAACATAATGCCTATATATCAATATAACTGTCCCAGTCATTAACTTTTTCTACACTAAAGATCAACCGACTTTTGGAAATAATCTGAACCCCCTTTATAGAGTCTTTTATAGAGTGCATTCTTTTCTAAAACTATTATTCACAGTATCACTTAGGTGGCAAGATGCTGTGCCTCAATCTTGTAGATTTGGCATTCGTTGCCCTCAGTGGCACACTGCACAGGCGATGCTGTGCTTATTGTTCCTGGTGTTGTAGGAGTTGGGCTTGCTATTGCTAATGTGTCATTTGCTGGTGACGTTGTTAACTTTGCCACACTAGATAGTGATGCTTCCGGTGTTATTGATGGTCTTTACTGCGTTTCCAGTTCAGGTGTAGGTCGAGTATGGATTCTGTTCCTTCTCATTTGCTTACCGGTTTCAGTCTCAATGATGTATGACCTTGGAGTCTCAGCTTCACCAATAACTTTTGCTGGGCTCCAGATTTTCATGATTGGATCCTGTACATGTGCTGTTTGTTCTTTCAACATCTCAGGTATGGATTTAGCATTCTTGTCAAAGTATTGATCTCCTCTTACCTGTGCTTCAGTGAGTTGTTGTCTCACATCCTCCTGGTCACTTGAAGGATGTATTTTGCTTGGCCGAGTAGTCTTATATTTTCTTCCATTCAACAACTCTGGAGGTGATTTCAATGTCAGCCTTGAGAGGTGTGGATCAGAGTGACAATAAGGCCTGGCTTGGGTCTTCCTTCATCACTTGGTATTTCGCAAGGGTTCTTTTGACCGTCTGGACGCGTCTTTCTACAAACCCATGTCCCTGTTGGTAGTGTGGTGTTGAACCCATACTGGTCAATAAATTCCTTAAATTCTCTGGAAGTGAATTAGGTACCATTGTTACTTATTACTCTTTCAGGAATCCCTTGGTCAGTGAACAGAACTCATACTGCTGAGATGATTGTTGCGGCTCTCAAATCTTTCATCTTCCAAATAAAAAAAAGGGAACTTTGAGTAGTAGTCTATGACTATGAGATACTATACTTGATTGCGAGTGAATAAATCGGCTCCTACAGTATGGCCATGGTCTGGGTGGCACTTCAGTAGCTGTCATCTTTCTGCCGGGTGTTTCTGTACTTCTGGCAAACATTGCATGTAGACAGCACATGTTCGATGTATTTGCACATGCCTATCCAGTACACAGCTGATCTGGCTCTGAGCTTACACTTCTCCATTCCCATGTGGCCTCCATGTATCTTTTAGAGAAGTTCTCTCTGCATGGTTTTGGGTATGATTATTCTGGATCTGGCTAGCAAAACTCCATCTTCGAGTGAGATGTCAACTCTGATAGACCAGTACTGTTGTATTGCTGGCTGTGTTGCTGTATCTTATCAGGCCATCCCTGGATCATTTGCTGAGACAGCAGCTGTAACTCCTGGTCTTTGCTGGTCTCCTCTCTAATTTGACTCGGTTTCAGTGGTGTTACATTCACTAGGTGATGAATCTTTATACCTAGATCTTCTATCGTGTGTTTCTCCTGTAGTAACAACTGAGATACTAAGAGCAATATTTCTCTCCCTGGCTTGTACTTCAGAGTGATATCGTCACTCTGAAGCCTCAAGAGTAACCTCTACAGTCTTGCTGGTGCTTTACATCGATTTTTCTTGTAGATCTGCTCCAGTGGACGACGATCACTACGAACGTTTTCACATAGAGATGTGTGTGGAACTTCTCACATCCATACAAGACTGCCAAAAGCTCTTTCTATGATGGCATTTCTGGTCTCAGCTGATGTTAGAGCTTTGGATGCAAATGCTATTGGCTTTCCCACTTGTACTAGGGTTGTTCCCAGTCGTTTTGTGGCAGCATCTACATGGAGAGTTACAGGTTTCTTTCTGTTGTCGTATGTCAGACTTGTCTCCTTGCATATTACCTTTTGGAGTTTGTTGAAACTCCTGCTGTGTGACAGATACTCTGCATCTCCCACAGGTTTGCTATGTGTTCCGACATGTACAGTATGAAGGAGCTCATGTATTGGATCAAGCCAAGGAAACTTCTCAATTCTCTTACCTCTTGGGACTTCCATCCCAGAGATGCCGGAGATTCTTTCAGGACTCAGCTTGACTCAGTCAGGTGAGTACACCATTCTGAAGAACTGGCATTCTGTCGCTTTCACAATGCATTTGTCTGCATTTGGTTTGATCCCAGCTTTCCTGGTTCACTCCATGGCTTCATGTGAATGGTTGTCATGTTCTTTTCCATCAACGCCATATATCTGGATATCATCTACTATGCCAGCTGTTCCTTTGCATACCCTGTATGTCTCGTTCACTTTCCGCTGGAACACATCCGGGCTCACTTTAAGGACAAAAGGTGGACGCAGGAATTTGTACTGTCCAAAGGGTGTGTTGAATGTGGTCAACAGCGAAGATTCTGTATTTAGCTTCACATTGCAAAGTTTTCAGCAAGCTTGATGCCAGTGTCATTTCTGGCATCAAGCTTGCTGAAAACTCTGGCCCCTGCCAGTGCTGTTGTGATCTCTTCCAGTGTTGGAACAGGGTAGTGATCCCTCTTTATTGCTTGGTTAAGATCTTTGGGATCCAGTCAAATTCTTAGCTGTCCATTTGGCTTCTCTCAACACGACAGAATTTACCCAATCTGTAGGCTCTGACTCTGGCAACCACCTACTTTTCTTTCATTTCTCAGAGCTCTCTTTCAAGCTTTCTTTTTAGTTTTATTGGTACTTTACATGGGGGATGAATCACTGGTTTCATTGATGGGTCAATAGTGATGTGATACAAAAATTCTTCAAAACATCCAACTGTCTCATTAAAACGTTCTGGGTACATTTGTACCAGATCTTCTTTGCTTCTGATCGGAGGGCGCTTTTCCGTGGGTGTACTATCTTCAAACTTCAGTGTCGACTCCTTCACATCACAGTTTACTGAGATTATCTGCAGCTCTTCGCAACTGCTCAACCCCAGGATAGCAGACCATTTGTTTCAGTAATGTAGAACATACAGTTAACATCTTTTCCTTTGTGCGTCCCTCCGATTTGGGTTGTTCCTAGCTGTTGAATTTCAGTTCCCCCATATGCTATTAGCATGATGTTATTCAGTTTCAGAGCATATTTGGAAAGATATTCTGTTATAGTCTGAGCGGGATGATGTTACTCTGTGCCACAGTATCAATCTCCACCTTCAGAGTTATCATTGTGGGCTTATTTCACAACCTCTTCCTGATCTGAATGGTCGTGTGAATTTCTTTTCTTTGGGAACTGTCACATCCAGACATTTCATGCAATTGTACGGTTCCTATGTCTATCATGTTCTCAAACCCATCGTCATCTTCCATGAATTTTTTGGTTTCTTTTCCTACTCATTCGCCCTGTTACTCTGGCAACTCGTCTACCACCTCTTCCCATGTTCTGCACATCTTTTCCCAGCGATTAGTCCTTCCCCAAGCTCTGCAGATTGATCCATATGCCAGGACATTTCCTTCTGTCTGTGTAATCGTGTGGTCGTCCACAGCTCCTGCGCGTCTTCCTCTGTTTGGTGTACATTCTTTGTTGTTGTTTCACTGCATCAACCCTGCTGCCTTTCTCTTGGCTTAACTGAAGGCTAGCTGTTTGGGTAGCGAGTGCCTTCATCTGCTCTGGCAGTGTCTACAGCCTGCAATATTGTGAGCTTGTCCTTTCCAATTAGAGCTTTCTGTACTTCAGGATGTACAGAATTCCAAATGAGCTGATCTTATAGCCCTTCATCTGTGTCCTTAAATTTACATTTTCTGGCTGCATTTATCAATCATGTTATAAAATTGTCAATAGGCTTACCTAGTTCCTGTCCGAGGCCTCAAAATTCATATTGGTATATCCGATGATTTGGTTTTGGCTGGAGATGGGTGCTGAATCTTTCAAAAATTTTGTCTGGGTTTCTGCTGTCCTGCTCACTCAGCTCCTAGCTGTTAAATAGATTTAATCCTTTATCTCCTGCCCACAGAGGAATATAGCTACCCCTCTCCTCTTCACTGGCCCTTTTTAGGAAACTATTGAATGTCAATCTGCACTTCTGTTGAAACTTCTCAAATGCCTCTTTGACATCATCAGCTTCATAAGTCATTATGGACTGTAGCTATGCATTTACTGCTGTTCTAGCCAACATTTTGTATTTTGTTTTCACACAATTCAGTTTTTCTTTCTCTCTCTCACTGGCACTACTTTGGGTCAGTTTTCTCAATCAAATTCAGCATTAAATTAATTTAAAATGGTTTAGGTTTACTCACAGACCCTCACTGCCACCATAATATGTCTCATGGTTCCCATATTTTAGAAGTAATGACACTTTAGACTTTGAAAGGCTGGAGTTCTGTTTTAAATCATTTAATTTCCATACTGCCTGGTAAAGGACTGCTCTAGGCTGGTGTCCTGTTATACAACACATGACTCTCTAGTGCAGCTGTGAATGTGGCCCCCTGGAACACCTACACATAACAATTAGTTCATAGCTAATTAGTTCCTAGCACTTTACAGATAGTATAACAATAAAGAAGCCAGATCAGTCAATCAGCATAGTCTCACGCGGAAGCCGTACCAGGCAGCGTCGTTACATGTGAACTGAAGCAGACACTGCAATTACACACAGGAACAGAAACAGTGTAGTTCCCAGTCTGAACTGAACCAGGTACTGTAGTTTGCACTGCAGCTATACACGTGAACTAAGCCAGACACTACAGCTACGCACGTGAACTGAGCCAGACACTGAAGTTACACATAGGCAAGGAAAGCAATCCCCAGAGATTAGAGTATACTGTAATTGAACCCAAAAATATAAGTGTAATTTTACAGAAAAACTAAAACTGATCACTTTACCAACCTTGGTATCGATTTTGTTTCCAAACCCTGACAAATGTAACAAAAGGTAGATGCAAATGAGGCTGTTCATGTACTCACAACTGAGAAAATCCTCTGTATCCGAAGAAAACAGCTGCAACCCAGTCTCAAAGGGAATTAAAATCTAAATAATTGTCATGTGATGTGCCAAGTCAGGTATGAAACTAGTGTCTATTTGGGTCATTGTTCATTGTTAATATATTTATTAAAATAGTAGATACAGAACATGTATATAAACACAGGCATCTTCATTACTCATATCACACAACCAACTCCCATATTGGGTTTGAGCAGAATCAGTCATATTGTGCGATTAGAAAAGCAATGATTTAGCTTAGAGCTGGTACTGGAGAAGAGAAGGTTAAGAGATTTGAAAGAGGTATTCAAAATCATGAGGGGTCTGGACAGGGAAGATAGGGAAAAATTGTTCCCATTGGTGGAGGGATCGAGAACAAGAGGGCACAGATTTAAAGGTATTTGGCAAAAGAATCAATAGCGACATGAGGAAAAACATTTTCACGTAAGTTCTGGAATGCACTGTCCGAGAGTGTGGTGGAGGCAGGTTCAATCGAGGCATTCAAGGGGGAATTGGATTGTTGTCTGAAAAGTAAGAATGTGCAGGACTACGGGGAGAAGGCAGGGGAGTCGTGCTAGGTAAACTGCTCTTTCAGAGAGCTGGTGCAGACATGATGGGCTGAATGGCCTCCTTCTGTGCTACAACACTTCTGTGATTCTGTTATCTTAAGGGCCCAATTTTAACCAACTCAAAACCCTATTCACTTACTGAGTTAAAATTGGGCCTTAAAACTACTGTCAGCAGAGACTCCATCCTGGAGTAGTTTGCATTACTCATGCCTGGCGATGATGCTGTGAAGTGGCACAGAAGGCAACCCACCATACAGGCATCTCACCACCACAACTCTCCTCATGCATCACCCACTCCACTTCAGCAGCAGCTACAAACTTAAACCTCCATCACTTTTTTCCCTGTCATTTTTAAATCCTCTACCCCTTCAGGCTACTAATGGCTCAGGTACCTTTTGAGGCTCTTGATTTTCTCAAAATGTTTTAATAAAAATGTCAAACACAGCAATAAAAAGCGACATAGTGGCGCAGTGGTTAGCACCGCAGCCTCACAGCTCCAGCGACCCGGGTTCAATTCTGGGTACTGCCTGTGCGGAGTTTGCAAGTTCTCCCTGTGTCTGCGTGGGTTTCCTCCGGGTGCTCCGGTTTCCTCCCACTGCCAAAAGACTTGCAGGTTGATAGGTAAATTGACCATTATAAATTGCCCCTAGTATAGGTAGGTGGTAGGGGAATATAGGGACAGGTGAGGATGTGGTAGGAATATGGGATTAGTGTAGGATTAGTATAAATGGGTGGTTAATGTTCGGCACAGACTCGGTGGGCTGAAGGGCCTGTTTCAGTGCTGTATCTCTAAATCTAAAAAATCAAACTGAAAGCCCATCAAGCCTGCAGTAATACTAATCTACTGATAAAGCCACTTCAATTTCAGCGATCACATTATTACCACCAGCAATTCAAACACCAGCATCACAACTGCCAGCCATTATAAATGGCATGATTTGGAAAGTCTCTGCTTCAGCACAAGTCCTTAATGGCGACCAAACCGTTTCTACACAGTTTGGTGTAGCTATTCACCCCAGCCCTCTTGCTCATTTGATTTTCACAATTTTGGTAGACACATGCCCAGACCTTGTATTCCTGGTTGTGGGAGTCTCATTCCCAGTAGTATTTCTATGGGTCCCCCCCATTCAGGAGACACTCCCATTGGTGTCATTACAACAGGAAGAGGATCCATCACAAATGATGGGGTGTTCCTCAACCTATTGATAGTGGGTCTCCAAAGCCTGAAGTGTAGGGACAGGCTCTTCAAAGGATTTCTGTCCCTTGATTGTGGTATTTATGTTGTATTGTCCCTGCCTTTAAAGTTTGACAAAGAGAATTTCCTCTCTCACCACATGTATTCTTCAGAGTGTGCACCATATGCTGGCAATAGTTATGCAAGTGAGCTTACATCAGCCAATTGTGTACTATTAGCACATCTCCTATAGACAAGGCACAAGAAAATGAGCTGAAAAAAAAAGTTGTCCTTTGACTCTGCCCCCTTGAAGCATGCTACCATGAAGAATCAGTGTCTATCCATCAGTAGCCTTGTAATCTCCTGGGAGAGACCAAAAATACTGACTGACCACAGGACAAAAATTGGCCCCCATGGGTCACAATCCCAAGGAGGGGATTGGGGCCTTCATCTTAGCCACACTTAGAAACAAAACTTCTCATATTATAAATGGTGAAATGCTTTCAGTGTGACTGACTGGTTAAGCCAAATGAATGAAATACATGATTAAACTAATGGATTTTGAAGCTACCCTCAAACCCAATGACAGTTTAGTTGCTGTGCGATTTAGAACTGCTTCTGGGGACGGCATCTGCATACATATAAATATAGACAGTAACCAAGACAACCAAGGCATCCCTGAGTTACCATGCAGGTCTGACACCAGCTCCACTGACCCAGTAGGCATGGTTTCTACTGCATAAAGTTAAAAATGGGTATGCACCATTGTAGTCCCTTCACATTCTAGGAATGTATGTAGCATTGATTTAAGGTTCAGAGATCAATTATTATGCTAAACCTTATCTGGAGGGGCCAATTTTCCTCTGCTTTATACCTGGGGTGTGCTTATCTCTCAGGCACAAAGCAGAGGAAAGAAAACACAGGGACTCATTACATTGTCCTCTTCGCACGAACATGCTTACTTTTACAGTTTCCTGAGGGAACCCTAACACCTGGGGCAGACATAAGAATTTAAATAGCGTGAAAATAGGGCATGGGTGGCATCCCCACAGCTCCTTTTCCTATATTTTTCCTAGGCACCTACAGTAAGTGGGCCTTAGTGCCTCTGCCCAGCCACCTCAGATCGAAGATCAAGCATCCTTTGTTTCAGAAGCAAATGATCTTTGGGGCTACAGACTTTGTGGCTGCTGTTTTGGGACAGCAGCCATGAGACCAACAGCAATGCCGCTGTTTGTAAGCTTCTGAAGCCAGGAACAGTAGTAGGTTGTCCTTTCCCATTTGTAGATGAAGGCTCTTGTCAAGGGTGGGGTGAGGGGAGGTCCCATGCCAGGGAACATCACACCTATGAAGGTGACCTGAACTCAACTTACATAGGCCAGTTCTGGTCAGGACAGGCCAGGAAGTAGGGAAACCAGCCCCTTTCAAAGACATCAAATCTGAAACTGTAGCTGCAGAGGTCTTTCTCCTTGAAGTGTCTGCAGAAGAAAGAATGGTGAGGAGCTCAAATAACCATTTATCTGTCAAGTTATCCAAAATTCACTAAATATGAATGAATAATAGAATGGATCAATGAGGAACAAGTCACCAGCAGAAAGCTGAGCAATCAAATCCCTCAGTTGTTCTTCAAAGCCAATCAATAGCAACTACTTACTTTTGCTTTTAAGTAGAAAAATGTCCCACTCGGTTTCTATACTGCAACATTAGCTACATTGGACAACAGCAGGTTGTTTTAATTGCACTATTTTTGGGGGATAAAATTCAGGCTTCACAAATTTAGCAGCAGGACAAAGCGGAGACCATTACAATTGTAAAACAGTCAGGAATGCAGTAGTGTGACTCTGGTTAGGGATTTTTTTATTATCCGTTCATGAGATTTGGGCATCACTGGCAAAGGCAGCTTTTATTGCCCATCCCTAATTGCCCTTCAAAAAGGTGGTGGTGAGCCATCTTGTTGGACTTTTGATGTCCATGTGGTGTAGATACACCCACAGTGCTGTTAGGAAGGGAGTTCCAGGACTTTAACCCAGCTTTAGAGCATTAAGTGTAGGTAAATTGTTGTAGCTCTTTATGGACCATTCAGAGGCACTTCAATCCTTCCTAATCGCAATCTGTGATTGAGTAAAATGTTGCACACCAGGGATGACCATAATTCGGGGTGAGGGGGAATTGACATTGTACAAAAATGTACATTGATCATGGCTGAGAATTAATTTACATTACAATCCCCTGTGAAATGAGCATCATAGGTCTTTGTGCGCAAATTGTCCGCCACATTTCCTATATTACAACAGAGACTACACTTCAAAAGTACTTCATTGGACATCTCAAAGTGCTTTAAAGCCAGTGGTCATGAAACAGGGATATGAGCAGTGGGCAGGAAAATGGAGTTGATGTAGATCATCAGTGATAATTGCATTGAATAGCAGAGATGGCTCAAGGGCCCAAAAGTTCTACTCCTGCTTCTATTTGTTATATTCTTTTGAAAGGTGCTATATGAAAGTCTTTCTTTCTTTAGCCTTGCACAGAGAGTTACTACAACCTGCAGAATTGTATATTCCTTCATCAAAACAGTTTTGACCATTCACTCCGTTACAGCAGACTGATTATTAACAGTCCTGCTGAATGGACGAGCTATGATAGGCCAAATGGCCTCACTCATTCATAACCATCTTGTGACCCTGCCAAGAATCCTTCACATTGTCCCTGGCCGCCTCCCAGTGCTAACGGTGTTCTTTGTTCAGAGTCCATGTGGTGTTCCAGCAAATTACTTATTGATGCTGTTGAAATATTCACAGCAAGATTTAAAGGAGGCCTCCAAAACCTGCAGTGGGCAGCTGGGCACCTAAATTTATTTTATTTAGAACCATTACAGCCAACATACAGTACGACTTTGATCCCAGGCTGATCCACTTTTGAATCATAAGTTTGTTTTTGGTCTACGGCCTCATCCAGCCACTTCGCATATTGTGACTGCAGCATCGGGTCTGGTCATTCAAACCACTTTTAACATTTATTTTCATTTAATTACAGGAACTGGAAATGTTCCATGGTTCAAGATACCCAGTACAGTTACAATATAACTATTCAGACAAGGCAGGCCAGGAAATTCAGAGGCTACAATGGAGCAATCACACAAGTTGATTTCAGTGTCATTTTAGTGATGGTGCAGAAAAAAAATCGGGGAATTCTTGAATTGCTTATTATTCTCATGTTGAGGACCTCGCATGGACTTTCTGCATCAATGCAGAGGATATGTATAGCAATATCTACAAACTTGGCATCCTAGGGATGTGAGGCTGAAAGGAGAAGGCAGCTATGGGTTCCTAGCTGCGCTCCTGATCAGTCCTGGCTGTGGGCATATTTCAGAGTCCATAAGATATTTTTAGTCAAGTTTCTGCATTGTGTTGATCAGGAGGGAGATCAGAACCTTCCCCTGAAATGTTTTTACAAATGTTTGAGTTACAATCCAAAATGCAACCTGTCAAAAGGAAAGAAAAACAGAATTACATTTACACACTATCCTAACTCAGAAATATATCACTGTTCCTTCACTGTCGCTGGGTCAAAATCCTAGAACTCCCTTCCTAACAGCACTATGGGTGTATCTACCCCACACGGACTTTGTTTTTTATTCTTTCATGGGATTGTGCGTCGCTAGCAAGGCCAGCATTTGTTGCCTATCCCTAATTCCTTGACAGTTGAGTGGCTTACTGTTTTTCTCTGGTTCTATGGTTCTTCATGATTTCAAAACAACAGGTAAGAGTCAACCAAATTACTGTGGGTCAAATATAGGCCAGACCAGGTAACGACAGCAGATTTCCTTCCCTAAAGGACATTAGTGAATGAGATGGGTTTTTACGACAATTGATGATAGTTTCGTAGCACCATTACTGATACGAAATTTCAATTCTAGATTTTTATTAATTTAAATAATATATTATATTTATAAGAGTGGTTCAAGAAAGCAGCTCACCACCACCTTCTCAAGGGCAATTAGGGATGGGCAACAAAAGCTGGTCTTGCCAGCATCACCCACATCCCATGAATAAATTAAAAAAGATTATATAGCACTTTTCATGACCTTAGGAAGTCGAAAGTGCTTTACAGACAATGAAGTATTTTTAAAAAGAGTAGTCACTGTTATAATGTAGGAAACGTGGCAGAGAATTTGTGCACAGCAACCTCCCACTAACAGCAATGTGATGGTCAATCTGTTTCAATGATGTTGGTCAAGGGATGAATATTGTCCAGACACAGGGGAGAACTCCCCAGCTCTTTGAAATATTGCTATAGGATCTTTTACAGCCACCTATGAGGGCAGACAGGGCCTCGATTTGACGCCTCATGCAAAAGATGACACTCTCAGTACCACTCTGGAGTGTTAGCTTCTATTATGTGCTTCAGCCTCTGAAGTGGGCCTTGAACCAATATTAGACTTTACAATCAAAGTCACATCTTAAAACAATGGTCCCAATATTAATCTGAAGGCAGCTTCTGAGCAGATGGAAGTAATTGTGTGGGGGAAATCTAGGAGTCAACTGAACAGATTAGAATCTGCAATCTCAACTCAACTGGACCAATGTTGACCTTTGAGTTTCGCTGCTCCAGGCTGTGCAGTGGACGTGATGCGCACCCGCATAAGCTAATCTCAGCTGTATTTAAAGGGACAATCCACGAATGGAAATTGAAGGCGTTCATGATGGATGGTGGACATAGAGCAAGGGCAGCACCAAGATTCAATCATGCCTTGCTGGATTTACTGCTGGGTGCAGTAATAAGCAGGAGGGACAGACCTTTTCCCAACAATGGGAAGAAGAAACTTGCAGCTCTCACTAAGGCAGCATGGTTAGAGGTAGCAGAGGAGGTGAACTGCAGGAACATTGTGCATGGGCCATGGATGCAGTGTAGAAAGCAGTTTAATGACATAATCAGATAAGGAAAAGTGAGTGCATTTGCTGCTTCACCTACATTCTGTGCTTTAAGCACTGTCCTCCCTTTCACTCTCTTGCTAAGAATTCTGCATCACATCACTCCTCCCATTCACTCAGCTTTCAGGAGCACCCATCCTTCACTTTCTACGCATTTCATCACCTCCCCATTTATCCACCTGCTGGTGCCACCCACCCCAATCCTTTGCAATTTGATACAGCTGTCTCAGTCACCCGCACTGAATTCATTGCATCCATTGGGTGAATACCTGACCGTCACTCACTCAGGTCTAAACACAAGGGAGAGGGACAGGACTAGAGGTGGACTGGCATAAATAATCCAGATCATTGGTGAAGAAAAAGCCCTGGATTTAAAATGGCATATCTGTGTCCCTCTCAGTTGGAGATGCAGAAACAGGGAGCTCGCAGATAGCCATTGACAGAATTACAAATATCTCTGTCACACACATGCTGACTTTATTTCATCAATGACTGCACTACGAGAAGACTGAATCTGGTGGGTCAAGATTGTGACAGTCTTCCAGGGTCTTCATGCATACAGCAAGCATCACAGGCCATCCGAGAGGTCAATTCCTCAGAGGAGCTCATTCCTTCTGAGAATGCATCATCACAGGACTTACAGCTATGCACCAGCGCAGATACTTGCACTCCAGTGGCTCCATTTAAAGTTAGTTGAGTTTTCACCGAGCGATTCATACCTCAAGTGAGCATGAGCAGACACTGGTGGCAGGGACATGTGTGGAGAGCCCATGTCAGGGTCGGGGTTTTGAGGTGGCCGGGGGGGGGGGGGGGGGGGGGAGAAGAGGGGCGGGGGGGGGGAGGCACGGAGGGGTAGTGTAATGCTGTCCAAGCTCTGCTCAGCTGAACAGAGATGCTGAACCCCACAGTCTTTCATTGAGAAAAGCAATGCTGAAGGTTCATCCACCCAGTGAGGTACTGACAAACATGCCATCCACACTCTCCACAATACAGTATCACTAGTGGATTGGTTGTGCAGCAATTGAAAAAATGTTTGCCGTAAGAACTAGGAGCAGGAGTCAGCAATTCAGGCCCTCGAGCCTGCTCCGCCATTCAATGCGAACATGGCTGATCTCATCTTGGCCTCAACTCCACTCTCCTGCTCATTCTCCATAACCCTTCAACCCACTTCTAAATTAAAAATCTGTCCATCTCCTCCTTAAATTTACCCAATGTCCCAGCATCCACCGCACTCTGGGGTAGTGAATTCCACAGATTCACAACCCTTTGAGAGAAGTAATTTCTCCTCATCTCTGTTTTAAACCTGCTACCCCTTATCCTAAAACTATGACCTCTCGTTCTAGATTGCCCCACAAGAGGAAACATCCTCTCTACGTCGACTTTGTCAATCCCCTTAATCATCTTATATACCTCAATTAGATCTCTCATTCTTCTAAACTCTATAGAGTAAAGGCCTAAACTGCTCAATCTCTCTTCATAAGACAAGACCCCATCTCTGGAATCAATCTAGTGAACCTCCTCTGAACTGCCTTCAATGCAACTACATCTTTTCTCAAGTAAGGGAACCAAAACTGCACATAATACTCCAGGTGCAGTCTTACTAATGCCTTGTACAGTTGCAGCAGCACTTCCCTACTTTTATACTCTATTCCTTTAGCAATAAATGCCAAAATTCCATTTGCCTTCCTTATCACCTGCAAACTAGTTTTCTGCGATTCATGCACGAGGACCCCCAGATCCCTCTGCACCGAAGCACTCTGAAGTTTCTCTTCATTTAGATACTAATTTGCCTTTCTATTCTTCTGACCAAAATGGATAACCTCACACTTATCCACGTTAAAATCCATCTGCCAAATTTTGGCCCATTTATCTAATCTATCCATATCCATTTGTAGATTTATTCCTTTATTGCAACTTACTGTCCCACCTATTTTAGTGTCATCTGCAAATTTGGCTATAGTACCTTCTACCCCTACATCCAAGTCATTAACATAGATTGTAAATAGTTGAGGCCCGAGGACCAAACCCTGTGGCACCCCACTAGTTACATCTTGCCAACCAGAAAAATACCCATTTATCCTGACTCTCTGTTTTCTGTTGGTTAGCCAATCCTCTATCCAAGCTAATAAATTGCGCCTAACCCCATGTGAACTTAGCTTGTGTATTAACCTTTGGTGCAGCACCTTATCAAATGCCTTCTGGAAGTCCAGATAAACTACATCTACAGGATCCCCATTATCCGCTTTGCTTGTCACAGCTTCGAAGAACTCTAGCAAATTAGTCAAACACGATTTACCCTTCATAAAATCATGCTGACTGATGGATTGCGTTTTGACTTTCTAAATGTCCTGTTATTACTTCCTTAATAGTTTAGTTTAGTTTAGAGATACAGCACTGAAACAGGCCCTTCGGCCCACCGAGTCTGTGCCGAACATCAACCACCCATTTATACTAATCCTACACTAATCCCATATTCATATCACATCCCCACCTGTCCCTATATATTTCCCTACCACCTACCTATACTAGGGGCAATTTATAATGGCCAATTAACCTACAAGTGGTTTCTAACAATTTCCCAACAACAGACAAACTAACTGGTCTATAGTTTCCTACATTCTGCCTTCCTCCCTTTTTGAATAAGGGAGTTACATGAGCTTTTTCCCAATCCACTGGAACCTTTCCCGTATCCAGAGAATTTTGGATTATAACCCCTGGATCCACTATCTCCACTGCCACTTCCTTTAAGACCCTAGGATGTAGGCCATCAGGCCCTGGGGACTTGTCTGCCTTCAACCCCAATAGTTTTCTCAGTACTTATTCCCTAGTGGTGATGATTGTTCCAAGTTCCTCCCTTTCTATAACCTCTGCAATACCTGGTACTATTGGAGTGAGTGGCCGCCTTAATGTACCTTCAAAGCTCTCAAATGTAGGCCTTGCAGAATTTGGATGCCATCTTTTCTGCTGTCTTAAGCAGGATGACAGCTACTTTATCTATGGTCTTACAATGCACCAGATTACCCGCGGTCCCCTTCCCTGTAATATTACCTGTTCCTTTGGTATGTGAACTATTGAGATTCACAGGACTCAAAGTAATATCCAAAGAAAATGTGGGTTATTATAACCTAACTAGAACCATACATGTGGATACATAGCTACTACAGGAGCCACAACAATTCACATCTTACTGGGGCAGGCTCACAACTCCCTCGTCATGTGTGACACAATATCACTTCCTCTGGTGATCTTCACTTTCAACTTCTCAATGTCATCCCACAACACTGCCCCCCACCCCAAACATGTCACCCCATCTCATGGCCAAGTCTGTCTCTGCACAGGTGCAGATGGAGCAGTCTTTGGTGGGACTCTCAGACTCCAAAACCCAAGGGAGAAGGCCAACAGCATCTTAGCAATCAGGTAGGGATCTGAGCAGCCAGCCTCTACTTCTGCTGAAGCCACACAGGATGCATCACATCAAAGTGGTAAGAAGACAAGTTGAAGAAATTGTAATTCTCCAAGGGTATGCACACAGCAGTTTGACAGATTCTTATGTCAACTTTCTTTTTTACATCATGTCACATAAAATTTATTCATTAGCATACATCCACATCTTTCCAATTATTGCATCCTGAGTGCCAACTCATCTCTTTCACTTGTTTCATGATGAATGGGACCCGCAGGGCAAATGTGCAACAGAGGGATAAGAGGCTTAAGGACTCTTGAGTGCAAAGGGAAGGGTTGTCCTCGTGGTGGAAGCAGACTGCAGGATTTCATTTGTTGGAATTCACACTAGGTGAACCATCACAATTATTTTTTATTTGTTCATGGGATATGGGAGTCCCTGGCAGTAATCTAAGTGGCTGGTCTAGCATTGGGTGCCCTACCTTCATCCTCTTACTCCTCCTGCTCTGCTCTCAGTTTTCCTCATCCAAAGATGAGTGGCAAGACCCTTTGATCTCCTCCACCTGCATTCCTTTCTACTGTGCTATGTTGTGCAGGATACAGCATACGATCACCCTGGACACTCTTGCTGGCAAGTACTGAAGAGAACCTCCAAACCTATCAAGGCACCTGAAGCACATCTCCGACATTCCGATGGGTTGCCCAATGACACACTTGGTGGTCATGTGGCTTTCGTTCTAGTGCTCTTGCGTCTCCTTTGTGGGGTTCCTCACAGGTGTCACAAGTCAAGTTTGAAGTGGGTGACCCTCATCTCCTACAAGCCAACACTCATTATTCTTCCTGGAATAAAAGGTTTTGGGATGTTGGTCTGTTGCAGTATGAATGAATTATGATAGTTCCCAGGAAATCTGGTACAGTGAAGCATGAACCTCTTCTTGGGGTTTCAAACCAGCTGAAGGAATAATATCCCTACTTCATAAAAATTCCTTGCTGTGGTAGCAGTGCTCAGATTGTCATGTCTGTGCTGTCGATAGCATCCTGTACCTGGGTGAATTCAGCCCTGGAAAACAAACCATAAGTCGACTAGAAGATCTTGGATGTGTCACCGTTACAAGCCATGGAAGAATCCAGAGGTGAAAACGTTGAAGACGGTGGTCACTTATGCTGCCACAGTTAATGTGGGGCCACTCGGTCCAGCAGAGAGCAGATCTTCATGTAGAAGGCTGCAGTTATCTGCCACCACTTGACACAACCACCTCAGCCTGCAGAAGTACTACTCTTCTGAAAAGGTCAAGGAAGCTGAGCTCCTATCTGTAAACCCAATGAATGGTAATGCCTCCTGTGACCTCAGCTCCTCTCCTGTTCACCTCTCTCCTGAGCCTGTCTCTCTTGTGCACCTGTCTGCATCTGCACATACCTACTGTGCACATGTATCCTGTACAACACCCACTGTGTCTCTCCCGCCTGTGCATGTGTTGATCCCATTACAGCACATCATTGCTGCTGTGGATAGTGATGCTCTTCCTCTTCTGATCTGCTGTCAAACACATCCAAGGCACCTCCCATACTGATCTTATCAATTTGAAATCCTCAAAAAGGTTAAAAAAAAAGTTGTATCCACACAAGTTAAAAACAATTCCAAAACACCTCATTAATGTCTCTTTAATGACTTTAATTGCACCAATAAATGCTTGCCTGCACCCAATTATGAAATCCCCAACTGCGCATTAATGTTTCTTGCCGTTCCTTCGCTGTCGTTGGGTCAAAATCCTGGAACTCCCTTCCTAATAGCACTGTGGGTGTACCTACCCCACATGGACTGCAGCTGTTCAAGAAGGCTGCTCACCACCACCCTTGAGGGAAATTAGGGATGGGCAATAAATGCTGGCCTGGCCAGCGACACCCACATCTCATGAAACGAATTTTTAAAAATCCACTCCCAACACCCGTTCTTAAGGGTTATACAAACATTAGGAGTATGAATTAGGAGCAGGAGTACGCCATTCAGCCCCTTGAGCCTGCTCCACCATTTGATAAGATCATGGCTGATCTGATTGCAGCTTCAACTCTACTTTCATCTCCCTGCTGTAACCTTCAACTCCCTTGTCAAATCAAGCATCCATCTAAATCAGCCTTAAAAATATTCAATAACCCTGCCCCCAATGAGTGTGTAACCTACCAAGTCCCACACCACTGCTCTCATCACAGATCATCAACACATACAGTATTTCATCTTAACCCTAGTCCCATATATTACACAAGCTGTTATCTAGATCTATTCAAACATGCTTCAATTATTTATCTGTAGGACAAAGAGGAAAGTGTGAAGCTGCTTGTGCCCATTGTCTTTTGCTCCAGAACAGCGATTATTTTAAAATGCAGTTTGACAAAAGCATAGTTATGGCAAGGTATATCTTAAATTTGGATGACCATTACCAACTGGGGAGAACTTCCCTTCTCTTCAAATAGTGGCATGGAATCTTTTACCTGAGAGGGCAGACTCCCATAGCCTAGGAGAAGAGGTGTTTTTTTTTTAAGCATATTCTCCCTGTGAAGGAGTTGGGGGGTCACTAAATCAAAACCTAAAACCAAACACTGCCACAGTTCAAAACCTGGTGCATCATATTTGCACAACTTTCCAAACAAGGCCATGTTGTTGACTACACATTTTCTTTAATCCATTTCAAAAAGATTCATTAGAGATTGGAATGCTTTCCCACAGTGACTACTAAGGTATAGACTACAAGATCATTTCAAATTACTTGGAGTAGGAAGAATATAAAAGGCTGGGGAAAGAAAAAGAAATTAGATTCGGTGGCTAGGTCTAGTGGAACAGTCAGCACTGAGAAAAACACAATAAGCTGAATAGCCTCTTTCTTGTTTCAGCCTTGACTCAGTGTCACTCTCACTTCTGAATTGGAAGGTTTAAACCCAAGTCCAGACACTTGAGCAAATAATCTGGGCTGAAACTTCAGAGGTGCTGTCTTTCAGGTGGATGTAAAAGATCCCATGCCACTATTCGAAGAGAAGGGGCGTTCTCCCCAGTTGTCCTGGCTAAAAATATCCTTCAGCAAAAATCACTAAAAACATAGTGGGGGTTATTTTGCTCAAAGGGTGAAAACAGGTGCTAAATTGGTGCTGTTCTATTAAGATATGCCTGTTTGAAAGTCTGGTTACCATAATTTGAATTTTCCTGGATGTGCTAAACCAGATAGATGCAATTTTCGTGCAGCAGCCTATGTGGGCTTCTCACGCTCACTTCAACTGAACGTGTGGAGTATACTGGTCAGCACACAGTGAGTCGCTGCAGGATGGTTGATAGACTAAGTGAGAGGGCACACAGATTCTCAGACATGGCACTGGAGATCCTGGTGGAGGAGGTCCAGATGGGGAGGGGTGGCCTGTATCCACAGAAAGGAAAGACACCTCTTCACCCTCCAGTTTCTCTCTTCTGCAGCAGCTAGTGCTGCTCTGCCCAGCCTCATGCCTTCCTCCCCATTCTTCATTTGGACCAGGAAGATAGCAAGATACCCTTTCCCTTGCTGACTCCTATAACTGTCCAATAAGGTGGAGTAGCACAGCACTTACTCTTTTTAGGTAAAGTCCTTAGAGAATTAGAACAATAAATGTTGCCAGAGTGGTGCTGAAGTCTTGGTAAAGTGTCCCAGAAAGTTTCCCAGTATGTTTCAGAGATCCTCTTCAAACCTCCAGCAGCAAGTGAATGAAAACGTGAGTATCCCTTTAAGTAGCTCGAGACTCTCCACAACATGATGTTTAATCCCAATTCGGAGAAGGCATTTTTTCTTTGGCCTCTTTGTCTCGAGAGACAATGGGTAAGTGCCTAGAGGTGGTCAGTGGTTTGTGGAGCAGCGCCTGGCTATAAAAGGACAATTCTAGAGTGACAGACTCTTCCACGGGTGCTGCAGATAAAATTGGTTGGGGCTGTTACACAGTTGGCTCTCTCCTTGCAATTCTGTCTTTTTTCCTGCCAACTGCTAGGTCTCTTCAGCTCGCCACTCTTTAGCCCCGTCTTTATGGCTGTCTGCCAGCTCTGGCAATCACTGGCAACTGACTCCCACGACTTGTGATCAATGTCACAGGACTTCATGTTGCCTTTGCAGACATGGACGGCCAGTGACGAGCTCGCTGTACAATGCGTCCTTGGGGATCCTGCCATCTTCCATGTGGCTCTCATGGCCAAGCCATCTCAAGCGTCGCTGGCTTAGTAGGGTATATATGCTGGGAATGTTGGCCGCCTGTGTTGAAGATACGGTCCTGCCACCTGATGCTAAGGATTCTTTGGAGGCAGCGCAGATGGAATGAATTGAGGCATCGCTCTTGGTTGACATACATTGTCCAGAACTCGCTGCCATAGAGCAAGGTACTGAGGACACAGGCTTGAAACACTCGGACTTTTTTGTTCCGTGTCAGTGCGCCATTTTCCTACACCCTCGGCCAGTATGGACATAACAGCGGACGCCTTGCCCATGCGCTTGTTGATTTCTGCATCGAGAGACAGGTTACTGGTGATAATTGAGCCTAGGTAGGTGAACTCTTGAACCACTTTCAGTGCGTGGTCGCCGATATTGATGGATGGAGCATTTGACGTCCTGTCCCATGATGTTCATTTTCTTGAGGCTGACGGTTAGGCCAAATTCGCTGCAGGCAGCCGCAGTCCTGTCGATAAGTCTCTGCAGACACTCTTCGGTGTGGGATGTTAATGCAGCATCGTCAGCAAAGAGGAGTTCCCTGATGAGAACTTTCCGTACTTTGTTCTTCGCTCTTAGACGGGCATGGTTGAACAACCTGCCATCTGTTCTTGTGTGGAGGAAAATTCCTTCTTCTGAAGACTTGAACGCATGTGACAGCAGCAGGGAGAAGATCCCAAACAGTGTGGGTGCGAGAACACAGCCCTGTTTCACGCCACTCAGGATAGGAAAGGGTTCTGATGAGGCACCGCAATGCTGAACTGTGCCTTTTATATTGTCATGAAAATGAGATGATGATACTTAGTAGCTTTGGTGGATTTCCGATCTTTGCTAGTAAACTGAAGTGACCACGTCTGCTGACGAGCTCAAAGCCTTTGGTGAGATCTATGAAAGCAACGTCGAGGGGCATCTGTTGTTCGCGGCATTTCTCCTGTAGCTGGCGAAGGGAGAACAGCACGTCAATGGTGGATCTCTGCTCGAAAGCCACACTGTGCCTCCAAGTAGACACGCTCAGCCAGCTTCTGGAGTCTGTTTAAAACGACTTGAGCGAAGACTTTCCCCACTATGCTGAGCAGGGATATTCCACGGTAGTTGTTGCAGTCACCGCGGTCACCCTTGTTTTTTTTATTTAGAGATACAGCACTGAAACAGGCCCTTCGGCCCACCAAGTCTGTGCCGACCATCAACCACCCATTTATCCTAATCCTACACTAATTCCATATTCCTACCACATCCCCACCTGTCCCATATTTCCCTACCACCTACCTATACTAAGGTAAATTGACCATTATAAATTGCCCCATCAACCTGCAAGTCTTTTGTTCTTATAGAGGATGATGATATTGGTATCATGTATGCCCTGTGGTACTGCTCCCTCATCCCAGCACAGGCAGAGCAGTAACTTAGGATAGGCACTAACCACCAAAATGCCATGCAGCCTCCTTAATGAGTGTTAGCAGGCATTTTAAGTGGCAATCAGCCCCTTAATAAATATCCAAGTGGCTATTCCGAACACAGGCTTCAACTCCTTTATGAAGATGTTCTCTTGCGCTAAATCACCATTTCAGCTCAACACCTCATCTTGGCCACCTCAGAGACTCAGGTGCCTGAACATACTGCTGAAAATCAGCCCCATTATCTGGTCATTTATCTCATTGCTGTTTGTGAGATCTTGCTCTGTGCAAACTGCTTGCTGCATTTCCTACATTACAACAGTAACTGTGCTTCTAAAATACTTTATTGGCTGTGAGGAGCTTTGGGACAGCCTGAGGACATGAAAGGTGCTATATAAATGCAAGCTCATGCTTTCTTTCTGTGCCGTGGTTTCTGTACAAGTGAATATCAGGTGAAAGCTGCAGGAATGATAAAAAGCCCAGAACTTCCCTGCACTGCACACAAAAAATTCTCCTAAAATTCTGCAAACGATGCTACAGGGGGTCAATTAAGAGATAAGTATATGCATTATCACTGTACAGAATGCACTGTACAATGGGATTATCCATATTGCAATGCATTGCTTTGTTTGTGCATTCTTTAACTGGAATATAAAGGGGCCAGAATTTGCTGCCAATTAATTGGTAATTAAACTTGCCTCAAAGTTAGGACTAGTACTTAACAGCATAAGTACAAGTTTCATGATGAGATTTGTGTGCCTGCAATGCCAATCAACCCTCTCCAGCCCTGAAAGGGAACAACTGAAACTGCACAGTCTCACTCGTACAGCTAGTAAACGGAGAGATTTTGAAAATGTAAAATTAAAATTGTCATTTTTTTTCTTACTTTTCCTGTTTCATTTTCCTCTCTCCCTATCTTAATGCATTCATTCTTTCCCCCTCTTTGGCCTCGATATTAACCATCCTCAGGGTAAGAACATAAGAATTACTAGGAGTAGGCCTTCAAGCCTGCTCTACCATTCAATAGGATCATAACTGAGTTTTGACCTCAATTACGCTTTCCTGCCTGATCCACATCTCCCTCGATTCCCCTAGAATCCAAAAATCTCTCTCAGCCTTGAATATACTCAAGGACTGAGCATCCACAGCACTCTGAGGTACAGAATTCCAAAGATTCACAACCCTCTGAATGAATAAACTCCTCCTCACTAGTCTTAAATGATCAACCCCTTATCCTGAGACTATGCCCCCTAGTTCTAGAATCTCCAGCCAGGGGAAACAATCTCTTAGCAGCAACCCTGTCAAGCCCTCTCTGAAACCTATAAGATGCTATGAGATTTCCTCTCATTCCTCTAAACTTGAGTACAGGCCCAATCTACTCAACCTCTCTTCACAGGACAACCCTTTCATTCCAGGGATCAATCTAGTGAACTTTTGCTGCACACTTTAAGAAGGATGTGACGATCCTGAGGAGATTTATCAGAATGGTTCCAGGGATGACTGATTTTATTTACAAGGTTAGGTGAACATAGAAAATAGGAGCAGGAGTAGGCCATTCAGCCCTTCAAGCTTGCTCCGCCATTCATTATGATCATGGTTGATCATCCAACTCAGTAACCTGTTCCCGCTTTCCCCCCATATCCTTTGATCCCTTTAGACCCAACAGCTATATCTAATTCCTTCTTGAAAACATACAATGTTCTGGCCTCAACTGCTTTCTGTGGTAGCAAATTCCATAGGCTCACCACTCTCTGGGTGAAGAAATTTCTCCTCATCTCAGTCCTCAAAGGTTTACCCCATATCCTTAGACTATGACCTCTGGTTCTGGACTCCCCCACCATCGGGAACATCCTTCCTGCATCTACCCTGTCAAGTCCGGTTAGAATTTTATAGGTTTCCATGAGATCCCCCCTTCACTCTTCTGAACTCCAGCAAATATAATCCTAACCGACTTAATCTCTCCTCATACGTCAGTCCAACCATCCCAGGAATCAGTCTGAACAAAGAAAATTACAGCAAAGGAGCAGGCCCTTCGGCCCTCCAAGCCTGCGCCGATCCAGATCCTCTATCTAAACATGTCGCCTATTTTCTAAGGGTCTGTATCTCTTTTCTTCCTGCCCATTCATGTATCTGTCTAGATACATCTTAAAAGACGCCATCGTGCCCGCATCTACCACCTCCGCTGGCAACACGTTCCAGGCACCCACCACCCTCTGCGTAAAGAACTTTCCCCCCTAAACTTTTCCCCTTTCACTTTGAACTCGTGTCCTCTCGTAATTGAATCCCCCACTCTGGGAAAAAGCCTCTTGCTATCCACCCTGTCAATACCTCTCATGATTTTGTACACCTCAATCAAGTCCCCCCTCAACCTCCGTCTTTCTAATGAAAATAATCCTAATCTACTCAACCTCTCTTCATAGCTAGCGCCCTCCATACCAGGCAACATCCTGGTGAACCTCCTCTGCACCCTCTCCAAAGCATCCACATCCTTTTGGTAATGTGGCGACCAGAACTGCACGCAGTATTCCAAATGTGGCCGAACCAAAGTCCTATACAACTGTAACATGACCTGCCAACTCTTGTACTCAATACCCCGTCCGATGAAGGAAAGCATGCCGTATGCCTTCTTGACCACTCTATTTACCTGCGTTGCCACCTTCAGGGAACAGTGGACCTGAACCCCCAAATCTCTCTGGACATCAATTTTCCCCAGGACTTTTCCATTTTCTGTATAGTTCACTCTTGAATTGGATCTTCCAAAATGCATCACCTCGCATTTGCCCTGATTGAACTCCATCTGCCATTTCTCTGCCCAACTCTCCAATCTATCTATATTCTGCTGTATTCTCTGACAGTCCCCTTCACTATCTGCTACTCCACCAATCTTAGTGTCGTCTGCAAACTTGCTAATCAGTCCACCGATACTTTCCTCCAAATCATTAAAGTATATCACAAACAACAGTGGTCCTAGCACGGATCCCTGTGGAACACCACTGGTCACACGTCTCCATTTTGAGAAACTCCCTTCTACTGCTACTCTCTGTCTCCTGTTGCCCAGCCAGTTCTTTATCCATCTAGCTAGTACACCTTGGACCCCATGCGCCTTCACTTTCTCCATCAGCCTGCCATGGGGAACCTTATCAAACGCCTTACTGAAGTCCATGTATATGACATCGACAGCCCTTCCCTCATCAATCAACTTTGTCACTTCCTCAAAGAATTCTATTAAGTTGGTAAGACATGACCTTCCCTGCACAAAACCATGTTGCTCATCACTGATAAGCCCATTTTCTTCCAAATGGGAATAGATCCTATCCCTCAGTATCTTCTCCAGCAGCTTCCCTACCACTGACGTCAGGCTCACCAGTCTATAATTACCTGGATTATCCCTGCTACCCTTCTTAAACAAGGGGACAACATTAGCAATTCTCCAGTCCTCCGGGACCTCACCCGTGTTTAAACCGGTAAACTGGTAAACCTTCGCTACACTCCCTCTTTAGCAAGAACATCCTTCCTCAGATAAGGAGACCAAAACGGCACACAATATTCCAGGTGTGGCCTCACCAAGGCCCTGTATAATTGCAGCAAGACATCCCTGCTCCTGTACTCAAATCGTCTTGCTATGAAAGCCAACACACCATTTGCCTTTTTTACTGCCTTTTGCACCTGCATGCTTACCTTCAGCGACTGGTGTACGAGAACACCCAGGTCTCGTTGCATATTCCCCTCTCAGTTTATGGCCGTTCAGATAATAATCTGCCTTCCTGTTTTTGCTACCAAAGTGGATAACCTCATTTATCCACATTATACTCCATCTGCCATGCATTTGCCCACTCACTCAACTTGTCTAAATCACCCTGAAGACTCTCTGCATCCTCCTCACAACTCACCCTCCCTTTTTTGTCATCTGCAAATTTGGAGATATTGCGTTTAGTTCCCTAATCTAAATCATTAATATATATTGTGAATAGCTGGTTGGTTGAATAGGTTGGAGAAGCTGGGGTTGCTCTCTTTGGAGCAAAGGAGATTGAGGGGAGATTTGATAGAGGTTCACAAGATGACAGGTTTGAATAGGGTAGACAAAGAATAACTATTCCCATTAGAAGATGGTACAAGGTCTAGGGGACACCAGATTTAAGGTTTTGGGCAACAGATGCAGAGGGAATGCGAGGAAGAATTTTTTTTTAATGCAGCAAGTAGTATTGACCTGGAACTCGCAGTCTAGGAGGGTGGTAGAAGCAGAGACAATGAATGATTTCAAAAGGAAATTGGACAGGCACCTGAGGGAAATAAACTTACAGGGCTGTAGGGATATAGCCGGGGAGTGGGACTGATTGAATTGCTCTGTGGAGAGCTGGCATGGACTCAATGGGCTGAATGGCCTCCTCCTGTGCCATTAAGACTCTAAGACTATGACCCCCCTCCAAGGCACATATCCTTCCTTAGATAAGGAGACCAAAACTCTGCAGTTGTCCAGGTGTGGTCTCAACAAAGCCCTCTACTATGTAGCAAGACTTCCTTACTCTTGTATTCTAATCCCCTTGAAATAAGTCGGAGTTAAGGCCACAATCAGATCTGCCATAATCTTCTTGAATGGTGGAGCAGACTCAAGGGGCCGAATGGCCTACTCCTGCTCCTATTTATGATTTTATGATCTTATAACATGCCATTTGCCTTCCCAGTTGTTTGCTGTACCTGTATTCTAACTTCCTGTGTTGCACGTACAATGACATCCAAACCTCTGCAGACATCAACATTTAAAAGTTTCTCCCCATTTAAAAAAACGGCTTTTCTATTCTTCCTACCCAAAGTGAATAACCTCACATTTTCCCACATTATACTCCATCTGGCAGCTTTTTGTGCACTTACTTAACCCGTCTATATCCCTTTGTAGCCTCCGTGTCCTCCTCATAACTCACTGTCCCACCTAGCTTTGTATCATCAGCAAGCATGAATACATTACTATCAGTACCTTCATCTAAGTCATTAATACAGATTGTAAAAAAACTGAGGCCCCAGCACTGATCCTTGCAGCACTCCACTAGTTACAGCCTGCCAATTTGAAAATGTCCCCTCCATCCCTACTGTCTGCTTTCTGTATGTTAACCAATCTTCCATCCATGGTAATATATTATCCCCAACCCCATGAGCCCTTATCTTGTGTAATACCTTTTATGTGGTACCCTGTTGAATTCCTTTTGGAAATTCAAATATACTACATCCACTGGTTCCCCTCATCTACTCTGTTAGCTATACCCTCAAAAAACATAATAAATTTGTCAGACACGATTTCCCTTTCATAAAAGCATGTTGACTGCCCAATCATATGATGATTTTCTAAGTGCCTTGTTAACCATTGAATACATTCCAGCATTTTCCCAACAACCGATGACAGGCTAACCAGCCTGCAGTTCATTATTTTTTCACTCCCTCCTTTCTTGAACAAAGATGTTACATTTGCTACCAAAAGGAAATTTTGGAATATCACAAGCAGTGCATCCACTATCTCTAAGGCCACCTCTTTCAGAGCCCTAGAATGTAGGTCATCAGTTCCAGGGATTTGTCAGCTTTTAGTCCCTTTTCTCTAGTACTTTTCCTCTACCGATATGAATTACTTTAAGTTTCTCAAATAGCAGATGTCAGGGTTAAAAATTAAAGAATAGGGGAACATATCCCCAACCTGCTAAATTTGCTTCTGTTGCAGTTTTTAAAGGATTCACGGTGCTCGAGTGCCCCACCATGGAGAGTGGCACATCTCATTAATTTAATTAAATTAGGCTCCCACTCTACAGTTGGGATCCGAATTTAAATTTTACAGATGCTGCGCAGGTTTCCTAGCATCCTTTGGCGTCCTCTCTGCCAACATGGATTCCAGTTCCGAAGAAGGGTCACTGACCCGAAACGTTAACTCTGCTTCTCTTTCCACAGATGCTGCCAGACCTGCTGAGTGAATCCAGCATTTCTTGTTTTTGGATTCTCGTTGGCCCTTGTCACAATCACCGACGTCCTCCCCCAGCTCTGATCTCTCCCTCCCTCCCGCTAAGCCCCGATTTCTTGTTCCTTCCCTCCCTCCTTATGAATGCCAGGAACCATCCCAACTATGGTCTCCAGTTGCTGTTGCTCAAGGAAGAGTCCCAGAAATGAATCTGGAATTCAAGGACAATACTGCATGGTTGGCAACCCTACAACTGCAAAGGGTATCTCAGGAGCTACAGCAATACTTGTTCTATTCCCTTTTGAAAGGATCAGTGAAGTGGTGGGAACAGTGTTAGTGGCCGGAATGGCAGCAGCTAAATGACATGCAAATCACATTAAGTTGTTTAAATAATGTTTTACAGTCATGAGAAATTTGTATAAATATTTTGATTGGAGCCTCGTCTGCACAAGGGAATGGAGGTAGAAATGGCAATGGTTTGTGAATTTTGAGGCTGCTGAATTCAAGGCTACTGATAGCAACATGGTTTGTTAATCAATCAACTGGTCAACAGCATAATAACTTGTATTTATATAGGAACATAGAAACAGGAGTAAACCATTTAGCCCCTCAAGCCTAATCTGTCATTCAGTGAGATCATGACTGATCACTGACCTAACTCAATATAACCCCCTTTGCTACTTATTCTTTAAAATTTTTGGTTAACAAAAATCTATCAATCTCAGTTTTAAAAAAACAATTGACTCAGTATCAATTGCCTTTTGCAGAAGAGTGTTCCAAACTTCTGCCACCCTTTTTGTGTAGAAATGCTTCCTAACTAGACTCCTGAAAGGCCGGCTATAAATTTTAGATAATACCAGCTAGCCCTAGACTCTCCAACCAGCAGCAATGATTTTCCACACAAGACTTTCTCTCTATTTACCCTATCAGTTGGCCAGCCTCCTGTCATCGGGGCAGATGCGCTGATAAACAGCGGCGGGCAAGGGAAATCGGACGGTTCTGAGGGAAAGTTCCACTCCGTCCTGCTCGAGTGATGCAGCACCTGGAGCGGGGATGGAAGCACCATGGGATTTCAAGCTGTTCTCAATCCTCCTGCAGAGTGTCTTCTCCTTCTTCTTCTGCAGCGAGTTCGCCCAAACTGGAGCAGCGACGACATGAGGGTGACCATCTTCAAAATCCTCATCGGCTGGCTGGTCTGCAGCCTGTTGGCTATTCACATGGCCTGGAAGTTTTATCGGACCACAGTCAATGACATGTACTACAGGCAAGGTGCATGAACGTTTTGGAGGTTGGGGAGGGGGTCACTTTCTAATTTTACAATACTCTGACCGAGTCAGTGTTCCTGGCATCAAGTTCGAGCTGCTGCGAATGAAAGCTTAGGGGTTCTTAACTTTGAGGAACAAGTGACCAGAAACATTAACAAAGTGCATTGCTTAAGTTTCTGTGTTGCTGCTCGCATGTAAAGAGGCTGCTCTGGATTGGATCATGTCCTATTTGACTCTTTTCACCAGTGGAATTTGTTGTGAGACTTGACCCTCTTTTTAAAAAGAGTATTTTCAATGGCTTGTAATCTCCATCTCCCCTCCCTTTTCTGAAGATGGTGATTTGTGTACAGGTCTAAGAACATTGCTAAACTTTGCTAACATCATTGCTAACAACCTTGTGGGCGTCTCGGAAGAGACCAAGGCTAAGGGAATAAACACGAACAAAAAATCCAGAGCGGAACCCCGAAGGCGACCATGTGTCACCTTTGGCATGTTTCCAGCAGTTCCTGCAGCCATACCGGTGCCAAACGTCGTGCTCTGCACTTCTTTGGACCCCACCAGGAAGGCCGAGACAGGGGTTTTGACGCTTGGGCAACTCACAACCTCCATACATCTGCCCAGGTATGCGCCACAGAGAGGTCACTCCATAGTCACCTCACAGCGACCAAAACAACACAGAAGGCAGCACTTACGGGTTATAAGTCTAGCTCAATTAGCGTAGAGATTGGGCGCCACGGGTTGCCTTTGTCGGTGGGAGAGGTCATCGCATCTCACTGGACAGCTACCGCCTGCCTCAAACCGGGCAGCCCCCAGTCAGTAAGATTCTGCCCGCCACAGTCCACCTGCTTCATTGGGTGCTTGGAGTTCAGGGTCATTGCCTGCAAAGTGGGCTGCAACACCACCACCAAACAGCACGACACAAAAAAGGAAAGCAGGTACCAGCCCTTCGTTTTGCAAGCTGGAATGACAGAACTATGGGTCCTGGCCTGTCGGAAGACCTTACACAAATCAACGATTCTTGGAAGACCACCATCATTAACAACGAGCTCAGCAGACTCAATGTGGACATTGCAGCACTTCAGGAGACACGCCTCCCTGCGAGCAGATCTCTAAGAGAGCAAGACGACACCTTCTTCTGGCAGGGTAGGGATCCTGAAGAGCCAAGACAGCATGGAGTGGGCTTCGCCATCAGAAACTCTTTGCGCAGCATGATAGAGCCACCTTCAAATGGCTCAGAACGCATACTGTCCATCCGACTGCTCACCGCCTCTGGTCCAGTACACCTACTCAGCATCTGTGCTCCAACACTCTGCTCCCCACATGAAGCTAAAGACCAGTTCTATGAGGAACTCCATAATATCATTAGCAGCATCCCCAATACCGAACATCTATTCCTGCTGGGGGACTTCAATGACAGGGTTGGGGCCGACCATGACTCATGGCCCTCCTCCCTTGGGCGCTATGGCATTAGAAGGATGAATGAGAATGGACAGAGACTGCTTGAGTTGTGTTCCCATCACAACCTCTGCATCACCAACTCGTTCTTTCATACTAAGCCCTGTCACCAGGTTTCTTGGAGGCACCCAAGATCACGCCATTGGCACCAGCTGGACCTCATCGTCACAAGGCGAGCCTCTTTAAACAGCATTCAAATCACACGCAGCTTCCACAGTGCGGACTGTGACACCAACCATTCCCTGGTGTGTAAGGTTAGAATCAAACCAAAGAAGCTGCATCACTCCAAGCAGAAGGGCTGCCCGCGCATCAACACTAACAGAATTTCTTATCCACGGCTGTTACATAAGTTTCTAAATTCACTTGAAAAAGCCCTTTAAAACACTCCTACAGGGGATGCAGAGACTAAGTGGGCCCACATCAGAGACGCCATCTATTACTCACCAATGACCACCTATGGCAAACGTGTGAAGCAGAATGCAGACTTGTTTCAATCTCACTTTGAAGAGCTGGTCACAGGCTTTGGTGAGATCTATGAAAGCAACGTCGCGGGGCATCTGTTGTTCGCGGCATTTCTCCTGCAGCTGGTGAAGGGAGAACAGCATGTCAATGGTGGATCTCTCTGCTCGAAAGCCACACTGTGCCTCCGGGTAGACACGCTTAACCAGCTTCTGGAGCCTGTTTAAAGCAAAGACTTTCCCCACTATGCTGAGCAGGGAGATTCCACGGTAGTTGTTGCAGTCACCGCGGCCACCCTTGTTCTTATAGAGGGTGATGATATTGGCATCGCGCATGTCCTGTGGTACTGCTCCCTCGTCCCAGCACAGGCAAAGCAGTTCATAGAGTGCTGAGAGTATAGCAGGCTTGGCACTCTTGATTATTTCAGGGGTAATGCCGTCCTTTCCAGGGGCTTTTCCACTGGCTAGAGAATCAATGGCATCACTGAGTTCCGATTTTGTTGGCTGTTCGTCCAGCTCATCCATGACTGGCAGAGACCGGGCTGCATTGAGGGTGGTCTCAGTGACAACATTTTCCCTGGAGTACAGTTCTAGGTAGTGCTCCACCCTGCGGTCCATTTGCTTGCGTTGGTCAGTGATCCTGTCCCCTGATTTAGATTTGAGGGGGGCGATCTTCTTGATGGTTGGCCCAAAAGCTCTCTTGATGCCATCATACATTCCTCTGATGTTTCCGGTGTCGGAGGCCAGCTGAATATGACTGCATAGGTGTTGCCAGTAGTCATTTGAGCAGCCTGGCTGTTCTTTTGTGCAGCACTTCTAGCGGCTTTAAGTGCTTCAGATGTTAACTCGCTGGGGGCTTTCTTGTAGTTCAACAGTGCAATACGCTTAGCGGCTATGACAGGTTCCAGCTCTTCAAAGTGAGATTGAAACCAATCTGCGTTCTGCTTCACACGTTTGCCATAGGTGGTCATTGGTGAGTCATGAGATGGTGCCTCTGATGTGGGCCCACCTAGTCTCTGCATTCCCTGTAGGAGTGTTTTGAAGGGCTTTTTCAAGTGAATTTAGAAACTTATCTAACAGCTGTGGATAAGAAATTCTGCTAATGTTGATGAGCGGGCGGCCCTTCTGCTTGGAGTGATGTAGCTTCTTTGGTTTGAGTCTAACCTTGCTGCAGACCAGGGAGGGTCGGTGTCACAGTCCGAACTGTGGAAGCTGCGCGTGATTTGAACGCTGTTTAAAGAGGCTCGCCTTGTGACGATGAGGTCCAGCTGGTGCCAATGACGTGATCTTGGGTGCCTCCAAGAAACCTGGTGACAGGATTTAGTATGAAAGAACGAGTTGGTGATGCAGAGATTGTGATAGGTTCACAACTCAAGCAGTCTCTGTCCTTCTCATTCATCCTTCCAATGCCATAGCGCCCAAGGGAGGAGGGCCATGAGTCATGGTCAGCCCCAACCCTGGCATCAAAGTCCCCCAGCAGGAATAGATGTTCGGGATTGGGGATGCTACTAATGATATTATGGAGTTCCTCATAGAACTGGTCTTTAACTTCAGATGGGGAGCAGAGTGTTGGAGCACAGATGCTGAGTAGGTGTACTGGACCAGAGGCGGTGAGCAATCGGATGGACAGTATGCGTTCTGAGCCATTTGAAGGTGGCTCGATCATGCTGAGCAAAGAGTTTCTGATGGCGAAGCCCACTCCACGCTGTCTTGGTTCTTCACGATCCATACCCTGCCAGAAGAAGGTGTAGTCTTGCTCCCTTAGAGATCCGCTCGCAGGGAGGCATGTCACCTGAAGTGCTGCAATGTCCACATTGAGTCTACTGAGCTTATTGTTAATGATGGTGGTCTTCCGAGAATTGTTGATTTGTGTAGGGTCTTCTGACAAGCCAGGACACATAGTTCTGACATTCTCGCTTGCAAAACAAAGGGCTGCTACCTTCTTTCCTTTCTTTGTCGTGCTGTTTGGTGCGGTGTTACAGTCCACTTGTTGGGCAGTGACCTTGAGCTCCAAGCACCCATTGAAGCAGGTAGATTGAGGCGGGACAGAACCTTACTGACCAGGGGCTGCCCGGTTTGAGGCAGGTGGTAGCTGTCCAGTGAGATGCGATGACCTCTCCCACCAACAAAGGCAACCTGTGGCGCCCAATCTCTACGCCAATTGAGCTGGACTTACAACCCGTAACTGCCGCCTTCCGTGTTGTTGTGGTCACTGTGAGGCGAAGGGGAGCTGGAAAGGGGTGTTACGACGGCGTCCCCCACAAATACAGCCTCAGTCTTGTCGGCTGCCAGACCTTCGAAGATCTTTGAGATCAGGATTGGCTGCAATATTCTTATCTTTTCCCCATAAAACCCTAGGAGGGAAAGCATCTGGTCCTGGGAATTTGTCACTCTATAATGCCAATATTTTCTTAATTACTGTTATTTAGTTTACTTTAATTTTGGTGAGTCCCTGTCTCTGATTCAATATTAGTTTCCTTGGGATGTCTGGCATGCTCTCCTCTTGCTCTACTGTAAATACTGATGCGTAGGAAAATAGGACATAGGAAGGTAAGTATTCAACGTATCCATTTCCTTATTTTACGGACAAGATCACCATTATCAGTTTTCAAGGGGCCCACATTGCTCCTGACCACCATCTTTTACCAAATACAATTGTAAAAGTTTGTATTAATTTTGATATTCCTTGCAAGTTTTTGATTCTCTCTTTTTGTAGCTCTTATTATCTGTTTTGTCACCTTTTGCTGCTCTTTGTATCAGAGTTACCGGGTTTGTGCTTTTCTTTGCATTTTTTATGCTTTTTCTTTTATTTTTAAGTTGTGGTGCAGTGGTTAGCACCGGGGCCTCACAGCTCCAGCGACCCGGGTTCAATTCTGGGTACTGCCTGTGTGGAGTTTGCAAGTTCTCCCTGTGTCTGTGTGGGTTTCCTCCGGGTGCTCCGGTTTCCTCCCACAGCCAAAAGACTTGCGGGTTGATAGGTAAATTGGCCATTATAAATTGCCTCTAGTATAGGTAGGTGGTAGGGTAATATAGGGACAGGTGGGGATGTGGTAGGAATATGGGATTAGTGTAGGATTAGTATAAATGGGTGGTTAATGGTCGGCACAGACTCGGTGGGCCGAAGGGCCTGTTTCAGTGCTGTATCTCTAAATCTAAATCTATCACGAGCCATGGCTTTTGTTTTGGCAAGTACAGCTCTTGCATTTTTGGGGTTTAAACTGGTTCTGTACCAGGTTAAATTCTTTTTTGAACACCTCCCACTGATCTTCTGTTGTTTTACCCATTAACTGTCCAGCTACTCCTCCCTCTCCCTTATGTGACAGAGCGACTCCAACTCTCACTCCAACTCAGTGACTGAGCCAGAGAAATTCAAGATGGAGACATTGACTGCTGACATGTTCACTTGGGACAGTTTCGCTCTCCACAAACCCCCACACAACTAGACACACAACCTAAGCCATATCTTAGTCTATGTCTTTGGTGTCACCCATGGCTCAGTTGGTAGCGCTCCTACCTCTGAGTCAGAAGGTTGTGGGTTCAAGTCCCATTTCAGCACTGGAGCATAAAAATCCAAGCTGATACTTTGTGCTGCACTGTCAGAGATGCCATCTTTCAAGGCCCCGTCTGCCCTCTCATGATGAAAGTAAAACATCCCATAGTACTATTACGAGGAGGAACAGAGGAGTTATCCCTGGTGCCCTGACCAATAACAGATGGTCTTGTTATTGTAATAGTGCTGTTTGAGAAAGCTTTCTGTGCACAAATTGGCTGTCACATTTCCGGTGACTGCACTTAAAAGAAGTATTTCATCGGCTGAATATTTCAATGGCTGTAAGTTGCTTTGGGACTTCCTGGTCATGAATAAATACAAGTCTGTCTTTATTTTATATCTACTTTTTAATCTGTTGTAAGTTTGCTTTTACACAGTAACTTGCAATAAGCACTGAAGCTCTGGACAACATTTTAAATACTTACTGCCTCAAGCTTATATGTATCACTACAAATATTGAACGCAAAAGCAGCACCTTCTTCCCCCTCTGAACCAAATTCCCACCAACACCAAATTCACACTCTACTTACGATGCACTCCATTTATGCCAACTCTGTGCAACCACTCTGTGCGTCAGCAGATAACTGCTTACTTTTATACACTTTTACAAGCTGCACCCAAGTTATTGTGCCTTTAGTTTAGAAAAATAATCCAAGGTGCTTCACAGAGGCGGAATCAGATAGAAATGGAGGCCAAGCCAAACGAGATATTACGAGGAGTGACCAAAGGCTGGTTCAAACAGGTGAGCTTTAAAAGTCTTCTAGGAGAATAGGGTGTTGGAATGGGTGATGTTTAGGGAGGGAATTCTAGAGCATGGAACCGAGGCAGCTGAAGCCAATGCTCTCGATAGTGGGATGGAGGGACGCACAAGGCCAGAGTTGGCAGAATAAAGTGGATGCACGCTTGCAAAAGATTAGAGGAAGAGAGAGAGTGAGGCCATATAAAAAATTTAAACATAAGGAAGTGCATTTTAACTTTGAGGAATTGGGCGATCAGGAGCCAATGTAGGTCAGTGCTGACGGGGATGATTAGAGATACAGCACTGAAACAGGCCCTTCGGCCCACCGAGTCTGTGCCGAACATCAACCACCCATTTCTGCTAATCCTACACTAATCCCATATTCCTACCAAACATCCCCACCTGTCCCTATATTTCCCTACCACCTACCTATACTAGTGACAATTTATAATGGCCAATTTACCTATCAACCTGCAAGTCTTTTGGCTTGTGGGAGGAAACCGGAGCACTCGGAGAAAACCCACGCAGACACAGGGAGAACTTACAAACTCCACACAGGCAGTACCCGGAATGATGGATCAGCAGAACTTGATGTGGGATAGGATACAGAAAATCAATAGCTATCTGGATACTAATGACATCAAGGGATATGGAGATAGCATGGGAAAGTGGCGTTGAGGTAGATGATCAGCCATGATCTAACTGAATGGCGGAGAAAGCTTAATGGGCTGAATGGCTTACACCTGTTCCTATGTTCCAGAAATCAGAGTTTTGGGTCAAGATAATATTCACAGAGGCTGATGTGTGAGAAGACTGCCAGGAGGGTATTGGATTTGCCAATTCTGGAGGTAATAAAGCTATGTAGGGAGGACTTAGCAGCAGAAAGAGAAAGGATGAAGATGGGAAATGTTAGAGGTAGAAGTAGGCAGTTTTTCTTCTGAAGTCAATGAGGTCAGAAGCTCAGCTTGGGTTGACTAGGATGCTAAAATTGTGTACAGTCTGGTTTAGCCTGACACAGTAATCCTGAAGAAAGATGGCATCAGTAACAAGGGCTCAGAGTTTGCGACAGGGACCGAAAATAACGATTTTAGGCTTCTCAATGTTTAATTGGAGGAAATTGGGGACTATGCAAGCCCAGGTGTCATATTACATCACAGAAAGAAGAGCTGGTATGGGAAGAAATGGTGAAGAGGTAAAGATGGGTATCACTGGAGTATATGTGGAAGCTGATCACAAGTCTGTGGATGATATTGCCGAGGAGCAATATGTAGATGAGGAAGAGGAGGAGCCAAGAAGGTTCCTTAGGGGATTCTACAGGTAATGGTGGAGGGAAAGAGAAGTCATTGCAGGGGAAGCTATGGCTACAATTGGATTGGTAAGAATGGAGCCAATTGAGGGATAATTCCACCGAGCTGGAAAGCCAAGGAGAGGTTTTGAAAGAAAGTTGCGTAATCGACTGTTAAAGAATAAAGACAAGTCCTAGAAGGTTGAGGAAGGTTATCGAACCATTATCGCAGCAATAGGCAACGTCATTTGTGTTTGATTATGGTGGGCCTGTTGCAGCAGCAAGGTGGAAACCTGATTGGAGAGATTCAAACAGAGAATGATGGGCATGGTTCTGCAAGGCAACAATATACTCGAGGAATAAAAACAAGAAATGCTGGAAATACTAAGCAGGTCTGGCAGCATCTATGGAGAGAGAAGCAGAGTTAATGTTTCAGGTCAGTGACCCTTCATCAATGAAGGCCCCAAACACTCCTTTCAGGTGAAGCAACGATTTACTTGTACTTCTTTTAATTTAGTAGTCTGTATTCGCTGCTCAAAGTGCGGTCTCCTCTACATTGGCGAGATCAAACGCAGACTGGGTGACCGCTTTGCGGAACACCTCCGCTCAGTCGATATGCACGACCCCGAGCTTCCGGCTGCTCGCCATTTCAACACCCCCCACCCCCTCTCTAATCTCTGTCCTGGGATTGCTGCAGTGTTCCAGTGAATATCAATGCAAGCTCGAGGAACAGCATCTCATTTACTGATTAGGCATGCTACAATAATTTCAGAGCATGACGGGCCCCCTTTTTTATTTTTATTGTTTATTTTATTCTAGTTTGTTTAGTTTGTTTCTACTGTGCCTACCCACTGTTTTTTTTAATATTTATGCTTTGAACCAGGGCTATTTATTTTACAGTCAATTGACACCCTCTCTGTACTAATGCTTTGTCTTTCACCACACCATTAACATACTGTTTGCCTTTGCTCCATGACATTCTGGTCAGTTATTCTCTGTGACCTTGTCCTATCAACACCTTTTTTGTTATCTCTTGCCCCACCCCCGCTTTACTTGCTTAAAACCTTTTACATTTCTAATATTTGTCAGTTCTGAAGACAGGTCACTGACCTGAAACATTAACTCTGCTTCTCTCTCCACAGATGCTGCCAGACCACCTAAGTATTTCCAGCATTTCTTGTTTTTATTTCAGATTTCTAGCATCTGCAGTATTTTGCTTTTATTAATATACTCAAGGACTTGAGATGAAAGGGATACTGGAGATGGAGTGGTTGTTTGCATACACAGGTGGTCAAGGGTGATTTTTTTTTGAGAAGGGAGCTGAGATGGCAATTTTGAAAGGGCTGGGGTGGGGTGCAGTGACTCGCTGTTCAAAATTCAGCTAGTATGCAGGTCAGGAAGGGAAGTTGAGTAGTCAGCACTTTAATAGCAATGGGGTCAAGGGAACACAAGATAAGTTTCACTGACAAGATAAGCTCGGAGAAGACATGGCAACAAATGGTGTAAGAAACCTAGGGTGGGGTTTGGCTCAATGGAGGGAACAGCAGAGGCAGATAAACAGATGGTCTCAGTTTTGGTAGTAAAAAAATTCATGAGCTTCTTGCACTTGTTTTTAGATGTGAGAGCAGAGGGGACAGGGGAACGAAGTTAAAGAAGGATTTGTAGTGGAGAAAAGAAGCTGATGATCCTGGAATCATGAGTCATTTTGGCAGAGGCCGGATGGCACTTGATATCATCCAGTCAGATCTGGTGATGCACAGCGGCACAGTGGTTAGCACCGCAGCCTCACAGCTCCAGCAACCCGGGTTCAATTCTGGGTACTGCCTGTGTGAAGTTTGCAAGTTCTCCCTGTGTCTGTGTGGGTTTCCTCCAGGTGCTCCAGTTTCCTCCCACATGCCAAAGACTTGCAGGTTAATAGGTAAATTGGCCATTATAAATTGCCCCTAGTATAGGTAGGTGGTAGGGAAATATAGGGACAGATGGGGATGTCGTAGGAATATGGAATCAGTATAGGATTAGTATAAATGGGTGGTTGATGGTGGGCCGAAGGGCCTGTTTCAGTGCTGTATCTCTAAATAATAAAAAATAAAAAATAAATAAGTTGTGCACTTCTTGGAATTGAGGGACTGAAGATGGGCCCATTCCAAGGGAAGCTAGGCTGGGACATTGTAAAGGTTTTGCTGAGAATAAAAGGCATCAAAAGTGGAGGTGAGGGAATAGTTGAACAAAATCGGCAGCTGCAGAAGTACTATAGTGAAAGAAGGGTGAAAGGCTAGGTAGTTGTAAGTTCAAGATCACAGTTATAAATTTTTCCAGCAGTGGATGCAGAAGAAAGTGAGATTGAAAGGTGTACTGGGTTGCGGGTGGTGCAGTCAGACATGGTCTTCTCAGGTGATTGAGACCATGGGAGTAGAGAAACCAGGAGATGGCAAGGTCAAGGGAATGACCATGAAGACACATAGTAGAGTTGTACAGAAGGGTTTCGGGAGGACAGTGAATTTAGACAATAGGGGGCTAGGGGAGGTGATATGGAAATTGAAAACAGCAAGGATAAGGAGTCACTCAGTACAGAGGCTGTGGAAGAAAAAGGAGACAGATATTGCAAGATGGGGCTCGAGGGGGGAGTGGAGTGGTAGACAATAAAGGATTTAGATGAGAGGGCAAGGAACAAGGTAAAGTGTTCGGAGGGAAATATGCCAAAAGGGGAGACTTTGATAGGGGGCAAGTTTCAGGATATTAATGTAATCACCCACAATAAGGTAGTGGATGGCAAGAGTTTTGTTCACAAGTGAATGAATATTCTGGAGGGAAATTTGGAGATGGGCCATGATTGCTGAACAGCTGACACAGCCAATGTGGACAGGAGTGGGTGTGGCGAGCAGGATGAAAATAAGATTGGCCCCAAAGTTCACTGGGCAGGATGATCAGTGAGATAGAGAGAGGAGGTTAAAACAGGCAGTTGGGTTTCTGCTCGTGAAGAGGCAACAAGTGCCTCGATGGGCCCATCAGGGAATATTGAGAGAGGTACAGAGGATAGCTGCACACTTATCCGAAGAGTATTCAAGCCTGGGATGGTGCAGTAGATTAAGCAGACAGAGTAATAGTGAAGGGTTCCGAAGAAGGGTCACTGACCCGAAACGTTAACTCTGCTTCTCTTTCCACAGATGCTGCCAGACCTGCTGAGTGATTCCAGCATTTCTTGTTTTTGTTTCAGATTTCCAGCATCCGCAGGATTTTGCTTTTATAATAGTGAAGGGTTGTTGCAAGGATGAGATGACAAAGTACTGCAGAAAGGAATGAAAGGTGGCATGTCTGGGTGACAGAAAGGAAAGAAAATACGAGAGAAAGACCAAGCAGAAAAAGGAGAGATAGAAGCAATGGAGTTGAGTGGGGATTGGCAGCCAAAATGCGCAAGTGATGAATGGACACAAGGAATTCAGGTTACATTAGCATGGCAGGGATTAGGAAAGACATGTCAGTTATAGGCAGAAGATAGGGAGATGATATGAAGGAGCCCAAAGTTGAACTTGAAAGCCCTGTGTCGGGATGGAGTTGATCTGTACATTGTATGAAGTCCAAATTCAGAGGCAATTATGAATATGGAGTGGATCCAGGAGCTGTTGGAGTGGCAAGGTATCAGCTGGTGGAGGTTATGCAGTAGAATCAAGGCATATGCTGATCCAGGGATTTAGCAGAAATGCATATAGTGACCCGAATTCTCTGCATTATAAACTTCTATACAATTCCATGTAATTTTTTTTCACCAACAGCCAGATATGTTGGGGGAGGAAGGAAAGAGTGAATGTGGCGGGGTGTGGGGGCAGGAACAGGAGGAGAAGCAATGCGCAGCAGCGGCTCCAATACCAGCAAAGGAGTGAGACACAGCAAGGTTGGAACTTGAAAGGATCAAAAGCAATGATTACAATTTCGACCAATAGAATGCAAGTCTACAGATGCTGTGTTGTGGCTTTCCAATGCACTGACAGACCTCAGTTACAACATAATAACAACAACTTGCATTTATAAACTACCTTTAATGCAGTAAAATGTCCTAAGGTACTTCACAGGAGTAGTATCAAACAAAATTTAACACTGAAGCACATAAGGAACTATTAGGGAAGATGACCAAAAGCTTAGTCAAAGAGGTAGGTTTTAAGGAGTGTCTTAAAGGAGGAAAGAGAGATAAAGATAGAGAAGCAGAGAGGTATCGGGAGGGATGTTCAGAGCCTAGGGCCCTGGCAGCGGAAAACATGGCCACCAAAGGTGGAGCAATTAAAATCAGGGATGCACAAGAAACCAGAACTGCAGCAGTGCAGATACTTCATAGGGGTTGTATGGTTGGAGGAGATTGCAGAGATAGGGATGAACACAATCATGGAGGGATTTGAAAACAAGGGTGAGCATTTTAAAATTGAGATGTTGCTTAACCGAGCCAATATAGATCAGTAAACACAAGGATGATAAATGAATAGGATTTGGAGTGAATTCCAACACAGGCAGCAGAGTTTTGGATGACCTCAAGTTTATGGAGGGTGAAAAATGGGAGGCCGGCCTGGACAGCATTGGAATAGTCAAGTCTAGAAGTAACAAAAACATGGATCCTGTTCAATACTCAATATCACAAACATGCTAATGTGGTTCTCATGTTCAGAAAGAGTGTGACAAAACAAACAAACAGTCAGGCAACCACAGGTCCATTAGGCTTACTGCCATTCCATGCAAAACAAATGGAACTGACACACCCATTCAACTGTACAACAATAACCTTGTTAACAGCATAGAGTTAATTCAGAAGATGATTCTGTCTGACCAACCTCTTTGACTTCTTTGAGGAATTTACAAATCAAGTGGACTACAGGAACCTATGACAGAGATGGATACACAGGAACTATTTCTCCCAGTGGGGAATCCAGGACAAGGGGAGCACAATCTTAAAATTAGAGCTAGGTAATTAAGATGTAAAATTAGAAATTACTTCTTCATACAGTAGGAAATGGAAATCTGGAACTCTTTCCCCAAAACACTTTGGATGCTGGGTCAATTGGAGCTTTCAAGACTGAGATCAATACATTTGTTTTAGGAAATGTATCAAGGGGTATGGAACAAAAGCTGGTAAATGGAGTTGAGCTACAGATCAGCCAACTCAAAGGGCTGAAGGTCTATTCCCATTCCTAATATTCCACTGACTAATCAGTTAGTGAGGAAAATAAAGGATAAAATGTAAATATGGAAATAAGATACATCTATCTTGCAATCATTACTCCATGTGCAAAATGTCACCCGAATTTAAACAGATTAATTTGTTTAACAAATATCTCACCAATGGTTATTTGAATATCAACTGTACTCAGCAATGCCTTCCAGTGAAACAGGCTGACAATGCGCAGGAGTTAATGGTCAGTCAATGTAATGATTGATCACAGGAACGATCCCTTATATATACACTTCATAAAACTCAGAGCTTCAATTTCAAACCTTTATATTCTCCATCACAGTTCACTGCGGTATTTTACTAACAGGTACATTCAAGAGTTCACCTACCTAGGCTCAACTATCACCAGTAACCTGTCTCTAGATGCAGAAATCAACAAGCGCATGGGTAAGGCTTCCACTGCTATGTTCAGACTGGCCAAGAGAGTGTGGGAAAATGGCGCACTGACACGGAACACAAAAGTCCGAGTGTATCAGGCCTGTGTCCTCAGTACCTTGCTCTACGGCAGCGAGGCCTGGACAACGTATGCCAGCCAAGAGCGACGTCTCAATTCATTCCATCTTCGCTGCCTTCGGAGAATACTTGGCATCAGGTGGCAGGACTATATCTCCAACACAGAAGTCCTTGAAGCGGCCAACATCCCCAGCTTATACACACTACTGAGTCAGCGGCACTTGAGATGGCTTGGCCATGTGAGCCGCATGGAAGATGGCAGGATCCCCAAAGACACATTGTACAGCGAGCTCGCCACTGGTATCAGACCCACCGGCCGTCCATGTCTCCGTTATAAAGACGTCTGCAAACGCGACATGAAATCGTGTGACGTTGATCACAAGTCGTGGGAGTCAGTTGCCAGCATTCGCCAGAGCTGGCGGGCAGCCATAAAGACAGGGCTAAATTGTGGCGAGTCGAAGAGACTTAGTAGTTGGCAGGAAAAAAGACAGAGGCGCAAGGGGAGAGCCAACTGTGCAACAGCCCCAACAAACAAATTTCTCTGCAGCACCTGTGGAAGAGCCTGTCACTCCAGAATTGGCCTTTATAGCCACTCCAGGTGCTGCTTCACAAACCACTGACCACTTCCAGGCGCGTATCCATTGTCTCTCGAGATAAGGAGGCCCAAAAGAAGACATTCCAGATACCTCTTAAAAAAAATATACAGGTTTCATCAATAGATAATGCTGTCCATGTAATGGCCAAATCAACAAATCCTAACTAATAAATGTTCAGGAGACAAAAAAGTGTAGAAAAGAGTTTCAGCAACATTGGGGCTGAGGTAAGGATAGAGATGGGCAATGATACAGGGAAGAAAACTTTGTGATGAATAAAATTTGGTCTTAAACTCAGCTTAGCTTGAAATCCAACAGGACACAAAAGTTTCACAGTCTGATTCATCTTAAGGTGATTGGCTGGTGATGGGACAGAAACCAGCGTCAAAGGGAACAAAGTTTGTTGCAGGGATCTGTTTCAAAGTAATAAAAAGTCTCAAAGCTTCAAAGATTTTCCAAACCAGAAACACACATTTGCAAAGTCATGTTTAATAGAGGAATTTGTGTATTTATGGACTTTTTTTTGGAGTAGGCAGTTTCTGACAATAGAGTTGTTTATCATCACTCTCCCCCTCAGAACTGATGAACCATTTCTGATAATTGAGAAGTTTATATTGGGGATAGAATTGCTTAACATTAATTGCAGATTTTCCATTAACAGACATGAAAAATCACTACTCATTAAATTCATCAACTGCAAGTGTATAACTAAGGTTAAACAATTCTGTCCCCAATGTAAGCTTGTCAATTAAGATTAGACAAAAGATAATTCACCCGTATTTGAAGTGCCACTTTTGTGTACCTGGCTGAATGAATGTTAAGCCAGCAGTGAGACACTGACAGCAAAAGGAACTCTCCCAAGTGGCGTAATTAAAGGGCCCACCATAATATTCAGGTTTTGACTTCTGTTCTGGGGGTTTTATTTTATATATAGATTCAATGGTTGTGGGTGTCAATGGCAAGGCCAGCATTTACTGCCCATCCCAATTGCCTTGAAGGTGGTGGTGTGCCACCTTCTTGAATACATCTGAGTGGCTTGCTGGACCATTTCAGAGGGCAGTTAAGAGTAAACCACATGGCTGTGGGTCTGGAGTCACATGTTGGCCAGACCAGGTAAGGACGGCAGATTTCCTTCCCATAAGGCCAGTGAACCAAATGGGTTTTTAATGACAATCAGGTAGTTTCATGGTCACTAGATATTTATTGCAAATTGGTTTAATTATTGAATTTAGATGTAGTAAATAAAAGGTGCCAGGTATTAGTCTGGCTCTGAATTCTGTCCCGAAGTGTAGTAATTAAAGGCCCGTAGTACTCTCTTCCACTAAATTCTGCCCTTGTGAGCAGTGTGTAAAAGGTCCACAATACTGAACTCCGTCTTCATGTGCAGCCATTAAGGAGCCCACAATGCTGGTCTAGAATTTTGGATTTTATGAATGCTTAAGCTAGCTTAGAACCTCACCATTGCACATCCTCCCCACAATTTTCTGTCTTTGGGTATAATAGTGTCCAAACACGAAATCAGAACAAGCCAGATCCCTGATTCTTTACATCTCTATTTCTCCTGTCACCTCAGACAATGGAAAATTCCACACTATTAGACCAGTTTATGGAGAATAACTGCAGATTTATCTACAAATAAAATATAAATGTAACAAAGGCACATCATAATTCTAAACGGCACAATAATATGAAAGGTGGAATAACTCCTTGCATGTTTTAATGTACCTTTTACAAAAGCTGCCTTTTAAAGCTTCTTACAATGTAGCAGTTCCATGGGGTGAATGAGCCAAACCTATTTTTTTTTTTACATTAACCCTAATTTAAACTATCACAAAAAGTTTACACAAGTATCGAATACCTAGATAGCCTGCTGTTTCCCCATCTGAATTGTTTTCCACTGACAAATTCACCTCTTATACCAATACTTCTCAAGTGCTGTTAATCAAACACGATTATCAGAATAATGCAGTTTTGCTCACACTACTGCAGCTCCAGCATAAGTTAAGAAGATTCTTCAGAAGCTTCTCCACAGATCCCATCATTTCTGGGATTACCTGCTGGGAACGACTGGGACAAAAATATATCCACCCATGTTGTAGTCATATGGAACAGGACAAAAATACATTATCCAACCTACTTTCCAACATTTGTGGCACTATAAAACTGGGTGTAAGGAACAGCTGTTCATCCCTGGCATGCAGTGCTGTACGACAAAGTGGCCCTTGAAATGTATTAGGTGGAAGGGTCCATGCAATCAAACACGGAGTGACCAATTGTGTACATGTAGGTCCATCTTTTTAAATTTTGAACTTTTTTTCAAAATTTTAACAGGGGACACAAAGCAAGGCCTATCACAGCCAATCTGGATTCCCTTTCATACACACTTCCCTCACAAATTGATCCTATCAACAATGTAGATTTCTTTTACTATTGCAGAAAATCGAGGTTGTATTTCGAGCACTGATCAGCAATAGCCTTGTTGTATACAATTCAATTCACCTCTACGACAGCCTTTATCTTAACTGCTTCTTAATCAAAAATCAAGATTTCTTCATCTTACAATCCAATATATTCAGTTTTCCATTTTGTACAGCCTCTGTTTTAAACCCCAGCTTTCTGAAACTACACAAACTCAAAACAGAAATTGTGATTTTGTTTTCCAAATTAATCACTTAATAACTGGCTTTTCTAAGTCAACTTGTTGTTGCTACATCATAATATTTACATGTTGTGCCTCCCTATCCTGGAACACAGAAAGGAACTGTAATTTGAGTTTAGTACCACATATCTCAATGGGACAAAGACACCATGAGGAAGTGCTAGGTGGAGGACACAAGAACTCTTACCTGATCGAATGGCAAATTGTTTGGCCAGCTGTTCAGTGATATCAGCAGCGTATACAGGACTGACTTGCTGCATGATTTCATCTGTAAAATGAAACAAAACAACAATGATTTATAAATTTAAGTGAGATTTAGAAAATCTGATGTTTTTTCACCCAGAATCATTAATTATACAAATATTGCATTATACTGTAGTCTTTGATCATTACAGATGTATAATGCAATATTAGCATTATATAATTACATAGAATATACAGCACAAAAAGATCATTCAGTTCAACCAATCCGTGCTAGTGTTTATGCTTCATGTGACCCTCCTCCCACCTTAGTCATCTAATATCAGCATAACCCCGTATTACCTCTTTCTCATATGCTTATCGAGCCTCCTTTTAAATGCTACTCATTGCTACTGTTTGCCTCAACTACTCCCTGTGGTATTGAGTTCCACACTCTCACCACTCTTTGGGTAAAGATGTTGCTTCTGAATTCCCTATTTAATTTCTTGGTGCCCATCTCATATTGTTGGCCTCTTATTTTGCTTGTCCTCACATGGAAATGAAGTGATCTATGGCTTTAACCCGTTATAGGGACTAAACCAAATGAGGAGTATATCCCTATGAATCTCCTTTAATTAAGTTCAAACCAGACAAATTCTTATAGACACTTATTTGGATCCAAAGAATTGAACTAGCTTTCCCTCAAAGAAAACTAACAGAATATTATCATCTTTTGGATAGCCTATTTTTAATAAGTATGGCTAAGTCATAAATATCCCAGATATAAGAGTCTGGGAAACTCATCTCTCCACCTAAAGACAGGCAGAGAGGGTAGGTAGGGGGGTTCTTGTAGCTCTATACAGAATGCTACAGGAGACAATTTATTATCTTTTATATATTTATTAAAAGAATTTAACATGCAATACATTTTAAGTGGATAAGTATATCACAATATCAAATATTACTGAGATGTAACACAATCTTATTTCTAGCACAGAATCCAAAGGTTTAACCTCGCTAATGTTACAGCAAAATAGCTTAGAATATCCATCAAAATTTAAAGCAAACTTTTACCTTAAATCCCCTGAGTAAACCATGGAGTGAGAAGTATTGTTTGAGGAATCCAATATTTCTAATTTTTTTACTTCAGATAGCCTCATGTTTATATTGTTTCTAAGGTGTCATATGACCTTTTAGCATATAGGTGTTACCTTTGTGTGTGTGTTTTTCTTGCTTTCAAGATCCATATTTGGTAGTATTAACTAACATCTCCACTTAATGTTTTACTGGAATTCCCCTGCTCTTGAAGTTGTGAGCATTTATCTGGTCAAAATGTTTATAATTATATTTACTTGACCTCTTGTTCCTGTAAGTCCATTTTTTGTTTTATTATCTATAGTTGTGTTTTATGGTAGGTTGAACCTTCTTTGTGGGTCAATCTGCCTACATTTACCAATACCATCAATTAATTAAATTTATGGCTACTTTTTACTAATGTCACACAGGATATTTCAATGAGTGTGTTTATCTTCCAAGTCCCTGGCCACAGAAATTCTATTCTAACATGAAGCTTGAAAGACCTTGAATTTTTAGCTCTACATTAAAGGGGAATGTTAGGGAGTCTTGAAAACTGACCATTTATTCAATCTTTAAAATTCTAAAAGGTATATTAACTATATCCAAATTCTATCTAATTAAGCCTATTATACCTATGTTCCATCACAGAAACACCCTATCTGTATTTACTCCATCAAAACCTTTCATAATATTAGGTCATCCTTCAACCTTGTTGTTTTAGAAGAGACCCAGCTTGTTCATCCTTTTATGATAAGAACTGCCTCACTGTTCTGGTATCAACCTTGTAAATCTTTTTTGCATCCTCTCCAGTGTGTTATGGCCACATAGCGTGGGATGTGGGTGGTTCCCACTGTTCAACTCCCACCTGACCGCAGCAAGTTTTTTTGTTATTAGGGTTTTAATCCCTTTGTGTTTTATTTGGCAAATAGACAGCAACAGGTTTTCTTGTAGGTTTAAAACAGAAGATTAATTATTTATTGAGCAATATGCCTTATCCTGAAATTGTCACAACTGCACCCACTCAAGCATTCACTCATATACACACACACACACACACTCAAAAGACAGAGAGAGAGGGAAAGGGATATGTAGTTTGAAGTGAGGTAGAGTTTTGGGGTTCGAGATAAACCTGTTGAATTCTGAGGTCACTTTCTCTTTAGTTGCAGACATGAGGTGTTTGTAGATTTCCAAGAAAGTTCAATTTGAAAACAAAGGATTACTTCCAGTCCACTGCTGCACAAGTTGAAAAAAAAAAGGTAGAATTCGCAGCAGGATGCCTTCCTTTCTAGGTTGCTAGATTTTCTCCCAGCTCTCAGCTGGACAAACATTGGTGATGCTTCTTCCTGGGTCTCTCCTCTCTCCCTTCAGAGATCTACCTTCAAAGCTAAAAGTCACTCACATCTCGCCTCTCTGGGGAGACAGATCTTCCTTCCTGTGGTGACTGTCAATAGCCCAGGATGTGGCTACTTTACACCCTCTATGTCTCAGAAGAGCCCATTCATTTCAAAAATGTCTCGATGTGTTCAGGATGGATGTAATTCACATCTCTTGTTTTGAATGTATTCTTTTGTCCTTGCCAGAAAGTTTTAATATACAAAGGCAGAGTCTTTGGACCTGTGGCAGCCATTTTTTAAACACATTGTTCACTTTGTTTTTAAAAAGAAAAGTCAATTTTTTTTTTTAAGTAACTCTTCAGGTTGAGTTCTTGTAGTTTCAATCTCTGCACTTTACATGGGCATCACAATTGTCTCTATATCCTTTTTACAATAGGTCAACCAGAACTTTACAAAGGACTCAAAATGTGGTTTAACTAAGGTTTATTACAAGTTTAGCATAACCTCTCTAATTTTCAATTCTCTCTCTCTCCAGAACTAACCCCCAGTGTTGGATTTACTTTTGTTATGGCTTCATTAACCTGCGTCATGACTTATAGCGAGTTGTGTATTTGTAATATGTGACCCTTTTGTTTTTCTTACCAAAATTTAATACCAAATTCCTACCTATGTTGAAATTAAATTTGCCAATATCTGTCCACTCTGCAAGCGTATTAATGTCTTCTTGGAATTTGTTTCAGTCCTCCTTGGTGTTGACTATTCTTCCCAATCTATTGTCCACAAATTTAGAAATTGTGGTTTTGATTCTAAAGTCTACATTGTTATTCACTATTTGTATTAAACAGTGATCGCAGCACTGATCCTACCTTTTGCCACTCTGAATACCTGCCCTTTACCCCAACCTCTGCCTTGTGTCTTTTAGCCAGTTAGTTATCCAATCTGCTAATTGTCACCTGAGTCGACATGCTCTTCAATTTGGTGACACAGCAAAATAAAAGTACAATTTCTCTCTTTCACCTTGGGTATAAACTGGGAGTGGGACTTGTATGCGAGAAGAAATCATCCATATCCACAACCTGATTAAAACTAACATGGTACTTTGGGTTACTGATGTGGGGTGAAGCCGGGAGAGAGAAGACAGCAGAGTTGTGCAGAGGGATAGGAGCGGTATGAAAATTATAAGAGCAGAGATGTTAAGCAAAAGGGGGATGAGAAGTGGAGAGATGTGAAGAGTCAAGGAGGGAATGATATGAAGTGAAGAGAAGAGGAATTAAGAGAAAAGGGTGAGCAGAAATGTGAAGAGGTGCAAGGAGGGGAGAGGTACAAGATACAACATGAAGAGGATGAGGAGAGGTATGGAGTGAAGAGAGTGAGAATGATTATGTATGTAGAGGGTGAGAATAGAGTGTGCTGATAACTGGAGAGGTGTAAAGAGGGGAGAGTCAGTTTAAAGGGAGTGAGGAGAGATGCGAGAGGAGGAACAGGCAGAGGAGAAACTTGTTGAGAAGGAAAGGTGTGGTGAACAGGGTGAGGAGAGGGGTGTCAGGCACGTGTATAGAGAGATATGTAGAGGATGAAAATGGAGAGTTGTGAAAAGGCACAAGGACGGGAGACGTGTGAGGAAGAGTATGGCATGAAAAGAAGAGGGTAAAGAGAGATGCGCAAAGGACAAAGAGCAGAAGGCATATGTGGACAGTAGGTAGTTGGGGAGGATAGATTGTTTCAAAAACAATGTATGGGATATGTATATCATAGAAGGTACCTGTAAGAGGTATTACTTGTATTTATTTACACAACAGATTAATATTGAAATGCCCCAAAGCTTCACATGATGATTATTTTTTTGAATAGTTCCTAGACAATGCACCTGCCCCCATCCATGCAGCAGCAACATCTCCCAAACAACACTTGGATAAAATGATGAGTTAACCTGTTTTTGGTGGTGTGGGTTAAGGGGTGAATATTGGCTGGGACTCTCTGCTCTTCTTCAAAATAATTCCCTAGTGTCCACCCACACAGAAAATCTCATCTGCAAGAGTTATCTGCACTTAGATTATGAGTTCATAACCTGGTATGGGATAATTGTTGCATCAATAAAGATTATCAGCAGCTATTAGGCATGACACAGTGCACTGGTCTAAGTGCTGCCCATTGACCATTATTAGAACTGTGTTCTTGGAAGAACCTGTTTGGTGAATGACATGTCTCTATTGAAACAACCATGAAGTATAGCTACATTATCAGCTGTATGGAAATCAAGTGATTTTTGGCTCATGTGAATGGCAGGCTGACATCATAGGTCTGGAAATATGGCAAATAGCCACATAATTTCCAAAACACTATACTCTCAAAATAGTTTTTTAAAAAAAGAAACTAAAGCACAATTGCTACAACAGACCATAAAGCATGCTAAGTATGGTATTACATCGGGGGTGTAAATGCTATTCAAACATCCCAAAGTCATAAAGGTACAGAGAAATAAGTTTTGCAAAAGCAAGTACTCAAAATCACAAGGTAAACACAAATGAGGAGGAAAAGCATTCCACCCATTTTAACTCTTCCATCCAGCAGAAGATGGCAAACTCCACCCTGATCCAAATGTCTCAAGGATTCCAGGGGTTTTGCACGTTGTACCCTACCCAGATTCAATTCAGATGTTTAACACGGTGCTAATATTTCCACACAATTTGTGTCACATTTTAGTCAGTCAGTCAGAGGCATTTTTACAGGAATTAAAACATAATATGCTGGAAATACTCAGCAGGTCTAGCAGCATCTGTAGAGGGAGAAACAGAGTTAACACTTCAGGCTGATAACCTTTCAATTGAACCAGTTCTGATGAAAGGTCATCGACCTTAAACATAAACTCTTTCCCTCTCCACAGATGCTGCCAGACCTGCTGAGTATTTCCAGCATTTTCTGTTCTTATTTCAAATTTCCAGCATCTACAGTATTTTGCTTCCATATTTACAAGACCTTGGTCTTTTTGTGTAAATAAATGACAGCATTAGGGTGGATCTGATTAAATATTTTTCTGTCTGAATCTAATTTACCCTTAATCCTATCCAACATTCTGTGATATACTGGCTTGTGCTTCTGAATTTTTGATATATGCTCTTGGTGTGAAAACCCTGTGGCAGGAACATTCAATCATCAGATCCACCCTAATGCTGTCATTTATTTACACAAAAAGACCAAGGTCTTGTTAATATGGAAGCAAAATACTGAGGATGCTGGAAATCTGAAATAAGAACAGAAAATGCTGGAAATACTCAACAGGTCTGGCAGCATCTATGGAGATAGAGAGAAACACAGTTAATGTTTCAGGTTGATGACCTTTCATCAGAACTGGTTTAATTGACAGATTATCAACCTGAAACATTAACTCTGTTTCTCTCTCCACAGATGCTGCCAGACCTGCTGAGTACTTCCAGCTTCTGTTCATGTAAGGCTATCAATTCGTGGGAGATTTGCAACCTATGATGTATCTCTTCCTCACCACAAATTGCTGGTTTATTTACACATTAATAACACAGTGCGCAATAATTCGCTGCTATTTTCCGCGCAAATTTGGGCCATCATTTTTTTAAATAAGGGACACTATCTCCTTTACGTACACATTTACTATTCATATAGCCAGATCACTGTCCCTCTATTAAATAGAATGCATGGTCTCGGTACCAGTTTCAAAATGAATAGAAGCACATTAAAAGATCTCCATTTCTGTAAAAAGCTCTTTCAACAAGATCTCAAGTAAATATGGGACAGTACATTCCTTATTATTCATTAACGAGTTGCTATTTCAATTGTGTTGCTATCGATAACATGGCTCCCCATGCTCACCATTGCACTCCAGCGTTCAGGTCCTGAAGTTCTCATCAGCCACTCAAATCCTACAGAGAAGTGCAAGTTACTGCGACAAACGATCTAGTGGAATTCTGTTATTTATCCAGCTGTTCAGTGGTACTACGATTTGCAAAGCAACTCATTCCTTCTTCCCATAACACAAGGGTTATTACTGGTTTCCAATGTCGGCAGAATCAATGTCAAGCATTCTCATAAATTTGAAGCTGCCGTTCATTCTGTTTAAAAAATAAAGCTCAAATACAAGAGCAGCGAATACGCAGGCTTCCTTCCTGCCTTACATTAATCAATCTAAATTTAAACAAACCGTATGCTGAGGAATTTAAAGATGATGACAAGTCTGCTTCGTGGGATTCATCTCAACCAGCAGCCTGCGACAACAGCTGCAGTTTACACACACAGGCAATGCATCTTCTACGTATCAAGCAGTCGGGCTGTGAACTTACATCCACAGAAATGGTCTGTCATGGCATGCAAATTAGTTTGTGCTTCCCTTTTTGAATGTGAACACAGCACACGGGATTTACTATCCACTCCGAGGCCTATTTCATTGCTTTCTGCAGTGATGCCAGCTCACTGCATGGGATCAAGAAAATAACTTACATTTTAATACCACCTTTCACAAGATGCCCCAAAGTGTTTTACAGCTAATAAAGTACTTTTGAAATGTAGTCGCTGTTGTAATGAAGGAAATACGACAGCCAATTTCGGCATAGCAAGGTCCCACAAATAAGATAACGATCAGACAGACAATCTGTTTTAGTGACCAGGGATAAATATTTACCCAGGACACTGGACAGAACTCCCTTGCTCTTCAAATAGCACCATGGGATCTTTGACACCCACCTGAGAGGGCAAATGGAGCCTCAGATTAACATTGCATATGAAAGTTCAGATCCATAGCGCCACTGGAGATGTGCTATGGAGGACGACAGCCCTCCTAGTGGGACGTACTGCACTGCAAGCTGCTTCAGGTGCCCCAACTCAGTAGGACACTTGCATGCACCAGAAGCTTCTGAAATGGTGCTATCACAATGCCACTCAGCCCTACTGACAAATATGGACTACACAGGTCCATTGTATGCAATGGCTTGTTGGTCACAAAGGCCAAGTGTTTAGCTGCAAGAGGGGCCCAGCACTAGTGTTACTTAAAGAGGCAGGCACCCAACTTGCTGGTAAGGTAATCTGGAAAAAGTTCTACGATTGCAAAGTGTCTGGAAGCACTATGCGTATTTTGAGATGCTGCGGTGAGTTCCTGGATTTGGCAGAGAGTCTTGCGGCATCCTTACAGGGAGGACAATTTCATGACCTGCCCACACAAACGCTGCAAAAAGGTACAGGGCTGCAGCTGCAGTGCCTCTGGGTCTGCAGGATGACAGGGAGATGAAGCATAGGCTACAGAGAATGAAAACTCAGCAGGATGCCCTCTCCCACGTTGGAGTTGAGAAGGGGTCATAAAGCACAATTGTCATTGTCAACGTTTCCAATGACGCCAGATGCCACAGGGTCTCTCACAGCTGGCCCCATGGCGCAAGAAACCATCTCCTTCATTGGGCTCAGGAACTACAGGTGTCCTTGTATGTCACTTGTTATGGTCTATTCCTTTCTATTGTGTACAATCTTGTCCTGCAAGAGGGGGAAGAATGTCAATAATTGTGTTGCAATGTGTTTGGGTGATGTGCCTACCACAGCTGAATAGCTGATGACCAGTGAAAGCAGCAAGAGCTGGGTGTGAGGTTTGTATTATTGGGTTGTGCATGAGGGGGAGTTGGAGTATGTGAATGTTAGGTGTGAATCTTAAGTGCCAGGGGGTGCTAATAGCAAGTGATGGGAGTGCGATGCATTGTGTAGCGCAAGACAAGAGTGGTGGATTGGAGATATCATTTGAAGATACATTCATTGACCTTGACCACAGGTGCAAGGTCACCGGGCAGTGTGTTTTGAGAGAGGGAGGAGGAGAGCCAGCGATGCATTGACTTTGAATGAAATTCTTTTTGTGGTACCCGAATGTCTTATCAAAGTGGCTGCTGCCAGATCCTCAGGCCCAGATGCTGTGAATGGACTTCCCTGACCACCTGTTCCCAGCCCCCCTCAGAGTGGTCCTTATAAGGCCTTCTTGTCCCACACAGTACCATGGCATTTCTCCTCCTGTCCACCTCCATCATTAAGGTCTCCAGTGCCATATCCGTGAATCTGGAGCCCTCTCTCTGCCCTAGTGTTCTTTTTTCCTTGTTTAGAACTGCAGCAATAGTATGTAGCACCAGCCTTGTCCATTTGAGTGCAGCTTCCCTTTAAAAAAAAAATGACTGACTGCATCATGTGCTATTAGAAAGCTATCAACGTGGGGCTCCACTCGGCCCAATCCTACAATCATTTAAATGAGGAAGCAGCCACCAAATTTGTGAGCTGCCTACCTCCTCCGTAACAGACGGACAGGTCATGACCGCCCCCCCCCCCCCCCACCCCCCACCCCCATTCAAAAAAGTGAAAACCAATTTCTAGCCCATAATATTTTTACAACTATATGTGAATTTCACAGAACAGCAGATCAATGAGCGCAGTCATTCAATGAATATTTGTTGCTGTGGCATGATTGAATGCAAACAGGGAATGTGACTAAGATACAACCTTGAGCAATAGATCAACAACACACACTTCTACAGCAATCCTCCTGTACAGAGATACATCCTTTAGCACCTTATAGTGTGATGGATAGTAAGTAGATAATGAATGACAGGAAGAAAGGGTCAAATACAGGAGGGACAAAAGCACTGCAACAATGAAAGATCTTAAGAAGGCATAAATGAAGTGACAAGGGGAATCTGCTAAGGAAGGAGAGCCTTCCTGATGTTAGTGCAAAGCAGCCTTTAATGGTGGAATAAGCAAAGAGAAATGGCCAGTGTCACAGAAGCAAAGGGTACCTGCAGGGACGTACAGTTGGAGGAAATTTTAAAGAAAGGGAGCAGAAAGGCTGTAGATGAATCTGAAGATAAAGGGCAAGGAACTTGAAGTTAATTTTTCAGGGCCAGTGGAGGCTACTAAGTCACTGGGATTTATGAGGCTTGTTGTGAGGTGTTAGTATTTAGGGCAGAGGCAAGATGACTAGTAAGGAGAGTTTTGAAAAAAATCTAGCCTTGGGTGATAAAGGTAAGGATTAGGGCTTCAGCAGCAACGAAGAATGGTATGGACAGTGCTGGGCAAAGTTTCCGAAGAAAAGGAAGAGGTCTTCATGACTGAGAATTTAAGTGGAAAGCTGAATTTGGGGTTGAGAGGAATGAAGTGGGGGAGGGATCAGGTGAAGGGAAATATAGAAATCTAAAGAGAAAAGTTCAGGCAATAGAACAGTGTTACCATTTTGGTAAAGAAAAGTAGTATGAGACGGGAAGGAGCAGAATGTTTAACAGTAATAGTTCATCATCGAATATGGTCCATGCAAAGAATAATGATAAGAAAATAAAACTAAAGACTCTTTATCTGAATGCATGCAGCATTCATATCAAGGGGTTGAAGAACTAGCAGCACAGAGAGAGATAAATGGGTTTGGTCTAATCGCCATTAGAGAGACATGGTTGTAAAGTGACCAAAGGTGAGAAAATAAATATTCCTGGGTACTTAACATTTCAAAAAGACAGGTAACATGGAAAAGGAGTTGGAGTAGCCCTGATAGCAAAGGATGACATAAGGACAGCAGTAAGAAAGGATCTTGGCTCAGAAAATCAAGAGGTAGAATCAAATGAGTGGAAATTAGGAATATCAAAGGTTAAAAAACACTGGTGGGGGTAGTTTATAGGCCCCCAACAGTAGTTATACCATTGGACAGAACATGAATCAAGAAATAACTAGAGCTTTTAAAAAAGGCAATGTTGTAATCATGAGTGACCTTAATCTTCATATAGACTGGACAAATCAAATTTCAAAGCTACTCTGGAAGACGAGTTTATAAAATGCTTTCGCAACAGCTTGCTAGAACACCACCTTGCAGACCAACTAGGGATAAAGCTATTTTAAATCTTGTAATTTGTAATCAGGCAGCATTGATTAGTAATCTCATGGTAAAACATCTTCTGGCAAAGAGTGATCATAATGAAACTGAATTCCATACTGGAGTCCAAAACAAGATTCCTAACCTTAAACAAAATCAATAACATATGAGGGGAGAGCTGACTAAGGTTGATTGGGTAAATAGACTGAAAAGGTATGGTGGTAAATAAACAATGGGAAACATTTAAAGAAATGATTCAAAATGTTCAACAAAATTACATTGCATTAAAAAATTCATCAAGCAAGATTTATCCGTGGCTTACTAGGGAAGTTAAGGAAGTTAAAGAAGCAGCTCTCTCATGTTGCAAAGAATAGTAGTAAGCCTGAGAATTGAGCGAATTTTAGAAATCAGCAAAGGGAGACCAAGAGTTGATAAAAAGGGGGAAAAATGGAATACGATGAAAGCAAACTGACCAGGCATATAAAAACAGTTTGAAAGAGCTTTTACAAGTATATAAAAAGGAGAGTCGATAAAGTAAACATTGTTCCTTACAAGCAGATACAGGAGAAATTAGTCTGGGGAATGAGGAAATGGCAGATAAGTGGAACAGATAGTGTGTCTGTTTTCACAATGGAAGACACAAAATTACATACCAGAAATAGAGGGTAACCAAGCAGTGAATTTCAAGCAATTAATAAATCAGCAGAGAAAAAGTATTAAGGGGCTAAAAGCTAACAAATATCCAGGACATGATGGCCTACATCCTAAGGTTCCAAAAGAGTTTGAACAGATAGTGGATGCACTGGTTATGATTTTTAAAAATTCCCTCAATTCTCGAATGATCCCAGAAGATTAGAAGTTAGCAAATGTAGCACCGCAATTCAAGAAAGAAGGGAGAGAAAATAGGAAACGACCAGACATCAGTCGTCAGGAAAATGCTAAAATCTATTACTAAGGAAGACTTAACAATGCACCAGGAAAATCATAGTTTGATCAGACAGAGTCTACAAGGTTTTACAAAGGGGAAATAGTGTTCAACAAATCTTTAGAGTTTATGGAGAATGTAACTAGTAGGCAGATAAAGGGGAACCAGTAGATGTAGTGTACTTTGTTACAACCGAGGTGGGAGGAGTGCACTGTCTTTTTTAGTTCCACTTCTCCACAGGTCACAACATCTATTTAAATGTTTACCCAGTTATTGATACAGCCAATCATATACTCTTTTTGTTTATCCCAGAACAAAATACACCAACCAGGTTTCTTTAATAAACAACAAAATTATCAGTTTATTCTAAAACAAAACTTAACCAGTAACAAAGCAAGGCATTAACAGATTAAAATATGAAATTTCCCTTTCTAAAAATTCCCCAACTACATTCAAACACACACCGAACAAAATACAGAAATTCACTCTACAGAGGTCTGTTACAAAAAAACAGACAAAAAATAAACTACTTTGGCCAATTACATGCTAAGTATGACGAAAAAAGAAGATATGGAAAGAAGTCAGTTGTCCCTTGTTTTTGGTCTAGCATCTGGGTATACAGAGACGGGTCACTGGGATCGTTTCAGAAGCAGTCCATTCTGAAGATGTCGAGAATTATTCTAGCAGGCTTTCCAGGAGAAATGTGGCAAAGTTTTTTATGCCAGCACACACTGGAATCATAGGACTTTTTCCAGCTTCTCGGGAGCTATATGGCACCAGGGATTTTTTTCCTCTCCCACACTGAATCTCAACAGGATCTCTTCAAAAAGGTAGAGAAGGCGGTGAGCTGGGTGATTTTTTTTTTTCCTTAGCAGGAAAACACCAACTATCTTCAAAAAGTTCACACTCCAACTAAAACTGAAAACAATGTTCAAAGCCCAAACAGAAAGTCGACCTCCTGACCTCCACAAAGCTTGACATATGGCTCTTCTGCAACCATTTTTCCCCAGGTCACCACTTGGTTAAAAAAAAAACACACACATCAATGGAATCTTTTCAGTTTTAACACAAGTCCTCAAAAAAATAAAATATTTTAAAAATGGAAGCAGAATTTCCAAAAGGCATTTGATGAGGTGCCACACAAAAGGTTAATATGCAACATCAGGGCTCAGTTAGGGATAATATATTAACATAGGAGGATTGGTTAATGAACAGGAAGCAGAGAGTAGGATAAATGGGGCATTTTCAAGCTGTAACTTGTGGAGTGCTGCAAGGATCAGTGCTGGGGCCTCAGCTATTTACAATCTATTCACCATGAATCAAATGAAGAGACAGACAGTAATATATCTAAGTTTGCTGACAATACAAGGCCAGATGGAAATTTAAACTGTCATAACACAAAAAGGCTGCAAAGAGATATAGACAAGTTAAGTGAGTGGGAAACAAGCTGCTAGATTGGAAGTATAATGTGGGGAAATGTGAGGTTATTCACTTTGGTGGCAAGAATATTTTTTTCAAAGTCGTGAAATTTGTAAATGTTTTTGATTTTCAGACACTTGGGTGTACTCGTACAGCAACATAGAAAGTTAGCATGCTGGTAGAATAAGCAATTAGGAAGGCAAATTGCATGTTGGCCTTTATTACAAGGGGATTAGAGTACAAGAATAAGGAAGTCTTGCTACAATTGTATAGGGTTTTGGTGAGACCACAGTTGGAGTACTGTATCTAGTCTCCATATCAATGGAAGGATGTACATGTCTAGGGAGGTGTTACAGCAAAGGTTCACGAGAATGAGCTCGTTACCCTATGATGAGAAGCGGAGTAAATTGGGCCTGTATGTTCTAGAGTTTAGAAGAATGAGAGGTGATCTGATTGAAACATACAAGATTCTGAAGGGGCTTGAGAGGGTAGAAATAGCAGGTTGGTTTACCCTAGCTGGGGAACCTAGAACATGGTGGCACAGTCTCAGGATAAGGGGTCAATCATTTAGATGAAATCAAGGGTGAAATTACTTCACAGAGGGTTGTATATCTTAGGAATGCTCTATCCCAGAGAGTTGGGGGATGCTCCATTGTTGAGTGTATTCAAGCTTGGGATAGATGTTTGGTCTCTCAGGAAATTAAGGAATTTGAGGGGTGGGCAGGAGGTCAACCATGAGTGTACTGAATGGCGAGCAGGTTCAAGGAACCATATTGTCTACTCCTGCTCCTATTTATGTTCTTATGCTCCAATGGTCAGTACCAAGGGCAGTAATGAGATTAAGGAAGAAGAGAAGATTGTTAGAGATTTTGATTATTGTAGTATTTCAAACAATTTCAAAATTTGAAGATAATACGAAACTTGGAAACATTGTGAGCTGTGTGGAGCACAGTATAGAACTCCAAAAGGATGTAGACAAGCTGGCAGAATGGGCAGACAGGTGGCACATGATATTCAATGCAGAGAAATGTGAAGTGATTCATTTTGGTAGGATGAACATGTACAGACAATGGGCTGGATTTTACAATCGGCGGTTGGGAGCTGGCCATGGTCTTTAACTTTCCGAGGCGGGACTTCCACCTGCTTGAGGGGGGAGGTCCCGCCTCTGAGCTGCCGGCCAATCAGCGGTCTGGCAGCTTACTCCCAGCAGCGCCACCAGGAGCAGTGGCCACTGCTGGGACTGCAGCCCAGCCGAGGACATGGAGCCAGGACCAAGGTAAGTTTGGTTTGCCTAGCCGGGCAGATCGGTTGTGGCCCGGTGAGGCAAGGGTGGTCATTTGGGGGGGGTAAAAAAAGGGGAGAGTCTTGTATCCTGGGGTTGGTTGGGGAAGTAGGGGTGGCCCTCAAATCAGGCACCCTGTGCCCAATTGTCAGGACCCCCATCCCGATGCACTGAAAGGTCGGCAAGTATCACTGGGCGGCCTTTCTCGTCTACCGGGCGCCGGCTTGCCACGTGGAGACGGGAAAAGGCCCTTAAGTGCCTGTTAAGTGGCCACTTAAGGGCCTTGATTGGCCTGGGGTGGGTGACCCATTTCTCACCGCTCCCTCCTCCCCACCGCGGACCATGTAAAGTGGGGCAGAGGCGGGTGCAGGTCGGGAAGACCTCCTGCTCAATTTTATGCCACCCACCCCCCACAATCCTGCTTGCTGGAGTGGTGCAAAATTCCAGACAATATAAAATAAAGGGTACAATTGTAAAGTGGGTGCAGGAGCAGAGGGATCCGAGTGTATATGTGCACAGGTCATTGAAGCTGGCAGGACAGGTTGAGTGTGGTTAATAAAGCATACCGTATCCTGGGCTTTATTAATAGGGGCCTAGAGTAAAACAGCAAGGAAGTTATGTTGAACTTGTATAAGACACTAGTTCAGCCTCAGCTGGAATATTGCATCCAGTTCTGGATGCCGCACTTTAGTAAGGATGTGAGGGAATTGGAGGGAGTACAGAAAAGATCCACAAGAATGGTCCCAGGGATGAGGAATTTCAGTTATGAAAATAGATGGGAGAAGTTAGGACTGTTTTCCTTGAAGAGAAGGCTGAGAAGTGATTTGATAGAGGTATTCAAAATCATGAGGGGTCTGGACAGAGTAGGGAGAGAGAAACTGTTCTCACTTGTGAAAGGGTCGAGAACGAAAGGGCACAGATTTAACGTATTTGGTAAGAGAAGCAAAAGTGACATGAGGAAAAACTTTAGCGCAGCGAGTGGTTAATGCACTGCCTGAGAGTGTGGTGGAGGCAGGTTCAATTGAAGCAGTCAAAAAGGGAATTAGACTGCTTTGTGAAAGGGAAGAATGTGCAAGATTACAGGTAGAAGGCGGGAGAATGGAACGGAGTGAACTGCTCTTTTGGAGAGCCAATGCAGACACGATGGGCCAAATGGCCTCCTTGTGCACTAACAATTCTGTGATTCTGTATCATTGTTGTGGCTTTGGCACAAGCTGAAGTTGGAGGGTTTTGAATGGGCAGTGCTGAAAGAAGTGTGATCTTTGTTGTAAAGCAAAGATGCAGAATTAGAGAACAGTTACAACAGAGAGAGAGAGACCATTTGGCTTGTCGTGTCAATGCCAGCTCTCTGGAAGATCAACTCAACTAGTTCTACTCCCCCAGTTTTTCCACATAGCCTTGTATGTTTTTACTCTTCAGTTAATTATCCAATACCCTTTTAAAAGCCACGACTGAATCGGTCTTCACCTCACTCTCAGGCAGTGCATTTCAGATCCTAACTATTCACTGCGTAAAAAGGTTTTTCCTCATGCCACCTCTGATTCTTTTGCCATTCACCTTGAATCGACGTCCTCTGGTTCTAGATCATTCTGCCAATGGAGACAGTTTCTCCTTATCTACTCTGTTCAGGCCCCTCGTGCTTTTGGGCACCTCTATCAAATCCCCTCTCAACCAGAACAGCCCCAGCTTTGCCAATCTATCCTTGTAACTGAAGTCCCACATCTGTGGAACCATTCTTGTAAATCTTTTCTAATACCTTCTCTAATGCCTTCACATCCTTCCTAAAATGTGGTGCCCAGAATTACACACAATACTCCAGTTGAGACCAAACCAATGTTTATAAAGGTTCACCATAACCTCTTTGCTTCTGTACTCTAACTATTTATAAAGCCCAGGATCCTGTATGTCTTATTAACTGCTTTGTCAACATGCCCTGTCAACTTCAATGATTTGTGCACAAATACCCCCGATCCCTCTGCTCCTATGCTTCCTTTAGAATTGCAACTTTTATTTTATATTGCCTCTCCTCATTTTTCCTCCCAAAATGTATCACTTCACACTTTTCTGCATTAAATTTTATCTGCCACTGCCCACCCATTCCACCAACATCTCTGTCCTTTTGAAGTCCATCACCATCCTCCTTCCAGTTCACAATACTTGTAAGTTTTGAGTCATCTGCAAATATTGAAATTGTGCCCTACACATACAAGTCTAGGTCACTACTATAGATTAAAAAGCAGTATTTTCAATGTCGATCCATGGGGAACCCAACTGTGTATCTTCCTCCAGTCGGAAAAAAACTGTTCACCACTACTCTGAGTTTCCTGTTACTCAGCCAGCTTCATATCCATGCTGTCATTGTTCCTTTTATTCCATGGGCTTCAACTTTGCTGACAAGTCTGTTATGTGGCACTTTACCAAACACTTTTTGGAAGTCCACTGACACCACATCAACTGCATTACACTCATCAACCCTCACTGTTACTTCATCAAAAAACTCAGTCAAATTAGTTAAACACAACTGTCCTTAACAAATCCATGCTGATTTTCATTTATTAATCTACATTTGATCAAGTGACTGTTAACTTTGTCCTAGATCGTTTCTAAAAGCCATCCCACCACCAAGGTTAAACTGGTTCGACTGTGGTTGCTAGGCTTAGCCTTACACCCTTTGCTGAACAAGGACGTAACATTTGCAATTCTTCAGTCATCTGGCACCACATCTGCATCTAAGGAGAATTAGAAAATTATGGCCAGTGCCTCTGCAATTTCCACCCTTACTCTTCTCTGTATCCTCGGAGGCATCCCATCCAGTCCTGGCGACTTATCAACTTTAAGTACAGCCAGCCTATCGAATACCTCCTCTTGGTCACTTTTTTGCTCATCCAGTGTCTCAACTACCTCCTCTTTCACTATGATTTGGGCAGCATTTTCTTCCTTGGTAAAGACCAATGCAAAGTACTCATTTGGTAACTTGGCTATGCCCTCTGCCTCCATGCGCAAATCTCCTTTTTGGTACCAAATCAGCCCCACTCCTCCTTTTACCACCTCGTTACTATTTATACGCCTATAGAAGACTTCTGGATTCCTTTTAGGTCAGTTGTCAGTCTCTACTCATTCTCTCATTTTGCTTCTAGCTTTAACTTCCCCTCTGAACTGTCGATATTCAGTCACTTGTATCATCAACCTGACATCGGTCATACACATCCTTTTTTTGCTTCATCTTACTCTCCATCATCCAGGGAGCTCTGGCTTCATTAGTCCTACCATTCCACCTCATGGCAATGTAACACAACTGTACCCGAACCATCTCGTCCTTAAAGGCAGCCCACTGTTCAGTTAGTTTTGCCTGCCAATCTTTGATTCCAATTTACGTATGCCATTTTCACTCCACTGAAATTGGACCTCATACAATTAATTATTGTTTACACTGGATTGCTCCTTGTCCTTCTCCATAGCTAACCTAAACCATATGGTACCATGATCACTGTCTCCTAAATGTTCCCCCTACTGACACTTGATCCACTTGGCCTACCTCATTCCCCAGAACCAGATCTAGAAAATTCTCCTAAACACACTTCAGAAACTCTTCCAACTCTCTGCCCTTTCCACTATTACTATCTTAGTCTATATTAAGATAATTTTGCCCCCATTATAACTACTCGATAGTTTTTACACTTGCAAATTTGTGCCTCTATATCTTAACCACTAGTTAGAGGCTGATAGAATGTCAGAGTTATACAGCACAGAAACAGGCCCTTTGGCCCATTGTGTCTGTGCCAGCCATCAAGCACCTAACTATTCTAATCCCATTTTCCAGCACTTGGCCCGTAGCCTTGTATGTTGTGGCGTTTCAAGTGCTCATCTAAATACTTAAATGTTGAGGGTTCCTGCCTCTACCACCTCTTCAGGCAGTGTGCTCCAGATTCCAACCACCCTCTGGGTGAAAAGTGATTCATCAAATCCCCTCTAAACCTCCTGCCTCTTACCCTAAATCTATGCTCCCTGGTTCTTGACCCCTCTGCTAAGGGAAAAAGCTTCTTCCTATCTAACCAATCAATGCCCCTCATAATTTTGCATACCTCAATCATGTCCCCCACCTCAGCCTTCTCTGCTCTAAAGGAAAATAACCCTAGCCTTTTCAGTCTCTCTTCATAGCTGAAATGCTCCAGCCCAGGCAACATCCTGGTGAATTTCCTCCACACCCTCTCCAGTGCAATCACATCCTTCCTATAGTGTGGTGCCAGAACTATACACATTACTCCTCCAGCTGTGGCCTAACTAGCGTTTTATACAGCTCCATCATAACCTCCCTACTCTTATATTCTATGCCTCGGCTGATGAAGACAAGTATCCCATATGCCTTCCTAACCACCTTATCTACCTGTGCTGCTGCCTTCGGTGATCTATGGACAAGTATACCAAGGTCCCTCTGACCCTCTCTACTTCCTAGGGGTTCTACCATCCATTGTATATTCCCTTGCCTTGTTAGTCCTCCCAAAATGCATCACCTCACACTTCTCAGGATTGAATTCCATTTGCCACTGCTCTGCCCATCTTACCAGCCCATCTATATCGTCCTGTAATCTAAGGCTTTCCTCCTCACTATTTACGACACCACCAAATTTCATGTTATATGCAAGCTTACAGATCATACTTCCTATATTCACATCTAAATCATTAATGTACACTACAAATAGCAAGGGTCCCAGCACCGATCCCTGTGGTACACCACTGGTCACAGCCTTCCATTTGCAAAAACAACACTCAACCATCACCCTCTGCCTCCTGCCACTGAGCCAATTTTGGATCCAATTTGCCAAATTGCCCTGCATCCCATGAGCTCTTACCTTCTTAACCAATCTCCCATGTGGGACCATATCAAAAGCCTTACTGAAGTACATGTAGACTATATCAACTGTTTTACCCTCATCTACACATCTAGTCACCTCCTCGAAAAATTCAATCAGGTTATGTTAATATTCAATCAATGTGATGAAACATAGGTATAATAGTCTTAATTAGGTAGAATTTAGATATAATTAATAAATTATACCTTTTAGAATTAAAGATTGAATAAATGGTTAGTTTTCAAGACTCACTGAAATTCCCCTTTAAGGGTAAAGTTCAGAAAATTCATAAAAGCTCACAACTACAAGAGCAGGGGATTTCTAGAAAAACATTGGGCTGGATTTTACGTCGGGTGGACGGGAGCTGGCCACTGACGTAAAAGTCCTAAGGGAGGTTGGGGAAGTGGGGGCGTCCCTCAAATCGGGCACCCTGCACCCGATCATCAGCAACCCCCCCCCCCCGACCCACCCCGCAATCGGTGTGCTGAGAGGCCAAGTTTCACCGGGTGGCCTTTCATGTCTCCAGGATGCCCACTTGCCACGGGTAAAATCTCCATGGAGGCTGACGAAGGCTCTTAAGTGGCCGTTACAGAACATAAAACAAAGGGTATGAGTTGAAGGTAGGAGTAGTGTTCCACAAGCGTTAATGCTGGGACCAGTTTTGGTCACCATTTACATAAAGAATTGGACTCATGAATCACAAGACTATTTCAGAATTTGCGACCGACACCAAATTGGAGGCTGTAGTTAATACAGAGAAGGATGCAACAAAATATAAAATATTGATAAACTTGCAGAATCAGCATATAAATGGGCAAATGAACTTCAATATAGATAAGTATGAGCTGATACATTTTGAGGGGAAGAATAAAAGGCCACATACTCCTTGGAAAATGTGTCTAAATGGGGCAGAGGGGTACAGATATACAAATGACTAAAAATAGTGACAAATTAATCAGGCCATAAAGAAAGCAAACAAAAAGTACTGCACTTCATTTCTAGAGGGATAGAATTGAAAAGCAGAGACATGTTGTAAGTAACCTTGGTTAGATCACACTTGTACTGGGTATAGGTCCGGTCTCCATAATATTATAAAAAATACACTGAAGATGTAAAAAAAATTACTAGGATGATACCAGAACTGCGAGGTTATACCTAACAGGAACGATTAAACAGGTGAACTGATTGCAGCTTGCGAGGGAGACACGAACCAGAACGAGAGCGAGAAAAAAGGACGGACGGAAACAGACTTGCATTTGTATAGTGCTTTTCATGACCTCAGGACATCCCAAAGCGCTTTACAGCCAATGAAGTATTTTTGAAGTGTAATCACTGTTGTGATATAAGCAGCGCAGCAGCCACTTTGCACGCAGCAAACTCCCACAAACAGCAACATAATGACGAGATATCTGTTTCTGGTGATGTTCATTGAGGGATAAATATTGGCCAGGATACCAGGGATAACTTCCTTCCTCTTCTTCAAAATAGTGCCATGGCATCTTTTACATCCACCTAAGGTGGTAGAAGGGGCCATGGTTTAATGTTTCATTGTAAGATGGCACTTGCAGCGTACAGCATTCCTTCAATACTACACCGAAATGTCAACTTTGATTTTTGTGCTCAGGTCTTGGAGTGGGACTTGAACCTACAACCTTCTGACTCAGGGGCAAGGCTGCTCTGAGATTATAAAAAATGATAGCCATTCATAAATCCAAAAGGGAATTCAGATGAAACCTCTTTACCTAGTAAGTGGTTAGAATGTACAACTTGTTACTACAAGGAGTAAGTGAGGTGACTTGCATATAAACATTTATGTGGAAGCTGGGTAAGCATGCAAGGGAGAAAGGAATAGGGTACATTAATGGTGTGAGAAGAAGAGTGGGAGGAGGCTCACGTGGAGCACAAACACCTGCATGGACCTGTTGGGCAAAATGGCTTGTTTCTGTGCTGTAAATACTAACAACACATTAACAACCTGGTGCATCCTATTAATACATGACCACAGAGTACCACAATAGCACATTACCAAGGTACAATGCATAAATTCACAATAAAGCATATTAAAATACTCTGTGCAAAGTTAATGGTCTACAATATTACAAAGTAACTCTCAACAATGTTGCCATACTTTCATACAATAATCCCCTATGTTGTGTCAAATTAATGGACCACCATGACATATCACATTAATACTGTTATGAAAGTGCTACTATTTTAAAAAAAAAAATTGAGAACTCATTTTAGAATTATGGATGTTGGTTCATTTAGGAAAAAAATCCATGGATTTTTTTTTTAAACAAGGGTCACTGAGAGGCCTTGTTTGAAAACAAACCTTTACTGGATGTCACATGCCTTAAGCTCAATAAATAACAGGAACCTTGGTGACTTGGGCAAGATGCTTACAGAGAAGTGACATGTCAAGATGTATGGTGGTCAGGAGGTTACGCTTTTGGGATATTGTTTTGGTTCAGTTGAGGTGTGGACTGTTTTGAAGACAGTTGGGTTGTAGCCTGCTGAAAAGTAACACCCACCTCCTCTTTCTCTACCTCTTTGAAAAAGCCTTGCGAATCCAGTGTGAGAGCTAAAACCCCTGATGCAGCACTTCCCCAGAGAAGCACCTGAAAAGCCTGCCAGATTACTTTTCAATGCCGCCAAAAAAGAACTGCTCCAGAAAAGATCCCAGGAACCCATCTACGTGTACTTGGATGCCAGACTGCATGCCATTTTTGGGACACAACCTATCTCATCTTTTTTCTTCAAGAATTAGCAAGTATTTGGCCAAAGTATTCATTTTGTCCTTGTTTTGTAAAGACCTCTGCAGTGAGAGAAATTATTTATTTTTGGGGAGAGGGGGAGAGGGTTGGATATTTAAAAAGAGAACTTTCATATTTCATTGTGTTAATGCTTTGCTTTGTTACTGGATAAGTTTTGTTTTATAATAAATTGATAATTTTGTTTTTTTATTAAAGAAACCTGGTTGGTGAATTTTATTCTGTGATAAAAGAGTAGAGTATATGATTGACTGTATCGGTAACTGGGTAAGCATTTAAACATATGTTGTGACCTGTGGAGAAGTGGAACTAGAGAAAGACAGTGCACTCCTCCCACTTCGGTCGTTACAACTACTATAATGTATCTGTAATTCATTATAATTGTTATCCTGTACATTCCAGCTGGTTGATTTAGATTAGGTCTAGTTGCCCTAAAGTGTTAATCTTTCGAACAATTCACCAACCACATGCTGTGAAAATTGAGATTATAGTACATAGAAGGAGATTATTATTACCATGTTCTTGATCCAATGATAGTATGGCCAAATACTGGACAGTAAAAGGAAACTTTTAGTCCTCATGCACATTGTGTCTGTCTATTGAAGAGATACTGAACCCAAATGAATTATCTCATGCAGATCTAAATTCTATAAATTTCAAATATGCTTGACAGTATCAAACACATTGGCCAAAAAGTCGGTGACGAGCCCACCTCTGCCGGGCCTGGGGAGCCATGTCGGGATTTTACGCTCCCCAACCCTTAATTGGACTTGGCCGGGACTTCCACCTTCTTGAGGCAGGAAGTTCTGCTGAATGGAGCTGCCGGCCGCTGATTGGCCGGCAGCTCATAGCCCCAGCAGCACTACCGGGAGAGATGGCCACTGCTGGGACTGCACCCAGCCGCAGCAGGACTGCGGATGCCGGCACAGGAAAATAAGATAAGTATTTGGGGTCTCGCCAGGGACGATCAGCCAGGCCCCATCAAGGCAAGGGGCAGTCAGTTGTGGGAGGTGAGAAAAAAAGGGATTTATTTCAGTGGGGCACAGGGTGTCCAATCAGAAGGCACCACTCCCCCCATGGCCCACAAGGAGGCCATGTTTTACCTGGCAGCCTTCTGGGGACCTGAGGCTCCTGCCAGCCGCTGGTAAAATACCAGCGGCAGCAGGAGGAGACCCTTAAGTGGCAGTTAATTTGTCACTTAAGGACCTTGATTGACATGGGGCAGGCAGCTGTTTCTTGTCGCCGCCGCCCCTGGTAAAATTGCAGCGGAGTGTGAAGTAAGGAACAGCACCCCCCACTCAATTTTACACCCCTCCCCCCCACCCCGTTCTTCCGGCCTTTGACTCACAAAATACTTCCGGTTACAGCTGTCTGTACCAGTTTCAATGATAGCACATGTACCCAGATACTGTTTTCAATTGTAACTGAATTTCCAGTATTACTTTTGATTATAATTAAGACTTTCCCAGGTACTGCTTTCAATTATAATTGACCATCCCAGCTAGTAATTTAATTATATCTGCCTGTTCTCATACTACTTTCAATTATGGCTCACCATCAGCAACTATTTTCAATTATAGGCGATTTCTTCAGATGCTACATTTAAATCACAGCTGTCTGTCATAGTTATTACTGTAACTAACTATATGAGGTAGTACTTTCAATTCTATCCAACTGTCCCAGTTAGCGCAATCTCCCAGCTATGCTTTCAATTATACTTGATTTTCCCCAAATGCTACTTTCAATTATGTGTTCTCACAGATACTACCATCAGTTATATATGAATACACCAAAAACTATATTCACTTCTAACTAACTGTCCCAGTCACTACTTTCAGCTACAGCTCATTCTCCCAGGCACTGCTTTCAATTACATCTGTCTACAACAGTTACTACTTTCAATTAAATAAATAACCTGAATTTATATGGTGCCTTTAGCTTCCTCAAGGAGGTCCCAAAGCACTTTACAGTCAAATAAATACTTCTAAAGTCTAGTCACTGGTGCGTAATAGGCAATGTTCCACGAACACTTGGGAAGAATAATGAGTACATCTGTTTTTGGTGGTGTTGGTTAAGAGTTAAATGTTAGTTGGGACAACTAACTCCTCCTCTTCAGAGTGATAGACAGGACTGACAGCGCCTCCAATGGTGCAGCACTCCCTCAGTACTGCACTGGTGTCAACTTTTTTTTTAAATGCTCAAGGCTCTGGGGATTGAACCCACAACCTCTTAACTCAGAGCCAAGACGAACAACTGACTGTCCCAGTTACTGCATGCAATTATACTTGACTAACCCAAAAACTTTTAAAATCATAGATGTACTTTGGACAATCAGATGTCATTTGTAGCAGACTATCCAGTGACAGCTGTGGCTCAGTTGGTAGTGCTCTTGCACAAGAGTCACATAGTCATGGGTTCAAATCCCACTCCAGAGACGTAAGCACAAAATCTAGGCTGTCATGCCAGCGCAGTACTAAGGGAGTACTGCACTGTTGAAGCTGCTGTCTTTTGAATGAGCCATTAACTAGAGGCATTGACTGCTCCGTTAACTGGATGCAAAATAACCCATGGCACAATTTTGAAGAGCAAGGGAGTTATCTCCGATGTCCTGGCCATATTTACTCCTCAAATCAACATCACAAAAACAGAATATCTGCTCATTATAACCTTGCTGTTTGTGGGAACATGCTGTGTGCAAACTGACTTCCGTGTTCCCTACACTGCAACAGTGACTACACATCAAAAGAACTTCACTGGCTGTAAAGCATTTTGGCATTTCCTGTAGTCAGGAAAGACAATATAAAAATACAAGTCTACCTTTTGTTTATTTCCATCTGACAATCCCAAGGTACTCCTTTCAATTATAATCGGATTGTTCCAAGTACAAAGTTCCATTATATCTGACTATCACAGGGATGACTTTTATTTGAGATTGGGATGGCGCAGTGGTTAGCACCGCAGCCTCACAGCTCCAGTGACCCGGGTTCAGTTCTGGGTACTGCCAGTTCTGGTATACAGAGTTTGCAAGTTCTTCCTGTGACCGCGTGGGTTTCCACTGGATGCTCCAGTTTCCTCCCACAGCCAAAGACTTGCAGGTTGATAGGTAAATTGGCCTTTGTAAATTGCCCCTAGTGTAGGCAGGTGGTAGGGAATATGGGATTAACGTAGGATTAGTATAAAATGGCTGGTTGTTGGTCGGCACAGACTCGGTGGGCCGAAGGGCCTGTTTCAGTGCTGTGTCTCTCTATGTCTATTGTTACAACTATGGCCAATTCACTGATAACTGACTTCCACATTTACCATTTTCAATTACAGCAGACTTCCCAAGGACTAACGTCTTCACATAATTCTCAGATTCCTTTTCCAATTATATCCCAGGTACTTCTTGAAACTATGAACGTTCATTAATTACACATTATGACATTAGATATAACATCCAATTATATATGAGCCTCCCAGGCACAGCATATAATTATAACTGTAACTTGTAAAATGTTGGTAATACTCAACTGTCCCAGGTATTACCATGTTATATTCAATTCTGTTGGGTATCGCTGCAGGGTCCACCCGACGGGCCCAGGAAAGGCCCTCCGGTATTCCCAACTGTCCCCAGTGTTACTCGGTGTTATACCCGACTGTCCCAGTTGTTACTCTCCATTACATTAGCCCGCTAGCACTATCAAACCTCCCGGCAAGGAGAGTGTGTTGGGCAGGGTTTAAACTAGCTTGGCAGGGGAGTGGGAACCTGAGAGTAGACTCAGATGGGGCAAAATCAGAAATGGAAGACAGAAAATTGAGTGAGTCTAGAAGCCAGAGGAAACAAAAGGATAGCATTTTTTTTTTTTTAAGTTTGACAGTGCTCAAGGGTATATACTTCAAGGCAAGGAGTATAGCAAATAAAGTAGATGAGCTGAGGGCACAGATAGACACGTGGCAAAATGATATTATAGCTATTAGAGAAACAGGAATGGCAGCTCAACGTTCTCGGTTAGAAAGTTTTCAGACGAGAGAGGGGGGGATGGTAATTTTGGTTAGAGAAGCAATTGCAGCTGTGAGGAGGGATGATATGTTAGAAGGATCATCAATTGAGGCCATATGGATTGAGCTTATGAACAAAAAAGGGCAGTCACACTACTGGAAGTGGACTATACATCCCCAAACAGTCAGAGGAAGATAGAAGAGCAAGTATGTAGACAAATCTGAGCTACAAAAACAGTAGGGCACTAATAGTAGGGGATTTTAACTACCCCAATATTAACTGGGATAGTTTTTAGTGTGAAAAAAATGGAGAACACAGAATTCTTAAGGCGCATTTAGGAGAACTTTTTTGACCAGTACATAGCAAGTCCAACAAGAGAGGGCACGGTTCTGGACTTGGTTTTTAGGTAATTGAGCTGGGCAGGTGGAAGGAGTGGCAGTGGGAGAGCATTTTGGTGGTGGTGGTGATCATAAATCAGTTGGTTTTAACAGAATTATGGAAAAGGACAGAGATAGAACAAGAGTTCAAGTTCTAAATTGGGCTAAGGCTAATTTTACTAAGCTAGAAATGATTTAGCATAAGTGGACTGGAAACAGCTACTTGTAGGTAAAGCAGTGTCAGAGCATTGGGAGGCATTAAAAAAGGGGAGATTCAGGGGGTTCAGAGAAAACATGTTCCCACAAAAAAAAAGGGTAGGATGGCCATATCTAGGCCCCTCTGGATGTCAAGGAGATTACAGGGTATGATAAGGTAGAAAAGAGAAGCTTGTTAGTCACTGAGAGCTAAATGCTACAGAAAGCCGAGAGGAGCATAGAAAGTGGAGGGGTGAAATCAAAAAAAGGAAATTAGGAAAGCAAAGAGAAGGCATGAAAGAATATTTGCAAGTAAAATCAATGAAAACCCAAAGATGTTTTATCAATACATTACGAGTAAAATAATAACTAAGGAAAGAGTAGAGCCCATAAAAGACCGAAAAGGTAGCCCAAGCATGGTGGCGGAAGATGTGGGTATGGTTCTTAATAACTACTATGCGTCTGTCTTCACAAAAAGAGGGGGACAATGCAGACATTGTAGTTAAGGAAGGGGAGTGTGAATTATTGGATGTGATAAACATAGGGAGAGAGGAAGTGTTAAGGGGATTAGCATCCTTGAAAGCGTATAAATCACCAGGGCCAGATGAAATAAACGAAGCCAGGGAGGAAATAGCAGGAGGTCTGACCATCCTTTTCCAATCCTCACTGGATGCAGGCGTAGTGCCAGAGGATTTGAGGTTGCTTAACTGTACCTTTGTTTTAAAAGGAAGAGAGGGATAGACTGAATAATTACAGGTCAGTCAGTCTCACCTTGGTAGTGTGCAAATTATTGGAAACAATTCTGAGAGTTAGGATAAACTGTTGCTTAGAAAGGCACAGATCAATCAAGGATAGTTAGCATGGATTTGTTAAGGGAAGATCATGTCTGACGAACTTGATTGAATTTTTTGAGGAAGTAACAGGAAGGATGATGAGGGTAGTGCAGTTGATGTGGTCTGCATGAATTTTAGCAAGGCTTTTGACAAGGTCCCACATGGCAGACTGGTTAAAAAAATTAAAAGCCCATGGGATCCAGGGGAATGTAGCAAGCTGGATACACAACTGGCTCAGTGGCAGGAAACAAAGTAATTGTTGACAGATGTTTTTGCGACTGGAAGGCTATTTTCAGTGGCGTCTGCAGGGTCCCCTGCTTTTTGTGGTATATATCAACGATTTGGATGTAAATGTAGAGGGATTGATCAAGAAGTTTGCAGACAACACAAAAATTGGCCATGTGGTCGTTAGTGAGGAGGCTAGCTGTAGACTGCATGAAGGTATCAATGGACTGGTCAGGTAGGCAGAAAAGTGACAAATAGAATTTAACCCAGAGAAGTGTGAGGCGATGCATTTGAGAAGGTCAAACAAGGCAAATGAATATACAATAAATGGGAGGATACTAGGAGGTGTAGAGGAAGTGAGGGACCTTGGAGTGAATGTCCACAGATCCCTGAAAGTGGCAAGACAGGTTGATAAGGTGGTTAAGAAAGCATATGGGATCTTTTCTTTTATTAGCCAAGGCATAAAATATAAGAGTCGGGAGGTTATGCTGGAACTATATACAACATTAGTTAAGCCGTAACTTGGGTACTGTGTGCAGTTCTGGTCACCTCATTACAGAAATTATGTAACTGCACTAGAGAGGGTACAGAGGAGATTTACAAGGATGTTACATAGGAACAGGAGTAGGCCATTCAGCTCCTCGAGCCTGTCCCGCCATTCAATGAGATCATGGCTGATCTGCGGCCTAACTTTATATACCTGCCTTTGGCCCATATCCCTTAATATCTTTGCTTAACAAAAATCTATCTACCTCAGATTTCAGAGGATTTATATCTAGAGGATTAGAGTATAAAGACACAGAGGTTATGCTGCAGCTGTACAAAACCCTGGTTAGTCCCCACTTGGAGTACTGTGAGCAGTTCTGGTCACCACACCTTAGGGAGGATATATTGGCCTTGGAGGGAGTGCAACGTAGGTTTACAAGAATGATACCTGGACTACAGGGGTTAAGTTACGAGGAGATATTACACAAATTAGGCCTGTTTTCACTAGAATTTAGAAGGTTATGGTATGGGGCGGCACAGTGGCGCAGTGGTTAGCACCGCAGCCTCACAGCTCCAGGGACCCGGGTTCGATTCTGGGTACTGCCTGTGCGGAGTTTGCAAGTTTTCCCTGTGACCGCGTGGGTTTTCGCCGGGTCCTCCGGTTTCCTCCCATTGCCTAAGACTTGCAGGTGATAGGTAAATTGGCCATTGTAAATTGCCCCTAGTATAGGTAGGTGGTAGGGAATATGGGATTACTGTAGGATTAGTATAAATGGGCGGTTCTTGGTCGGCACAGACTCGGTGGGCCGAAGGGCCTGTTTCAGTGCTGTATCTCTAAATAAAATTTTAAAAATAAATAAAAAAATTTAAAATTAACAACTGTTCTAGCTTCAACTGCTGTTTGTGGGAGAGAGTTCCAAACCTCTACCACCCTTTGTGTGAAGAAGTACTCTCCTGAATGGTCTGGTCCTAATTTTTAGACTATGCCCCCTAGTTTTAGAATCTCCAACCAGTGGAAATAGTTTATCTTTATCTAGCCTGTCTTTTCCTGTTAATATCTTGAAGACTTTGATCAGATCACCCCATAACCTTCTAAATTCTAGTGAAAACAGGCCTAATTTGTGTAATCTCTCCTCGTAACTTAACCCCTGTAGTCCAGATATCATTCTTGTAAACCTACGTTGCACTCCCTCCAAGGCCAATATATCCTCCCTAAGGTGTGGTGCCCAGAACTGCTCACAGTACTCCAAGTGGGGTCTAACCAGGGTTTTGTACAGCTGCAGCATAACCTCTGTGTCTTTATACTCCAATCCTCTAGATATAAAGGCTAGCATTCCATTAGCCTTTTTGATTATTTTCTGCACTTGCTTGTGGCATTTTAAAGATCTGTGCACCTGAACCCCCAAGTCTCTTTGGACGTCCACTTAACTACTCTTCCCATTTAGCAAGTGCTCTGCTCTATCCTTTTTTGGTCCAAAATGGATAACCTCACACTTGCCCGCATTAAAATCCATCTGCTACAGTTTTGCCCACTCACCTAGTCTGTCAATATCTCTTTGCAATTTTATGCTATCATCTAGACTGTCTACAATGCCGCCTAACTTTGTATCATCAGCAAATTTGGATATATGAGTTACTATGCCATCATCTGAGTCGTTAATGAATAATGTGAATAATTGAGGACCCAACATAGATCCCTGTGGGACACCACTAGTTACATCCTGCCAATCAGAGTACTTACCCATTATCCCCACTCTCTGTCGCCTACCACTCAACCAACTTTCTAACCATGTCAATAACTTGCCCTCAACTCCATGGGCTTCTACCTTAGTTAAGCGTCTCTTATGTTGCCAGGACTTGAAAATTGCAACTAAAAGGAAAGATTAAATTGAGTGGAGTTGTTCTCCTTGGAACAGAGGAAGCTGAGGGGAGATTTGATTGAGATGTACAAAATTGTTTAAGGGTCTGGATAGAGTGGATGGGAAGGGCCTAAGTACGTTAGTAGAGAGGTCAGTGACTAGGGGGCAAATATGTAAAGTGATTGGTAGAAGGATTACAGGGGAGATGAGGATTTTTTTTTCACCTAGAGAGGGATGGGAGTCTGCAGCTCACTGCCTGAAAGGGTGGTAGAGGAAGAAAACCTCACCTCATTTAAAAAGATGCTTGGATGTGCACCTGAAGTGCCATAACCTGCAGGGCTATGGACCAAATACTGGAAAAGTGGGATTAGGCTGGGAGGCTCTTTTTTTTTTTCCTACCAGCACAGACATGATGGGCCAGGTGGCCTCTTTCTGCGCCATAAGCTTTCTATGATTCTATGACTGTCCCAGGTATCACTCTCCGTTATACCCAACTGCCCCGGGATTAGTTTCTGCTACACTCAACTGTCCCAGTTACCCGTTTCCATTATAACTGACTGCCCCAGGTACTTTCAATAATATCCAAGAGTCTTAATTACCACATTAAGAGTGCAGTGTCCAGTTTTGGTCCTCTGATAAGGTGGATGATATATATGACGTGAAACAGTTTCAGAGCAGGGTCACTAGATTGAGTACGAATTTAACAGTCTGCAGTTACTAGGATTGGCTAAGTGCAAAGAGGATTTTTACTTCAAAAAAGTGGACATTTTGAGGAAATTTGATTCAGATTTATAATGAAAGGATTACACTGATGTCATCTGGTTACTCTAGCTGAAAAGGTTAGAGAGTTACACAGCACAGAACTAAATTAGATGTTGAGATACTTCTTTTACCAGGTATCTGTGCAATCATGGGGAATTGCAAGGTCATCCACTTTGGATTGAAGATACAGCAAAGTATTTTCTAAATCATGAGGAGCTAAGAACTTTGGAGGAACACTGAAATTTAGGGGTCCATATATAGAATTCACTAAGCACTAGAGGGCAGGTACAAAAAATAATTAAAATCGCTAATGGATTATTAGTCCTCATCTCAATGGGCTGAAATACAGAGTGGAATTTGTGCTCAGTTATATAAATCTCGAGAAAGGCCACAACTGATATCTTGCACTCAGCTGTGGGCACCACACCTCAAAAGGATATATTAGCCTTGGAGGGGATGCAATGTAGATTCATCAGACTATTACCAGAGCTAAAAACGTTAAATTAGGAGGACAGGCTGCGTTAACAAGACTTGCATTCCCTCGTGTATAGAAGATTAAGGGATGAAATAATTGAGAAATTTAAGATAATTAAAGGATTGGATAGGGTAGATCAAGTGATCGGAGGGGAATTTCCTTGATGTTTTTAACTTGTGGTTTTTCCTCCGTGTTTATGCTTCCCCCAGAAGATTGTGTGGGCCTGTGTAGCAGCAGGGAATGTGGATGATGTAAATTGTATGGAATTCTATCATACAGCCCAACAGATTGATGCAGGTGTTTATGAACCATATGAGGAGGAATAAAGTGCATATAGGAGTGAGTGTGTTTGAAAGTACTATAGAAGGAAGTAGTACCATATTTGATAAGAGAAGACTAAGAAGGAGTATGAAGAATACAAAGACAGATTTACAATGCATGTATGTAAACGGTAAAAGTTTGGTGAAAAAGGCTGGTACGCGACAAGTACAAATAGCCGTGTGGGAATATGATGTAGTGGCAACAACAGAAATGTGGCTTAAAAGTGCTGGGGACTGGATGCTAAATATTCAAAGATACAAACTGATCATCAAAAATAGGGAAGGAAGAAAGGGAGGTGGGGTGGCAGTATTGATTAGGTAAGACATTGTAGTGTTGAAAAGAGAGGATGAGCTTGAGGAGACAGACAGAATCCATTTGGTTAGAGTTGAGAAGGAAAAAGGGTATGATCATGCTACAGGAGTATTCTAACAGCCTCCAAACAGAGTGAGAGAGCAAGACAGGGAAATTGCAGAGATGTGCAAAAATTATAAAGTGGTATTACTGGGGGACTTTAATTATCCAAATATCGATTGGGATAATGTTAGATTAAAGGGAAAGGAATTTCTGAAATGTATTCAGGATGAGGTGGAGCAAGAGGTTGTGGGGGAACACTTGGGTAAGAGTGATTATTGCATCATAACATTTAGATTAGTAATGGAGAAGAGTGAAATAAAACACAATCTAAAGTAGAACTTCTAAATTGGAAGATGGCTAACTTCAAGGGGATGAAGGGAAATCTAGCAAGGGTAAAATGGAACAATGGGTAATCTTTAAGGGGGAGCTGTTTCACGTACAAGTTAGGTACATTCCAACAAGGACGAAAGGAAGGTGAACCAAAGCGAGGGCTCCTTGGATAATGAGGGAGATAGAGATTATGAAGAACCAAAAAAAAAGGTACATGATGCATGTCAAGTGAATTCTTTAACAGAGAACCAGGCCAAATGCAATAACTTGAGAGGGGAAGCGAAGGGGAAAGCAAGACTGGGAAAGGCAGAATGTGAGAATAAAATGGCAGTTAACATAAAAGGGAACCACAAAATCTTCCAACGGCATGTAAATAATAAGTGGGTAGTAAGATGTGCAGTGTGGCCTGTTAGGGACAAACAGGATGATAGTGCTTAGAGGAAAATGGTAAGGCTAGAATACTTAGAGTACTTTGTATTGGTTTTATTAAGGGAGAGGATGCTGACAAAAATAAAAATCGGTAGAAGCGGAGATGGTAGAGGTAATGGATGGGGTGAAAATTGATAGGAAGGATGTACTGGAATGTCTGGCTATGCTTAGGAACATAGGAACAGGAGTAGGCCATTTAGCCCATCAAGGCTGCTCTTCCATTCAATTAGATCATGGCTGATCTACCTCAACACCACTTTCTCATGCGATCTCCATTTCCTTTGACGTCATTTGTCTCCAGAAATCTATTGATTTCTGTCTTGCACATGCTCAGTGATTGAGTTTCTACAGCCCTCTGGGTAGAGAATTCCTAAGATTCACCACCATCTGAGTGAAGAAATTCTCCCTCATCTCAGTCTTAAATGGCCTACCCCTTATTCTGAGATTATGTCCCCTGGTTCTAGACTCACCAGCCGCAGGAAACAGCCTATCAACATCCACCCTGTCACACCCTGTACGAATTTTGTAAGTTTCAATGAGATCACCTCTCATTCTTCAAAACTCTAGAGAATGCAGGCCCAGTTTCTTCAATCTCTGCTCACAAGACAATTTCACCATCCCAGGGATTAGTCTGGTGAACCTTCATTGCAATCCCTCTATGGTATGTATATCCTTCCTAAGATAAGGAGACCAAAACTGCACACAATACTCCAGCTGTGGTCTCACCAAGGCGCTATACATTTGCAGCAAGGCATCTTTACTTCTGTACTCAAATCCCCTTGTGATGAAGGTCAACATACCATTTGCCTTCCTAATTGCTTGCTGCACCGGCATGCTAGCTTTTAGTGACTCATGAGCAAGGACACCCAGGTCCCTTTGGACACCAACACTTCCCAACCTATCACCATTTAAGAAATATTGCGTCTTTGTTTTTTCTACCAAAGTGGATAACTACACACTTATTCACATTATATTCTCTCTGCCATATTCTTGCCCATTCATTTAGCCTGTCCAAGTCCGCTTGAAGCCTCCTTGCATCTTCCTCACAACTTACATTCCCACCTAGTTTTGTGTCATCAGTAAATTTGGGAATATTACACTTGGCTTCCACATCCAAATCATTCATATAGATTGGGAACAGCTGTAGCCCCAGCACTGATCCTTGCAGTACCCCACTAGTAACAGTCTGTCATCTTGAGAATGACCCATTTATTCCTACTCCCTGCTTTTTGGCTTTAACCAATTCTCAGTCCATACTAGTATATTACCTCCAATCCCATGTGCTCTAACTTTGCTTACCAGCCTCCTGTGTGGGACCTTAACAAAAATCCTTCTGAAAATCCAAAAACGCCACATCCACTGGTTCTCCTTTATCTATGCTACAAGTAGCATCCTCAAAAAAACTCCAACAGGTTTGTCAAACATGATTTCCTTTTCATAAATCCATGTTGATTCTGCCCAATTTTATTATTTTCCAAGTGTCCAGTAATCAAATCATTTATAATAGATTCTAACATTTTACCTACTACTGATGTCAAACTAACAGGTCTGCAGTTCTCCATTATCCCTCCCCCTCCCTTCTTAAATAGTTGGGTTACATTTGCTACTTTCCAGTCTGCAGGAACCTATCCAGAATCTGTAGAATTTTGAAAGATAACCACCGATGCATCCACTATCTCTATAGCCACCCCCTTCAACACTCTGGGATGTAGCCCATCTGGTCCAGAGGATTTATCAACATTCAACGCATTAACTACATCTTTACTAATTTCCTTCAGTTCCTCAGTTTCACAAGGCCCTTGTTTACCTAGTATTTCTGGGAGATTTTCTGTAACTTTTTCTGTGAAGACAGTCACAAAGTAATTGTTTAGTTTCTCTGCCATTTCTCTGTTCTCCATGAGACGTTTTCCTATCTCCACCTGTAATGGGCCCATATTTGTCCTAGCTAATCTTTTCCTTTTCACATACCTAAAGAAGCTTTTACAGTCTGCTTTTAGAGTGGATAGGTTATGTGGTCAGGATGGCTTGCATCCCAGGTTGCTAGAAGAAGTGGGAGGGGAGATAGCAGGAGGGCTTGTCATAATCTTCCAACCTTCCTGAGATAATGGGGCCAGGGTGGCAGGTACCAGGGGATTGGAGAGTGGAAAATGTTGCACCCTTGCTTGAAAAAGGGTGTAAGGACATTGAGTAACTACAGGCTGGCGAGTTCAACATCAGTGCTGGTTAAGGTTTTAGAAAGAAAGAATGATCAGGGAAAACATCAACAGGTACTTGGAGCAGTGAGTAGTTGAGGAAAGCCAGGACGGATTTGTGAAAAGCAAATTTAGATTAGTCAAGCACATCGAATTTTTTGATAAAGTAAAAGGGAAGGTTGATGAACAAAGAGCAATTTTTTTTTATTCTTTCATGGGATGTGAGCGTCTGACAAGGCAAAAGTTTATTGCCCATCCCGAATTGCCTTTGAGAAGGTGGTGGTGAGCCGCCTTCTTGAACCGCTACAGTCCATCTGGTGTAGGTGCACCCACAATGCTGATAGGAAGGGAATTCCAGGATTTGATCCAGTGACAGTGAAGGAACAGTGATATCATTCCAAGTCAGTGTACGACTTGGAACAGAGCTTGCAGGTGGCGATATTCCTATGCATCTGCTGCCCTCGTCCTTGTAGCTGCTGGAGGTGGTGGATTTGGCAGGTGCTGTTGAAGCAGCCTTGGCAGGTTGCTGCAGTACACCTTGTAGATAGTACATGCTGCTGCAGTGGCAGAGGGAGTGAATGTTGAAGGCCATGGATGGGATGCTGATCAAACGGGCTGCTTTGTCCTGGATGGTGTCGAGCTTCTTGAGTGTTGTTAGAACTGCACCCATCCAGGCAAGTGGAGAGTATTCCATCACACTCCTAACTTGTGCCTTGTAGATGGTGGACAGGCTTTGGAGAGTCAGGTGGTGAGTTACCTGCTGCAGAATCCCCAATCTCTGACCTACACTTGCATGGTTGGTCCACTTAAGTTTCTGGTCAATTGTAACCCCAGGATGTTGATGGTGGGGGAATTCAGCAATAGTAATGTCATTGAATGTCAAGGGAGATGATTAGATTCTCTGTTGCTGGAAATGATCATTGATGCCACACAACGGCCAGGCAATGTTATTTGCTACTTATCAGCAGTATTGCTGCATGCGGACATGCACTGCTTCGGTATCTGAGGAGCTGTGAACAGTAGTGAACACTCTGCCATTTTTGACCTTATGATGGAGGGAAGGTTATTGAAGCAGCTGAAGATGGTTGGGCCTAAGACACTACCCACTACCCTGAGGAACTCCAGCAGCAATGTCCTGCAGCTTAGATGGCCTCCAGCAACCATAACCATCTTCTTTTGTGTAAAGTTTGACTCCACCCAGTGGAGTTTTCTCCCGATTCCTACTGACTCCAGTTTTACTAGGGCTTCTTGAAGGCACACTAAGTCAAATGCTGCCTTGATGTCAATGTCAGTCACTTTCTCAGCACCAATGGAATTCAGCTATTTTGTCCATGCTTGGACCAAGGCTGTAATGAGGTCTGGCAGGAGGTGATGTTCCCATGCTCAGGTTTCCCATCAAGCCACACACCATCCTGACTTGGAACTATAATCACTGTTCCTTCATGGTCACTGGGTCAAAATCCTAGAACTCCCATCCTAACAGCACTGTGGGTGTACCTACACCACATGGACTGCAGCAGTTCAAGGTGGTGGATCACCAAGATCAATTAGGGATGGACAATAAATGCTGGGCTAGCCAGCAACACCCACATCCCATGAAAGAATAAAAAAAAGCCAAGTGACCCTGGTAGAACCCAAACTGAGCGTCAGTGAGCAGGTTATGGCAGTGTAAGTGCCACTTTATAGCACTGTCGCTGTCACCTTCCATCACTTTGCTGATGATCAAGTGTAGACTGATGGGGCAGTAATTAGCTGAATTTGATTTGTCCTGCTTTTTATGGACAATTAGGGTGACGCAGTGGTTAGCACCGCAGCCTCACAGCTCCAGCGACCCGGGTTCAATTCTGGGTACTGCCTATGCGGAGTTTGCAAGTTCTCCCTGTGACTGCTTGGGTTTTCGCCGGGTGCTCCGGTTTCCTCCCACAGCCAAAGACTTGCAAGTTGATAGGTAAATTGGCCATTATAAATTGCCCCTAGTATAGGTAGGTGGTAGGAGAATGGTGGGGATGTGGTAGGAATATGGGATTAATGTAGGATTAGTATAAAATGGATGGTTGATAGTCGGCACAGGCTCAGTGGACCGAAGGGCCTGTTTCAGTGCTGTATCAATAAATAAATTTTCCACATTATTGATCAGATATCTGTGTTGTAGCTGTACCCAAACAGCTTGGCTAGTTGTGCGGCTAGTTCTGCAGCACAAGTCTTCAATACTACAACCAGTATGTTGTCAGGACCCGTAGCCTTTGCAGTATCCAGTGCCTTCAGCTGTTCCTCGACATCACTTTGAGTGAATTGAATTGTCTGAAGACTGACATCTATGATGTTGGGGATCTCAGGAGGAAGCAGAGATTGATCATCCACTTGGCACTTCTGACCGATGATTGCGAATGCTTCAGCCTTGTCTTTTGCGCTGACGTGCTAGGTTCCTCCATCATTGAGGATGGGGATGTTGTGGAGCCTCCTTCTCCGGATAGTTGTTTAATTGCCCACCAGCATTCACAACTGGATGTGGCAGCTTTGATCGGATCGGTTGGTTTTGAGGTTGCTTAGCTCGGTCTGTCACATGCTGCTTCCAGTGTTCAGCATGCATGTAGTCCTGTGTTGCTGCTTCACCAAGCTGACACCTCATTTTTAGGTATGCCTGGTGCTGCTCCTAGCATACTCTCCTGCAATGCTCCTTGAACCAGGGTTGATCCCCTGGCTTGATAGTAATGGTAGAGTGAGGGATATGCCTGGCTATGAGGTTAGATTGTGTTTGAATATAATTGTGCTGCTGTTGATGGCAGTGCCTCATGGTGCTACTAGATCTGTTCTGAATCTATCCTGTTTAGCATGGTGATAGTGCCACACAACACAATGGATGGTATTCTCAGTGCGAAGACAGGACGTCGTCTCCACAAGGACTGTGCGATGGTCACTCCTACCAATAGGGTCATGGGCAGATGCAACTACGACAGATAGATTGTTAGGGGTGAGTACAAGCAGCTTTTTACCCCCCTTGCGAGTTCTCTCACCACCTGCTGCAGGCCAATCCAGCAGCAATGTCCTTCAGGACTCAGCCAGCTTAGTCAGTAGTGGTACTACCGGGCCACTCTTGGTGATGGCCATTTAATTCCCCCACCCAGAGTATGTTCTGTTCTCTTGCTACACTCAGTGCTTCTTCCAAGTGGTGGTCAACATGGAGTACTGATTCATCAACTGAGGCAGGGCAGTAGGTGGCAATCAGCAGGAGGCTTCCTTGCCCATGTTTGACCTGATGCCATGAGATTGCGGCCCAGAGTCCATGTTGAGGACTCCCAGGACCATTCCCTCCCAATTGTATACCACTGTGCCACCACCTCTGGTGGGTCTGGCCTGCTGGTGACATCGGACATACCCAGGGATAGTGATGGAGGAGTCTGGGACATTGTTAGGAAGGTATGATTCAGTGAGTACCACCATGTCAGGCTTGACTGGTTTGTGGGACAGTTCTCCTAATTTTGGCACAATGTTAATAAGAAGGACTTTACAGGGTCTACTGGGCGGGGTGTGCCATTGTCATTTTCAGTGCCTGAGTTGATGCCGGGTGGTCTGTCCAGTTATATTCTTTTTCGACTTTCCTGTAGCCACTTGGGACAACGGAGAATCTTGCAATGCCATTTCAGAGGGCAGTTCAGAGTCAACCACATTGCTGTGCGTCTGCAGTCAGATGTAAGCCAGACCAGGTAATGAAATATTTCCTTCCCTATTAGGGCACGAGTGAACCAGATGGGTTTTAACGACAATCCGGTAGTTTCATGGTCACCATTACTGACACTGGCTTGTAGTTCCAGATTTGTTATTTAATTGAATTTAAATGCCACCAGCTGCTGTGATGGGATCGTACTCATGTCCCCAGATCTTTAGCTGGGGCCAGTTACCACTACACCACTGTGCCCTTAGATTTTAAGGAAGCATTTGACAAAGTAACACATAAAAGGCTGCTTAATAAAATTGCAGCTCATGGAATTGGAGGGTCAGTGTCCAACTGGATAAAAAAATTAGTTCAAGGAAAGAAAGCAAATCACAGTAAATGGTCGTTTTTCAGACTGGATGATGATAGTGATGTTCCCCAAGGGTTAGTGTTGGGACTACTGCTTTTCTGATATATAAACAAAGTGACTGCTGACAGCGCAGCCCAGCATCGACATCAGAGTGCTCCCAGCTTCACACATACTCAGAATGGACTCTTGCTGTCAGCATGGGGCTGAGCATGCACAGCCTACATCAGCACCCAGCTTGCCAAGACAAATTTGAGTATGCGCATGAAAATGTCATCACGTACTGCAACGTCTGCTCGCCCCCCGCATCACCTCTTCTCCACCTTCGGCCACTTGCTCCCTGCCTTGTCACTTCTCCCCCATCGGCTCTGCCACTGCTCCCCACTTCCTCCCGTGATTGACAACTCTCTTCCCCGCACAGGGGGGAGGGTGGCAGGGAGGAGAGAGACACACAGACCAGAAAGGCAGGGAGGGGAGGGAGACTACGAGCAGGAGCAAGCTGGGAGCAGAAGCAGGAGGGAGCGGGGAGCGAGTGGCCGGGGGAAAAAAAAAGTGTTGAGGCGGGGAGCAAGCGGTGAGCAGGCGGGTGCTGGAGGCAGTGGCGAAGAGCAGCGCAATGGCAGGAGGGAGCAGGATACTGTTGGGGGTGGGATGGAAGCAGCAATCGCAGCCACTGTGGGGATTTTGGTTTCTTTTGTTTCTGTGATAAATTGAGCAGCACCATCTTTACTACTGGCAGCAGACAGAAAATGTCAGTGACTTTTCAGTGCATGAAAATATTTCAAAATTTGCCAATTATACCAAACTTGGAGGTGTGGCAGACATGGAGGATGATACCAATCAACTGCAACAGGACTTAGATAGACTCACAGAATGGGCAGACAAGTGGCAAATTTAATTTAATACAGAGAAGTGTGTGAGGCGATGCATTTTGGGAGAAGGGATAGACTGATGCAACACAGACTTAATGGCACACTTTTAAAAAGAGTGTACAGGGACTGGGGGTTCATATGCATTGATCTTTGAAAGGTGGCAGGATATATTGGGAGTAGTTTGCAAAGCATATGGGATCTTGGGCTTCATAAATAGAGATACGAGTATAAAAGCAGGGAAGTTATGCTGTGCCTTTATAAAGCTCAAGTTAGGCCACAACTAGAGTACTGTATCCAGTTCTGGTCACCATACTTTAGGAAGGATGTGAGGGACCTGAGATTTACCAGAATGGTTCCAGGAATGGGGGATTTTAGCTACAAAAGATTAGGCTGAAAAAGCAGGGTTTGTCCTCTTTCGAGAAAAGGAAATTGAGGGGAAATTTAAGAGAGAGATGTACAAGATTATGACAGGTTTGATTTTGACAGATTTAGATAAAAGGACATAAAAAGACATTTCTGCCTACAAGGGTGGCAGAAGACGAGCAATGGTTTCAAAAAAAAAAAAAAAACTGGATGGGCACTTGAGGGAAATAAACTTGCAGGGCTATGGGGATAGAGTGGGGAATGGGACTGATTGGATTGCTCTACAGAGAGCTGGCTTGGACTCAATGGGCCAAATGACCTCCTTCTGAGATGTAATGACTATGACTCTTTAAGCCTCCTCACAAATAAGCTCATCTTACTCTATCAACATATTGCCCTCATGTACCATACCCAAACTTTCTTTGAAATGTTTCTATGCTCTTCACCTCAACCACTTCATGTGATAGTCAGTTCCACATTGTCACCACTCGAGTAAAAAAAAAAATCACAGAATTGTCACAGCACAGAAGAAGGTTGCCATTTGGCCCATCATGTTTGCGCTCGCTCTCAAGAGCAATTTGCCTAGCTCCACTCCCGCGCCTTCTCCCCATAGCCCTGCACATTCTTCCTTTTCAGAAAACAATTCCCTCTTGAATTCCTCGATTGAACCTGCCTCCATCACACCCTCAGGTAATGCATTCCAGATCCTAACCACTCGCTGCATGAAAAAGCTTTTCCTCATGCTGCCACTGCTTCTTTTGCCAATTATCTTAAATCTGTGCCCTCTTGTTCTTGATCCTTCCACCAATGGAACGGTTTTTCCTCCATTTACCCTGTCCAGGCCCCTATGATTTTGAACACCTCTATCTAACCTCCTCTCAACCTTCTCTTCTCTAAGAGAAAAAGAGTCCCAGCTTCTCCAATCTATCCACCTTACGGAGATTCCTCATCATTGGAACCATTCTTGGTAATCTTTTCTGCACCTTCTCGAATGCCTTTACATTTTTCATAAAGCGTGGGCCCAGAATGGGGCACAATACTCCTGTTGAGGCCAAACCAGTGTTTTATACAAGTTTAACATAACTTCTTTGCTTTTGTACTCTTCACCCATATTAATGAAGCTTAGGATGCTGTATGCTCTATTAACCATTCTATCAACCTGTCCTGCCATGTTCAGTGATTTATGCACAGATATAGCCAAGTCACTCTGCTCCTGCACCCACTTTAGAATTGTACCATTTTATATGCTCTGTGTTCTTCCTACTATAAACGAATCATGTCATGCTTGTCTGCACTAACTTTCATCTGCCACATGTCCGCCCATTCCACCAACCTGTCTATGTCCTTTTGAAATTCTCCACTAGCCTCCTCACAGTTCACAATGTTTCTAAGTTTTGGATCATCCACAAATTTTGAAATTGTACCCTGAATACCAAGGTCTAGGTCATTAATATACATCAAGAACGGCAAGGGTCCCAACACCAACCCTTGGGGAACTCCACTACAAACCTCCTCCAGTCTGAAAAACATCCATTAATCACTTTGCTGTTTCCTGTTGCTCAGCCAATTTCGTATCCATGTTTTTACTGTCCCTTTTATTCCATGAGCTATAACTTTGCTGTCAACAAGTCTATCGTGTGACACTTTATCAGATGTTTTTTGTAAGTCCACATACACCACATTAACAGTATTACCCTGATCAATCTTCTGTGTTACTTCATCAAAAAATTCCAGTTAAACACAATTTTCCCTTCACAAATCCTTGCTGGTTTTCCCTAATTAACTCTGCATTTGCCCAAGTGACTATTAATATTGTCCAGAATTATCATTTCTAAAGCTTCCCCACCAAAGTTAAACTGATTGGCCCGTAGTTGCTGGACTTATATTTACACACTTTTTTGAAAAAGGGTGTAAAATTTGCAATTCTCCAGGCGTCTCTTGAATTCTCTATAGAATAGTCACCAATAAATCCAATACTTATGACCCCTAGTTTTGGAAGATTCACAAGGATGATATCAGATCTGAGAGGGTATTACCTTCAGGAAAGACTAAACAGGCAGTGGCTCTTTTCTCTAGAAGAGAGAAGTCTGAGCGGGGACGTTGAAAATTATGAAGGGTTTTGATAGGGTAGGTGTTAAGATATGTCCCCTTTTATTCCATGAGCTATAACTTGTGTAAATAAATGCTTATGGGGGTGGACAAAGATTGGCTCCAGTTATATCCTTCACCAGCTGGCTTTCAGCAGTATCGCATCTAAATCATTTTTGTAACATTAACAAAACTGTGTACAGTACTCCAAGAGTGGTCAATATAAGTTTAACATAACTTCTCTGCTTTTGAATCTTCTTCCTCCAGAAATGACCTCCAGTGCTTAGTTTGCACTTTTTAATGGCTGTTTAACTTGCATTGCTACTTTTAATGATTTGTGAATCTGTACCCATAGATCTCTTTTCATATATTCCCAATTCAGACTCTTAGCCTCCCAGGAATATCTAGCCTTCTCATTCCTTCTATGAAAATGCAACACCTCACACTTATCTGCATTGAAATTATTTTGCCATTTACATGTCCATTCTGCAAATTTGGTAGGGTGTAGATGCTAACCATGCCAGGCTGAATGGATCAGCTGGTCCTTACCCATCTCTCTTTTTCATACATACATTTCTACATCCATTATTAGACATGACTTTTCCTGGTAGCATTTTCAAATATCACTTACTGTTTCAATTACAATTTTCAATTGTTTTAGGTTAAGTTAAGGGATTTTTGAATTTGTTTCCTTCGCACAAGGATTTGGGAATGAGTTACATTTAAGCACCATGTTTAGGAACAAACAGGTTTTTTTTAAAAAGCACTTGCAGCAGGCATTGAAAATGTAGATTAGAACCAGATGAGACAATTTTATGGTACAAGCAGATACAATGAGGGTAAATAGTCTTATCCCAGGCCCATTGAGCCAGGATGGCCACAATTCATTTTGAGAAGGTTGTGTTAGGGTGGGGAAAAAGAGAAATTGGACACGGAGACCAGAATGTATGATTAACCCACATCCGTTTGTTGCAATATAGGCAGCAAGAAAACTTTGTGCTGCCTGCTCATTTATGTGATTGCAGGGTGAAGCCAGTGCTTCAGAAGCATGTTGAGTGCTTGCCTAAATAGGGGGCATAAAATCTTGAGATTCTAGCACGAGTTCAAGCCGGTTTGCGCTAATTAAAGTGAGCCTCCACCTCTTAAAAGGGGAGGTGCATTTTGGCTATAGCAGATGCTGGAATTCATTGCAGAATAACTTTGACCTGGGAAAGACACAAGAGTGGCACAGCATAGCACAGACTTACCTGGCAGGGGAGAAACCATGATCAGTGGCCTTTGATCCGGTCCTGGGTATTTTTTGAGCAAAATGGCTATAACCAATTCTAGAGCTTCAGGCCAGGGAGTGCGCAACACTGTTCGAGTGGCTGTGAAGGATAAGGAAGGAGGTGCACCGGTTGACCGTACCTTCTTCATCAAGAGAATCCTCATTGATTGCTGCGGATTCCAAGCTACAGATATCTTCTGCCTGCAGGACTTCCCCAGCAGTGGATATTTCAACATGACTTTTAAGAACGTGGCAGGATGCATCAAGTTCCTGAAGATTTCCTTCTTGAACACCAAGACGCCGCTGTCCATTCTCAGTGGATCCGCTCTTCACGCTGCTGTCACAACGTGACCGGGTGGTGAATATTCACTTCTACAACCCCCATGTTTCTGTCGCGGATGTACTCACCTTCCTAGCCAGGTACATCGAGGTGGTCGGCAGCAGCACTGATGTCAGGGACCCGTTTGGGATTTGGACAAGTAAGCGGCAGGTCAAGGTGACCATGAAGGTCGATGCCAACGGAGCCATCATCCACCCTCCCTCCAGCTTCGCTATCGGCGGGGGGGGGGGGTGGGGGAAAGTCGAAGCTTCTTAGTCTATGCGGGGTAACTCAGAGTTCGTCGCACCTGTGGCAACTCTGGTCACGTGGCAGCTAACTGCAGTAGTCGTCTGCAAGACCTGCAGGAAGGAAGGCCATCAGACCAAGGACTGTAAGCAGAGTAAGTGTTGCAACCTGTGCAGTGAGGCAGACCGCCTCTACAAAACCTGCCCCAAACGTTGCCTCAGCTATGCTCAGGCGGCAAGGCCCAAGGAAAGGCCGGGAGAAGGAACAACGAATGTGTCTGGTGCTGGGAAGGAGACAAGCAACCCTCTCCGCAGCAAGGAAAGTCTACCTGAGAAGGAGAAGAAAGGGGAGGCAGATGAAACCAGCGACCCACATCTACCCTGTGCCCGGAAACCCCTCCTCTACAGACAGAATCAATGGAGGAGAAGGCAGCTGATGGACAAACAAGTCAGTGGAAAGTGGTACAAAAAGAAAACCACAAAGAAAAATCTGCCTAAAGTGGAACAGGTCACCACCCAAACCAGTGGCAAGAGGAGGCTACCGTCTGAGACAGACTACAGCAGCTCCTCTTCCGACACTTCCTCGTTTAGTGAACGACGGCACCTACAAAAGCAGCAGCAAAACTCAAAAGGAGCTGGAAGATGAAGCCCCCCCAGCCCCCGGCACTGAAAGTTGTGATGGGCCCAGCGTGCCCCAAACCCTTGCGACATGCCCAGCGCATCCCAGCTCCAGGACACCGAGAGCAACAACATGTCAGGCGCACTCCAGCTCCAGGAAGCCAGGAGCAGTGATATTTGCGAGGAGGAAACAGCAGAGGACAGCCCAATCCTTGCTGTCTACAAGACCCCCCAGATGTCACCCCAGTGGAACAAATCCTGCATGAGAAACCAGGAGGGGTTTCTGAGCCCAACAAACGTGAAACAGCTTGTGTACACCACGGATATGCAGGAACATACCAAAGGACTGGGTCTAGCAAGAACAAATGGTGTGGGAAGCAACAACTAACTTAAAAATGGGTATAAGGATTGTTTCAATTAATGTGCGTAACATTAAATCCTCTACGCTATGTGTGCCAACCTTGGACTACCTGACCAAGGTCAAAACCTAGAGCCTTGGTGAGTTGCTGCAGTGCTTCTTGTATACAGCATGTACCATATACAAGATGCACTACAGCTCCAAGGCTACTTCGACAGCATCTTCCAAACCCACAACCTCTACCAACTAGAAGGGCAGCAGAAGCATGGGAACACCACCACCTGCAAATTCCCCTCCAAGCCACACACCATTCTGACTAGGAACTATATAGCAGTTCCTTCACTGTCACTGTCAAATGCCACATTCCACTAACTGCACTGTCGTCACACAATGGTCAATGCACCACAGCCCTACTCACCTACCAGCATTCACAACTCATATCTCACATTCATAACTTCACCGCACCCTCACACCATTAGCACTGCTGCAAGCCTCATACCCACATATCACACCTTACACACACTGCCAGCTATTCAACCATGTCAAGCACATCACTCAAACACACTGGGGAATTTTAAGTATAAAAGGCAAAGCAAGGCTGGGTCGTTTGGGTGTTTAAAGTGGTGAAAGTCAGAATTCTGACACCAACCCACCTTCAACCCTCTCACTTCCAGTTTTAATGGAGGCAGGACAGGTGGCAGGTGACCAACCCACCCCAAGAAGGCAGGGGTTGGCACTTTAAATACTGTAAGAGGCTGCATTATACAACTTTTTGAATTTAAATATGGACGGTCGGATTTCCCAATCATTGGGAAACCCGGCAGCTAAACCCAGCCAAGGACTGTCAGTTCTAGGAGGTAAGTGCCTTTCCACTTAACTGCTGTACCCAGCTTGCATGCCTAGGCAATCCCCATGTTTGGGCACCCGCACTCAGACATTCCAGACAAGGCCTCCCGCCTCCCCCCGCAGTGCCGTAGGCCTCCAAGCTCCTCCCATCACCCCCAGGCCTCCAATTTCCTCCCCTCCACCTCACCCCAGCCTGGCCTCTTTGCCCTCCAACCTCCCTTACACCGAGGCCTCCGACCACCCTCCCACTGGGACCTCCGAATTCCCCCACCCCCCCTACATCTAACTCTACCTTGGGATTAGCACCATCCTTCCCCCACCCCCAGGGCATGGACCTACCATGGACAACCTCCTCTAGACTGCTCACCAATCACGTTCACCTCCGAGTGGGGAACCTGTCAGTGACATCTCACATACAGGTTGGAGTTAAAATTCCACAGCATGAAGAGGAATCCCAACTTCTGGGTGAGGGACATGTCAGGTAAATTAAAATCCGGACCACTACCACACTGATACATTTTCCTTCCTCTTACAGGAAGAGGTCACACATAACCAAAAGCAGCAGCACCTAAACAGATGGGAGACAGGCACAGCTGCATGTCCTCGCCCTGATGGAGATGATGCTCACCATCATTGGAGTGGCCATGACTGAGGCAGTAGCGAGGCTGACAAATCCTCTTCTTCACATCCCACAATCTCTTGATTCCCAAGCAGTTGATGATTTAGGCATCTAGTCATTGCTTTCTCCCTCTTCCCTCACCACAACCCTACTGCTGTGTCTTTATCCTTTCTGATATTCAAGCACTGTCACTTGGCCAGGCAGTGGTGCAGCAGTGCAAACTGCAATAGGAAGAGGAGATGATGAAACACTGTCCCTCAATTCCACATCAGTAGTGACCAGCTCAGATACTGGCGTTGAATACTTTAGAGGGGAGCAGAGAGGCAGGATCTGCGCTTGGTGAGTTATCAGGCACGAGTAGCCTGCAGCCAGGCCTGGGGAAGGGGTCACACAGATCCTGGTTCCACAGAGGACAAGGTCACACACATGTTCTGCTGCGGAGGATTCAGATGTAAAGGAAAAGGCTGATGGGTATGCACAATTAAATATTTGGCACAGGGCAGGCCTGCCAGAAAGCCTATCAAGCAACATGGAGGAGTCCAGCACTGAGTTGGGGTAGGGCTTTGTGCAAAGTTTGTGACCTAGCTTTTCCAGTGTGGAACTCCATGAGAATGCTTGCAGATCTAGCAACTCAAAACTGGGTATCCATGAGACACTGTGGACCGTCAGCAGCAGAATTGTAGCCAACTACAATCTGTAACCTCACGGCTTGGCATAATCACTGACTCAACCGTTGCCATCAAGCCAGAGGACCAACCGTGGTTCAATAAAAAGAGTGTTGGAGAGTATGCCAGGAGCAGCACAAGGCATACCTAAAAATGAGGTGCCAGTCTGATGAAGCTATGACAGAACTACATGCATGCTAAACAGCAGCACGTGTTAGACAGAGCAAAATGATCCCACAACCAACAGATCAGATCAAAGCTCTGCAGTCCTGGCATAGTTGTGAATGGTGATGGACAATTAAGCAACTAACCAGTGGAGGTGGCTCCAAAAACATCCCCATTCTCAATAATGGGGAGCCTAGCACATCAGTGCAAAAGACAAGGCTAAAGCATTTGCAACCATCTTCAGCCAGAGGTGCTGAGTGGATTATCCATCTCTGTCTCCTTGAGGTCTCCACCATCATAGATGCCGTCTTAAGACGATTCGATTCATTTCACGTGATGTCAAAGAACAACTGAAGACACTAAATTCGGTAAAGGCTATTGGTCCTGACAACATCCCAGCTGTGGTACTGAAGACCTGTTCCAGTACAGCCACAACACAGGCATTTACCCAACAATATGGAAAATTGCCCAGGTAGGTCCTGTACAGAAAAAGCAGGACATATCCAATCCAGCCAATTACTGACCCAATAGTCTACTCTCATTCATCAAAGTGATTGAAGGGGTCATCGACAGTGCTATCAAGTGGCACTTAGTCAGCAACAGTCTGCTCAGTTTGAATTCCACCAGGGCCACTCAGCTCCAGACCTCATTACAGCCTTGGTCAAACATGGACAAAAAAGCTCAATTCAAGAGGTGAGTGATTGCCCTCGACATCAAGGTAGGACTTGACTGAGTGAGACATCAATGAGCCCTAGTAAAATTGAAGTCAATGGGAATCAGGGGGAAAAGCACTCCACTGGTTGGAGTCATACCTAGCAAAAAGGAAGATGGTTGTGGTTGTTGGAGGTCAATCATCTCAGCTGCAGGAGATCACTGCAGGAGTTCTTCAGGGTAGTGTCCTAGGCCCAACCATCTTCAGCTGCTTCATCAATGACATTCCCTCCAACATAATGCCAGAAATAGGGATGTCCGCTGATGATTGCACAATAGTCAGTACCACTCGCAACTCCTCAGATAGTGAAGCAGTCTGTGCCAGCATGCAGCAAGACCTGGACAACAATCAGGCTCGGGCTGTTCAGTGGCAGCTGACATATGTGCCACACAAGTGCCAGGCAATGACCATCTCAAACAAGAGAATCTAACCAACTCCCCTTGACATTCAACAGCATTGTCATTGACCAGAAACTTAACTGTACTAGCCATATAAATACTGTGACCACAGGAGTAGCTCAAAGGCAGGGAATTCTGCGGTGAGTAACTCATGTCCTGACTCCCCAAAGCCTGACCACCATCTACAAGGCACAAGTCAAGAGTGTGATGGAATACTTTCCACTTGCCTGGATGGGTGCAGTTGGGTAGGCGGTGGCATAGTGGTATTGTCACTGGACTGGAAGCAACTGGGCTGAGCAGAAGCCTTGAAGTCAGAACAAAGGCCTTCACCACATGCAACATCACTTCCTGCAAACTTCACCGACTTTAAATATTATAAACCACCAAACACTTCTACAAACTCAGCAAGAGACAGTCGAAATCAATCAGCAAATCACCCAGAAGGTAGTTGATGGTCCCTTGCTGGTGGTGCAGTCCCATACAGGTCACACCAGAAGTGCACATAAGGCATGGATGTTATCTTGCTCCCAAAACAGCGCCCATAGCACCAAATCACAGGCGCTATGGAGCCAAATTTTGTGGCCTAAGTGTTTTATTTAAGCCCGCATTCTGGGGGGGGGGGGGGGGGCCTGGGGGGGTTGGAGAAAGAGGTAACAGGTTTTACTGACAAGGCTATACTTTCAGGGATCCTTTCTATATTTTGTAATTTGAAAAATGTGTCCTAAAGTGTCTGAACGGGGAAAGAAGCTAGAGAGATAGCCATCCCACTGCCTACAAACCCAGAGAAAAGGACAGTGAGACAGTCACCCATCATGATCTGGGGAGCAAGTCTGGTCTCATAAAGGGAATTGCCAATCTCAAGCCCAGGGCTGGCCACGATCAGAAGCCAACCAAGAAAAAGTTAAGCTCACCTGCTAATAGTGAGAGTGGCATGTATTTTATTATTAATCTTGTTGAGCGTTCTGTAGTTAGATGAATGTAGGTAAGATTATAATTATATGATAGCAAGTGAATGTACAGGATATCTATAAAACAAAGCAGCTCGATGATTTATATCTGGCTTTATCATACTAAAGGCTTTCACTCCACCTTCAGAAAGACTAGAAAATGCACATCTGAGCACATGTGAAATACATAGCATCCAGTTCTGTTCCCAAGTTATGCTTTTCCCCAGGGTTATGCATCATATAATTAGAGATTGAGCAGTACAGACATGCTCCTGAGCATAAGACAGTTGCACTATTTATGGGTGTGATCAGCACTGATGTACCTGAGATTGTGGCCTGCAGTTTCCACCTGACTGCAATCTTTTCCTCGGTGCACTTCCACTTCGCCAATATTGGCGTAACTAGTGCAAAAGATCGTGAAATTTTAAGTGCAAAATGCATTCAGCGCAATTGAGTTTCTGCAATCTTTTGCGCTAGTTTTAAAAACATTGTGCTATAACTGACCCTGCCTACAAAACTGACCACTGAACTAATCACCACTGGGATTTTTGTTAATTGCATCCAGTTGCAGGCCTTCGATGAGGCTTTAAAAATTAAGCTGGAATTTTGAAGTAAAGCGTGGCTACCCGACCCTAACCCAACCAGACCCAATGACATATGTCAGGTTCAGGTCGGGTCGGGCTGGACGTGAACAGTGCTGCCTTGCTCCAGGAAGCAATCTTCAAATGAACATTCAGGATGTCAAGGCAGGAAATGTGCAGTCCAAACTCCATACTCTGCAGTAAAGCCTGGCTACCCGACCAAACCTGACTACATGTGTCGGGTTCAGGTCAGGCATTTAAAAAAATTAAAGTACTCGGGCCCGGTTCGGGTTGGCTGTTGTCAGGTCGGGTTTTAATTTTATACCCAAACCGGGCTTTACTTTAAGGCACAAGGACATTAATAGACATGTTTTAAAAAGGGGCTTGAAATAAATGTTTATTTAAAATTTACCAAGAAACTCACTACGGTAAAGCAATAAAACCTGAAAATAGTTTTGTATTTTTAAGTCATTTTCAGTCATTTAAAATCAGGTTACTCAGAGGTGAATGGTCACTGATTTGTTTTTTTGCAATGTTCCATTTTCAACTGCATTAATCAAACTTTACCAAGTTATTACTCTTTCAAAAGATGAAGGTACATTTTTAGAGCAATTTTTTTTTAAAATTACGTTTTAAAATCCTGCCATTTTTTCTGGTTCATGGCAGACTTTACATTTGTCATTAAGCAAATAAGTCTGAGCCCAAAGCAGAAACTCTACCCCCAAGGATTATATCTAAGGGAGACTCAAAACTTGTAACACAGGTAATACTTTCAATAATAGCAGACTGTCCAAATGCTGCTTTCAGGTTACAAGAAAGACAGTCCCCTCCCAGATCCGATTTATTTGTCCCTATTCAAAGTCTAACTGGTCAGGCCATTTATGAACCGTGACTACAAAAACGTCACACAAGCCAAAATACTTTCCTAATTCTCCAGGAAACAGCTGGGAGATGGTGGTTAAATATATACACACACACACACAGAAAGCACATCACATCCTGAGCTGATCATGTGATACTTCAATTTTCCTCATTTAATATAAAAGCTAGAAATTTGGAAACATTAATGCAATTTCTATATATTAAGACAATAGCTTTGATTATTAATTTGTATTTCTAAATGACCTTTTGTACCTTTTTAATACAGATGGACATGATTCGTCGCACTATCAGCGATCTTTGGAAATTGGCAGAAGCGATCAACAGAGGAAAATTACCCTACTGTCAGGGATGCAATTACAGGATTGATAAGGTCATTACTTACTTTGTGATTTTTAACTCCAGTTTTAGTGAGCGAACAGAACCATACCTCCACCAGACAAAGTTAAACCTGTGATTACTGACCTTTGAAGCACCATCAGTTCCTGCGATACTTAACACCAGCAGTTATTCTATCTCAGTGTAACAGAGAGAGAAGCTGCTCCTCCAAAACACACCTGTCATTTTCTTCAGATGCGGCCACATTTCAGTAATATTCTTAAACACGGAAATTGGAATACTGCTCATTGTGGCAACATCACAAGATAAACTGCCGATCTAGGAGTGTGGCGACGCATCCCATCATTGAGCCTATATGCGGATAGCAACCAGACCGATGTCTCACCCTCTATAACACTTAAGAGGATGTTGCACAAAACACGGAGCAGCGTCCGGGTAGGATCTCTCAGGGCTTGTCTGAAAGCGGCGGAATTTCACACATAATTATGAGAGTCCGCTGATATATGTTAGCAGCTAATAATTTAACAAGCCAAATGTGCTCACAATTTCAAGACTTTAAGGATAATATTAAGTAATAAAATAAACAGATAAAAGACAGTGTGCATTTTTGCCGATAGTTTGAAACCTCCTGAAGGGCCCCTTACAGGCAGATTTAATAGAGTCAGGTGATACTGTTCTGCCTGAATAGAGTAACAGCCAATGTGTCTTCCAATTGTGAATTCAAACGCCGTCACCTTCTAGTAAGGTACAACCTGAAATCCATTGCTAAGACCTCAAAAGAAACTAACCAGACCAGTAGAACTGAAAATATTAAACAGCCCTATCAATTTCCTTATGATCAGCCTGTATTTCTTGCATTCTTTTTAGATTGGGGGATAGAATGACAGCAGTTTTTACACTATCAGCCTGTAAAACTCTGTTTTAGCATAAAATGAGAATTTTGCAAAATAATACATGGAACCTAATCATGCAACATACTGCAAATAAAATAAAGGTATGAAACTGAACATTATTCATTACCATAGCTACGTTTTCCTACATTGCAATAGTTACCACACTTCCAAAAGTATTTCATTAGCTATAAAATGTTTTGGGATGTCCTGAAATTATGAAATGTGCTGTATAAATACAAGTTTTATTTTTTTCTTTGTTTTTTCTTCCTTCTTTCTTTTACCCTTCCGAAGAAGGGTCACTGACCCGAAACGTTAACTCTGCTTCTCTTTCCACAGATGCTGCCAGACCTGCTGAGTGAATCCAGCATTTCTTGTTTTTGTTTCAGATTTCCAGCATCCGCAGTATTTTGCTTTTATTCTTTTATCATTCTTGTGTTCAAGACTGAAACATAGAAACTAGGAGCAGAAGTAGGCCATTCGGCCCTTCGAGCCTGCTCCACCATTCATTATGATCATGGCTGATCATCCAACTCAGTAACCTGTTCCCGCTTTCCCCCCATATCCTTTGATCCCTTTAGGCCCAAGAGCTATATCGAACTCCTTCTCGAAAACATACAATGTTTTGGCTTCAACTGCTTTCTGTGGTAGCGAATGTCAGAGGCTCACCACTCTCTGGGTGAAGAAATTTCTCCTCATCTCAGTCCTGAAAGGTTTACCCCGTATCCTTAGACTATGACCCCTGGTTCTGGACTCCCCCACCATCGGGAACATCCTTCCTGCATCTACCCTGTCAAGTCCTGTTAGAATTTTATAGGTTCCTATGAGATCCCCCTCACTCTCCTGAACTCCAATGAATATAATCCTAACCAACTCAGTCTCTCCTCATATGTCAGTCCCGCCATCCCAGGAATCAGTATGGTAAACCAGTATGGGCAGCACAGTGGCGCAGTGGTTAGCACCGCAGCCTCACAGCTCCAGGGACCCGGGTTCGATTCTGGGTACTGCCTGTGTGGAGTTTGCAAGTTCTCCCTGTGTCTGCGTGGGTTTTCGCCGGGTGCTCCGGTTTCCTCCCACATCCAAAGACTTGCAGGTGATAGGTAAATTGGCCATTGTAAATTGCCCCTAGTGTAGGGAGGTGATAGGGAATATGGGATTACTGTAGGGTTAGTATAAATGGGTGGCTGTTGGTCAGCACAGACTCGGTGGGCCGAAGGGCCTGTTTCAGTGCTATATCTCTAAATAAAATTAAAATAAATAAACCTCCGCTGCACTCCCTCTATAGCAAGAACATCCTTCCCCAGATAAGGAGACCAAAACTGCACACAAATTCCAGGTGTGGCCTCACCAAGGCCCTGTATAATTGCAGCACGACATCCTTGCTCCTGTACTCGAATCCTCTCGCTAAGAAGGCCAACATACCATTTGTCATTTTTACCACCTTTTGCACCTGCATGCTTACCGTCAGCGACTGGTGTACGAGAACACCCAGGTCTCATTGCATATTTCCCTCTCTCAGTTTCTAGCCGTTCAGATAATAATTTGCCTTCCTGTTTTTGCTACCAAAGTGGATAACCTCACATTTATCCACATTATACAGCATCTGCCATGCATTAGCCCAATCACTCAACTTGTCCAAATCACCCTGAAGCCTCTCTGCATCCTCCTCACAACTCACCCTCCCACCCAGTTTTGTGTCATCTGCAAATTTGGAGATATTACATTTAGTTCCTTCATCTAAATCATTAATATATATTTTGAATAACTGGGGTCCTAGCACCGATCCCTGCAGTACCCCACTAGTCACTGCCTGCCATTCGGAAAAAGACCCGTTTATTCCTACTCTTTGTTTCCTGTCTGCCAACCAATTTTCTATCCATCGCAATACACTACCCCATATCCCATGCGCTTTTATTTTAAATGCTAACCTCTTATGTGGGACTTTGTCGAAAGCCTTATGAAAGTCCAAATAAACCACATCCACTGGCTCCCCATCATCAACTCTACTAGTTACATCCTCGAAGAATTCTCGTACATTTGTCAAACATGATTTCCCTTTCGTAAATCTATGCTGACTCTGTCCGATTCTACCACTGTTCTCCAAGTGCTCTGCTATAAAATCTTTGATAATGGACTCTAAAATTTTCCCCACTACCGACATCAAGCTGACTGGTCTATAATTCCCTGCTTTCTCTCTACCTCCCTTTTTAAATAGTGGGGTTACATTAGCTACCCTCCAATCTGTAGGAACTGTTCCAGAGTCTATAGAATCTTGGAAGATGACCACCAATGCATTCACTATTTCTAGGGCCACTTCCTTAAGTACTCTGGGATGTAAATTATCAGGCCCTGGGGATTTATTGGCCTTCAGTCCCATCAATTTCCCCAACACCATTTCTCTACTAATACTGATTTCCTTCAGTTCCTCTCTCTCACTAAACCCTGTATTCCCCAACACTTCTGGTATGATAGTTGTGTCCTCCTTTGTGAAGACGGAACCAAAGTATGCATTTAGTTGGTCAGCTATTTCTTTGTTCCCCATAATAAATTCCCCTGTTTCTGACTGTAAGGGACCTACATTTCTTTTCACCAATCTTCTTCTCTTCACATACCTATAGGAACTTTTACAGTCAGTTTTTATGTTCCCTGCAAGCTTGCTCTTGTACTCTATTTTCCCCTTCTTAATCAATCCCTTGGTCCTCCTTTGCTGAATTCCAAACTGCTCCCAATCCTCCGGTCTGTTGTTCTTTCTGGCGAATTTATATACCTCTTCCTTGGATCTAATGCTATTTCTAATTTCCCTTGTAAGCCATGGTTTGGCTACCTTTCCCATTTTACTTTTGTGCCAGAAAGGGATAAACAATTGTTGCAGTTCATCCATGCGCTCTTTGAATGTTTGACATTGCCTATCCACCATCATCCCTTTAAGTTACATTTCCCAATCCATCATAGCCAACTCGCGCCTCATACCTTCGTAGTTTCCTTTATTAAGATTCTGGGCCCTAGTCTCAGAATCAACTATGTCACTCTCCATCTCAATGAAGAATTCTATCATATTAGGGTCTCGCACAACTAGATTGTCAATTATTCCTCTCTCATTACACAATATCCAGTCTAGGATGTCCTGGTGTGATCCTGGAAGGATGGTGTGATTCATGGTGGATTTAAATAATGGAATTGCCAAAACGCTGCTAGAAGCAATAATCAGCTGCTGCGCCCAGTAGTACAGTCTTTGCCCTGACCATATGAAGGAACAAAAATTACTTAGTTGGTGCTTGCATTTTCCCAATTTCTTGAAAAGGCTGAAACTGCTTTGATGGCTTGCAAAGAGCAGAAAGAAGACCAGACTATTGAGTCTACAGACCTTAAATAAAACATGGCCATCTCTGATAACTATCTACTTTGCATTTGAATTTCTACCTTTGGAGATAGTGGCCAAAAGCATCACTTTCTACTGAAGATCCAGCCTCCAACGAGGCAACAATCTCAGCGTCAGATGGTCGCTGACTTCTGAGTTGTGGCTGAGAATGAATCCGATCTCGCTCATCTGGGGCCTCTTGCAATGACCTACTGAAGTGTGTAGGGTTGGTGGGACGGCCCGTTATTTAAATACCTGTGCCATTTGCCCACAGCACTAGAGGCGTGCACACACCCGACAGATGGGAAAGCCCAGTGCCTGCTGCTCTCTGGGGGTTGGGATTAAGATCAAATAAAAGCGATTGGAAAAACCAACAGCTTTCTTGGGGGACCGGCTGTGACCCAGAACCAAAGCTCCAAGATGGGCCAAACTTTGAGCAAAGAACCAAGTTATCCAGTTGTGTAACTGTTATATTATTTTCAGACTTCTGTACCAGACAGGATACAGAGAGTAGGATAATGGACAGGTATTCGAACTGGCAGGATGTGACTAGCGGTGTCTCTCAAGGATCTGTGTTGGGCCTCAACTATTCACTATATTTATTGTTCTGATGAAGGGTCACTGACCTGAAATGTTAACTCTGCTTCTCTCTCCACAGATGCTGCCAGACCTGCTGAGTATTTCCAGCATTTCTTGTTTTTATTACACGATATTTATGAATGACTTAAGAAAGTGGAATAAAAAGCCTCATATCCAAACTTGCTGATGACAAAGATAGGCAGCACTGTAAGCAGTGTAGATGGAAGCGTACAATTACAAAGATATTAATAGATTAAGCAAAACTGTGGCAAATGGATTTCAATATAGGCAAGTGTAAGGTCATCTGCTTTGAACATAAAAAGGATAGAACAGAGTACTTTCTAAATGGTGAAAAGCTGGAAGCAGTGGGGACTCAAAAGAGACTGAGAAGTCAATGTACATAGATCATTAAAATGTCACAAAGAGGTACAAAAAGTAATCAAAAAGACGAATGGAATGCTGGTCTTTATATCTAGTGTACTAGAATACAATGGGGTAGACATCATGCTACAGGTATACAAAGCCCTGGTTGCACCATATCTGGAGTACAGTGAGCAGTTCTGAGCACCACACCTCAGGGAGGATATATTGGCCTCGGGTGGAGTGCAGCGTACATTTACCAGAATGATACCTGGAGTCCACGGGTTAAATGACGAGGAGAAATTACACAAACTAGGATTGTATTCCTTGGAACTAAGAAGATTAATGAATGATATAATTGAAGTTTTTAAGATATTAAGGGGCCCAAAAACCTGGAATAGTGGCGCAGCAGCTGATAATTTAAATAGCTGTTTTGTAGTACAGAACTTGAGTATTGCCGAAAATAGAGACAATTTGTCGAAGCTGTTTGTCTTGCACCCGTCAGGACAATTCGCATAAATACCAATGTCAGGGAAAGCAACAACTTTATACTGTATGGGAAGAGAGTGCTGATTGGTTGGCAAGTGAACTCTGATTAGTCGAGGCATTGCCATGGAACATGCACCAGTTAAAGGTGACTGACAGCTAACTGTCAAACTTTGTTTGAAATTTAAACCTGGCAGCTTGACTCTGATTGGTCAAGGCATTGCCCTAAGCAATGAACCAGCAAATGGCTGTCACTTATTTTGTTTAGCTGAAACAGGCGCAATGTGTGTACATGTTCTTTCTGACTGCAAAGAACAGGGCCATGTGTATTACTATATGTAGCTTTCAGTACATGCAAAGGCGCCAAACTGTGAGCTCTACTAATAATCTTAAATTGGTTCTCAGCGTAATTCTTAGTACACTGAGGATTATTTAGCAAACGTTGTCCAATCGCAGAATCACATCTAATGTTGGACACTGTGTTTTGAGTTTTGCAAGCACGGGCTGGTTGGGTATGGTTTGTACCTTGACCGTTATGAACAGCGGAAGGGGGAATGTTGTTTAATTTTTAATTTAGAGATACAGCACTGAAACAGGCCCTTCAGCCCACCGAGTCTGTGCCGACCATTAACCACCCATTTATACTAATCCTACACTAATCCCATATTCCTACCACATCCGCACCTGTCCCTATATTCCCCTACCACCTACCTATACTAGGGGCAATTTATGATGGCCAATTTACCTATCAACCTGCAAGTCTTTTGGCTTTGATACAATCCACCAGTCTTTGGGACGTACTGCCTATATACCTAGTATCACACTGACATTGAAATTCACACATCACTCATTTGTATGATAGGCAGGACGTCTTTTTGGCTTGACGGCAGCATCCAGTTAGTGCTGAACACCACACATGTTGCTACTGCATAGTAGCAGCGTGAAACAGGTAGCTTAACATGTTGTTCAAATTTATAGGATACCTTCCCCTTGCAGGGGAATCTGAGGTAGACTGGGCACTTTATAGGGCCGAAAATGACAGCCTTAGGCCTGTTCATAAGTTTGCACAGCAAGAAACGATGTGATGGGGGCCACTGTCATGCAGGATGCCTTTGATTCGCCATATTTCAGCATCAAGCTTGCATGGTGAGCAAATGGCCTGGGCCCTATTTATGAGGTTGCCAATAAGGCCAATCTTATAGCGCGTGGAACTGTAAGAATCCTAACGTGTGTATTGACTAGTGTAGGTAGGTTTGCAAGAGACCGTGGAAAAGAACCCTTTAGCAGATTTCTAAACTAGTATGTCAAGGAAAGGGAGCTCATTTGACTACTCCATTTCAAAGGTGAATTTGAGTGTAGGATGGAGCCCATTAACACGTGTAAGGAAATTCAATGCCAGTGTGATGCTAGGTATATAGGCTGTTTGTCCCAAAGACTGACGGATCATATCAAACAACATGTCCCTTCCGCTGTTCGCAACAGTCAATGTACAGGCCATGCTTGCAAAACCCGAAACACAGAGTCCAACATTAGATGTGATTCCTCGATAGGACAACATTTACTAAATAATCCTCAGTGTGCTAAGAATTACACTGAGAACTAATTTAAGATTGTCAGTAGGGCTCACAGTGTGGCGCATTTGCACGTACTGGAAGCTATATATATTAATACACAGGGCCCTGTTTTTTGCAGATTGAAAGAACATGTACACACATTGCGCCTGTTTCAGCTAAACAAAATAAGTGACAGCCATTCGCTGTTCATTCCTCAGGGCAATGCCTTGACCAATCAGAGTCAGGCTGCCTGGTTTAAATTTCAAACAAAGCTTGACAGTTAACTGTCAATCACCATAAACTGGTGCATTGTCCATGGCAATGCCTCTACCAATCAGAGTTCACTTGCCAACCAATCAGCAATCTCTTCTCATACAGTATGAAGTTGCAAGATGAAAAGCCTTGTCTCTATGTCCCTATTTTCAGCAATATTCAATTTAAATTCAGTTAATTAAATAAATTCAGAATAAAACGCTAGTCGCAGTAATGGTGATCATGAAACTACCAGATCGTCGGTAAAACCTATTTGGTACACGCACACACACACACGCACACCACTTAACTGGCAAAAGTGATTATCTTTTTAGAGCCCTGTTGCAATAAAAGACAACAAAGAATACATTGGCCAAATACTTGCTAATTCTTGAAGAAAAAAAAGAGAAGATATGGAAAGATGTCAGTTTTCCTTTTTTTTGATATGGCGTCCCAAATACGCATACATGGCTGTCACTGGGGTCATTCTCTGGAGCAGTTTGTTCAGGCGGCATCGGGGATTTATCCGGCAGGTTTTTCCAGCATCTCAGGAGAAATGCGGCAACAGGGGTTTCAAGCAGGCCTTTCAGGACGAATGTAGCGTCAATTTCTTTATTTCTTACACTCGTTTCTAAGAGCTTCTCAAAGACATGGAAAAGCTGGCAGCCTTTTCAAAGACATGGAAAAGATTGAGCTGGGGTGACGACTCTCCTGGCTGGTTTTTAAAACGCCAACTCAAAACACTTACCTGGGAGCGGAGTGGTGACTGGCGGACCTGCGAGGAAGCTGGTCTGGAGCGGCGGCTATAAATAAAGAGTGGGGCTCAAGGCCCTTACTTACCTGGGAGCGGTGCGGTGACTGGCGGACCTGTGAGAAAGCTGCTTCGGAGCGGCAGTTATAAATAAAGAGTGGGGCTCAAGGCCCTTACTTACCTGGGAGCGGAGCGGTGACTGGCGGACCTGTGAGGAAGCTGATTCGGAGCGGCAGTTATAAATAAAGAGTGGGGCTCAAGGCCCTTACTTACCTGGGAGCGGAGCGGTGACTGGCGGACCTGTGAGGAAGCTGATTCGGAGCGGCAGTTATAAATCAAGAGTGGGGCTCAAGGCCCTTACTTACCTGGGAGCGGAGCGGTGACTGGCGGACCTGTGAGGAAGCTGATTCGGAGCGGCAGTTATAAATAAAAAGTGGGGCTCAAGGCCCTTACTTACCTGGGAGCAGAGTGGTGACTGGCGGACCTGTGAGGAAGCTGATTCGGAGCGGCAGTTATAATTAAAGAGTGGGGCTCAAGGCCCTTACTTACCTGGGAGCGGAGCGGCGACTGGCGGACCTGTGAGGAAGCTGATTTGGAGCAGCGGTTATAAATAAAGGATGGGGCTCAAGGCGCCTACTTACCTGTGAGCAGAGCAGCGACTGGCGGACCTGTGAGGAAGCTGATCCGGAGTGGCGGCTATAAATAAAGAGCGGGGTTCATGGCGCTTACTTACCTGGGAGCGCAGCAGCGACTGGCGGACCTGCGAGGAAACTGATCCGGAGTGGCGGCAGGCTCCCTGTGTCTCTTGGCGCACGCTGAGACTCGAAAGAGGAAGAAAAAGACTTACAGTGACATCACGGGAAATCTGCAAGGTGATTGGTTGGGTAAGTAACAGCAGTTAATCAATTTAAATAGCTTAAAAAAAAATTAGGGGAAAGATTTTTTTTTAAAAGACCTCAAGTGATAAAGTAAGTACTACTAGTGTGTTTTTTTTTAAATTAGTGTAATATAGATTGTACTGGGTAGTGTTTGGAGTAGAACAAGGCCCCTCGTGTAATTAGTATTTTTTTAAAAGGGAGTAACTAATTAATCTAAAGGTAAGCCATAGCAGGAGAGTTTGCACCCGTGATATGCTCCTCCTGAGCTATGTGGGAAATCAGGGACGCTTCCAGTGTCCCTGACTACCATGTGTGCAGGAAGTGTATCCAGCTGCAGCTACTGGCTACCCACATTATGGAAATGAAGCTGTGGGTGGATTCACTGTGGAGCATCCGCGATGCTGAGAACGTCATGGATAGCACATTTAGTGAGATGGTCGCACCGCAGGTAATGGCTGCACAGGCAGAAAAGGGATGGGTGACCACCAGGCAGAGTAGTAGCCGCAGGCAGGTAGTGCAGGAGTCCCCTGTGTCCATCCCCCTCTCAAACAGATATGCCGCTTTGGATACTGTTGGGGATGGCCTCCCAGGGGAAACCAGCAACAGCCAAGTTCATGGCACCACAGATGGCTTTGCTGCACAGCAGGGAAGGAAAAGTGGAAGAGCTATAGTGATAGGGGATTCTATCATGACGGGTACAGATAGGGGTTTCTGTGGCCACAAACACGACTCCAGGATGGTATGTTGCCTCCCTGGTGCTAGGGTCAAGGATGTCACGGAGCGGCTGCAGGACATTCTGAAGGGGAAAGGTGAACACTCAGAGGTCGTAGTGCACATTGGTACATTGGCACATAGGTAAAAAGAGGGAGGAGGTCCTGCAACAAGAATTTAGGGAGCTAGGTAGCAGATTAAAAAGCAGGACCTCAAAGTTCGTAATCTCTGGATTACTCCCAGTGCCACATGCTAGTGAGTATAGGAATAGGAGGATAGAGCAGATGAATGCGTGGCTGAAGAAATGATGCAGGAGGGAGGGCTTTAGTTTCTTGGATCACTGGGTATGTTTCTGGCAAAGGTGGGACCTGTACAAGTTGGACGGGTTGCCCCTGAACCGGAACGGGACCAACATCCTTGCTGGGAGGTTTGCTTGTGCTGCTGGGCGGGGGGTTTTAACTAATTTGGCAGGGAAATGGGATACAGAGTGGAGGTACAGTAGGGGGTGATGCTCAGTCAAGTATAGAAGAGAAACTGAGTCAGTCTGGAAGGCAGAGCAAATATAGACCTGTTAAGGCACAAGAGAAAAACGCAAGGCTGGATTGCATCTATTTTAATGCAAGGAGTCTTATTAGTAAGACAGATGAATTGAGGGCGTTGATTAGCACATGGGATTATGATATTGTTGCTATCACAGAGACATGGTTGAGGGAGGGGCAGGACTGGCAGCTCAATACTCCAGGGTATAGAATCTTCAGGCATGACAGGGGAGGGGATAAAAGAGGAGGTGGCATTGCACTGTTGATCAAGGAGTCAATTACTGCAGTAAGGAGGGATGACATCTTACAGGGTTCTTCAAATGAGGGCATAAGGGTAGAACTTAAAAACAAAAAGAGGGCCATCACTTGGCTGGGAGTGTACTACAGGCCTCCAAACAATCAGGGAGAGACAGAGGAGCAGATATGTAGGCAAATCTCAGAGAGGTATAAAAATAATAGGATAATAATAGTAGAGGATTTCAACTTACCTAACATCAACTGGGATAGTCTTAGTGTAAAGGCAGAATTCTTAAAATGCATACAGGAGTGCTTTTTGAGCCAGTACGTAGAAAGTCCTACAAGGGAAGGGGCGGTACTGGACCTAATCCCAGGGAATGAAGTTGGACAAGTGGTAGAAGTGTCAGTGGGGGAGCATTTTAGGGATTGTGACCATAACTCTGTAAGATTTAAGGTAGTTATGGAAAAGGATAAAGACAGGCCGGAAATGAAGGTACTGAATTGGGGGAAGGTCGATTTCAATATGATAAAACAGGATCTGGCCAGAGTGGATTGGGAGCATGTACTTGTAGGAAAGTCTACATTAGACCAGTGGGAGTCATTGAAAGAGGAAATAGTGAGGATTCAGAGCCAACATGTACCCGTTAATGTGAAGGGTAGGACCAACAAGTCCAGGGAACCCTGGATGTCAAGGGATATAGAGGATTGGATCGGGGAAAAAAAGGAGGCTTAGGGCAGATTCGGAGCACTGAAAACAGCGGAGGTACTAGAGGAGTATAGGAAGTGTAGGGGGGGTACTAAAAAAAGGAATTAGGAGAGCGAAGAGGGGACATGAAAAAACACTGGCGGGCAAGATAAAGGAAAATCCTAAGGCGTTTTATAAGTATATTAAGTGCTACAGGATAACCAGGGAAAGAGTGGGGCCCATTAGGGACCAAAAGTGGCAAACTGTGTGTGGAGCCAGAGGACATAGGTGAGGTTTTAAATGATTACTTTTCATTGGTGTTCACTATGGAGAAGGATGATGTAGCTGTAGAGATCAGGGAAGGGGATTGTGATATACTTGAACATACTAGCATTGAAAGGGAGGAAGTATTAGCTGTTTTAGCGGGCTTCAAAGTGGATAAATCCCCAGGCCCAGATGAGATGTATCCCAGGCTGTTACGTGAAGCAAGGGAGGAAATAACAGAGGCTCTGACACAAATTTTCAAATCTTCTCTGGCCACAGGAGAGGTACCAGAGGATTGGAAGTCAGCGAATGTGGTGCCATTATTCAAAAAAGGTAGCAGGGATAAACCAGGTAATTACAGGCTGGTGAGTCTAACTTCAGTGGTTGGGAAAATATTGGAAAAAATTCTGAGGGACAGGATTAATCTCCACTTGGAGAGGCAGGGATTAATCAGGGATAGTCAGCATGGCTTTGTCAGGGGGAGATCGTTTCTAACTAACTTGATTGAATTTTTCGAGGAGGTGACTAGATGTGTAGATGAAGGTAAAGCAGTTGATGTATTCTACATGGACTTCAGTAAGGCTTTTGATAAGGTCCCGCATGGGAGATTGGTTAAGAAGGTAAGAGCCCATGGAATCCAGGGCAATTTGGCAAAGTGGATCCAAAACTGGCTTAGTGGCAGGAGACAGAGGGTGATGGTCGAGGGTTGTTTTTGCAAATGGAAGCCTGTGACCAGTGGTGTACCACAGGGATCGGTGCTGGGACCCTTGCTGTTTGTAGTATACATTAATGAGTTAGATGTGAATATAGGAGGTATGATAAGTAAGTTTGCAGATGACACGAAAATTGGTGGTGTCGTAAATAGTGAGGAGGAAAGCCTTAGATTACAGGACAATATAGATGGGCTGGTAAGATGGGCAGAGCAGTGACAAATGAAATTTAATCCTGAGAAGTGTGAGGTGATGCATTTTAGGAAGACCAACAAGGCAAGGGAATATACAATAGATGGTAGGACCCCAGGAAGTACAGAAGGTCAGAGGGATCTTGGTATACTTGTCTATAGATCACCGAAGGCAGAAGCACAGGTAGATAAGGTGGTTAGGAAGGCATATGGGATACTTGCCTTTATCAGCCGAGGCACAGAATATAAGAGCAGGGAGGTTATGATGGAGCTGTATAAAATGCTAGTTAGGCCACAGCTGGAGTACTGTATACAGGTCTGGGCACCACACTATAGGAAGGATGTGATTGCACTGGAGAGGGTGCAGAGGAGATTCACCAGGATGTTGCCTGGGCTAGAGCATTTCAGCTATGGAGAGAGACTGAAAAGGCTAGGGTTGTTTTCCTTAGAACAGAGAAGGCTGAGGGGGGACATGATTGAGCTATACAAAATTATGAGGGGCATTGATAGGTTAGATAGGAAGAAACTTTTTCCCTTAGCGGAGGGGTCAATAACCAGGGGGCATAGATTTAAGGTAAGGGGCAGGAGGTTTAGAGGGGATTTGAGGAATCACTTTTTCACCCAGAGGGTGGGTGGAATCTGGAATGCACTGCATGAAGAGGAGGTAGAGGCAAGAACCCTCACAACATTTAAGAAGTATTTAGATGAGCACTTGAAATGCCATAGCATACAAGGCTACGGGCCAAGTGCTGGAAAATGGGATTACAATAGTTAGGTGCTTGATGGCCAGCACAGACACGATGGGCCAAAGGGCCTGTTTTTGTGCTATATAACTCTATGACTGTCCAGACCCCAACTGCCAGTCCAAAGGGAAAGCATGTTGTTTGCAAACAAGACCTCTCAGTCCTTTCAATGACCCCAGTAAAAAAAAATCTAGGGACTTTTATAATGGGAGATTTTAATTATCCAAACATAGACTGGAATAGTAGTGTAAAGGGCAGTGAGGGGTAAGAGTTCCTAGAGTGTGTTCAGGAAAATTTTCTACAGCAGTATGTTGCTAGTCCAATAAGAAAGGAGGCACTGCTAGACCTAATTCTTGGGAATGAGGTGGGCCAAGTGGATCAAGTATCAATAGGACAGCATTTAGGAGACAGTGATCATTGTATCATAAGGTTTAGACTAACTATAAAAAAGGATAAAGAACAATCCAGAGTAAGAATAAATAACTGGGGAAAAGACAACTTCAGTGGGGTAAGAATGGAGCTGGGGCGAAAAAATTGGAGTCAAAAGTTGGCAGGAAAACCAACAGCTGAACAATGGGCTACCTTCAAAGATGAGATCATTTGGGCACAATCAAGGTGTGTTCCCTCGAAGGGGAAAAGTAGGGCAAACAAATCCAGAGCTCCATGGATGACAAAAGAGGTAGAGATTAAGATAAAGAAGAAAAAGTGTGCTTATGACAGATGCCAGGTAGAAAATACTATTGAGAACCAGGTTGAATATAGAAGGTCCAGAGGGGAAGTGAAAAAGCGAATAAGAGAAGCAAAGAGAGAGCATGAAAAGACACTGACAGCTACATTAAAGGAAATCCCAAAGTTTTCCATAGACATATAAATAGTAAAGGGGTGGTAAAAGGAGATGTGGGCCGCTTAAGGACCAAAAAGAGGATTTACGCATGGAGGCCGAGGGCATAGCTGAGGTATTAAATAAATACTTTGCATCTGTCTTGATCAAGGAGAAAATGCAATCCAGGCAGTGGTGAAAGAGGAGGTAATTTAGACACAAGAAGGGTTTAAAATTGATAAAGAGGATGTATTAGATAGGCTGTCTGTACTTAAAGTGGATAAAGCACCAAGACCAGATGAGACGCATTCAAGGATACTGAGGGAATTGAGAGTGGAAATCGCGGAGGTACTGACCATAATTTTTCTGTCTTCATTAGACTCAGGGGTGGTGCCATAGGACTGCAGAATTGCAAATGTTATACTCTTGTTCAAAAAAGGGTGTAAAGATAAGCCCAGCAACTGAAGGCCAGTCAGTTCTGAAGAAAGATCACTGATCTGAAACGTTAACTTTGTTTTTCTCTCCACAGATGCTGCCAGACCTACTGAGTATATTCCAGCATTTTTTGTTTTTATTTCCGATTTTCAGCATCTGCAGTATTTAACTTCGGTGGTGGGGAAACTGCTAGAAAAAATAATTCGGGACAAATTTAATGGTCACATGGACAAATGCAAGTTAATTAAGGATAGCCAGCATGGATTTATTGAGGGAAAATCATATTTAACTAACTTGCTGGAGTTTTTTGAGGAGGTGACAGAGAGGGGTGATGAGGGCAATGCAGTTGATGTGGTGTACATGGATTTTCAGAAGGCGTTTGATACAGTGCCACACAACAGACTTGTGAAAAAACTTATAGCTCATGGAATAAAAGGGACTGTAGCAACATGGATGTGAAACTGGCTGAGTAACAGGAAACAAATAGTAGTGGTTAATGGATGTTTTTCGTGCTGGAGGAAGGTTTGTAGTGGAGTTACCCAGGGGTCAGTGTTGGGACCCTTTATTTTCCTGATACATATTAATGACGAGGACTTTGGTGTACAGGGCATAATTTCTAAGCTTGCAGATGATACGAAACTTGGAAGTATTGTGAACCGTGAAGAGGATAGTATAGAACTCCAAAAGGACATAGACAAGTTGGTGGAATGGCCAGACAGGTGGCAGATGAAGTTCAATGCAGAGAAATGTGAAGTGATTCATTTTGGTAGGAAGAACATGAAGAGACAATATAAAATAAAGGGTACGATTCTCAAGGGAGTGCAGGCGCAGAGGCACCTGGGTATCTATGTGCATAAGTCATTGAAGGTGGCAGGACAGGTTGAGAGCGCAGTTAATAAAGCATACAGTATCCTGGGATTTATTAATAGGGGCATAATGTACAAGAGCAAGGAGATTATGTTGAACTTGGAGTTTGCGTCCAGTTCTGGGCACCACACTTTAGGAAAGATGCGAGGGCATTGGAGGGAGTACAAAAAAGATTCATGAGAATGGTTCCAGGGATGAAGTACTTCAGTTATGAAGATAGATTGGAGAAGTTAGGACTGTTTTCCTTGGAGAATAGGATGCTGAGAGGTAATTTGATAGAGGTATTCAATATCATGTGGGGTCTGGACAGAGTAGATAGGGAGAAACTGTTCCCACTCGTGAAAGGATCGAGAATGAGAGGGCACAGATTTAAAATATTTGGTAAGAGAAGCAAAAGTGTATGAGGAAAAACTTTTTCACACAGCGAGTAGTTAAGATCTGGAATGCTCTGCCTGCGTGTGTGGCATAGGCAGGTTCAATTGAAGCATTCAAAAGGGAACTGTTATATGAAAAGGAGATTGTGCAGGGTTACGGGCAGAAGGCAGGGGAATGGAACTGAGTGATTTGCTCTTTTGGAGAGCCAGTGCAGACACGATAGGCCGAATGGCCTCCTTCTGCACTGTAACAATTCTGTGATTCTGTATCCTTTTTAGTTTTCCCAAATAAAACACAAGTCCTCACAGCTTAAAAAATTGGAAGTACTTCCGTAACACCTTCACCCTTGGAGGAATGAAATACCATTTTTAAATGTATTTCATTGCAAAGTATGGGAAAAATAGAAGATGAAAAAATATTAAAACAGTTCCACACTCATTCTCACTTATTCTTTACCTGTAGCTAGTACAGTTCGGCTTTGTACCATCTTTGCACCCAGATAACTCAAGTTAAATCCTAGACAAAATCTGCAATCACATTATTTTGTCCTGCAATGTGGATAATCTTTTAGTGATAAGCTTGCAACAGTAAACTCCATCGGAATAGTCTGGCATTCTGGTACTTGAATTTTTCCACAAAGGCTAGGAGGTTATGATCAGTAATAGACCAGTTTCTCTCTGTAGTCATGGCGGACATCGACTTTAAAATGCTTAAGAGCTAGTAATAAGCCGAGGGTTTCTTTTTCCACTGTTACAACCGGGTGAGAAAGAGGTCTAGGGTTCCCTTTCAGCCTTCACCTGGTCTTACTGTAACAGGGTTTACACTTTAAACACACTGGCCGGAATTTTACCCTAGGTGGACGAACCCGCTTCCGCTCCGCCTGGGGATCCGACCCGTATTTGCGGGTCCCCAGGCTTCAACTGGTGTGAGGTGGAACTTCCACCCACTTGAGGTAGAAAGTCCCGCCTAGTAGAGCTGCTGGCCAATCAGCAGGCCGGCGGCTCTTAGTCCCAGCAGCGCCACCGGGAGCAGTGGCCACTGCTGGACTGCAACCCAGCATGAATTGAAGGTGCCTGGGAGCCGGGAAGGCAGGTTAAGTTTTGGTTACCTCGCCAGGGGTAATCGGTCAGGCCCCGGCGAGGCAAAGGTGGTCATTTGGGGGGAAGGGGGGCATGTTGGGTCTTGGGGGTGATTGAGGTAGCGGGGGCGGCCGTCGAGATCATGAGGGCTACCCCAGGACGCTGGGAAGCCGACTGGTTTTGTTAGGCAGCTTCTCCCAGCTCCAGGACGCCTGCTTGCCATGTGTAAAATCCGCGTGGAGGCGGCCACTTAAGGGCCTTGATTGGCCTGGGGCGGGCGGGCCATTTTACGCCGCCGCCGCCCTGTGTAAAGTGGTGGTGGAAGCGGGAGCAGATCGGGAAGGTCTCCCAGTGCCTCTCACTCCATTTTACGCCACCCAACCCCACCCCCCCCTCACCCCCGGCCACCATCCCACTCGTCAGGGAGGCATAAAATTCCGCGCACCGTGTTTTTAGCTCCGCCTTGATGAATCCTTGTTGACCGCTTTCTAATTATAAGGCAAAGAAACCAGCACAACAGGCTTTCTCAGGTGTAAAGAAAAAAAGTGAAATTTTATTAAACTTAAACTCCAATTCAGTTAATGCCTGCAGATACACGACACGCCCACGATAGCAGATAGAGACAGAAAAGAGAAGAAAATAAAGTGGAAAGGTTTGAGGCGTAGATCTTGCTTTTCGTTGGGGTCCAGTATTTTTCTTAACCCTTGTTCGCTGTAGGACACTTTCCCCTCTTGGGTTCATGTGTCTTCAGTGGATTCAGAGGCTTGTAAGAAAGAGATGGGAGCAGGCAGACAGGAGAGGCTGTGACAAGACAGGCAGGAGAGATCTTCTCAGTCCAGGAGCATTCAGCTTTCTGCCCAAACTGTTTGTACAAATTCAAAAAACTCAGGCTGCCCAGTAGGTTAGTCATGTGACTAGCTGGTTTGACCATGTGCGTTTGTGTATTCGGCCATTTTAGCAGTCAATCTGGAATGTGAGCTCCCCCAGCTTCAATGTCTGGTGATCAAAAACCCATTGTGGGTTGAATGTCAGGGAATGGCTGCTTTGTCCTTCCAAACACTGTCTGTTAATATGCAAATGTCTTTTCCAGCCATGGCTGATCTGTTCAACAAGTCCTCCCCTCACTCCAGTAACAGTTTAAAAATCAATGTTCATGACAAAGTTAAAGTGCCTCATTCTTGGCAGGTGGGGGCCTGGCATGACACCACTGTTGAATATCTTTTGTGGTGTCGATTTAGCTTTTTGGAAAAGTATCCTACTGGCCTTTCTATGCCTGATTCATTGTCTTGTAACAGGACTGCACTGACCCCAGGTCACTAGCATCAATTGCTACCTTGAAGCGATTAGTGAAATTTGGAGCCAACACTGGTTCATTAATCAAAATGGCTTTCAGCCTCTCAAGACGCTTGGCACTCCCCTGACCAGACTACTTTGGTTTTCTTCTTCTGTAGCAAATCTGTCAGTGGAGCAGCTATAGTGCTGAAATTTGGTACAAACCTGTGGTAGAAACCACACATATCCAAGAACCTCATGATTTCCCGCTTAGTCCGCTGTACTTGGCAACGCTTGTCCTTACCCTACTATATGCCCGAGGTCAGTTCCTCTGGCTTTATCACTAAATCCGCCAACTGTAATTTTCTAAACAGAGTTTCTAGTTGTTCCAAGTGGTCCTTCCAAGTGTCACTGTATACCAGCACATCTTCAAGGTAAACCACACAGTTTAGGAACACTGGCTACCACTTGGTTCATTAGTCTCTGAAAAGTGGCTGGGGCATTTTTTAGCCAGAATTGCATCACTCGGCATTGAAAAAGACCGTCTGGTTTGACAAAGGCTGATTTTTTTTAGTTCAGGGTGTTAAAGGAACCTGTCAGTATCCCTTTAACAAATCTATTTTTATAAATAATGTGGCACTGCCCACTCTGTCAATACAGTCTTCCAAGTGAGGAACTGGGTAGGAGTCTGTCTTTGTTACTGCATTAACCTTTCTGCAGTCTAGGCAGAATCTAGTTGAATTGTCAGGTTTAGGAATTAACATCACTGGGGGACTCCAGCTGCTTTGACTGGGTTCAGATAGGTGCTTTTCCAGCATGTATTGGATTTCTGCTTTCACCTGGGTCTGTTTCTCTGGACTTAAGTGATAAGGATGCTGTTTTATAGGAAATAATTCCCCTATATCTACATCTAAATGCTGTGAGTAGCCTAGTTAGAAGCTGGTAGTTGGCTGCCTTCTTGAATTCCTGGAGTTGCTATGGTGAATGTGCTTCCAAGAAGGCGTTAGACAGGGAATTCTTGGATTTTAACCCAGAGACGACAAAGGAACAATGGTAAATGTCCAAATTGTGATGGTGTGAGACTTGGAGAGAAACTTACATAGCACTGCTATGACATTGCTCCACATGTCTTTCTCATCAGAAGTCAGCCTGAGGAATTGCTGCAGTGCACCCTGTAGATTGTACATACTGCAAATACTGCAGTGAATGTTGACATCAGAGGCAGTTGCACTTATCAAGCAGACTTTCTTGTTAGTACTCAACCCAACCATGCAAGTATTCTGACTCACTCTTACGTTCAGCCTTCTGGAGGGCTTGAAGAGGTCAGGAGGCGAGCACCAGTCAGAGTTCCCAGTCTCATTCCACAATTGTTCACTCCACCCCATTACTCAGAATTTACTATCCGCTTGCCATTCTTGTCCATTCAGCAGTAAAGCTCCACACATCTCCAATTTCTACCTTCATCTTTCCTCCCTCAAGTTTCAGATCACCCCATCACCCAGCCTAAACTGCCCTCCTCATCCTATCCTCACCCGACTATTATATATGAAATAGTAACTTTGTTTCTCTCTCCACAGATGCTGACTGGCTTTCTGCATATTTCCAGCCATTTCTGTTTTTATTTCAGATTTTCAGTATCTGCAGTATTTTGTTCTTCCTATTATAAATTCAAACTTTACATTTACATTACAAACTTCAATACAATCTCAAGCCCTTTGAAAACAACTTTTCCATTGAGTCACTAAGTCCCGACTTCCTGAACATTTTCACACACCAAAATAAACACAGCCTTCTGGCAAATATCATTTTCTACATTTTTATTGTATACAAGTCGATCTTCCATGGCATTGTATTGTCTAAACCAAGGGTAGTCCTCAGGTGAAGAGATGTTAAGAGGGTCGGGAATACTCAGACTGGGGCATGCAGACAGAATTGAACTCCCATTTTAAAGTTCAGATTTATAATATAAACTTCCTCTGTTCATTTGTTATGCTGTAATTACACCTCCCGCCTGTAGCAGTTCACTAGTGGGGTTCCCAGTCAGGGTGACGCTCTTCTTTTTGCCCAGTCTTATTTATTTATTTAGAGATACAGCACTGAAACAGGCCCTTCAGCCCACTGAGCCTGTGCCGACCAACAACCACCCATTTATACTAACCCTACAGTAATCCCATATTCCCTACCACCTACCTACACTAGAGGCAATTTACAACAGCCAATTTACCTATCACCAGTTCTTGTGGATTTTTCCCTCTGACACCACTTTATAAAAGCAGCAGCCCCCTAGTCTAAGGCTGATAGCTGTCAAAACATTTGCACTGTATTCCTGAAGTGGATGGCTCATTCTGTTGCTGCTACACCACTGCTGATCTGTCACTCATTTTTCGGTCATTATCACAATTTTGGATTCTGCCCTCAAAGTCAGACCACATTCTCTAGGCTAATGCTCCACCCCACTGGACTAAGACCATTCTATACAGATAAGTACATGGACTGTATTCTATGCAATGGATGCAGACAAACTAGATTTATCCAGTATTTATATGTTGCCTTTGCTCAACCATGAGCACAGCATCCTCTTGCAACACTTCTCTGCCATTGTCCAGCTTGGTGGGGGGGGAGGGGGGGTGGCGGGGGGTGGCGGTGGTGGTGGGCGGGAAATGGCTGTCACCTGGTTCCATTCTTCCCTATCTAATCATAGCCAAAGTATCACTTGCAATGGCTTCTCTTCCCACTCCTTTATCAGTACCGCTGGTGTCTGCCAAGGATTTGAATTGCTCCATCATTGGTGGCCATGCCTTCAGCTGCCTAGGCCCCCTAAGCTCTGCAATTCCCTCCCTAAAGTTTCCACCTCCCTACCTCAATTTCATCCTTTAAGACATCCTTAAAACCTACCTCTTTGACTAAGCTTTTGGGCATCTGATCCAATATCATCTTATGTGGTTCAGTGTCATATTTTGTTTTATAAAGCTCCTGTGAAGTTTCTTGGGACACTAAAGACACTAGATAAATACAGGTTGTTGTTTATATTACTGATGGGTGTCTCAGTTTGTAGCTACTTAAAAAAGATCAGTTCCTGCACAAAATAGTTCTGGCACAATCATGATAAGTGGTCCACATCCTGGCTCACAGTGGGCAAACCATTATAATCCATCACCTGACCTTTCACGTTGGCTTGAGATTCCATATATATTTTTGGCCTTCTCCCCTCCCTCCACTTCTTCTATTCGGTCTCTCATGGGACCCTTGTTCAAAGAGAAAGATAAATCAAACACCACTAACTACAGACCCATTGGTCTTACTTAAACTTGCTATAAAATAATGGAATCAATTATTAGCACTAAATTTGAGGATTATCTGTACTATAATAGCCCTGTAATCAGCTACCAAACATGGATTCAGAGGAGAAGCTCCTACCTGACCAACCTCCTTGATCTCTTTGAAGTAACAGGCCAAGTGGATAATCTACTGGCAAATCTTTATTGCCAAATACCTAATCATAAAATATCACAATCCAATGTTGTGTCAACTGGATACTGTAACTCTACAAGTGGTCCCATGTACAAACTGAAGAACTCTCTCATGTTATTCTTTGGCCTACTTGTCTCGAAAGACAATGGGTAAGCGCCTAGAGGTGATCAGTGGTTCGTGGAGCAGTGCCTGGAGTGGCTATAAAGGCCAATTCTAGAGCGACAGACTCTTCCACAGGCGCTGCAAATAAAATTGATTGTCGGGGCTGTTACATAGTTGGATCTCTCCTTGCACTTCTGTCTTTTTTCCTGCCCACTGCTAAGTCTCTTCGACTTGCCACTCTTTAGCCCCGCCTTTATGGCTGTCCGCCAGCTCTGGTGATCACTGGCAACTGACTCCCACGACATGTGGTCAATGTCACAGGACTTCATGTCCTGTTTGCAGACGTCATTAAAGTGGAGACATGGACGGCCAGTGGGTCTGATACCAGTGACGAGCTCGCTGTACAATGCATCCTTGGGGATCCTGCCATCTTCCATGCGGCTCATGTGGCGAAGCCATCTCAAGCGCCGCTGGCTCAGTAGGGTGTATGTGCTGGAGATGTTGGCCACCTCGTGGACTTCTGCGTTGGAGTTACGGTCCTGCGACCTGATGCCAAGGATTCTCCGGAGGCAGCGAAGATGGAATGAGTTGCGACGTCGCTCTTGGCTGACATACATTGTCCAGGCTTTGCTGCCGTAGAGCAAGGTACTGAGGACACAGGATTGAAACTCTCGGACTTTTGTATTCCGTGTCAGTGCGCCATTTTCCCACACCCTCTTGGCCAGTCTGGACATAGCAACAGACACCTTTCCCATGCGCTTCTTGATTTCTGCATCAAGAGACAGGTTACTGGTGATAGTTGAGCCATGGAGAGGTCACTCCATAGTTGCCTCACAGCAACCAAAACAACACAGCAGTTACGAGTTATAAGTCCAGCTCAATTGGCGTAGAGATTGGGCACCACGGGTTGCCTTTGTTGGTGGGAGAGGTCATCGCATCTCACTGGACAGCTGCCGCCTGCCTCAAACTGGGCAGCCCCCGATCAGAAAGGTTCTGTAGCGTCACAGTCCACCTGCTTCAATGGGTGCTTGGAGCTCAGGGTCATTGCCCGACAAGTGGACCGTAACACCGCACCAAACAGCACAATAAAAAAAGCAAAGAAGGTACCAGCCCTTCGTTTTGTAAGCTGGAACGTCAGAACTATGTGTCCTGGCCTGTCAGAAGACCTTACACAAATCAACGATTCTCGGAAGACCGCCATCACTAACAACAAGCTCAGTAGACTCAATGTGGACATTGCAGCACTTCAGGAGACGCGCATCCCTGCGCGCGGACCTCTAAGAGAGCAAGACTACACCTTCTACTGGCAGGGTTGGAATCCGAAGAACCAAGACAGCATGAAGTGGGCATTGCCATCAGAAACTCTTTGCTCAGCATGATAGAGCCACCATCAAATGGCTCGGAACGCATACTCATGTTATTCGGTCAATTATAAATCAGCAGGCCAATATATTTTCTTGGTATGAATGAACAGAGTAACCAATAGTGATTTTTGACTTAGCATGTAATGCTCCTCATAAAAAAAGAAAACAAAGCATACCACATTACCCCTATTAGCAAGCTAAATACACTTCCAGATAAGCGCCCTCATAGAATCTTACCCTACATGTAAGGTAAGAACTCTCTCTGTTTGACTGCCTTATCAGCTCTCATAGACTGTCAGTGCACTTTTCCCATGTGACCTTACTAGCTGAACAGCAAGTCATAGGTTTGACCTCTGACCTGCTCCATACTCAGGATTTGGCCAGTTGAGTTACCAATCAAATTAGATACCACCTTGCTTGGAATCAGTTTCCCTTACAGCATCCCCCAATGGACAAACACGAATGAAGCCACAACAAAATATTACAGCCAATTTCCTCCAAGAAATGTGTTCATGAATCTCATTGTCTCAAATTAATGTAATATAGGAGAAACACGACCTTGGTTTCACTGGGTCGAATACCTGAGTGCTGAATTTTAACCCACATTTTAAAATGCTATATATTCGCTGTGTTAATCTCAATTAAATTTAATAGCAATATCTTACTCAAATTGATCCCAAGACCTCCTATGTTAAATCGTCAAAAAACTCCTGAGACACAGAACTCAGTATATTCCTCTCTCCATTCATAAGAACATTTTTTAAATTTTTCACAGGATGTGGGTGTCACTGACTAGGCCAGAATTTGTTGCCCATCCCGAATTGCCCTTGAGAACGAGATGGTGAGCTGAGTTCTTGAATGGCTGCAGTCCATGTGATGTAGGTGTTGTTAGAAAGGGAATTGTAGGATTTTGACCCAGTGACAGTGATGGAACGGTGATATAGTTCCAAGTCAGGATGGTGCATGGCTTGGAGGGAAACTTGCAGATGGTGTTCCCATGCATCTGCTGCCCTTGACCTTCTAGGTGGTAGAGGTCGCAGGTTTGGAAGGTGCTGTTGAAACAGCCTTGGTGCGTTGCTGCAGTGCATTTTGTATATGGTACACACTGCTATCACTGTGCATCGGTGGTGGAGGGAGTGAATGTCGAAGTTGGCGGATGAGGTGCCAATCAAGCGGGCTGCTTTGTCCTAGATTATGTTGAGCTTCTTGAGTGTTGTTGGAGCTACACTCATTCAGGCAAGTGAAGTGTATTCCATCACACTCCTGACTTGAGCCTTGTAGATGGTGGACAGGCTTTGAGGTGTCAGGAAGTGAGTTACTCGCCACAGAATTCTCAGCCTCTGACCTGCTCTTGTGGCCACAGTATTTATATGGCTAGTACAGTTCAGTTGCTGGTCAAGGATAACCCCCCCAGAATGTTGATAGTGGGGGATTCCGTGACGGTAATGTAATTGAATGTCAAGGAGAGATAGTTGGATTCTCTCTTGTTTGAGATGGTCATTGCCTGGCACTTGTGTGACGCGAATGTTACTTGCCACCTATCAGCATAAGCCTGAATGTTGTCCAGGTCTTCCTGCATATGGACACGGACTGCTTCAGTATCTGAGGAGTCGCAAATGGTGCTAAACATTGTGCAATCATCAGCGAACATGCCAGCTTCTGATCTTATGTTGGAGTGAATGTCATTAATGAAACAGTTGAAGATGGTTGGCCCTAGGACACTACCCTGAGGAACTCCTGCAGTGATGTCCTGGGACTGAGATGATTGACCTCCAACAACCATAATCCTCTTCCTTTGATTGGAGAGTTTACCCCTGATTCCTATTGACTCCAGTTTTGCTAGGGCTCCTTGATGCCACACTTGGTCAAATGCTGCCTTGATGTCAAGGGCAGTCGCTCTCACCTCACCTCAGGAGTTCAGCTCTTTTGGCCATGTTTAGTCCAAAGCTCTAATGAGGTCAGGAGCTGAGTGGCTCTGGCAGAACCCAAACTGAGCATCAGTGAACAGGTTATTGCTGAGTAAGTGCTGCTTGATTGCACTGTCGAAGATACCTTCCATCACTTTGCTGATGATTGAGAGTAGACTGATAGGGCAGTAATTGGCCAGGTTGGATTTGCTCTGCTTTTGGTGTACAGGACGTAGCTGGGCAATTTTCCACATTGTCAAGTAGTTGCCGGTGTTGTAGCTGTACTGGAACAGCTTGACTAGGTGCGCATCTAGTTCTGGAGTGCAAGTCTTCACTGATATTGCCAGAATGTTGTCAGGGCCCATTGCCTCTGCAGTATCCAGTGCCTTCAGCTGTTTATTGACATCACGTCGAGTGAATCAAATTGGCTGAAGACTGGCATCTATGATGCTGAGGACCTCAGGAGGAGATCGTGATGGATCCACTCGGCACTTCTGGCTGAAGATGGTTGCAAATGCTTCAGCCTTGTCTTTTGCACTGATGTGCTGGGCTCCCGCATCATTGAGGATGGGGATATTTGTGGAGCTCCTCCACCAGTCAGTTGATTAATTGTCCACCACCATTCACAAGTGGATGTGGCAAGACTGTAGAGCTTAGATCTGAACCGTTGGTTATGGCATCGATTAGCTCTGTCTATCACATGTGATTCAACCAAGGTGGGAAGAGTACACTCTTTTTTTCCAGTTCCACTTCGCCACAGGTCATAGCATATATTTAAATGTTTACCCAGTTACCAAAACGATCAATCAGAGACTCTATTTTATCCCAGAATAAAATACACCAACCAGCTTTCTTTAATAAACAACAAAGAACAAAGAACAGTACAGCACAGGAACAGGCCATTCGGCCCTCCAAGCCTGCGCCGATCTTGATGCCTGTCTAAACTAAAACCTTCTGCACTTCGTGGAACCGTATCCCTCTATTCCCATCCTATTCATGTATTTGTCAAGATGCCTCTTAAACGTCGCTATCGTACCTGCTTCCACCACCTCCCCCGGCAGCAAGTTCCAGGCACTCACCACCCTCTGTGTAAAGAACTTGCCTCGCACATCCCCTCTAAACTTTGCCCCTCACATCTTAAACCTATGTCCCCTAGTAACTGACTCTTCCACCCTGGGAAAAAGCTTCTGACTATCCACTCTGTCCATGCCATTCATAACTTTGTAAACTTCTATCATGTCGCCCCTCCACTTCCGTCGTTCCAGTGTAAACAATCCGAGTTTATCTAACCTTTCCTCATAGCTAATGCCCTCCAGACCAGGCAACATCCTGGTAAACCTCTTCTGTACCCTCTCCAAAGCCTCCACGTCCTTCTGATAGTGTGGCGACCAGAATTACATGCAATATTCTAAGTATGGCCTAACTAAAGTTCTGTACAGCTGCAGCATGACTTGCCAAATTTTATACTCTATGCCCCGACCGATGAAGGCAAGCATGCCGTATGCCTTCTTGACTACCTTATCCACCTGCGTTGCTACTTTCAGTGACCTGTGGACCTGTACGCCCAGATCTCTCTGCCTGTCAATACTCCTAAGGGTTCTGCCATTTTCTGTATACTTCCCACCTGTATTAGATCTTCCAAAATGCATTACCTCACATTTTTCCAGATTAAACTCCATCTGCCATTTCTCCGCCCAAGTTTCCAATCGTTCTATATCCTGCTGTATCCTCTGACAATCCTCATCACTATCCGCAACTCCACCAACCTTAGTGTCGTCCGCAAACTTACTAATCAGACCAGCTACATTTTCCTCCAAATCATTTATATATTCTACAAACAGCAAAGGTCCCAGCACAGTTCCCTGCAGAACACCACTAGTCACATCTCTCCATTCAGAAAAGCATCCTTCCACTGCTACCCTCTGTCTTCTATGACCCAGCCAGTTCTGTATCCATCTTGCCAGCTCACCTCTGATCCCGTGTGACTTCAGCTTTTGTACCAGTCTGCCATAAGGGACCTCGTCAAAGGCTTTACTGAAGTCCATAGAAACAACATCCACTGCCCTTCCTTCGTCAATCACCTTCGTCACTTCCTCAAAAAACTCAATCAAGTTAGTGAGACACGACCTCCCCTTCACAAAACCATGCTGCCTCTCGCTAATAAGTTCATTTGTTTCCAAATGGGAGTAAATCCTGTCCCGAAGAATCCTCTCTAATAATTTCCCTACCACTGACGTAAGGCTCACCAGCCTATAATTTCCTGGATTATCCTTGCTACCCTTCTTAAACAAAGGAACAACATTGGCTATTCTCCAGTCCTCTGGGACCTCACCTGTAGCCAATGAGGATACAAAGATTTCTGTCAAGGTCAACAAAATTATCCGTTTATTATAAAACAAGACATAACTAGTAATGAAACAAAGCACTAACACAGCGTGAAATATGAAAGTTCTCTTTTTACCTTAGCCCCACACACACACACACACACATACACACACAGGTTAACTGAAAAGCATAGAGATTTTCTTTTTAGAGCTCTCTTATAAAAAAAGACAAAATGAATACATTGGCCAAATACTTGCTAATTCTTGAAGAAAAGAATTCATATGGAAATATGACAGTTGTCCCTTTTTTGGTTTGCTGTCCCATATATGCGTTGACGGCTGTCACTGGGATCTTTCTCTGGAGCAGTTCGTTCAGGCGGCGTTGAGGATTTACGCGGCAGGTTTTTTGCAGGGTCTCAGGAGAAATGCGGTAACAGAGGTTTCAAGCAGGCTTTTCAGGATGAATGCAGCATCAATCTCTCTATTTCTTACACTCACTTCTAAGAGCTTCTCAAAGAGATGGAAAAGCTGGTAGGCTTCTCAAAGAGATGGAAAAGGCTGAGCTGGGGTGACTGCTCTCCTGACTGTTTTTTAAAATTCCAACTGCCATCCAAAGTGAAACCAAAACAATATCTCGAGTAAGCCTCCTGATCCCTATAAATCTTGAAATGTCACTTCTCTGTAAACATCTCCCCCAAGTCAAAAAGCCCTTGGTGGGTAGTTATCTGAAGACAGGCGATTTCCAGTACATGTTGTTTTCAAACAAGACCTCTCAGTCCTATAAGTGACCCCAGTGAAAAAAATATCCATGGAATCTTTTTCAGTTTTCCCACATAAAACATAAGTTCAGAAGTGTTCGCTGATGATTGCACAATGTTCAGCACCATTCACGACTCCTCAGAAACTGAAGCAGTCTGTGTCCAGGTGCAGCAAGACCTGGACAACACCCAGGCTTGGGCTGATAAATGGCAAGTAATATCTGTGCCACACAAGTGCCAGGCAATGACCATCTCAAACAAGAGAGAATCTAACCATCTCCCCTTGATGTTCAATGGCATTACCTTGCTGAATCCCCCACTATCAACATTCTGGGGGGTTACCATTGACCAGAAACTGAACTGGACCAGCCACATAAATGTTGTGGCGACAAGAGCAGGTCAGAGGCTAGGAATTCTACATTGAGTAACTCATCTTCTGTCTCCCCAATGCCTGTTCACCATCTACAAGGCACAAGTCAGGAGTGTGATGGAATAAATACAAAAAATGCTGGAAATACTCAGCAGGTCTGGCAGCATCTGTGGAGAGAGAAGCAGGGTTAACATTTCAGGTCCTTTCCTCAGAACTGGCAAAGGTTAGAAATGTAATAGGTTTTATGCAAATAAAGCGGGGGTAGGGCAAGAGATAACAAAAGGGAAGGTGTTGATAGGACAGAGGATCACAGAGAATAACTGACCAGAAGGTCATGGAGCAAAGGCAAAAGGTCTGTCACTGGTGAAAGACAAAGCGTTAGTGCAGAGAGGGTGTTAAATGACAGCATAATGAACAGCCCTGGCCAAAAGCACAAACATGAAAAAAAAGTGGGCAGGCACATGGTAAAATTGAATGATGGAACAAACTAAATAAAAATAAAAATAATAATAATAAAGAAAAAAGAAAAAATACAACAGAAGTAAAAAAGTGGGGCCTCGCATGCTCTGAAATTATTGAACTCAATGTTCAGTCTGGTAGGTTGTAGCATGCCTAATCGGTAAATGAGATGCTGTTCCTTGAGCTTGCGTTGATGTTCACTGGAATACTGCAGCAAGCCCAGGACAGAGATGTGGGCATGAAAACAGGGGGGGTGTTGAAATGGCAAGCAACAGGAGGCTCGGGGTCATGTTTTCGGACTGAGCGAAGGTGTTCTGGAAAGCAGTCACCCAATCTGTGTTTGGTCTCCCCAATGTAGATGAGACTGCATTGTGAGCAGCGAATACAGTATACTAAATTGAAAGAAGTACAAGTAAACCACTGCTTCACCTGAAAGGAGTGTTTGGAGCCTTGGATAGTGAGGAGAGAGGAGGTAAAAGGGCAGATATTACACCTCCTGCGATTGCATGGGAATGTGTGATGGAATACTCTCCACTTGCTTGGATGGGTGCAACTCCAATAACACTCCAGAAGCTTGACTCCATCCAGGACAAATCAGTCTGCTTGATTGGCACCCATCCACCACCTTCAACAATCACTCCCTTCACCACCGATGCACACTGGCAGCAGTGTGGACCGTCTATAAAATGCACTGCAGCAACTCACTGAGGCTTCTTCGACAGCACCTTCCAAACCCGTGACCTCTACGACCTAGAAGGACAAGGGCAACAGATGGATGGGAACAGATGGATAGGGCGGCACAGTGGCGCAGTGGTTAGCACCGCAGCCTCACAGCTCCAGGGACCCGGGTTCGATTCCGGGTACTGCCTGTGTGGAGTTTGCAAGTTCTCCCTGTGTCTGCGTGGGTTTTCTCCGGGTGCTCCGGTTTCCTCCCACAAGCGAAAAGACTTGCAGGTTGATAGGTAAATTGGCCATTATAAATTGTCACTAGTATAGGTAGGTGGTAGGGAAATATAGGGACAGGTCGGGATGTTTGGTAGGAATATGGGATTAGTGTAGGATTAGTATAAATGGGTGGTTGATGTTCGGCACAGACTCGGTGGGCCGAAGGGCCTGTTTCAGTGCTGTATCTCTAATCTAAAACCACCTGCAAGTTCCTCGCCAAGCCACAGACCATCCTGACTGGGAACTATATCACCGTTCCTTCATTGTTGCTGGGTCAAAATCCTGGAACTCCCTTCCGAACAGCACTGTTTGTGTACCTACACCCCAAGCACTGCAGCGGTTCAAGAAGGCAGCTGACCACCAGCTTCTCAAAGGCAATTAGGGATGGGCAATAAATTCTGGTCTAGCCAGCAACGCCCGCATTCCATGAACAAATAAAAAATAAATTGGGAGGTGAACAATGGGAGCCACCCACAATCCCTACCACCTGCCGGTAACAATGCCAGTAAAATAAATACAAATTGTTGACTTATGCTGCTACCTCCATTGTTCCTCTGATGCCCAGCTCCCCTGCATTTATTTCTACGAAGATCAGGTTAAAAAAAAACTGTATTTTATAACACTGCTTTACCTGTACAGTGGTTTTCACTTTGGAGGGAAGAGAAAGTGAGAGGAGATAGAGAAAGAGAGAATGAGAGTGAGAGATCAGATACACAAGGAAGGAGAAATTAGAATGAGAAAGTTTAAATGTGCATGCAGGAAACTCTTCGGGTCTTCTCCCATTCTGCCACCATAACTTCAGCGGAAACCTAGTTCAAACGTGTAAACAGGTTTCCTCTGCTAAAGTTATAGCGGCAGAGCGGGACAAACGCAAGGAAATTCCCAGTATCTGGATGGGGTAGAGATAGAAGTGCAGAAACACAGGGAGGGAAAGTGATATAGAGAGAAATTGCACAGGGAGGGGAGGAGATAGAGAGAGTGCAGATACAAAAGGAGGGGAGGGGATAGAGAGAGAGAGAAAGTGCAGATACACAGGGAGTCGAGGGGATGGAGAGAGAGAGAGCAGATACATAGGAAGGGGAGGGAATAGAGAGAGAGTGCAGGATACACTGGGAAGAGAGAGAATGGAGAGAGAAAGTACAGATACACAGGGAAGGGAGGCAATAGAGATAGACCTCTTGGATATAAGTGAAGGAGAGATAAGAGATTTCAGGCACAGGGTTCTTCAGTCAAAGAGCTGGCAGGGCTTAAACCTGGCACTCGCTCGTCAAGTTCTGCACTTTCACTGAACTGTAGAGGATGTTGCTGCAATTAGAGCATGTTAGACATAAATACATTTGCGTACAGACATGACAAGAACCCTAGCAATGTTCAAATTTACTGCCTTTACTCTTCCATTCTGAATACCACCCTATTTAATTTCTCAGTTACAACCACAACAGGATGCAAGTATTTAATCTTCCAGAAATTTAGGCAGATCAGATTATGTTAATTTATTTTTAATAAAGGAAATTAAAAATTGACAGCAAAATCAAATAATTTGCATGTTTCTCCAGACACAAACTTGATTGGCAACCATTTGGGTCATTAAGAAATCATTCAAACTGAAATGATATATGAAACAAATTCTGCAGCCAAGCAGGACCATCCAGGTGGTCTGAGCTGCGAAACACCATTCAATAAAGAGTAACAAAGTTTCAGATTAATTTTTCCTGTACTTTAGTACAATTGCTGGCATTGTATTTACACATACTTAATTTTATAAATATTCAGAAAGCTCATAAATCACAAGGAAACAGGTAACAGGACACAGTTCAGTCTGAATTTGCCTCCAAAATTCTGGGAATTTTCATGGATTTTGTTAAATCTACAGAAGGAAACACAAATTACAACTAGTCATTTAGGCAGAGTTGTATTTGAATCTACAACAGAAACAACTTATACTATTATTTATCTTAAAAGCACATCCTAAGGCAATTCCTAACCAAAAGTAAGAAAAAACAGACACCGATCTGGAGAGTTTAGGATATACAACCAAAGACTTGTCAAAGTGTTTGTTTTCAGAAGGCTTTTAATCGGTGAAGAAAGAAGTAGAGAGGTTTCGGAAGGGAGTTCCAGAGAGTAAAATCAAGGTGGCTGAGAGCTCTACCACCAATGGTGGGGCAGTGCAGCGAGGGCACATAACGGAAGGCTGAGTCAGAGGAACAGTATTAAGGAGGGCATATAAGTCCAGAGAAGTTTGCAAAGATAGATGGAATGAGATTGTGGGGTGTGATGATGATGATGATTTTAAACTCAATGTACTGGGAGACAGGGAATACAGAAGAGGTCAGCAAAAGCAGGGGGGTTAGACATGTAGAATTTGTGTGGTAGAGTTCTAGTCAAGTTGAAGTTTGTGAAAGAGAGTACTAAAAGTAGCCCACTGGAGGAGGGGATTGGAAATGCTGCTTAGTAGGGAGTCATTGATGGCCCCCTCTAAAAATGCAAACAGACAAGTAGATCAATTCCTTTACAGGGACGGACACAATTGTCAAAATGGCCTCCTCCTGTGCTGTAACCATTCTATGATTCTATGATATAGATGGGACAATCAAAGAAGGCAAGTTAAGGCTTACAGGGACTGCCAGGCAAGGACCCCAGGCTAGAGATCCTGATGGGTCACATTTCCAGCCTTTAACTGACCTATATGCTGGATCATCCCAGTATCCAGATCAGTGGGTATTAGGAGAATAAGGAAAAGGACATTTCAGGTGGGGGAGATCCCTCCCCTGGTTCCACCCCTTCTGATATTGTCGGCAAAATTTGTGGAGAATGTAGGCTGCACCTGTCCCAGACCCTGTTGGAAATTGCTGGTCTGTGCTGGGAACTGGATTCTCCAGGATCCAACCAAATTTCCTGTGGCTACTCCACTCCTGGCTGACTTATGCTGGAGTGCTCCTCTGACCCAGGGAAAATTTGGGGTTAGAGTCATGGTTAATGGATTTTTACAGACTGGAGGGAGCTCAGGAAGGAAATTATTGGCCTTGGAGAGCAGACAGCACAGGTTAACCAGAAAGATACGAGGGCTAAAAGGATTACATTTTGAAGAAAGGCTGCATTGACTAGGCTTGTATTCCCTCAAGTATATGAGACTAAGGGGTGATCTAATCAAGGTATTTAAGATGATTAAAGGATATGATAGAGTAGATAGAACCAAACTTTTTCACCTGGTAAGGGAGTCCAGAACAAACTTAAGCCATTCAGGGGTGATGTCACAAAGCATTTCTTCACACAAAGGGTCAAAATCCTGGAACTCCCTTCCTAACAGCACCTCACATGGTTTAAGAAGGCAGCTCACCATCACCTTCTCAAGGGCAATTAGGGATGGGCAATAAATGCTGGCCTCGCCGGCGACGCCCACATCCCATGAATGAATTTAAAAAACAAAGGATTGTGGAAATCTGGAACTCCCTCCCGCAAAATGTTATTGCAGTAGGTCAACTTAAGGGACATGAAACCAAAGCAGATAAATGGAGTTGATGGACAGATCAGCCTTGATCTAACTGAATGGCAGAACAGGCTCAAGGGGCTGAATGGCCAACTCCTGTTCCTATGTGTTTCTCAGGGGTTATTGGTGGAATATATTTAGAAAAATAAACAATCTAAACTTGAGTATGGGGCACAATATCAGAATTTACAGATGACACAAAAACAGGGATTGTATTTAACTGTGAAGAGGACTGTGAATTACTTCAGGAGGATGTGATGGGTTAGTAGATTGGATAGATAAATGTCAGATTAAATTTACTAGAAAATGGAAGGCAGAATAATGACAGGAAATATGCACAAATGATAAATCTTCAATAGAAGAGCAGGGAGTCTTAGGGTTTCAGATATACAAATCGAACATAGGAACATACGAATTAGGAGCCTCGGCCACTCAGCCCCTCGAATCTGCTCTGCCATTCAACAAGATCATGGCTGATCTAATTGTAACCTCAACTCTACATTTCTGCCTGCCTCCAATAACCTTTCACCCCTTTGCTTCTCAAGAATCTATCTGCCTCTGCCTTAAACATATTCAAAGACTCTGCTTTCACTGCCTTTTAAGGAAGAGAATATCAAAGACTCACGACCCTCAGAGAAAATATTTCTCCTCATCTGTCTTGAATGGGTGATCCCTTATTTTTAAACAGTGACCCCTCGTTCTAGATTCTCCCACAAGAGGAAACATCCTTTCCACATCCACCCTGCTAAGACCCCTTATAATCTTATATGTTTCAAACAAGTCGCTTCTTACTCTTCTAAACTCCAGCGGATAAAAGCCTAATCTGCCCAACCTTTCCTTATAAGACAACCCGCCCAATCCAGGTATTAGTCCAGTAAACCTTCTCTGAACTGCTTCCAACGCATTTACACCCTTCCTTAAATTCCTTCCTTCCTTCCTTTTGGCCTCCTTGTCTCGAAAGACAATGGGTAAGCGCCTAGAGGTGGTCAGTGGTTTGTGGAGCAGCGCCTGGAGTGGCTATAAAGGCCAATTCTAGAGTGACAGACTCTTCCACAGGTGCTGCAGGTAAAGTTGGTTTGTCAGGACTGTTTCACAGTTGGCTCTCTCCTTACACTGCTGTCTTTTTTCCTGCCAACTGCTGAGTCTCTTCAACTCACCTCTCTTCAGCTCCGGCTTTAGGGCTGTCCACCAACTCTGGCGATCACTGGCAACTACCTCCCACAACTTGTGGTCAATGTCGCAAGACTTCGTGACGCGTTTGCAAATGTCTTTAAAGCGGGGACATGGACGGCCGGTGGGTCAGATACCAGTGACGAGCTCGCTGTACAATACATCCTTGGGGATCCTGCCATCTTCCATGCGGCTCACATAGCCAAGCCATCTCAAGTACCGCTGGCTCAGTAGGGCATACATGCTGGGGATGTTGGCCACCTCGAGGACTTCTGTGTTGGAGATATGGTCCTGCCACCTGATGCCAAGAATGGAATGAGTTGAGACGTCGCTCTTGGCTGACATACGTTGTCCAGGCCTCACTGCTGTAGAGCAAGGTATTGAGGACACAGGATTGAAACACTCGGACTTTTGTGTTCCGTGTCAGTGCGCCATTTTCCCACACCCTCTTGGCCAGTCTAGACATAGCAGCAGATGCCTTTCCCATGCGCTTGTTGATTTCTGCATCGAGAGACACGTTGCTTCTGATGGTTGAGCCAGGTAGGTGAACTTTGAACCACAGAATGTGGTCACCGATATTGATGGATGGAGCATTTCTGGCGTCCTGTCCCATGATGTTCGTTTTCTTGAAACTGATGGTTAGGCCAAATTCATTGCAGGCAGCCGCTAGCCTGTCGATGACTCTCTGCAGCCACATTTCCGTGTGGGATTTTCATGCAGCATTGTCAGCAAAGAGGAGTTCCCTGATGAGGACTTTCCGTACTTTGGTCTTCGCTCTAATATGGGCAAGGTTGAACAACCTGCCATCTGATCTTGTGTGGAGGAAAATTCCTTCTTCTGAAGACTTAAATGCATGAGAGAGCAGCAGTGAGAAGAAGATCCCAAACAGTGTGGGTGTGAGAACACAGCCATGTTTCACACCACTCAGGATAGGAAAGGGATCTGATGAGGCACCATTATGCTGAATTATCATGGAACGAGGTGATGATGCTTAGTAGCTTTGGTGGACATCCGATATTTGCTAGCAGTCCGAAGAAACCACGTCTGCTGACAAGGTCAAAGGCTTTGATGAGATCTATGAAGGCAACGTAGAGGGGCATCCGTTGTTTGCGGCATTTCTGCTGTAGCTGGCAAGGGGAGAACAGCATATCAATAGTGGGTCTCTCTGCTCGAAAGCCGCACTGTGCCTCAGGGTAGGCACGCGTAGCCAGCTTCTGGAGTCTGCTTGAAATGACTTGAGTGAAGGCTTTTCCCACTGTGCTGAGCAGGGACATTCCATGGTAGATGTTGCAGTCACTGCGTTCACCCTTGTTCTTATAGAGGGTGATGATATTGGCATCGCGCATGTCCTGCGGTACTGCTCCCTCATCCCAGCATGGTCAAAGCAGTTCATGGAGTGCTGAGAGTATAGCAGGCTTGGCACATTTGATTATTTCAGGGGTAATGTCGTCCTTTCCAGGGACTTTTCCGTTAGCTAGAGAATCGCTGGCGTTACTGAGCTCCAATTTTGTTGGCTGTTCGTCCAGCTTGTCCATGACTTGCAGAGACTGGGCTGCATTGAGGGTGGTATCAGTGACATCATTTTCCCTGGAGTACAGTCCTAGGTAGTGCTCCACCCAGCAGTCCATTTGCTTGTTTGGGTCAGTGATCGTTTTCCCTGATTTAGACTTGAGGGGGGGGCGATCTTCTTGATGGTTGGCCCAAAAGCTCTCTTAATGCCGTCATACATTCCTCTGATGTTTCCGGTGTCGGAGGCCAGCTGAATATGACTGCATAGATGTTGCCAGTAGTTGTTTGCACAGCGCCTGGTTGTTCTTTGCGCGGTGTTTCTGGCGGCTTTAAGTGTTAAGGATGTTAACTTGCTGGGGGCTTTCTTGTAGTTCAGCAGTGCAGTGCGCTTGGCAGCTATGACTGGTTCCATCTCTTCAAAGTGAGCTTGAAACCAGTCTGCATTCTGCTTCTCACGTTTGCCAAAGGTGGTCATTGCTGAGTCATAGATGGCGTCTCTGGTGTGGGCCCACTTGGTCTCTGCATCCCCTGCAGGAGCGTTTTGAAGGGGTTTTTCAAGCAAATTGAGAAACTTTTGTGACAGCTGTGGATAAGAAATTCTGGTCGTGTTGATGTGCGGGCGGCCATTCTGCTTGGAGTGATATAACTTCTTTGGTTTGAGTCTAACTTTGCTGCACACCAGGGAGCGGTCGGTGTCGCAGTCCACACCGTGGAAGCTGCGTGTGATTTGAACACTGTTTATGGAGGCTCGTCTTGTGACGATGAGGTCCAGCTGGTGCCAACAACCTGATCTTGGGTGTCTCCATGAAACCTGGTGACAGGGTTTAGTTTGAAAGAACGAGTTGGTGATGCAGAGGTTGTGGCAGGTACACAACCAATACTGTACACAATAGTCCAGATGTTGGTCTCACCAATGCCCTGTATAACTGAAGCATAACCTCCCAACTTTTGTATTCAAATTCCCTCAGAATAAATGATAACATTGTATTAGCTTTCCTAATTACTTGCTGTACCTGCATACTAACCTTTTGCGATTCATGCACTAGGACACACCTGCATCTTAGAGCTCTGCACCCTCTCACCATTTAGCTTCTTTTTTAGTCTTCCTGCCAAAATGGACAATTTCACATTTTCCTACATTATACTCCATTTGCCAGATCTTTTCTCACTCACTTAACCTATCTATATCGCTTGTAGCCTCCTTATGTCCTCTTCACAACTTACTTTCCTACCTATCTTTGAGTTATCAGCTAATTTGGCAACCATACCTTCGGTCCCTTCATCCAAGTCATTTATATAAATTATAAAAACTTGAGGCCACAGAACTGATCCCTGTAGCACGCCACTCATTATCTCTTGCCAACCAGAAAATGACCCATTTATGCATACTCTCTGTTTCCTGTCAGCTAGTCAATCTTCTATCCATGCCAAAATGTCATCCCCTGCACCATGAGCTTTTATTTTCCGCAATAACGTTTGAAGTGGCACCTTATCAAATGCCCTCTGGAAATCCAAGTACAGTACATCTACTGGTTCCCCTTTAGCCACAGCACATGTTACTTCTTCAAAGAACTCCAGTAAATTGGTTAACCATAATTTCCCTTTCACAAAACCATGTTGACTCTGCCAGATTACCTTGAATTTTTCTAAGTGCTCTGCTATAACGTCTTTAATAATAGCTTCCAACACTTTCCCTATGACAGATGTTAAGCTAACTGGCCTGTAGTTTCCTGCTTTCTGTCTCCCATCCTTTTTGAATAAAGGAGTTACATTGACTACTTTCCAATCTAATGGAACCTTCCCCAAATCTAGGGAATTTTGGAAAATTAAAACCAATGCACCAACTATCTCACTCGCCACTTCCTTTAAGAATGAAGTCCATCAGGACCCGGGGACTTGTCAGCCCGCAGCTCCAACAATTTGCTCAGTACTACTTCCCTGGTGATTGTAATTTTCTTGAGTTCCTCCGTCCCTTCCATTTCCTGACTTACAGCTATTTCTGGGATGTTACTTGTATCTCGTATGGAGACGTTCGATGTAAAATACTTGTTCAATTCATCTGTCACCTCCTTATTTCCCTTATTAATTCCCCAGACTCACTTTCCATTGGACCAACACTCACTTTGTTAACTCTTTTCTTTCTTCAATATCTATAGAAACTCTTACTATCCGTTTTTATATGTCTAGCCAGCTTTCTCTTGTACTCTAAATTTTCCCTCATTATTAATCTTTTAGTTGTTCTTTGTTGCTTTTTATATTCTGTCCAATCTTCTGACTTGCCACGCATCTTTGCACAATTATACGCTTTTTCTTTAAGTTTGATACTATCTTTAACTTTTTTAGTTAACCACTGATGGTGGGTCCTCCCCTTGGAATTTTTCTTTCGCATTGGAATGTATCCATTCTGTGTATTCTGAAATATCCCCTTAAATGTCTGCCACTGCATCTCTATTGACCTTTCCCTTAACCTACTTTGCAAGTTGACTTTTGCTAGCTCTGCTTTCATGCCCTCATAATTGCCCTTATTTAAGTCTAAGATATTAGTCTCAGACCCACTCTTCTCTCCTTTAAACCGAATGTAAAATTCAATCATATTATGATCGCTGTTGCCTAGGCGTGCCTTCACTGTGAGGTCATGAATTAATCCTATTTCATTGTACCAGGTCTAGCATAGCCTGCTCTCTGGTTGGCTCCAGAACATGCTGTTCTAAGAAACTATCCTGAAAACATTTTATGAACTCCTCATCTAGGCTACCTTTGCCCATCTGATTTTTCCAGTCTATATGTAGATTAAAATCCCCCATGATTATCGCCATATCTTGTCATAATGGATGACAAGCATCCATTATTTCTTCCTTTATAGCCCATCCTACCATGTGGTTACTGTTAGATGACCTGAACACCACTCCCACAAGTAACTTCTTGCCGTTATCATTTCTCGTCTCGACCCAAACCGCTTCTACATCCTGGTTTCCTAAACTTAGGTCATCCCTCTCTATTGTGCTAATACCATCATCAATTAACAGAGCCACCCCTCCACCTTTTCCTAGGCTTCCTGTCCTTCCTAAATGTCAGGTACCCTTTAATATTCAGGTCCCCATCTATGTCATTCTGCAGCCATGTTTCTATAAAGGCTATTAGAGCATACTTAATTATTTGTATTTGTGCTTTCAGTTCATCTGTTTTGTTTCGAAGGCTACGTGCATTCAGATACAGAACCTTTATTTTATTTTTTTATTTAGAGATACAGCACTGAAACAGGCCCTTCGGCCCACCGAGTCTGTGCCGACCAACAACCATCCATTTATACTAACCCTACAGTAATCCCATATTCCTAGGGGCAATTTACAATGGCCAATTTACCTATCAACCTGCAAGTCTTTGGCTGTGGGAGGAAACCGGAGCACCCGGCGAAAACCCACGCGGTCACAGGGAGAACTTGCAAACTCCGCATAGGCAGTACCCAGAACTGAACCCAGGTCCCTGGAGCTGTGAGGCTGCGGTGCTAACCACTGCGCCACTGTGCCGCCCTTTAGTTTTGTCCTTTTATTATTTTTGCACCCTCTAGCCTTGTCTGTTGATTTACTCCTAGATTTGTACTCACTGTCCCTTCCTGTCAAGGTCTGTTTATCTTTTCCCATATTTATACCTTTCTCTCTCGCCTTGTCTCTACTCTTTGATTTACCACATCTTCCCAAGTTTGATCATGGGCTCAATCTTAGTGACTTGGAAGTAGAGAGGCTACAGGAATACTCTGTCAGAGCAATGGTAGAATATTCATCATAGTATTCATAAGGGAGCTGGACAAATATTTGAAAAAGAAAAATTGTCAAAAGGAAATGGGGAAAGGGCAGTGTAATCAGAATAAGTGAATATATCTTTCAGACAGACAGCACAGGTCAAATCAGCTGAATAGCTTCCTATCACGCTGTATAATTCTATGATTCTGTAATACCTAACTTCAGCTCTCCAACACCATTACCAACTATATCTCATATAGTCTAACAGCTTGTGTGATATCAAACAATGTATAAGGCACAACTTCCTCCAACTAAACACCTGCAAGGCCACAGGCATCTTATTCTCAGCAATATTTACCCACAGTAGCCCAGAATCCTATATCCCTCCTTTGCTGTTCACTCAAACTAAATCCAATAATATGTAACTTTGACATCAATTTAGTCTTTACTAAACTTAAAATTCCACCTACAGCTCATCACCAAGACTGCCAATTTCCACATCCACAATAATCGTTGGCTGCAACCCTATCCCACCCCCGTTGCTGCTGAAACCCTCATCCAGGCTTAACTTCTCGAAGTCCTTCATTATTAGCCTCCATCCTACACAAACTCCAATTCATCCAGGTCTCTGAGCCCACATCATATTCAATATTAATTCTTGCTCAGCTATCATTCCAATCCTTGGGAATCACCATTAGCCCTTCAACCAAACTTCAAATTTCACATCTCCACTTCCAAATTACTCCATGGACTTGATTCACACAAATCCCACGTAGGCTATTCACAGATCAGTTGAATTTAGCCTACAGTGCATCCACCCACTCAACTTTCAATATTCACAGAATCACGGAATCACAGAATTGTTACAGTGCAGAAGGAGGCCATTTGGCCCATCACGTCTGCACTGGCTCTCCGAGAGTGCAATTTCCTCAGTTCCATTCCCTGCCTTCTCCCTATAACCCTGCACATTCTTCCTTTTCATATAACTGTCTAATTCCGTTTTGAATGCTTCAATTGAACCTGCCTCCGCCACACTCTCAGGCAGAGCATTCCAGATCTTAACCACTCGCTGTGTGAAAAAGATTTTCCTCATGTCACTTTTGCTTCTCTTACCAATACTTTAAATCTGTGCCCTCTCGTTCTCGATCCTTTCACAAGTGGGAACAGTTTCTCTCTATCTACTCTGTCCAGACCCCTCATGATTTTGAATACCTCTATCAAATCATCTCTCAACCTTTCTCTACTCCAAGGAAAACAGTCCTAAACTTCTCCAATCTATCTTCAGAACTGAAATTCCTCATCCTTGGAACCATTCTCATGAGTCTTTTCTGTACTCTCCCCAGTGCCCTCGTGGTATACCTTTCAGCCATCGTGGCCTTGTTCTCTGAAACTCTTTCCCTGACCCAAGGGACTCACCCGAACCCAGGATAGATGGGCATTCCCGGACATGATGGCTATCAGGTCAGCCTATGGTTGGGTCACAGAGCTTGGCAGGAAATAGTTGATTCCATGAATCTCAGCAGCACTGTGCAGGGGATGCCTGCACCCAAAGGTAGCTTGTGCTAACTAAATCCCAATGGTCAAAGATAACAAATTTTGATGCTCATTCTCTGAGGAGGCCTTATATGAGCCCAGTAGAAATGAAAAGTGGACAGCAGGAAACTCATTCCTCTTCTCATTCCTCTTCTCATTCCTCTTCTCATTCCTCTTATCTTCACAAAAGGCAGAAGAAGGATGCTTGAGAGAGAGAAAGTGAGAGAGAAAGAAGGAACCAATGCCAGAATCTTCAACCTTCTGCACTGTCTATGGAAACTGGCACACTCCATTATGCATTCAGATAAGTTAACATGGACCAATACAAATACTGTGTATCTGAGAGGAATTGACACTGAATGATTCTCAAATCACAAGGAAGCCAAGGAACAACATATTAGAGATGCACATGTTGTAGCTGAAGAGGCATAGGAGGCGTCAGACCCTGCTTCACGAGCATTTGTACAATTATCTCCATGAAAAGGCTTTCCAAAGGGGCAATACAAGATACCTTCTCTGCAATGCAGAACATATTAGAGTAAGCAGCAGCTCCAGGAACTTTATTGCACGTTAGCAGGACACTGAGGCCTCCTCACACATAGCTGCATGGATATATTGAAGAATGATCTTCTGTGATCATACTGGTGGCTGGGTGGTACGTGTCTCTAGATCTCCTGTGGTGCTGGCTAATGAGCCCATATTGTCTGTTGTTCCTCATCCGGATCCACCAACAAATAAATCATAAAGAGAGCACTGCCCATAGGGAAAATATTTTGCAGCCTTTTCTTCATTTTAGGAAAAGACCACATCTTTAAAATGGGTGGTATCACATCTAAACTATGGAATGGACCACATCCACACCATGGGATGAACCACATCTATACAATTAAAACTACAGGGATGATAAGAGTTCATTTACTGCACTTACACACTGCAGTGACTGCTATTGCAGTAACTGAATTCTCTACTTACACAAATACACACATGAGTGCAGTGAATGTTACTGCACCAAATTATCTTTATACTTACACACACATTCTGCAGTGACTGCAGTTATGCAATAAAAGACAGTTTACACTCTATTAAATGGATTTTCACAAATTCATTCATGGGATGTGGGAGACGTTGGCTAGGACAGCATTTATTACTCATCCCTAAATTCCCTTGAGAAGGTGGTGGTGAGCCGCCTTCTGGAACCGCTGCAGTCCATGTGGGGTAGGTACACCCACAGTGTTGTTAGGAAAGGAGTTCCAGGATTTTGACCCAGCGACAGTGAAGGAACGGTATTATAGTTCCAAGTCAGGATGCTGTGTGGCTTGGAGGGGAACTTGCAAGTGGTGGTGTTCCCATGCAACTGCTGCTCTTGTCCTTCTAGGTGGTAGAGGTTGTGGGTTCAGACAGTGCTGTCTAAGGAGCCTTGGTGCATTGCTGCAGTGCATCTTGTAGATGGTACACACTATTGCCACTATGCGTCGATGGTGGAGGGAGTGAATGTTTGTGGACGGGGTGCCAATCTGGCAGGCTGCTCTGTCCTGGATGGTGTCGAGCTTCTTGAGTGTTGTTGATGCTGCACTCATCCAGGCAAGTGGAGAGTATTCCATCACATTCCTGATTTATGCCTTGTAGATGGTAGACAGGCATTGGGGAGTCAGGAGGTGAGTTACTCGTCGCAGGATTCCTAGCCTCTGACCTGCTCTTGTAGTCACGGTATTTATATGGCTACACCAGTTCAGTTTCCGGTCGATGGTAACCCCCAGGATGTTGATAGTGGGGGATTCAGCGATGGTAATGCCATTGAATGTCAAGCGGAGATTGTTAGATTCTCTTTTGTTTGAGATAGTTATTGCCTGGCCCTAGTATGGCGCAAATGTTACTTGCCACTTATCAGCCCAAGCCTGGATATTGTCTAGGTCTTGCTGCATTTCTACACAGGCTGCTTCAGTATCTGAGGATCCACGAATGGTGCTGAACATTGTGCAATCATCAGCGAACAACCCCACTTCTGACCTTATGATTGAAGGAAGGTCATTGATGAAGCATGTACATCAATAAATGAAGTCTCTAATTGCATCCACACACACATTTTGCAGTGACTGTAACTGTAGTAAATTAATTCTCTACTTTCGCACACACAAACACACATTTGCAGTGATGGTTACTTCAATAAATGAACTCTGCTTACACACAGACGCATGTGCAACACACACAAAGCAGGCTGAACCAGCATCCCCTTAGTTTCTTGTATGGAATATGTGGCATGATTACTGCTCTATAAAGCACTGTCATATTGAAAGTTGGACATTGAAATATATGCCAATAATTAAATACAAATAAATACAATATCTGCTACTTTCAATATGCACCGGTGATTTCAGAGTATCTGTTATACTTCCCTTTAAACATTAATATTTGTTTTATATGAAACACTGAAGTATAAACTACTCATCTTTGTATTTGTTTTTTGTCCATCCACCTTTTAACTATTACATCCCTTTTCACTGTCATTACATTAAAATACATGCAGAGGCAAAATACAAATCTACAGTGTTCTGAAACAGAAAATGTCAATATTCCAAAGCAGAAGGGCCTAACTAGACAGCCCAACTCTAGTTTCACTTCTAAAAACAGCAAACATTTTTCTCAGTTTTTAGATGTGGACAAACCTGCTACATATTTCCAGCATTTTGTGATTTTCACATCTCCATTGTCCTTACACAGTGGAGGCCAATGATACAAACTATTCTATGTCACAATCACAGCCCAAAAGGTTAAAAATGGATCTTCACAATTTTGTCCAGCTCACTTCATCGTTATTACTTTTCTTGTGGTGAGTGGGAGCTAAATGGTTTCATCACGATCCACAAAATGCAACATTCTACTATTACATTATTTTATTAAATTACTAAGTTCTTGAATTTTCTTAAACTGATATGTCTGCTACTATCAAAATATCTTTTACTTAAATCCTTAAGCCTGTAGCAGCAAAGCAGTTAATGCTGAATGGAGAATGATGTCAGTGTCCTACCAGACCACATGAGACAATCACATCATTAAAAAGGAATAACATTTAGGACTAAATTTTGTCTGTATCGCTGTAACAGTTAAGGAGAGTTTCCATTGGGATATTGACATGATTGTATCGTTAGAAAGATGAAATCAATGATACAGAAAATGAACACTGCAGGAATAGCAGCCTGACACTAGGAGATGGAAGCAGAGAAAGAAAAGGCAAACAATGTCAATTTGGTTAAACTTTATGTAATTTGATGAAGAGCTCACCAGACCATCTCCCTTTTTTGTACCTCTTCGTGCTTGCTTCGGAAGTGAGCTAAGCACTGCTACGGTCACGTTATAAAGGATCAGGCCGATTGGAGTGAAGTTCTTGACATAAACCTCATGTCCTTCCTTCAAAAATTCTTGCAGAGACATGCAAGCATCAGACTGAGAAATCCCCGCAGTATAATAGTTGTTTATTAAATGATCTTCATCTGTGTCACAAGAGGCTGGCCAGCAGAAGCAAAGATCTTCTGAGATAATCTGAGTAGAGGAGAGCTTTCAAGGACAAATCTGCAATAGAAGAAAAGTAGAGTAAATCCTGGAGCACCAGCGCGATTAGTGCAAATCTCCTTCCTGCAAGCAAATGGCATTCCGCAGAGCAGATAACCATTGTTCCTTTTTGTCAGTCAGTAGAGGCGGATGTTTTGGTGCTATTTACATTTTGTGCTAGATGCAGCACTTCAAAGTGTATGACACTGCAAGAATTCTTAATAGTTTGCAGTATGTAGTGATGGAGTTCACTAAATCCCATAGGAGAATCATTTTCTCCATAAAGTTTATCACAAAAAAATCAGCGTTGGTTTCCTGTCCCTTCAGTTAATAGACGGAATGTGGTTTCTTCATATACTATGTATGGATCACAACGGCAGAAAGTGTGGACCTCAATAAGATAAAAAGAATCCAGATTTAGTATGTTTAGGATGTTTGTTGTGATTCTAAGACTTAAATCAAATGGCAATGCTGAATGTGTAGATAAGCAATAGATGATTTGTAACACAAACAGAAACTAAATAATGGTCCCAGCTGAGGGATGGGCATCTTGTTTGCCAGTACTTGTGCATTATTAAATGCTTGAGTTGATTATGATATGACTCACCACTGCTGCAGCATCCTAGTCTCAGCAGTATACAGGACTGATGACCTCAAGACGACGGTCATTTAATGAACTGCTCAAATTAGCACGGAGATAGCTTTAGTATATTGCTGATTCATCTTCTACTGCCTAATTCTTGCTGTAAAAATAATGTTGTATCCAGTTAGCAAATCAGGACCAGTCAATGTCATACAAGTACTTTAATACATTCAGATGCTTGAGGTATTCTGATTTTAGTTCCACTTAAGCTGTCAGTTCCAGTTTCTAAAATTTATCTGCTTTCTAAAAGTGCTGGCCTAGCCAGCGACGCCCACATCCCACAACTGAATTAAAAAAAACACATTTTCTGGTTTCTTTCATCAAAGATACTGCTTGGAACGTGTCAACGGGTCTGGTCATCAAAATAAACTTCAAAACTGAAAGAGGGAGGAAGGAACCAAGAAATCTCATTAGTTGCTTTAGACATTCACACAGAAGCTAGTTAGTTTTAGGAGCAGCAGTTAACATAGATATTATTAGCTAGTAGTGCATTTCTAATTAGACGTACTGCATGAAAATCACTTTGATGATGGATTTGCAGAAATCACATTTCTAGAAGGGTTTAGGCTTGTAATTACTCAAATCTCTCATGATAACAATTACGAGGAAGTTTATCATAGCACAATCCTGCAGCGAAGTTCAACATAACAGATTTTATTTCAGGTTTCCAGCATCCGCAACATAACAAATGCTGAGCTCCAAGAAGGATTTTCTTTGGGCAACCCTTTTTATCAAACACTCTGCAGATTAAAGTCAAAGATCAATTTCTCCTAGACTAACATTAATGGTATCACAGCTTCAACAGCATGTTAGATATGGAAACCACCGATTAAAGAAGCATAAAAATTACAGCACAGAAATAGGTCTTCCATATCTGTGGTAGTGATAGTTTTTTACCTGAAGCTATCAGCTTTATTCTTATTTCCCTGTCCTTTCCTCAATCCTTTTACATTTTTTCTTGTCACAATTTCATTCGAACTACTTATACCTTATTAAGAATCTTACATCTGCATGCACTTCCTGTCTGCACCATTGTTCTTATATTTTTGTAACAATTTTGTGTCAATTTTTTCGCCATTATAAATTCCTCTGTTCACTGTTATAATGGGCTCCGACTATGTAAATTTGTCACAACTTGTAAATGCACAATTAAACCACTGGATGGCTTTGTGAACCCAATTCCTGAGCAGTTTCTGCTGTTCAGATGCCAAGCAGGATTTTGACTTTTGGGTCAAGACCCCAACGTCGGAGTCAAATTGATGGCTGGATTTTATGGGCCCCTCCCGAGGCAGGGTCAGAGGTGAGGAGGCCCATGGAATTGCGACAGGAGTTGGGAGGCGGAGGGTCTGTCACCGCCCTGTCGCTAAGCAATTGTGCTAGGGTGACAACGGCCTACCTGCCCAGAAGCCAATTGAGGACCTTAAGTGGCCTATTAACGACCACTTAAGGGCATCTTCCCCCACCGCCATGGGTATTTAACTAGCAGTAGAGGGGGGGTGCCTGCGCCATGCAGGGAGGTCACCTTGTAATACGAGGTGCTCTCCCAGGGGGCTTGAGAAGGGTCCCTCCTCTGTGGGCAATCTGTGACCCACGGAGGACCCCCACCTGCAAAACCTCCACCTCCATGGACACCCCTCCCCCTGCACTTCACGCCAAGGCCTTCCCCAAACCACCTCCCTCCCCAGGGCTTTCAAGACTGACCTTAGCGATACCACCTCTCTTACCTGAGGTCCAGGGTTCCAGCACTAGGCCTGGGTCCAAGGCCGCTGCAATACTGGCAGTGGCCACTGCTCCCGGCTGTGCTGCTGATACTGCTGGGGGAGGGATCCCTGTCTTTAAATGGACGATGATCCCAGCACTGGAAACTTCGCTTCAGGATCAACGGAGGATGGCACTGGGATCCCTCCACCTTTTTGGACCAGCACCGGGAGCCCCACCGGCTGCACAAAATCCAGCCCTATCTGGGGACCAGTCACCCGGCAGTGATTTTCCCTGAAGAGGGCGGGCTCACCAGTCTTTCGAAGCTGGAGGGCCAATAGGAGGCCCTCCAACTCGAAAGGAGCTGCAACCTACCATTTCAGGTAAGAGAGAGAAAGGACACCTCCTTCAGCACCACGCTCAGCCGAGTTCCCAACACTGCAGGGGCTCCATGCTGACTGAAAAATTCCAAGCAGCCTCTGTAAATGGCTAATTAGGACCAATTAACTTCCCTTAATTGGCTACTTGGTGCTTGTGGGCAGGTACCCCTTCCAATCCCTATCCAGCATTCAGGAAAATAGCCCGCGAGTGGGATGGTGCTAGCAAATTGACATACCAGTTGGTGGCATGAACTTTTGCACCGCCCACCTCCCTAATTGCCCCCGTGGGGGGGGGGTGGAAATACTGCACACCATTTTGATTTTTTTTATAGCGAATGATTTTATCTGTTTTAGGTATTGCTGTCTTTTTCCTGAGAATTGCACCTCCCATTCCACTGTGCCTCACCCACTGTTGAAAGCCATTTAAATAATTTCAGAGGATTGATATAGAATATTCTCAAATATATTTATTAATTTTTATGTTGGCGACCTGCTTACACCTGATATTCCATACTGCAGCAACCCATTCTCAGTCAGCACTGCTGGTGCCCTGACTGGATGGTCTGTGACCTCTGTGCAAATTACATTCTTTGTTAAAGTCGACAGCTTCTTCTCAGCTGCTACTACTACCCACCCCTGCAATGCAATATCAAACCAAGTCAGACAGCCTGTAATATAGACAGAAGACATTTTTTAGATTTTTAATTGAGGTTGCTCTGATATCTACAATATGTCAACGCAGAACGGATCAGAGACACCAGCAGCAGCAGAGGATAAAAGAGAGAGAGAGTGGGGGAGGAGAAACACAGACCTGATCAGAGACCACCAACAGTGGCAGCAGAGGATAAGAGAGACAGAGCGCAGGTGGAACAGCACGGACCTGATCAGAGATACCAGCAGCGGCAGCAGAGGATAAAGGAAAGAGGGAGAGAGAAGGGGAACAACGCAGATCTGATCAGAGACACAAGCAGCAGAGGATAAAAGAAAGAGAGCAGGGGAACAGCACAGGCTTGATCAGAGACACCAGCAGCAGCAGCAGAGGATAAAAGAGAGAGAGAGAGTGGGGGAGGAAAAACACGGACCTGATCAGAGATACCAAGAGTGGTGGCAGCGGATAAAGGAAAGAGGAAGAGAGCAGGGGAACAACGCAGGCCTGATCAGAGACACCAGCAGCGGCAGAAGAGGATAAAACAGAGAGAAAGCGAGAGCAGGGGAACACCACGGACCTGATCAGAGACACCAGCAGTGACGGCAGAGGATAAGAGAGAGAACGGGAGAGTGTGTTTGGGAGGAAAAGCACAGACCTGATTGTTGTATTTCCAGAAAAGCAAGGAGTCACATCAGAGGACAGCAGGTAGCTGATTGGTTGGTATTAGTTTTTTTTTAAAAACGGGGGCAGTGGTTTAATCTAGGACCAGGACTCTAAACTACAGTATTAACTTTATAGCTTAACTATTTATTAAGAGGACGGGCTCAGAGCAAGTCTAGAGGCATGAATTAAAATTAATAGTTTATACAAGGCATTAACTAGATTCTAAAAGAGCGAATAAAGATTTTTCTTCAAGATGGATGGGCAGCTGAGACCTGTTGCTTGCAATTCCTGCCTCATGTGGGAATTTCAGGACACTTTGTGTGTCTTGGGGGACCATGTGTGTGGGAAGTGTCTTCAGCTGCTTGAGTTCGACCCCAGGATTTCTGAGCTCGAGGGTCAGATGGAATCAATGAGGAGCATCAGGGAGGATGAGCGTTTCCTATACTGTACATTCCAAGAGATGGTCACCCTATAAGCTATGAGATTACAGGATACTAGATGGGTGGCCATCTGGAAGAGTAGAAAGAGGCAGGAGGTGCAGGAATCTTTGGAGTGTCTATCACTCTCAAACCGGTACTCAGCTCTGGAGATTGCTGAGATTGACAACAGCTTGAAGGAATGCAGTCCAGACAATGACACCAATGGGCAAGGAACTGCAAAGAAGGGAACAGCAAAGAGTAGAAATTCAGATATTATAAGAGATTCCATAGTTAGGGGCAGACAGGCATTTCTGTAACTGACCTCATGAGTCCCACATGGTGTGTTGCCTCTGTGGTGCCAGGGTAAAGGGCATCACGGAGAGGGTGCAGAATATTCTGCACAGGGAAAGCAATGAGCCAGAAGTTGTACTCGTTGGTACCAACGACATAGAGGCAGCTGTTATTGAGGTCCTATGATCAGATTTTCAGGGGCTGGGGTGGCACAGTGGTGCAGTGCCTAACATCGCAGCCTCAGCTCCAGCGACCCGGGGTCAGTTCTGGGTACTGTCTGTGCGGAGTTTGCAAGTTCTCCCTGTGACCGCGTGGGTTTCCTCTGGGTGCTCCAGTTTCCTCCCACATACCAAAGACTTGCGGGTTAATAGGTAAATTGGCCATTGCAAAAAATTGCCCCTAGTGTAAGTAGGTGGTATGAGAATTGAGGGAAAGTGGGGATGTGAAAGGGAAAAATGGGATTAATATAGGATTAGTATAAATGGGTGGTTGATGGTCAGCACAGACTCGGTGGGCCAAAGGGCCTGTTTCAGTGCTGTATCTCTCTATGACTCTAGGGAGGAAGTTAAAAAGTAGGGCCTTGAAGGCAGTTATTTCTGAATTACTCCCAGTGCCATGTGTGAGCAAGGGTAGAAATAAGAAGATAGGGAGGATCAATGCATGGCTTGAGGCATGGTGCAGGAGGGAGGGCTTCAGATTCCTGGACCTTGAGACCAGATCTGGGGCAGGAGGCACCTGCTCAAAAGTAACAGGTTGCACCTCAACAGGACTGGGACCAATGTCCTTGTGGGGAGTTTCACTAGTGTGGTTGGGGAGGGATTAAACTAAATTGGCAGGGGTTTGGGCACCAGTATATAGAAGTAAAAGAGGAATAAGGTGCACAAAGGATAGTGCTCAATAGTTCTTTCTTTCTTTTGGGCCTCCTTATCTCGAGAGACAATGGATACGCGCCTGGAGGTGGTCAGTGGTTTGTGAAGCAGCGCCTGGAGTGGCTATAAAGGCCAATTCTGGAGTGACAGGCTCTTCCACAGGTGCTGCAGAGAAATTTGTTTGTTGGGGCTGTTGCACAGTTGGCTCTCCCCTTGCGCCTCTGTCTTTTTTCCTGCCAACTACTAAGTCTCTTCGACTCGCCACAATTTAGCCCTGTCTTTATGGCTGCCCGCCAGCTCAATAGTACTAGAGAAGGAAGTAGTACAATATTAGATAGAAGCAGACTAAAAAGGACTATATGGAATATAAAGTCAAGTCTACAATACATGTATGTACACATCCAAAGTGTGGTGAATAAGGTTGTGAGCTATAAGCACAAATAGCCGTGTTTGAATATGATGTAGAAGTTCTAAATTGGAATGTGATGGAAACATGGCTTAAAAATGGTGAGGATTTGATGCTTAATATTCAAGGATACAAAGTGTTTAGAAAAGATAGGGAAGGAAAAAAGGGAGGTGGGGTAGCAGTACTGATTACTGTTGGAATGCAAGTATAACCTTGAGGGGGCAAAGACAGAATCCATTTGGATAGAGTTAAGAAGCAAAAAAGGGGATGATCACATTACTGGGGGTATTCTGTAGGCCTCCAAATAGTGAGAGAGATAGAGGAGCAAATCTGTAAGGAAATCACAGAGATGTGCAAGAACTATAGAGTAATGATATTGGGGGACTTTAATTACCCAAATATCGATTGGGAAAATGTTAGAGTAAAGGATAAGGAGGGGAAAAATTTCTGAAATGTGTTCAGGAAAACTTTTTTTATTCTTTCCATGGGATGTGGGCATTGCTGGCAAGGCCAGCATTTGTTGCCCATCGCTAAATGCCCTTGACAACTGGGCCATTTCAGAGGGTAGTTAAGAGTCAACTACATTGCTGTGGGTGTGGAGTCACATGTAGGCCAAATCAGGTAAGGTGGCAGATTTCCTTCCCTCCTTGACCAGTATGTTCTCAGTCCAACTAGGAAGGTGGCATTGCTGGATCTGGTGCTAGGGAACGAAGTGGGCCAGGCGTCTGTGGGGGAGCACTTGGGTAAGAGAGATCAGTGTATCATAAGGCTCAGGTTAGCAATGGAGAAGAGCAAGAAACAATCTAAAGTAAAAGTTCTAAATTGGAAGAGGGCTAATTTCAATGGGAGGAGAGCGTATCTAGCCAGAATGAAATGGAACCACAGATTGACAGGAAAAAGTGGAATGGGTGATTTTTAAGGAGGAGATGTTTCAGGTACAGGCCAGCCATATGCAAACAAGGGAAAAAGGTTAGGGAACCAAAGCCAGGGCTCCTTCAATGATGAGAGAGATAGAGTCTATGATGAAACAAAAAGAGGGTATATAATGCACTCTTCAAGTGAGAACTAGGCCAAATTCTATCAGTTGAAAGGGGAAAAGAAGTGGAAAATAAAACTAGCAAAGAGAGAAAATGAAAACAGAATGGCAGCTAACATAGAAGGGAACCCAAAAATCTTCTACCAACATGTAACTAGTTAGCAGGTAGTCAGAGGCGTGATGGGGCCTATTAGGAACAAAGAGGGTGATATATGCTTCAAGGCACAGTGCAAGGCTAGGATACTTAATGAATACTTTGTATCGGCATTTACTAAGGAAGAGGATGCTGACAAAATATCAGTAGAAGCAGAGCTGTTGAGGTAATGGATGGGGTCTAAACTGATAGGAAGAATGTACTGAAAAGGCTGGCTATGCTCAGAGTGGATAAGTTGTCTGGTCCGGACAGCTTGCATCCCAGGTTGCTAAAAGAAGTAGGAGCCAAGATAGTGGAAGGGCTTGCCATAATCCTCCAATCTTCTCCAGATACGGGGAGGTACCAGAGGATTGGAGAGTGGCAAATGTGACACCCTTATTCAAGAAAAGATGTAAGGACGTAAACAATAATCAGGGGGAAAAAATCAACAATCACTTGGAGAGTCTGAGTTAATTAAGGAGAGCCAGCACGGATTTGTAAAAGGCAGATCGTAATTGACCAACCTAACTGATTTATTTTGATGAAGTAACAGAGAAAGTTGATGAAGGGAAAGCAATGGATGTTTATATGGATCTTAAGAAAGTGTCTGACAAAGTACCACATAAAAGCCTGGTTAATAAAAGTGAGGCTCTTGGAATAGGAGGGTGAGTGACAGTTTGGATAAATATTTGCTTAAGGACAGAAAACAGCGAATCTTGGTAAATGGTTGTTTTTCAGACTGGAGGATGGTAGAGTGTTCCCCAAGGGTCAGTGCTAGGACCACTGCTTTTTTGATATGTATAAATGACTTGGATCTTGGAATACAGAGTAAAGTTTCAAAATTTGCCAATGATACCAAACTTGGACGTGTGGCAGACAATCGACTGCAACAGGACATAGGCAGGCTGGCAGAATGGGCAGCCAAGTGGCAAATGGAATTTAATACAGAGAAGTATGATGTGATGCATTTTGCCCATAAGGGATAGGGAGAGGCGATGCAGACTTAATTGCATAGTTCAAAAGATTGTACAGGGACAGAGGGACCTGGGGGTTCATCTTTGAAAGTGGCAGGGCATATTAAGAGAGTAGTTAGCAAAGCATATGGGATCTTGATCTTCATAAATAGAGGTATTGAGTACAAAAGCAGGGAAGTTATGCTGAATATTTATCAAGCTCTGGTTAGGCCACAACTAGAGTATTACATCCAGTTCTGATCACCACACTTCAGGAAGGATGTAAGAGTCCTTGAGAGGGTGCAGTGGAGATTTACCAGAATGGTTCCAGGGATGAGGGATTTTAGTTACAAAGTTAGGTTGGAGAAGCTGGGGTTGTTCTCCTTGAAGCAAAGAAACACATGGGGAATGTGAGGAAGAACATTTTTATGCAGTGAGTGGTAATGACCTGGAACTCGCTGCCTGCGAGGGTGCTGGAAGTGGAGACTGTTATGAAAGTGCTTCCATTTTTTTTGAGGACTTGTGTTTAAAACTGAAAAGATTCCATGGATGTGTTTTTTTACAAGGGTCACTGAGAGGTCTTGTTTGAAAACAACCTTTACTGGAAGTCACATGCCTTAAGCTCAATAAACAACAGAAACCTTGGTGACTTAGGGAAGATGTTTACAAGAGAAATGACAGGTCAAGATTTATGGTGGTCAGGGGACTGCTTTTGGGATATTGTTTTGACTTTCTGGTTGGGTTGTGGACTGTTTTGAGTTAGTTGGAGGTCAGCCTGCCAAGAGAGAAACACACAGCTCATCTCTTTCTTCACTTCTCTGAAATGCCCTGAGGGTTCAATGTGTGTCAAAGCTACAACCCCTGATGCGGCATTTCTCCTGGAAAACCTGCCAGACTATTTCTCGACATCTCCAGAAAGAACTGCTCCAGAAAAGTTCCCAGTGACCTACTACGTATTCTCGGACACCAGACAGAATGCCATTTTGGGTTGCAACATATCTCATCCATTTTCTTCCAGAATTAACAAGTATTTAGCCAAAGTATTCTTTCCTTGTCTTTTTTTTTTGTAAAAGAGCTCTGCAGAGAAAATTTCTTTATTTTTCTTTAACCAGTGTGTGTGTGAGGGAATGTGTGTATGTGGGGTGGGGGGGGGGGGGGGGGAGTGGTATTTAAAAAGGGAACTTTCATATTTCAATGTGTGTGTTAATGCTTTGCTTCATTACTGGATAAGTCTTGTTTTTTATAATAAACTGATAATTTTGTTGTTTATTAAAGAAGCCTGGTTGGTGTATTTTATTCCGGGATAAAGAGTCGAGTATATGATTGATCGTATCAGTAATTGGGTAAACATTTAAAATATATGTTGTGACTTCTGCAGCAGTGGAACTAGGAAAGACAGTGAACTCCTCCCATCTCATTCATTAACAAAACAATGAATGATTTCAACAGGAAATTGGATGGGCACTTGAAGGAAATAAATTTGAAGGCTATGGGGATAGAACGAGGGAATGAGACTGATTGCTCTACAGACAGTCGGCATGGACCTGATGGGCCAAATAGCCTCCTTCTGTGCCATAATAATGCTATGATCCTTTGACAAAATACGTATTTGGCAATAGTATGACTGAATATATCCATTGTGTTTTGTGTTTGTAATACCTTCACTACAGTTTTATACTTGAAGGCTTCAACTGCCACCAAAATCCTGGGTTTAAACTTGATTTATGTCTGGAGTTTGATTCCAATAACTAAATTTAGATTATGCAGTCTGAGTACATGTGATGTTCTAATTTTCCAAGATACATTCAATCAGTTCTACTGATGGCACCTTTATTTTGCTCTAACACTTTCCACTCAGTAGTTTTTCCTCATAGAATTTTAAAGACACAGTTATAAAATAGTGACACAAGTTTGAATGTTACTGGGTTTTTTAAAAACATACCTAGTGCAAAGGAAGATGGTTGTGGTTGTTGGAGGTCAATCATCTCAGCTCCAGGACATCACTGCAGGAGTTCCTCAGGCTGGTGTCCTAGGTCCAACCATCTTCAGCTGCTTCATCAATGACCTTCCTTCAATCATAAGGTCAGAAATGGGGATGTTCGCTGATGATTGCTCAATGTTCAGCACCATTCACAACTCCTCAGATACTGAAGCAATCTGTGTCCAGATGCAGCATGACCTGGACGATATCCAGGCTTGGGCTGATAAGTGGCAAGTAACATTCGCACTACACAAGTGCCAGGTCATGACTATCTCAAACAAGAGAGAATCTTACCATCTCCCCTTGACATTCAATGGCATTACCATCACTGAATCCCCCACTATCAACATCCTGGGGGTTACCATTGACCAAAAACTGAACTGGAGTAGTCATATAAATACCATGGCTACAAGAGCAGGTCAGAGACTAAGAATCCTGGAGCGAGTAACTCACCTCCTGACTCCCCAAAGCCTGTCCACCATCTACAAGGCACAAGTCAGGAGTGTGATGGAATACTCTCCACTTGCCTGGATGGGTACAGCTCCAACAACACTTAAGAAGCTCAACACCATCCAGGACAAAGCAACCCACTTGATTGGCACCCCATCCACCACCTTCAACATTCACTCCCTCCACACCGATGCACAGTGGCAGTAGTGTATACCATCTAGAAGCTACGCTGCAGCAACGCACTAAGGCTCCTTAGACAGCACTTTCCAAACCCACGACCTCTACCACCTAGAAGGACAAGGGCAGCAGATGCATGGGAACACCACCACCTGCAAGTTCCCCTCCAAGCCACACACCATCCTGACTTGGAATTATATCGCCGCTCCTTCACTGTTGCTGGGTCAAAATCCTGGAACTCCCTTCCTAACAATACTGTGGGTGTACCTATCTCACAGAGACTGCAGCGGTTCAAGATGGTGGCTCACCATCACCTTCTCAAGGTCAATTAGGGATGGGCAATAAATGCTGGCCTAGCCAGCGACGCCCACATCCCCCAAACGAATAAAAAAAAAGTGAAGGGGGACAAGTAAGATAGAATGCATCTTTATTCATTTAATGTTGTTGGGTTTAGTTGTATTTGTATTAGTAGTGTTGTAGGGCGTCTAGAGAAAGTCTTAGACTCCGGTAAAGGTTAACTAACAATTCTTATTATTTACAGTTACTGTACACAGTCTCCACAAGCCACCTAAGCTAGCAACCTTCATGCTGCTATACCTTCTTCTTCCTCAAGCCTATCTCACGTAGCTGTTACATCATCGCTCGTGCAATGGGAGGGGTCTTTCCCACTGTCTTTGGTATTAACTCTTTACATCCTTATACTGCATATCCCCCAGGGCTTTATCCAACATTTTTCCAAACATATACATATATTGGAGGTTTGACAACTCTCCCCAATCTGGTTGTAATCTGTGTGGGACGATCGGTAGTCTTTGTAGGAAGTCTGGGTTGCTGATTTGGTATTCGTTTCTGTGGGTTGTAGTATTCCGTTCAGTTTGGGTTTGTTCATCTTCATCTGGATCTTGCACATGTATTACTGGCTGTTGCTTTTGCGGAATAGGAATGATATTCCGTCAATTCCTTTGTATGTTCCCTTTATTCGTTTGTATAACATATGATCGCTGATAGTCCTCATGTTTATGGATTACTGTACCTTCTCGTTCCAGGTCACATATCCAAACTTTTTGACCATTGTTTAATTTGGGTAAGCTTCTCACTCGAAATATCCTATTGAAATTCCAGGTGTGTTTCCTTATGTAAGAGTTTTCTCTTTCTGGAAATTTCTCATCGTCTTGAGTCTTCAGGCATTAATTGTTGAGGCAATACTGGAAGCTGTGTTTTTAACTTCCTTACCATGAGTAATTCTGCTGGTGATAATCCACATAGCAGTGGTGAATGATAAACTAGGAGTGAAATAGGTAGATCTTCATTTTTCTTGATTAAAGATTTTGTGGTTCTCATACCTCGTTCTGCCTTGCCATTGGACTGTGGATACCTCGATGAGCTCCTAAAATGCTGAAAGCCCATTTTCACAGCAAACTGGGTAAAACATTCGTTCACGATCTGTGGTCCGTTGTCTGATAATATTTCATCCGGAATCCCATGTGTTACAAAGATATCCAGAAGGATTCTGATAACTACCTTGGTAGTCGTAGAATGTAATTATCAGACTTCGATCCACCTTGAAAAGTAGTCAATAATGATGATAATTAACTTCCCACCAAACCGGAATAAATCCATGCCTCGCCTTTGCCAAGGTCTAGTTGGAAACCGGGTAGCCAACAACGGTTCGTGCTGTTTTGGCCTCTGTATCATGCATGTCTGATAGTTGTTGATCATGGTCTCGATATCCTTAGATATCCCAGGCTACCATACCAAAAATTGTGTCCTCGCTCTGCACTTGTTTATGCTCAAATGGCCTTGGTGTAATCGATCTAAGATATCGGATCTCATTGAAGTAAGAATAACAATTCTGTTATTGTAAATGACTAAGTCGTCAATTATGGTAAAGTATTTCCTATACTCATGGAATATCTTTATTGTTCTCCCTCTGGACTTTCTTGTGGCCACCCATGTGTACAATATTGTCTAATGCAAATGCTCTCTTCGTCATTCTTCTGTGCTTGTCGTATTTCACGCAACTTCTGTGCGCTTGCTGGCCAACTTTGTGCTGTGTGTTGCAAGTATGACTCTATGTCACGTATGAAATTCACATCTTCCTGTGATGGATGATCTATGGTTGCCCTCAATAGCACATTGGCTAACAATTGGAAAGAATTGTTTAGCTTTGTTTGCTTGACTTTGGCTACCTTTTCAATCAACTGTAGTTCCAAACATCCATTTCTGCTCAGTGAAGAAAATTCTGGATTGTGGAAGACATATAAGGTTATACATACCAGTTATCTTCCTTTCTGCTGAATAGTATCTTGGAGTTTGCCTTTTATCACAGTTGTGTCCCTCCTGGACCATGCAACTGTGCATCTGTCAGTTGATGGTAATGTCTCTTCTCCCAAGGCTCTTGGTCAGACAATACTGTGACGTTAGCCCCTGTGTCAAGCTTAAAATTCATGAAGTGTCCATTCACCTAGATGTCTGCTGTCCAGAAATCTTTGTCTGGATTACTGATTTCTCCCAAGAACCCTCTTGGTTCTTTCTCTTGTGGATATTGCTGTACTTGATTCACTGCTCTTTGCATGAAGATCTTCTGCTTTGTACCTTTAAGCGAAGAAATTTTGCTGTGGCACATCTTCCCATAGTGTCCAGTTTTACCACAATTAAAAGACTCAGCTTTACTTGCTGGGCACAGCTCTCGTCTGTGGGTCTTCTTAGAACATAAGAACATAAGAAATAGGAGCAAGAGTAGGCCATTCAACCCCTCAAGCCTGCCCCACCATTCAATAAAATCATGGCTGATCTGCCCCAGACCTCAACTCCTCTTTCATGCCAGCACCTCATAGCCCTCAACGCCCCGAAATTTCAAAAATCCATCTACCTCCTCTTCAAATACTTTCAGTGATCTAACCTCCACAACTCTCTGGGGTAGAGAATTCCAGACATTCACTACCCTCTGAGAGAAGAAATTCCTTCACATCTCAGTTTTAAATGCGTGTCCCCTTATTCTGTAACTATGTTCCCTAGTTCGAGATTCCCCCACTAGTAGAAACATCTTCTCAACATCTACCCTGTCAAGCCCCCTCAGAATCTTGTACCTTTCAATAAGATCACCCCTCATTCTTCTAAACTCTAATGAATAAAGGCCTAACCTGTTTAGACGTTCTTGATAAGTCAACCCCTTCTGCCCAGGAATCAGCCTTTCGAACTGCCTCCAATGCCAGTATATCCTTTCTTAAATACAGGAACCAAAACTGTACACAGTACTCCAGGTGCTGCCTCACCAACACCCTGTACAGTTGTAACAAGACTCCACTATTTTTAAACTCCAACCCCCTAGCAATAAAGGCCAAAATTCCATTTGCCTTCTTAATTACTTGCTGCACCTGCATGCGAACTTTTTGTGTTTCATGCACAAGAACATCCAGATCCCTCTCTGCTGCACTTTTTTGAAGTCTCTCTCCATTTAAATAATAGTCTGCCTTTTGATTTTTCCTACCAAAGTGCATGACGTCACACTTTCCTACATTAAACTCCATCTGCCAAGTTTTTGCCCAATCACTCAACCTATCTATATCCCCTTGCAGATTCCATATGTCCTCATCACAACACGCCCTCCCACCTATCGTCAGCAAATTTGGATATAATACAATCTGTTCCCTCCTCCAAGTCATTAATATAGATAGTAATATATAACATTCAATAAGATCTTGGCTGCACAATGTTGGTAAGGTTTTCTTATTTCATGCACCTTCTCATCTGTATGGTTTTTTCTGTTCCTCAAAGTGTTTCCCTGGCTTTGGCTTCACCAGTTGGACAGGCATTGGACTCCTTCTCATCCACGTTTATCTTCAGCTTGTAGGATGTTCCTATTCTGTTTGTGAACTTCAGCCTGTCTTACAATTTGAAAGGCCTTTTTCAGTGTAAGGTCTTCCTTGGATTGCAACAGGTCTGAAAAGGATTCATTCGCTATGCTTCTGTGCCTCCTGTACTTCTGTGCTTTGACTCACCACAGCTGCGGAGCTTTTCACAGCTTCTTCTGTAGGTAAGTAATTTTCTTACTGTACCGGGCCAGTATTTATCTTTAAATTTCTCTGTTGTTCTCCTGCTGTTTCTTCCAAAGGTAAGATCTTCAAATTCTCCCGGTCGCTTTCATGCTGTTTTAGCGTTGTTTTAACACTGCCACCATATTGGGGTACATCTTTCAAGATGGCTCCTGGGCTGGAAGCTCCCTTGCTGTTCAACTCTATCCATGGCCATCTGCTCCCATCCCTAACGTTTTCTCCCCCAATCTGCCCTCTTAAACTGTTTAAATTCCCCTGGCTCTTTAAATCAGTTCATTTTAGCCCAATCGAAAAGTTAACAGTTAGTTTAGTGTATGTTACCTGGGCCCACTGCCCTCCCCCAGCCACACCTGCTCTTTGTTTTCTCAATGAAATTGATCCGGATGAAACTGACGAGAACAGCTGCCGATACTTTAATCTCCGATCCTGCTGTCTTCACAGTCCAGAGTGTCTGCAGCCACGGCATGCGGTAAGTCCATTGAGGTGAAGAAGGAGCTGCGGGACCCGAGAGAAGTCCTGTGAAAAGGTGCCCCGAACACCCAAAACATCCACGAACGGCCCCCCCGGCCGCAACTTCAAAGCGCCCGCGGGAGATGGCTCGGAGAGCATCTGCAGCGCACTGTCGGCAATGCTGCATGCCTTTATTTAAACCACTGCAAAAAAAAAACCCTTAGCAAATGTAATCACCTCTAAGTCTGCCAAATGATGCTTCACCTCCCGAAGGACGTGGATGAGCTTTCCGGACGTCGATGGTGGGCACTGAGGAAATGGCTTATTACCTGCACCAGATTCCACCCCCCCCTCCCCCCCCCCCCCCCTTTACCCCCCTTCCACCCCCCCCCCCCCACCCCCGTCCCCTTCCCTGCTCCACCCTCTCAGCTCACCCCCTCACAACCCCGTCCCAGCCCGCCCCCCCCCCGCACCATCTTCACCCCGCACCCCCTTCCCCTGCACCCCCCCCACCCCCTCCCTCTACCCCTCCCCCTTGCATCCCCTCCTCCCACCGGCACCATCCTACACCTGTGTAGGGGCCCCAACAACCCCACTGCCTTGTGGGCGTCTCGGGAGAGACCAAGGCTAAGGGAGTAAACCCTAACAGAAAATCCGGAGCGGAACCCCGTAGGCGGTCATGTGTCACCTTTGGCATGTTTCCGGCAGTTCCTGCAGCCATACTGGTGCCAAACGTCGTGTCCTGCACTCCTTTGGACCCCACCAGAAAGGCCGAGAGGGGGGTTTTGACGACTGGGCAACTCTCAACCTCCATAAATTTGCCCAGGCATGCGCCATGGAGAGGTCACTCCATAGTTGCCTCACAGCGACTGAAACAACACGGAAGGCAGCAGTTACGGGTTATAAGTCCAGATAAATTGGCGTAGAAACTGGGCGCCACGGGTTGCCTTTGTCGGTGGGAGAGGTCATTGCACCTCACTGGACAGCTACCGCCTGCCTCAAACCGGGCAGCCCCCGGTCAATAAGGTTCTGTCCCGCCACAGTCTGCCTGCTTCAATGGGTGCTTGGAGCTCAGGGTCATTGCCCGAAAGGTGGACTGATACACCGCACCAAACAACATGAAAAAAGGAAAGAAGGTATCAGCCCTTCACTTTGCAAGCTGGAACGTCAGAACTATGTGTCCTGGCCTGTCGGAAGACCTTACACAAATCAACGATTCTCGGAAGACCGCCATCATTAACAACGAGCTCAGTAGACTCAATGTGGACATTGCAGCACTTCAGGAGACTCGCCTCCCCGCGAGTGGCTCTCTAGCAGAGCAAGACTACACCTTCTTCTGGCAGGGCAGGGATCCTGAAGAACCAAGACAGCATGGAGTGGGCTTCGCCATCAGAAACTCCTTGCTCAGCATGATAGAGCCTCCCTCAAATGGCTCGGAACGCATACTGTCCATCCGACTGCTCACCACCTCTGGTCCAGTACACCTACTCAGCATCTATGCTCCAACACTCTGTTCCGCACCTGAAGCTAAAGACCAGTTCTATGAACAACTCCATAACATCATTAGCAGCATCCCCAACACCGAACACCTATTCCTGCTGGGGGACTTTAATGCCAGGGTTGGGGCCGACCATGACTCATGGCCCTCCTGCCTTGGGCGCTATGGCGTTGGAAGGATGAATGAGAACGGGCAGAGACTGCTTGAGTTGTGTACCTATCATAACCTCTGCATCACCAACTCGTTCTTTCACACTAAACCCTGTCACCAGGTTTCATGGAGGCACCCAAGATCACGTCGTTGGCACCAGCTAGACCTCATTGTCACAAGGCGAGCCGCCTTAAACAGTGTTCAAATCACACGCAGCTTCCACAGTGCGGACTGCGACACCGACCACTCCCTGGTGTGCAGCAAGGTTAGACTCAGACCAAAGAAGTTGCATCATTCCAAGCAGAAGGGCCACCCGCGCATCAACACGAGCAGAATTTCTCACCCACAGCTGTTACAAAAATTTCTAAATTCACTTGTAACAGCCCTTCAAAACACTCCCACAGGGGATGCTGAGACCAAGTGGGCCCACATCAGAGACGCCATCTATGAGTCAGCTTTGACCACCTACGGCAAAAGTGCGAAGAGAAATGCAGACTGGTTTCAATCTCATAATGAAGAGCTGGAACCTGTCATAGCCGCTAAGCGCATTGCACTTTTGAACTACAAGAAAGCCCCCAGCGATTTAACATCCGCAGCACTTAAAGCAGCCAGAAGTACTGCACAAAGAACAGCTAGGCGTTGCGCAAACGACTACTGGCAACACCTATGCAGTCATATTCAGCTGGCCTCAGACACCGGAAACATCAGAGGAATGTATGATGGCATGAAGAGAGCTCTTGGGCCAACCATCAAGAAGATCACCCCCCTCAAATCTAAATCGGGGGACATAATCACTGACCAACGCAAACAGATGGACCGCTGGGTTGAGCACTACCTAGAACTGTACTCCAGGGAGAATGCTGTCACTGAGACTGCCCTCAATGCAGCCCAGCCTCTACCAGTCATGGATGAGCTGGACATACAGCCAACCAAATCGGAACTCAGTGATGCCATTGATTCCCTAGCCAGCGGAAAAGCCCCTGGGAAGGACAGCATTACCCCTGAAATAATCAAGAGTGCCAAGCCTGCTATACTCTCAGCACTACATGAACTGCTATGCCTGTGCTGGGACGAGGGAGCAGTACCCCAGGACATGCGCGATGCCAACATCATCACCCTCTATAAAAACAAAGGTGACCGCGGTGACTGCAACAACTACCGTGGAATCTCCCTGCTCAGCATAGTGGGGAAAGTCTTTGCTCGAGTCGCTCTGAACAGGCTCCAGAAGCTGGCCGAGCGCGTCTACCCTGAGGCACAGTGTGGCTTTCGTGCAGAGAGATCGACTATTGACATGCTGTTCTCCCTTCGTCAGATACAGGAGAAATGCCGTGAACAACAGATGCCCCTCTACATTGCTTTCATTGATCTCACCAAAGCCTTTGACCTCGTCAGCAGACGTGGTCTCTTCAGACTACTAGAAAAGATCGGATGTCCACCAAAGCTACTAAGTATCATCACCTCATTCCATGACAATATGAAAGGCACAATTCAACATGGTGGCTCCTCATCAGAGCCCTTTCCTATCCTGAGTGGTGTGAAACAGGGCTGTGTTCTCGCACCCACACTTTTTGGGATTTTCTTCTCCCTGCTGCTTTCACATGCGTTCAAATCCTCTGAAGAAGGAATTTTCCTCCACACAAGATCAGGGGGCAGGTTGTTCAACCTTGCCCGTCTAAGAGCGAAGTCCAAAGTACGGAAAGTCCTCATCAGAGAACTCCTCTTTGCTGACGATGCTGCTTTAACATCTCACACTGAAGAATGCCTGCAGAGTCTCATCGACAGGTTTGCGTCTGCCTGCAATGAATTTGGCCTAACCATCAGCCTCAAGAAAACGAACATCATGGGGCAGGATGTCAGAAATGCTCCATCCATCAATATTGGCGACCACGCTCTGGAAGTGGTTCAAGAGTTCACCTACCTAGGCTCAACTATCACCAGTAACCTGTCTCTAGATGCAGAAATCAACAAGCACATGGGTAAGGCTTCCACTGCTATGTCCAGACTGGCCAAGAGAGTGTGGGAAAATGGCGCACTGACACGGAACACAAAAGTCCGAGTGTATCAGGCCTGTGCCCTCAGTACCTTGCTCTACGGCAGCGAGGCCTGGACAACGTATGCCAGCCAAGAGCGACGTCTCAATTCATTCCATCTTCGCTGCCTTCGGAGAATACTTGGCATCAGGTGGCAGGACTATATCTCCAACACAGAAGTCCTTGAAGCGGCCAACACCCCCAGCTTATACACACTACTGAGTCAGCGGCGCTTGAGATGGCTTGGCCATGTGAGCCGCATGGAAGATGGCAGGATCCCCAAAGACACATTGTACAGCGAGCTCGCCACTGGTATCAGACCCACCGGCCGTCCATGTCTCCGTTATAAAGACGTCTGCAAACGCGACATGAAATCGTGTGACATTGATCACAAGTCGTGGGAGTCAGTTGCCAGTATTCGCCAGAGCTGGCGGGCAGCCATAAAGACAGGGCTAAATTGTGGCGAGTCGAAGAGACTTAGTAGTTGGCAGGAAAAAAGACAGAGGCGCAAGGGGAGAGCCAACTGTGCAACAGCCCCAACAAACAAATTTCTCTGCAGCACCTGTGGAAGAGCCTGTCACTCCAGAATTGGCCTTTATAGCCACTCCAGGCGCTGCTTCACAAACCACTGACCACCTCCAGGCGCATATCCATTGTCTCTCGAGATAAGGAGGCCCAAAGAAAAAAAAATATTGGGGTTAGTTGTATTTTTAGTCGTAGTATTGTAGGGCATTCTAAAGAAAGTCTTAGACTCCGATAAAAGTTAACTAACAACTCTTTATTATTTACAGTTACTATATACACTCTCCGCAAGCCACCTAAACTAGCTGTCCAAAGACAAAGAGACCCTCCACAAGATAACTGGAAATCTTATCTTTGTAGGGCCAGAAGATATGGGAGAGCTTCATCTACATAAGGGACGTCCAGGCCTCCCATGTCTTGGGTTCCTCCTGCACCTAGCCCACGCCTTTCCTTCCACCACACTATCCTGCAGCCCCGCCTTCTCCCCAGGACTTACCTTCGTGCTGCATACCTTCTTTCGGTGTCAGCTACCCACATTTCCGCTCTCACTCGCTAAATTTCTCTCTACAATCTTAGGCCACGTCTTGCCCCAGGACAACTAATATTAATTTCCTGAGAAACTCACAGCTGAACCACCCTTGTGCTTCTTCATGTTGAAATTTCTGAGCTGGTTCAGCTGTGCCAGAGTCAAAAAGAAAGAAGAAAAGTGGCTGAGAGAGAGGACAGGTGAGGGCAAAAAGGATATGCATCAGGTCTCAAGTGTTAACAGTGCGTGGGCTTCATTTTCTGGCCCTATGACTTACGTCTGCACCATCTGTGGCGAGGACTATCACTTGACAACTGGACTCAGCCACTCATGATGTTGCAGTGTGACAAAGTAACTGGATTGCTTAGGTGCCAACAGCTTTTTTATTTAGATGATTTTCATATATGTGGAGAACTAGGGGTTGCATCAATTCCGAGCTTAAAAGCAAGACAAACTTGTGATCAGATTCCAGCTTACAGCATACTCCATCTGTATCTGTATCTGTCAGTTTCTGTATTTAAACCATCTGAACCATTACATTAGATTCAAGCTTTAACTCTATCCTGGTTATTGAGAATCTGAATATTCTTCTTTCTTTCTTCTTTCTTTCTTCTTTTGGGCCTCCTTATCTCGAGAGACAATGGATACGCGCCTGGAGGTGGTCAGTGGTTTGTGAAGCAGCGCCTGGAGTGGCTATAAAGGCCAATTCTGGAGTGACAGGCTCTTCCACAGGTGCTGCAGAGAAATTTGTTTGTTGGGGCTGTTGCACAATTGGCTCTCCCCTTGCGCCTCTGTCTTTTTTCCTGCCAACTACTAAGTCTCTTCGACTCGCCACAATTTAGCCCTGTCTTTATGGCTGCCCGCCAGCTCTGGCGAATGCTGGCAACTGACTCCCACGACTTGTGATCAATGTCACACGATTTCATGTCGCGTTTGCAGACGTCTTTATAACGGAGACATGGACGGCCGGTGGGTCTGATACCAGTGGCGAGCTCGCTGTACAATGTGTCTTTGGGGATCCTGCCATCTTCCATGCGGCTCACATGGCCAAGCCATCTCAAGCGCCGCTGACTCAGTAGTGTGTATAAGCTGGGGGTGTTGGCCGCTTCAAGGACTTCTGTGTTGGAGATATAGTCCTGCCACCTGATGCCAAGTATTCTCCGAAGGCAGCGAAGATGGAATGAATTGAGACGTCGCTCTTGGCTGGCATACGTTGTCCAGGCCTCGCTGCCGTAGAGCAAGATTCAAGCTTTAACTCTATCCTGGTTATTGAGAATCTGAATATAAATCATTTGAATCCATTGGTCCAGACTGTAACTCACTCCTGGGTGACCTATTATTCTATATACAACCATTCTAATCTCTTCATCACATTCCAGCTTAGATCGCTTCAGGGTACTATTATAGGAGAATACAAAGCATCCAAACATTTTGATGATATTCCAGCCTGAAACTGACTCTCTTGTGTTCATTATTCTATACAAAACCATCCAAATCTCTTGATCAGACTCCAATTTTTATCACACTCCGGTGAATCCACTATTTATATAGAAATTGTCTGAACCAGTCCATGAGATTTCAGACTGCTATACACATCATTACCTATATAATTCTTTTGAACCTCTCAACTAGATTCCAGTCTGTAACTCAATCTGACATGTCCCACCCCAGAAGGAAGAAAACATACCCACCACCCCCAGACCAGGGGCAGAAAGCCACTACCACCACCAAATCCCGAGGACATAAACATTGCTGCTAATCATTTATTCTGCTGCTTCCTTGCTTCCCCTTGTCTAATTATCAAATCTCCCCCAAAGTTCCCTCCTACCCTAGTCCTGAACCTGCATCTTAATATCTAGTTTCTTTCCTAACCCACCACATGTCCTCTCCGACCTCATCTTGCCCAACTCTTGCTCCCTTGATCACATTCCCGCTAAAATGTTAACCACTCAACTTTCCTTTATGGACTCATTCTAGCTGATATTGTATATGATTCCCTCACATCAGTAGATCTCCCTGTCCTTGCAGAGCTACCACTGAACCTCCATTCTCCCTTTCTTCTCCAAAGTCCTTGAATGTGTTGTTGGCTGCCAAATCCATGAACATCTCTCCTCAACTCCATTTTTAAATCTCTCCAATCAGGTTACTGTCCTTCCTTCTGACTGGAATAAATGTTTGCTGAGTGATATGAAATATCTGCTTAAAAGTCTGCCACTGTTCGTCAACTGACTTCCCCTGTAGTCTATCTTCCCAGCCCGCTTTAGACAATTCTTTCTTCATACCTCTGTAATTGCCCTTGTTTAAGTTGAAGACACTGGTTTGAGACCCGAGTTGCTCACCCTCAAACTGAATTTGAAATTCTACCATGTTATGATCGCTTCCCCCTAAAGGATCCTTAACTATGAGATCTCTTATTAATCCTACCTCACTACACAATACCAAATCTAAAATAGCCTGTTCCCTGGTAGGTTCTGCAACATTTGCTCTAAGTAACAATCCCTGAGGCACTCTACAAATTTGTCTTCCATGCTACCCTTGCCAATTTGATTTATCCAGTCTATATGCAGATTAAAGTCACCCATGGTAATTGCAGTGCCCTTCTTACAGCCTCCATTATTTCCTGATTAATATCTTGTCCTACAGAGAGGCAATTCTTTGGGGGCCAGAGACCACTCCCACCCGTGATTTCTTTCCCTTGCTATTCCTTATTTCCACCCAAACTGATTCTACATCACGATCATCATTACTCACAACTGCACTGATCCCTTCCTTTAACAGCAAAGCTGCCCCACCTCCTTTTCCTTTCTGCATCATCCACATCCACTGGTTCTCCTCTATCTATGCTATAAGTAACATCCTCAAAAAACTCCAACAGGATGGTCAAACATGATTTCCCTTTCATAAATCCATGTTAACTCTGCCCAATCATATCATGATTTTCTACGTGTCTATTTATCACATCTTTTATAATAGATTCTAATATTTCCCCTGCTACAGGCATCAAACTAACAGGTCTATAGTTCCCCGTTTTCTCTCTCCCTCCTTTCTTAAATAGTGGGGTTCCATTTGCTACTTTCCAGTCTGCAGGAACCTTTCCAGAATCTATAGAATACTGAAAGATAAAATACAGGACTCAGTTAACCTACCTGCAGATGTCGGAGTGAAACTGTCAGAGAAGGCTGCGGCTGCCCAGAGAGGCCTATATAACCTTCTTAATGATGAATTGCGACTAATGGGTTTTGGTGGTCACCCTATGCCTGTGGCCCTCAAAGTCACTGTGGCCCTAAACTTTTATGCATTGGCGTTATTCCAAGAATCCACCGGCGACATGTGCCCGCTGCATCAAAGAGGTGACCAATGCCATGTTCAAGAGGGCCGGCAACTATATGCATTACCAGACAGACCCTGAGAGTCAGGCCAAGAGGGACTTCGGATTTGGGCCATTGCGGGACTTAAACAGGTGCAAGGGGTAATTGACCTCAGGCATTTGGCCATGAAGGCTTCAACAGACCAACCAGCAGCCTCCATCAACAGGAAGGGGTTCCATTTAATCAATGTGCGACTGGTTTGTAACCGCCAAAAGCGTTTTCTACAAGTGTGTGCCCGTTTCCCGGAAAGCTGCCACAACTCATACATGCTTTGCCAGACCCAGATGCCAGAGCTTTTCACTCCCCCCCATTCACCTTCAGGGGTGGATTCTGGGATAAGGGCTACCCCTTGAAAACATGGTTTCTAATGCCAGTGAGGAACCCTCACAATGATGTGGAGGAGAGGTACAATCTTTACCACGGCTCCACCCGTGTGACCATCGTACAGGCCAGTGGCCTGCTGAAGATGAGGTTCCGATGCCTCAATAGATCTTCAGCATACCCCAGAGAGGGTTGTATATATTGTGGTGGTCTGTTGTGCTCTACATAATATTGCATTACAAATAGGGCAGGCCTTGCATGAGGAAGACATGCGTGAGCATCAGACATCCTCTGATGAAGAGGCCCCAAAGATCAGACATGACCAAGCAGCAATGGAAGATCAGAACACAGTGATGGAGGCCCAACACGGTGAGCAATGTGCAAGAGAGGCAAGGGACAACCTTATAATGACGTTTTTTCAACATCCCTGATATCAAATAAATATGAATGTCAAATATACTCACCATCATGTACGTAGTCTCCCATCTCCGTACTCTCTCTCTCTCCTGAATGAACGGCAGCAACAATGTGAGCCAGTGCCCATATGACTTCATTCGTGCAATAAAACCTCATGATCATTGCCATGATAATGATGTCAGTGGTCACATTGCTAAAGCTGTAAGGCTTATGATAGGATTTCAAGAGTCACAATTAAGGCATGTTGGAATGTGCTTTTCAAACAATGAAGGCTGATGACTGGCACAAAATAATATTTAATTATAGTTAACATGACACACATACTCATGTGTGTCTAGGATTATTTTTAGTACATTTGCAGGTGCTGCTGTGCAGTGAAACCCTGTGCTAGCAGCTGGACTGGAGGCAGGCTGCTGATCAGGATGCCCCTTGGCCTGAGATGACTTCAACGGTCGTCCTCTAGGAGCCTGAGGCCAGGAAGTCCCCGGCTACCTGAAGGAGTCCTGTAGGACTGTCCTCAGGTGTCGCGGCTGCTGGAGCTGAACTCATTGGTGGAGGGGCTGAGGAGCTGGTGTCCACACTCGAAATGTCCTGAGGCCTCAGATGTGGAGCGCATCCTCTCCTCCTCTGTCTCAAGGACCGTTGGAACCTACCTGCTCACCAGAGAAGGACTAGAAGCGGGTAAACTCTCCAGGTTCCTGGAGAGACTTCTCTCGCCCGCCAACTGTTAATTTGAACTCATGACCAAGGCGAGGGTTTGCAGGTCATGGTGCATCTACAGAATGTGGTTCTCCAATAGGGTTGCCAACCTCTCAATAGATAAAGACATGCACTCATATGCCTGTGACATGGCAACAGACATGGTATAGATGGACTCCCCCACCATCTGCTCAAGGTTATGCCTGGCCTCTGGCATCTCCACTAGATGTTGCCTTACCTCTACCTGCAGCACAAGCATGCAATGTGCTGTCGACACCAGAGGCTCATCATCAGCCTGGGGCTCAGCATGGGTCTGTCCACCCACAATCCTCTGATTGTCAGCTGTCTCAGCCTCAGCCAGCTGTTCGGGCGCATGTATGATGCTCTCATCAGCTTGTGGCATTAGAATCAGGGTCAATCAGTTACGCACTGAGGTGAACGTATCTACGCTGCTGGAAGGTGCAGGAGAGTCATGAGACAGTGCATCCTCTGAGTGCTCCTCATCCTCAGAGGTTGTCATCAGTCTCTCGCTGCCTGCAGTCACCGGCGAGCAGCGACCTGCAAGATAAAATTTAAACAACAAACATTTGTGGGTTAGGGTACACATTTCCCATTAAGGACTGCACGGCATAGGTCATTCAATATGAATACTGTATATTTCTCTGATTGTTGATAATCACCCTCTTCAGCTGGCACCCTTCGCTCCACGTCTGAGATGGCACGTTCATCTTGGCTATCAGCTAGTTCCAGCATCTCCTCTTCGGCCTCAGTTAAAGGCCGTGGGTAGGGTACCCCACCACTGGTCCTGGCCGCCTCCCTCCTATTGTGGGCCCTCCTCCTGAAAGAGCAAGAATGCAGAGATTGAGCATTTCCAAATGTCTCAACATCATGGCAATACTAGCATGGGCCACTCACCAACACCTGGGGGATGTCTCGTCGTTCTTACTGACTCAACCTGTCATGGGTCTCACTTGTGTTGAGGTAGAAATGAGGGAGACTTGTTTCACATAAGCAGTCAGCCATCTGCCAACCATCTGCCAAGACCTGCCAGTCTTTAGAATGGTACTGGCCTTGTGTGGCATAACATAGAAAATAGGAGCAGGAGTAGGCCATTCAGCCCTTCGAGCCTGCTCCGCCATTCATTATGATCATGGCTGATCATCCAACTCCGTAACCTGTTCCTGCTTTCCCCCCATATCCTTTGATCCCTTTAGACCCAAGAGCTATATCTAACTCCTTCTTGAAAACATACAATGTTTTGGCCTCAACTGCTTTCTGTGGTAGCGAATTCATAGGTTCACCATTCTCTGGGTGAAGAAATTTCTCCTCATCTCAGTCCTGAAAGGTTTGTGGACAACCAGATCACATCAAACAATTTCAAAATGTGCCATTTACCTTTGCTGAATGCAAGAGGTCATTGACCTTCTTCTTGCACTGGACCCAGTTGCAATGGGTGACCCCACAGCTACTGATCTCTGTGATCTCTGTCCCGGCTTGCTTGATCAGGCACGAGGATCTCTTCTTCCATAACTGGGGAAAAGGATCTTCGCCTTTCCCTTGCAGCCTGGAAGAGAATCAGCAGGGAGGCATCACTGAACCATGGTCAAATATTGCTCTGGCATCTGACATGGTTGCCCAGCAGCTTGCTTGTTGATTGAGAGACTTAATTCAAAACACAGAGGTATTGCTTTAATACACTGCTGCTCATTTCTCAGAGAGACCACAGGCAGGGCTGGCAGCCTTTCAAAGATGGCACCAGCACCTGCTCCAACATCAGGCGATGCCATAAACAGCATCTCCATTGCTGTCCCGCTACGTGACTAGGGGGACGGACATCTCCATTATGCAAAATGGCTGCCCGCTGCATAATCATGGCGGCTGATGTCACTTGCGGGACCTTTGCCATTTTGCAAGTGGAATCAAAAAATCCAGCCCAGTGTTGGGCTCTGATCCCCATTTGACCCTGATGTCGGGGTTCCGAAGCCCACAGGAAAAATCTTGTCCCTTGTGTTAAAATCACTTTCTGGGCTTGTTCCTTCTTATCTTTGTAATTGCCTTCTACCCTCCACCCCACAGAACTCTGTATTCTTTCGACTTTGGCCTGTTATGCATCTACCATTGGCGGCTGTGTCTTTAAACACCTAGGACCTCCATTAACCTCTCCGCCTCTCTACCTCTTTCTCCTCCCTTAATGTGCTCCTTAAAACCCAGCTATTTGACCAAGGTTTTGATCACCCCTCCTAATGTCTTCGTTTTCAGCTGGGCTGTCTAATTATGCTTCTGTGAAGCACTTTGGGATGTTTTGCTACATTAAAGGCATGCAAGCTGTTCTTGTCATCCTGCTGTGAACCAACATCCAGTTCCAGGCTTTGGCCGCCAAGTGTATGTGCAGGGCTGTATATGCACATCTTTCTCTTCCATCTGTAACCTTCCTCTCACCTCCATATTGAATTTATTTCAGTGCAAGGGAAGATACTAAGTATAATAAAAAGTCATGTAAAAAATTATTCACCCTTAATTTCTCCTCCTCCAGATGTATCCCCCCTCATTGTCCATTTCCCCTTTCCTAATGTGGACACAGTATAAAGGCGGATGTTTTTTATGCTAGAAACTTTCTTTGGCCATACCCGCCTTCTTTTCTGTGAGATGTTTTACTGATTTCTGTACACCACCCCACCGTCAGATATCTTCCTGACATCTCTTCCTGCCAGATGTTCTGCACCCCTTGGAACACAGACAACTTTTCACCTCTCCCCCAATTCAGGTAATTTTCCTGCTTTTGCTCCCCCGCCCCTTTTCATTCCTGGTTCTCCTCCTTGTTACTGAGTGAAATCAAATTGAGGGTTTTGGATCATTTCTTTATAGAACTAGTCAATCACTCACTCCTCTCCACACTCTCCTCCTCCCCAATCCTCTACTTTCCTGCTTTTAGCACTCTCTCCACCTACCTCTCCCCTCCCCTCTTTCTTTAGTCCATTTATCTTCCTGCCTTCTAATTCTGCTGGACCCCTTGTGCAATGGTGTGGGTAATTGACTAGTGCTATAAAGAAATGATCCAAAACCCTCAATTTGATTCCGCTCAGTAACCATTAACTATCTGTTAATCCCTTTGGAAAACATTTAAATCCATTAATTACAACACAGTTTATGGATGTACTTAATCAGCTGCCCAGAAATGATCCCTTTGCACCTGCTCTTCCCACTGCCTCAATCCCTCGAACACCTCCCAAACCATGCTTGAAGCAGCCAAAGTGGGATCCGTGCAGCTGCTACAAGAGATTCCTACATCTGAAGCAGAAATCTCAACCTTCACCAGAGATCTCTTGTGGATAACCCCTCCCCACTCCTGAACCTGAATCATCCACCAGCATTCACCCCTTGAGGGAAAATTAAGCTGTAGACAGCACCCCACTCCTGCTGAGGCAAACTCCCTTTTGCTACTGTCACCTCTCCTAACATTGCCTCTTCCTTCATGCCTTCGCCCACTTCCTTGTTCACTGCCCCTTCTCCCTACTTCATATCCACCAGTCTACTCCTTCTGCTCTACTCCCTTTACACTCTTCCCCATCTTCCTTCCTCTCGTCTCTACCATTCTCCTTCCTCCTGTCTCTTCTCCCTGATATGTTGAAAGGGTCAGAAGTAAGATGAGAGGAGGCTCGTGTTGAGCAAATACACCGTTGTGGACTTGTTGGGCCAATTGGCCTGCTTCTGTGCTGCAAATTTCTATGTAACTCCATTCTTCTCCTCCCTCATCTCTCACTTCCGCCTTTCTACTCTCCTTACCCTCATAATGCCTCTCCTCTCCATCTTCTCTTCCCTCATCTTTTCTCTTCCCTCATCTTTTCTCTCCCTGCCTTCTCCTGTCTCTCTGCCCTCTCCTCTCCTCTTCCTCTACTCCTCAAGTTCATGGGAGACCGACTCGTCAATTGTAGGTATGTCCTGTAATCTTTTCATTCAATTGCCTTTTGTCAACACTATCTGTGTAGTTTTCCAGATAAATTATGTCCTCATCTGGCAACACATGCCCTGTCATGATTTAACAGTTTTAAATTCATGTAGCAGTCTGTGAGTCTAATTGTATGCTCAAGACATCAGATGGCATTATGGAACAGATTTGTTAATGTTAGAATTTTTTTATATCTGCCATTTTACCAGCAATTTATAAAAATAATTTAAACAAAATGAAATAACTTGATTAAATTTATCCAATGATTTGTTCTTTAATGCCTTCATTAAAGTTTATGTTTAAAAGCCTCAATTTATCTCAAAAGCCTGGGCTTCAACTGGATTTCTTTATCTAACAACAGCTCAGAGACAGCTTTCAATCTCATCTGTGCACTCTGAGCATGTACAGTTTGTAGAATTTCCCATCATTCAATCTGTGCATCAACAAGAGTTAACAGATAAATGAGTTATCCCTCATCTTTGGAGCATTTAAGACTTATTTGCATTTTTTAGATTCGTTCACGGGGTGTGGGCACTTTGGCAAAGCCAGCATTTATTCATTTATTGCCCATCCTTAATTGTCGTCATGAAGGTGGTGGTGAATTGTCTTCTTGAACGACTGCAGTCCATGTGGTGAAGGTACTCCCATAGTGCTGTTAGGTAGGGAGTTCCAAGATTTTTGCGCAGTGATAATGAAGGAATGGCAATACAGAATCATAGAATCATAGATTGGTTGCAGCACAGGAGGCTATTCAGCCAGTCATGTCCATGCCAGCCCTCTGCAAGAGCAACACAGCTAGTCTCACTCCCCAATGATTCTCCCGCAGCTGTGCACATCTTTTCTCTTCAGATAATTATCCAGTACCCTTTTGGAAGCTATGACTGAATCTGCCTCCACCACACTCTCAGGTGCTGCACTCCAGATCCTAACCACTCGCTGCATAAAATAATTTTCCTCATGTCACCTTTGGTTCTTTTGCATTCACCTTAAATCAGTGTCCTGATTCTTGACTCTTCCACTAATGGGAATTTCTCCCTATCTACCCTGTCCAGACGCTTCTTGATCTATCTTTCAGACTTAATTTTTTACGTTGAATACTGCTTAATATATATTTATTTCTAAATATAACCCTTTGATTAGGTTCCTGGAGAGCTTGTGCCCAAATTTCAGATAGGCATTCCCAGCAGGCAAAGCTGAAGCTGAAAAGCTGAATCCATGTTTTGAACTATTGCTCTATTCAAAAATCCCATCCAGGCTTGTTTTAACTTAACTGCTGCCTTAGTGTCTCTGTACTGGAGATAAATCCATATTCAAATGTCTTGCTGTAGATTACAGGCAGTTACTTGAAGAAAATGTCCAATGCCTTTCAGCAGCCATACTGCTTTACCATCCTCTCCACCACCTACCCTTCTACTGTAATAAATACATAAGAATATTAAATAATTTAGGGGGGATGGCAGAAGATCACACACTTACCGATAAGCTTCTCCCCAAAACTTCCTTCCCATGAATAACATAATGCTCTGCCCACCAGGCCTCTGTGTCAGAATAAAGTCAGGCAGTGCATGGGCACTCCAATCTGCTCCCTCTCTTTCTCTCTTGCCATATCAGCCTGTGCTTCTGACTGGTTCTTGCTCTTCATTCCTAGGCCTGCATTTAAAGCCTGGGCAACCGAAATTTTCCCAGCACAATCCTAAAGCACCCTACCCCAACCAAACCCAAGCTACCCCAACCCCATTGTAAACTCCACCAACCCTATTGTTAGTTACCCAACCAATCCCAAACCACCCGAACCCCATTGTAAGCGACATCACCCGACTATCAACCACCCCAACCAACCCCAAACTACCCCAACCAATCTCAAACTATCCTAACCCAATCCCAACTATCCCAACCCAAAGCCAAACTATCCCAACCCAATTCAAAACTACGCAATCCCGCCATAAACTACCCCAACCAATTCCAAACTATCCTAACCCAATCCAAACTACCCCAACCCAATCCAAGCTACCCGAATCCCATCATAAACTACCCCAACCCATTTGTAAACTACCCCAGCTCCATTGTAAACTACCCCAACCCAATCCAAACTACCTCAACCCCATTGTAGATTACCCCAAACCACCCCATCCCAATCCCAAACTACCTCAACTCCATCGTAAACTACCCCAACCCGATCATAAACTACCCAATCAATCCCGAACTACGCCAAACCAATCTCAAACTATCCCAATCCTATCGTAAACTACCCCAACCTAATCCAAACCACCCCATCCCAATCTATCCAACCCCATCCAAACTACTCCATCATAAACTACCAACCCCAACAAAGCCCAAACCACCACAACCCACCATCCTCACACTCAGCACTCTCCCCTGTCACACCATTCCCCAATCTCCCCTCAAATTTCCAAGGAGACAACATTAATAGAAGATCACTCCCCAACTCCCACCCGAATCAGTCCCTTCCCCGGGCTGCCTCCAATCCCTCCCCGATCAACAGGGAAGCTTCGAGCACACGGGGCGCGAGGCCCCGCCCACAGTCCGCGCGCTCCGCCCGTTGGTTTTGAACTGGAGCAGCGGCACCTTTGGAGAGCACGTGCCAAATTGGGGGGGGGGGGGGTGCGGTGTATCCACGTGCCTGTTCGCAAGTGTTACGCACGTGACCCTGTTGGCCCTCCCTGGCGCCTGGAGATCTCTGCGGAGCGGCACGTGCCAGCCCCAGTATTAAGGCTAACGAACGAACAGGGGAAGGGGTGAATGAGGAGGAGAGGGTCAGTAAGACAAACAGGAGGGAGGGCTATTTCTGTACTGGGAGGAAAAAGGTATGGGCGATCTGGTTGAATCAGGCATTGGTTAACCTGGAAGGTGATAGAGGGTCTTGACCCACTGCAGCCCTTGTGGTGAAGCTGCTGCCTCAATGGTGTTTGGTAGGGATTTTCCAGGGATATATGTGCAAATCAGGATGGTGTGTGACTTGGAGGTGATGATGCCCCCACAACATTGCTGTTCTTGTCCTTCTGGGTGGTAGAGGGCACAGGGATGGAGATGCTGTCTAGGTGTCCTTGGTGAGTTGCTGCAGTGCATCCTGCATATCATACACACTGCAGTCACAGTGGGCCTGGTGTTATGATCCTGTAGCCTTTTTTTTCCGGGAAGAATGTGGTGTGCCTTTAAGGCTGGAAAAAGAGTTGTACTGCTTAAGGCAGCAAGCTCTAAAGACTGAATCAGAGAATGCATTCTCATTGCCTTGGATATAGCCATTCGGAGACTCTGATTCAAAGGGTGCATTTTCGTTGCCTTGGATACAGCCACTTGGACTGAGCATGAGAGATACATTTGTTACAATTTAATTTTGAACTGGCTAAGCACAAACAGCCTGTTCTAAGAGAGGGACACTGACAGACAGCTGTGTGTTAGCACCTGAAAGAAGAACTCTCAGCCCATTTAAACTGAAGGAAGAGAATTTAGTCTTCATTTATTATTCTCCCTCAAAGTTCTAAAAAGTCAAGCCAAAACAGAGATCTCTGATAATTTAAACTGAAGGAAGGGAAGTTACATGTGCTGTGGATAAAGGGGATGTATGCATTTGATAAGGTTATTGCAGAAAATAAAAGCTCATGGTGTAGGGGATAGCATATTGGCATGGATAGAAGATTGGTTAGCTAACAGCAAACAGAGAGTAGGCATAAATGTATCGTTTTCTGGTTGGCAAGATGTAATGATTGGTGTGCCACAGGGATCTGTGCTGGGGCCTCAACTTTTTACAATTTATATAAATGAATTAGAAGAAGGGACCGAAGGTATGGTTGCTAAATTTGCTGATGACACAAAGAAAGGTGGGAAAGTAACTTGTGAAGAGGACATAAGGAGGCTACAAAGGGATATAGATAGGTTAAGTGAGTGGGCAAAGACCTGGCAAATGGAGTATAATGCGGGAAAGTGTGAAATTGTCCACTGTGGCAGGAAGAATAAAAAAGAAGCATATTATCTAAATGGTGAGAAATTGCAGAGCTCTGAGACGCAGAGGGATCTGGGTGTCCCAGTGCACGAATCGCAAAAGGTTAGTATGCAGGTCCAGGGTTCAAATGAAGGCACTAACATTGCTTTGTGAGATCTCACACTTGAACCTCACCCAACAGGGAGGGTTTCTATCCTTATGTATGGATGTGTGAAACAACATGTGAAGGATCCAGTATATCAACACAAGATATGCTGGATGTTGGTATGATGCATTCATCCTTCAGAAATCATCCCTCCCTGGGTTCTTCAATGAAAAGAAATCATGTCAACAAATGACTTGTGGGTGATGAGGCAAACCCCCTGCACCCAAGGATAATAACTCCACTGAGAGTTGCACAAACAGTAGCAACAGAAGAGCACTAATGAGGCACATACATCAACACGTGTTGTTATGCAGAGGACCAGAGCAGACTTAAAGATTCAAGATAGTCAGGCGGAGTCAACATGGTTTTGTGAAAGGGAAATCATGTCTAACCAATTTATTGGAGTTCTTTGAAGAAGTAACATGTGCTGTGGATAAAGGTGAACCAGTGGATGTACTCGACTTAGATTTCCAGAAGACATTTGATAAAGTGCCACATTAAAGGTTATTGCAGAAAATGAAAGCTCATGCTGTAGGGGGTAGTAACATATTGACATGGATATAAGATTAGCTGGCTAACAGGAGACAGAGAATAGGCATAAATGGGTCATTTTCTGGTTGGCAAGTTGTAACAAGTGTGTGCTACAGGGATCAGTGCTGGGGCCTCAACTTTTTACAATTTGTATAAAAGACTTGGATGAAGGGACCAAAGGTATGGTTGCTAAATTTGCTGATGACACAAAGATAGGTAGGAAAGTAAGTTGTGACAAGGATGTAAGGAAGCTGCAAAGGGATATAGATAGGCTAAGTGAGTGGAAAAAGATCTGGAAAATAAAGTATAATGTGCAAAAATGTGAAATTGTCCATTTTGGTAGGAAGAATAAAAATGAAACACATTATCTAAATGGTGAAAGATTACAGAGCTGTGAGATGCAGAGGGATCTGGGTGTCCTAGTACATGAATCACAAAAGGTTCAGCAAGTAATTAGGAAAGCTAATAGAATGTTATGGTTTATCGTGAGGGGAATTGAATACAAAAGTAGGGAGTTTATGCTTCAGCTATACAGGGCATTGGTGAGACCACATATGGAGTACTGTGTACAGTACTGGTCTCCTTATTTAAGGAAGGATGTAAATGCGTTGGAGGCAGTCCAGAGAAGGTTTACTAGACTAATACCTGGAATGGGTGGGCTGTCTTATGGGGAAAATTGGACAGGCTAGGCATGTACCCGCTGGAATTTAGAAGAGTAAGAGGCGACTTGATTGAAACATAGAAGATCCTGAGGGGTCTTGACAGGGTGGATGTGGAAAGGATGTTTCCCCTTGTGGGAGAATCTTGAACTAGGGGTCACTGTTTAAAAATAAGGGGTGGCCCAATTAAGACAGAGATGAGGAGAATTTTTTTTCTCTCAGAGGGTCGTGAGTCTTTGGAATTCTCTTCCTCAAAAGGCAGTGGTAGCAGATTGTTTGAATATTTTTAAGGCAAAGGTAGATAGATTCTTGATAAGCAAGGGGGTGGAAGGTTATCGGGGGTAGGTGGAAATGTGGAGTAATCAGTTCAGCCAAGAACTTATTGAATGGCGGAGCAGTCTCAAAGGGTCGAGTGGCCTACTCCTGCTCCTAATTCGTATGGTCATAGGTATGTTCGTAAGTTAGACTGTGACAGTCTTTAATCCCTCAAAGATTCTAAAGCCAGATTGATTCCATTGAAAGTGGTTGCGAGTTGTTGATCTACTGTGCTCATCACTGGAAGAAAGAGGATCTTGAAACTTCAGGTGTTGGATTGTTTTCCTTTCCTCATCGTCCCTGGAAGAGTGCACATGGACTTTAGGCAGAGGATTGTTCATCGGGAAGTATAACTTTGCAAGGATTCTATTTTTTTCTATTTTTAAATGTTGTTTATATCTTCGTAGTGTTTAAGAATTCAATTTTTCTAATTAAACAGTTAATTTGTTGATTTAAAGACACCTGGTTTGGTTAGCCTCATTCGGGGGTTAATAGATGGCACAATTTGGCTGGGTCTTTCTTTAATTTGGAAAGTTTAAGATGATACGTTAGGCGATCTGTGGAGGGACGGATTGAATTAACAGTGCATTTCTCCCACCACAATCAGAATTGTATATTTTAATTGGGGGCTTTGACTTGAAGCGGTCGGTCGTAACACATTAATTTGGGGCTCGCTCGAGATTTGAATCATATATTAATTGGGTTTCTCATCTGGGATTTGAATCATATCTTAATTGGGAGCTCGCTCGCAGTTGAATCATACTTAATTCGGTGGCTCATGTCTGGGAACAGAATCAGACTAATTTAGAGGACTCGCATTTGAAATCATAGTAATTACTCATATCTGGGATAACATATTTAAATTGGGTTCCTGCATTTGGCATCATATTAATTGCTCTCACTTCTGAGATCATAGCAATTGGAAACTCAATTGTTGGGATCTAAATCTGACACCAATTACAAAGACATTAAAAGAATTAGGTCTCTTGTATAATAAGGTATCGTCTATAGCATTGTTATGGAATTAGTGGTTGTAGCAGAATATTTGGGAAAGCAGAATGTTTCCCTGAGTGACTTGATAACTTTAACTAAGAATAAATTAGAAGAATTGGCAGCAAAATTGGGTTAGAATTGAAATCAAGTGCCAAAAAAGCAGAGATAATTGACAGACTAGCTGAAAATCTGGAATTAGTAGAAGAAGCTGATGATGCTGATGAAGATGAAGGGCAATATGAGGAACAAGAAAGGGAATACGAGAGACATGAAGGTGGTAGGTTCAAGAATGATGCAGTGGTATTGGCTAGAATTCAGTTAGAAATGAAAAAACTTGAGGCAGAAAAAGAATTAAGAAAACTTGAATTGGAAAGAGAGGAAAAGGAAAAAGAAAAAGCAATAGCAATAAGAAAACTTGAATTGGAAAAAGAGGAATGGGAGATAGAGAGTGTATTTCGGAGAGAAAGAGAAAAAGAAGAGAGGGCATTTAAGTGAATAAAAGATGGAACTAAGACAAAAGGGTAGTCTTGAATCCAGGGAAAATTCGGGTCAGGAAGAATCTGAGTTTCGATCAGGACCCAGCAAGAAGTTGTTTAAATTTATACAGGCTCTTCCTAAGTTCTAGGAAAGGGACACAGAGACATTTTTCATATCTTTTTAAAAAATAGCCAAGCAGATAAAATGGCCGAAAGAAAGCTGGATGTTGCTCATGCAGGGCAGGCTGGTAGGCAGAACTCATGAAGCTTATGCCATGCTTTCTGAAGAGGCTTCTGCAGATTATGAGATGGCAAAAAAGGCTATTCTCACTGCGTATGAGTTAGTCCCTGAAGCTTACAGTCAGAAGTTTAGGAACGTACGGATTGGCTGGGCAGACATATTTAGAATTTGGAAGGGTGAAGCAAATGAATTCTGACCGTTGGATGCAGGCATGAAAGGTAGAAACCACATATGAGAACCTTCGAGAATTAATTCTCTTAGAAGATTTTAAAAACTCCATTCCTTTAGTAGTGAGAACTCATAGATAACCTGAAAGTTTTGAAAGCTCGGCAAGCAGCAGAGATTGCTGATGATTTTGAGCTTGTGAATAAGCCAATCTATTTTGTCCATCACCCCCATAAACCCAAGAAGGATATAAAGTGGGAGAGTTAAAGGAAGGCAGGTCGCCAGGGACAAGAAGGAACAGCTGGCAATGCCCCAGGATCACCTCCTCAGGTCAGAAAGGAAGGTGCTGTGGGTAGAGGTGAGGTTCACAAGCCAAAGTGTTACCATTGCAACAAAACCGGTCATCATTGTTCAGAGTGTTAAAAATTGCAAGGTAAACCCATAGGACTTGTTGGGGTTTGCAGAAGTTAGTGCAGAGGAAAAGACTCTTCCTGAGAGTGTAGCAGACCAGGCTACACTATAGCTTTAACGACAGATGTGAATGTGAAACCAGACACGAGAACTAAAAGGCGTGAAGAGGTTAAGAATAAAATATCTGAGTGTTATAATGAATTTTTCTCAAAGGGGAAAGTAACTCCATATCCCTTAAGTGAGGCAGGAAAACCTATCATTATACTCAGGAATACAGGAGCAACCCAAACACTCTTACTGGGGAAAGATATAAGGTTTCCAGCAGAGAGCGCCTTGAATGCGAAAGTTTTAGTTAATGGAATTTGCGGGGAGTGTATACCCATACCTTTGTATAAAGTATGCTTACAGAGTGACTTAATATCTGGGATAGTAACGTATGTGTTGTCCACATTTACCAATAAAGGGAATTGTTCTACTCCTAGGAAATGATTTGGCTAGATCAAAAGTATCAGTTTCTCCTATAGTTACAGAGGAACCAAGTGAAATTAAGGAAACGGAGCAATTACAGGAACAAGTTCCGGGAATATTTCCTGCGGGTGTAGTGACCCGAGCAATAGCTAAACAGAATCCATTGTTGAGGTAAAAGGGGCATCACAAATAGGTAGCCAAGTATCTGAAACTTTATTTGGTGATTTAGATAATCCAAATGAGCTGTTTAACAGATCTTCTATCATTTCATCACATCAAGCTGATCCAGAGATATGCCGAATAGCACAGACGGCTCTGTAAGAAGCTGAGGCGAAAGGAGTTCCGGAAGGCTATTATATGGCAAACAGGGTTTTGAGGAGGAAACGCAGACCGCCTCATAGGCCTGTTGACAAAGACTGGACAGTTGTTGAACAAATAGTGGTACCACCTAAATATCAACAAGGATTATTAAGGTTATCACACAATATTTCTTTTGCAGGACATAGGGGAATTCGGAAGACCAAAACACACATAAGCAAACATTATTACTGGCCAGGTCTTACAAAGGATGTGAGACAATTTTCTAAAGGAAAAATCTTCACGCATAGAGCTGTTAATAAAGTTGAACACTCTCCATCAGAAGGAACCTAATCATGCATTCTGGACTGCAGATATATAGAAACATAGAAAATAGGAGCAGGAGTAGGCCCTTCGACCCTGCTCCGCCATTCATTATGGATGATCAGCCATGATCATAATGAATGGCGGAGCAGGCTAGAAGGGGCGAATGGCCAACTCCTGTTCCTGTTTTCTATGTTTTTATGATCATGGCTGATCATCCAACTCAGTAACCTGTTCCCGCTTTCGCCCCATAGCCTTTGATCCCTTTAAACCCAAGAGCTGTATCTAACTCCTTCTTGAAAACATACAATGTTTTTGCCTCAACTGTTTCCTGTAGTAGCGAATTCCACAGGCTCACCACTCTCTGGGTGAAGAAATTTCTCCTCATCTCAGTCCTGAATGGTTTACCTCGTATCCTTAGACTCTGACCCCTGGTTCTGGACTCCCCCACCATTGGGAACATCCTTCCTGCATCTACCCTGTCAAGTCGTGTTAAAATTTTATAGGTTTCTGTGAGATCCCCCCCTCACTCTGCTGAACTCCAGCGAATATAATTCTAATCGACTCAATCTCTCCTCATACTTCAGTCCCGCCATCCCAGGAATCAGTCTGGTAAACCTTTGTTGCACTCCCACTATAGCACAAACATCCTTCCTCAGATAAGGAGACCAAAACTGCACACAATATTCCAGGTGTGGCCTCACTGAGGCCCTGTGTAATTGCAGTAAGACATCCCTGCTCCTGTACTAAAATCCTCTCGCTATGAAGGCCAACATACCATTTGTCATTTTTACCGCCTGTTGGACCTGCATGCTTACCTTCAGCGACTGATGTACGAGAACACCCAGGTCTCGTTGCATTTTGCCCTCCTCAGTTCATAGCTGCTCAGATAATAATCTGCCTTCCTTATTTTGCTACCAAAGTGGATAACCTCACATTTATCCACATTATACTGTATCTGCCAGGCATTTGCCCACTCACTCAACTTGTCCAAATCACCCTGAAGCCTCTCTGCATCCTCCTCACAACTCACCCTCCCACCCAGTTTTGTGTCACCTGCAAATTTGGAGATATTACATTTCGTTCCCTCATCTAAATCATTAATATATATTGTGAATAGCTGGGTTCCTTGCACCGATCCCTGTGGTACCCCACTAGTCACTGCCAGCCATTCGGAGAAAGACCTATTTATCCCTGCTCTTTGTTTCCTGTCTGCCAACCAATTTTCTATCCATCGCAATGCACTACCCCCAATCCCATGCGCTTTAATTTTACACGCTAATTTCTTATGTGGGACTTTGTCGAAAACCTTTGGAAAGTCCAAATAAACCACATCCTCTGGCTCCTCATCATCAACTCTACTAGTTACATCCTCAAAGAATTCTAGTAGATACGTCAAGCATGATTTCCCTTTCATAAATCCATGCTGACTCTGCCCGATTCTACCACCGTTCTCCAAGTTCTCTGCTACAAAATCTTTGATAACGTACTCTAGAATTTTCCCCACTACCGACATCAAGCTGACTGGTCTATAATTCCCTGCTTTCTCTCTACCTCCCTTTTTAAATAGTGGGTTTACATTAGCTACCCTCCAATCTGGAGGAACTGTTCCAGAGTCTATAGAATCTTGGAAGATGACCACCAATGCTTCCACTATTTCTCGGGCCACTTCCTTAAGTACTCTGGGATGCAGACCATCGGGCCCTGTAGATGTATCGGCCTTCAATCTCATCAATTTGCCCAACACCATTTCTCTACTAATACTGATTTCCTTCAGTTCCTCCCTCTCACTAAACCCTGTGTTCCCCAACATTTCTGGTATGATATTTGTGTCCTCCTTTGTGAAGACAGAACCAATGTATGCATTTAGTTGGTCAGCCATTTCTTTGTTCCCCATAATAAATTCTCCTGTTTCTGTCTGTAAGGGACCTACATTTGTCTTCACTAATCTTTTTCTCTTCACATAGCTATAGAAACTTTTACAGTCAGTTTTTATGTTCCCCGCAAGCTTGCTCTCGTACTCTATTTTCCTCTTCTTAATCAATCCCTTGGCCCTCCTTTGTTGAATTCTAAACTGCTCCCAATCCTCCAGTCTGTTGTTTTTTTCTGGTGAATTTATATGCCTCTTCCTTGAATCTAACGCCAACTCACAGACACTTCTTCCTACCTCCCTCTGGACCATGACCCCACCACCGAACATCAAGTCACCGTCCAAAGGACTGTCACTGACCTCATCTCCTCTGGAGATCTTCCCCCTACAGCTTCTGACCTCATAGTCCTGCAACCCCAGACTGCCCATTTCTACCTCCTTCCCAAAATCCACAAACGGGACTATCCCGGCAGACCCATTGTGTCAGCCTGCTCCTGCCCCATTGAACTTATTTCTTCCTATCTTGACTGTATCTTTTCTTCGCTGGTCCAGTCTCTTCCCACCTACATCCGTGACTCTTCTGATGCCCTTCATCATTTTGACAATTTCCAGTTTCTTGGCCCCAGCCGCCTCCTCTTCACTATGGACATCCAATCGCTCCACACCTCCGTCCCCCATGAGGATGGTTTGAGGGCTCTCCGCTTCTTCCCTGAACAGAGGCCCAACCAGTCCCCATCCACCACCACCCTCCTCCGCCTGGCTGAACTTGTTCTCACATTGAACAACTTCTCCTTCAACTCCATGCACTTCCTTCAAGTAAAAGGTGTCGCTATGGGTACCCGCATGGGTCCTAGTTATGCCTGTCTTTTTGTGGGATATGTCGAGCATTCTTTGTTCCAGTCCTACTCAGGCCTCTTCCCCCAACTCTTTTTCTGGTACATTGATGACTGTATCAGTGCCATTTCCTGCTCCCGCCCCGAACTGGAAAACTTTATCAACTTTGCTTCAAATTTATACCCTTCTCTCACCTTTACATGGTCCATCTCTGACACTTCCCTTCCCTTCCTTGACTTCTCTGTCTCCATCTCTGGGGATAGGTTGTCTACTAATATCCATTATAAGCCCACCGACTCCCACAGATACCTCAACTACACTTCTTCACACCCTACCTCCTGTAAGGACTCCATTCCATTCTCCCAGTTTCTCCGTCTTCGACGCATCTGCTCTGATGATGCTACCTTCCATGACGGTGCTTCTGGTATGACCTTTTTCCTCAACCGAGGATTCCCCCCACTGTTGTTGATAGGGCCCTCAACCGTGTCCGGCCCATTTCCCGTACCTCTGCCCTCACCCCTTCCCCTCCCTCCCAGAACCGTGACAGGGTTCCCCTTGTCCTCACTTTCCACCCCATCAGCCTCCATATCCAAAGGATCATCCTCCGCCATTTCCGCCACCTCCAGCGTGATGCCACTACCAAACGCCACTTCCCCTGTCAGCATTCCGAAGGGATCGTTCCCTCCGCGACACCCTGGTCCACTCCTCCATACCACCCACCACCTCGTCCCCGTCCCATGGCACCTTCCCCTGCAATCGCAGGAGGTGTAATACCTGCCCATTTACCTCCTCTCTCCTCACTATCCCAGGCCCCAAACACTCCTTTCAGGTGATGCAGCGATTTACTTGTACTTCTTTCAATGTAGTATACTGTATTCGCTGCTCACAATGTGGTCTCCTCTACATTGGGGAGACCAAGCGCAGACTGGGTGACCGCTTTGCGGAACACCTCCGCTCAGTCCGCAAGCAGGACCCTGAGCTTCCGGTTGCTTGCCATTTCAACACTCCCCCCTACTCTCATGCTCACATCTCTGTCCTGGGATTGCTGCAGTGTTCCAATGAACATCAACGCAAGCTCAAGGAACAGCATCTCATCTACCGATTAGGCACACTACAGCCTGCCGGACTGAAAATTGAGTTCAATAATTTCAGAGCATGACAGCCCCCCATTTTACTTTCATTTTTAGTTGTTTTTTCTTTTTTACATTTTTTACAACCTTTTTTTACATTTATTTCATTTCACAATGGCGCAGTGGTTAGCACCGCAGCCTCACAGCTCCAGCGACCTGGGTTCAATTCTGGGTACTGCCTGTGTGGAGTTTGCAAGTTCTCCCTGTGTCTGCGTGGGTTTCCTCCGGGTGCTCCGGTTTCCTCCCACAGCCAAAAGACTTGCAGGTTGATAGGTAAATTGGCCATTATAAATTGTCACTAGTATAGGTAGGTGGTAGGGAAATGTAGGGACAGATGAGGATGTGATAGGAATATGGGATTAGTGTAGGATTAGTATAAATAGGTGGTTAATGGTCGGCACAGACTCGGTGGGCCGAAGGGCCTGTTTCAGTGCTGTATCTCTAAACCTAAAAAATCTTAGTTTGTTCAGTTTGCTTACCCACTGTTTTTTTTCATGTTTGCACTTGCTGCTGTTCAATATTCAGTCCGTTAACACCTTTTCTGTACTAATGCTTTGTCTTTCAACTTACCATTAACATATTGTTTGCCTTTGGTCCGTGACCTTTTGGTCAGCTATGTGGCCTTGTCCAATCTACACCTTCTCCTTTGTTATCTCTTGCCCCACCCCCGCCTCACTTGCTTATAACCTGTGACATTTTTAATATTTATTTGTCAGTTCTGAAGAAGGGTCACTGACCCAAAACGCTAAGTCTGCTTCTCTTTCCACAGATGCTGCCAGACCTGCTGAGTGGTTCCAGCATTTCTTGTTTTTATTTCAGATTTCCAGCATCCGCAGTATTTTGCTTTAATGCTATCTTTAATTTCCCTTGTAAGCCATGGTTTGGCTACATTTCCTGTTTTACTTTCGCGTCAGACAGAAGTAAACAATTGTTGCAGTTCATCCATGCACTCTTTGAATGTTTGCCATTGCCTTTTCACGGTCGTCCCTTTAAGTAACATTTCCCAATCCATCATAGCCAACTCGCACCTCATACCCTCGTAGTTTCCTTTACCAAGATTCAGGACCCTCGTCTCAGAATCAACTTTGTCACTCTCCATCTTGATGAAGAATTCTATCATATTATGGTCGCTCATCCCCAAGAGGTCTCGCACAACTAGATTGTCAATTATTCCTCTCTCATTACACAATAGCCATTCTAGGATGGCCAGTTCTCTAGTTGGTTCCTCAACATATTGGTCCAGAAAACCATCCCGAATACACTCCATGAATTCCTCCTCTACGGTATTGTGACTAATTTGATTTGCCCAATCTATATGCAGATTAAACTCACCCACAATTACAGATATTCCTTTATCGCATGTGTCTCTAATTTCCTGCTTAATGCCATTCCCAACATCACCACTACAGTTTGGGAGTCTATATACAACCCCCACTAACGTTTTTTGTCCCTTAGTGTTTCTCAGCTCTACCCATACAGATTCCACCTCGTCAGAGCTAATATCTTTCTTCATTATTGCGTTAATTTCCTCTTTAACCAGCAATGCAACTCCACCATCTTTTGTTTTTTGTCTGGCCTTCCTAAATACTGAATACCCTGGATGTTCATTTCCCATCCCTGGTCACCTTGCAGCCATGTCTCCATAATCCTGACCATATCATACCTGTTTACATCTATTTGCGTGATTAAGTCATCCACTTTATTGCGAATGCTCCACGTGTTAAGGCACAAAGCCTTAAGGCTTGTATTTTTATCATTACTTGACCCCTTCCCACTATTTTTCACTGTGGCCCTGTTTGATTCTGGCCCTTGATTTCTCTGCCTATCACTTTTCTTATTCCCCTTACTGTCTTTTGTTCTTGTCTTTGATCCCCCCTCCTCTGACTCCTTTCAAAGGTTCCCATCCACCTGCCATTTTAGTTTAAACCTTCCCCAACCACTCTAGCAAACACTCCCCCAAGGACATCAGTCCCAGTCCTGCCCAGGTGTAACCCGTCCAGTTTGTACTGGTACCACCTCCCTCAGAACCGGTCCCAATGTCCCAGGAATCTAAAACCCTCCCCCTCACACCATCTCTTCAGCCACGTATTCATCCGATATATCCTGCTATTTCTACTCTGACTAGCACGTGACACTGGTAGTAATCCTGAAATCACTACCTTGAGGTCCTACTTTTCACCTCACTTCCTAACTCCCTATATTCTGCTCTTAGGACCCCATCCTTTTTTTTACCTATGTCGTTTGTACCAATGTGTACCACGACCATTGGCTGTTCAGCTTCCCCCTTCAGAATGTCCTGTAACCGCTCTGAGACATCCTTGACCCGAGCACCAGCGAGGCAACATACCATCCTGGAGTCTCTTTTGCGGCCACAGAAACACCTATCTATTCCCTTTACAATTGAATCCCCTATAACTATTGCACTCCCACACTTTTTACTCCTCCCCTGTGCAGCAGAGCCAACCGTGGTGTAACGAATTGTGCTTTTTTCTGAGAGGCCATTCCCCCCAACAGTACCCAAAGCAGTATATCTGATTTTCAGGGGAATAGCCACAAGAGATTCCTGCACTGCCTGCTTAGTCCTCTTGCTCTGCCCGGTGTTCACCCATTCCCTTCCTGCCTGTGGAGTCTGAGCCTGCAGTGTGATCATCTCTCTATATGTGCTATCCACGATACTCTCCGCCTCTTGGATGCCCCACAGTGTCCCCAGCTGCCTCTCCAGCTCTGAAACCCGGGCTTCCAGGAGCTGCAGCTGGAGACACTTCCTGCACACATGCTGGTCCCGGGCGCTGGAATTGTTCCTGGCTTCCCACATAGAGCATGAGGAGCACACCACGGCTTTGAGCTCTCCTGCTATGACTTAACCCTTTAAATTAAACCTTTTGGAATCTCTTAATATTAAATAATATCAATTACTCTCGGGCCCTTCTTCCCTGGTCCTCGTTACTGTAGAACTCCCTAAAAACACTACTTACTATATATGAAAATAAACTGTAGACATTTCTTACCTTAGATACTTACCCAGCTATTTAGAGCTATTGCCTAACAGCAGTGACGCACCAACCAATCACCTTGTAGCTTTCCTATGATGTCACTGTTGGTTTTTTTTTCAAAACTCTAGCATCAATGGACATATCACCAACTTTAAAGTGGACACTGGAGCAAGTGTAACAGTTTTATCAGACAACGAACCGTGGTTACCAACAGAAACTCAGTTACACGGTCCAGAGGGATTGAACCAGAAGTCAAGGGAAAGTTACAGACAACACTCCAGCATAAGGGAATGCAGATATTGAAAACACTACATTCTACAGAATCAAGAATTTTCTCTTTTAAGTAGAAGAGCTTGTATAGACCTTCATCTTCTCAGGAAAGTGGAAGAAGTTAAGCAGCAAGAAACCAGGAGTCACTTCCAAAAAGACTTACCAAAATTATTTACTGGTCTAGGAAGACTTAAGACCAAATATAATATTACTTTGTGGAAAGATGCTAAACCTGTATGCCTTTTCATGCCTAGGAAGATAGCACACCCACTAATGAAGCAAGTTCAATGTGGATTAGCACCATCAGAACTGTTGCTGGGAAGGAAGCTCAAAACACAACTTTCCATCATACCCAAAAAATTACTTCCATGGCTAGAAGTCCAGGATTATCAGAGATTTCAAGACAGAGAAAAATCTTTTCGAAAACAACAAGCGTATAACTACAACAGCAGATATTGTACCAGGAAAGCAACAAAGTTGATGGAAGAAAAAAGGGTATGGGTACGAGACCAAGGCAGAGAAGGAGTAATCGTCGAGAGAGATGAGAATAAACAGAGATCTTATTTAGTATATACTTCAGAAGGTACTATAAGAAACAGGAGAAATCTTAATTCTATTCATCAAAGCTGTCAATTAGTCATACATTTGGAAGAACCAGATGTTGAACTTGAAATTCAGAAAGCATCGGGTACGACAAACCTCAATGAAGGCCATCCAGGTCAAGAAACAAGAGTTCAGAGAAAGACTACTGATCTTCTGAGTCTGACATCAACACAATCAGGGAGAATTGTGAAGCCTCCTGACAGATTGTATCTGTGATGTCAGAGACTTGGGGGAGATGGTTTAGTAAATTAAAGTAAAAATAAATGTATTAAAAAAAATGGACAAAGACTTGGGGGGAGATGTGTAAGGGTTTGAAAGGGTTAATGGCTGGGACAGTGTGAGTAACACCTCCTACTTTGATGTACGAGATCACATGAGAGAGGGAGATGTGACGAGAAGCAGCAGCATGGCATCAGGGGAGATTAAGACAAACTTCAGCAAAGCTGTATATACTTCTTTAATATGTAATAAACTAGTTATTGTTAAAACTTACTGAAGACTCAGTAATCTCTCCTGCCAGACTAACCAAACATTCAACAATCATGAATGTGCTAATAAAAAAAATCATTTTGTGATTTCATGTTCTTAATTTCCTTTCTGATAACTTCTTTACACTAAGAGGTTAACTCATTCCATCAGTAGTTTAACTATATCCTAATAGGGGTTGATAGTGTAAATGTTAATCTAATTTTGACTGGATTATGTGAGACAGTTCATGTGAGACAAATTTATATATCTGGTACTTTCCAAATGTGGAAGATGGGTTATTTGACAAGGTGTTTAGGTACCAAGTTGAGGCGAAGGATAGAGTGTTGGCAAAAGTGGCTAGTGTGGAAGAGGAGGGGGCCAAGTTTGAATCCTTGGGAGACTAGGTAAGAAGAGTGGCACTAAGCTGGACAACGACAAATGGCTTTCTTTCCAGGCTCCTTGGAGCAGCAGCATTGAAGGACCAGAGCATTAATAAGCATTTGAGTACTGATGCAGTTCCTTATTATCAATGTCACAATAAATATCAGTTTTCCAGCAATGACCACATCCCAAAAATGAATTTAAAAAGCAATATCATAGGAACAGAACTCAGCTTCAAGTCACAGCCATCCAGACATTGATGCATATCACTGTCCCTTGATTATCAATGGATCCAATTCCTGGAATTCTATACCAAACACTCTTATGAGAACATCATCACCCTAATTACTACAATGGAGAAGGTCCTCCATCTTCTCAAAGCAACAAGCGATGGATAATAAATGCAGCCTTGCCACCATTGCCTATATCTCTAGAACATTTTCTTCAAAATAAAGTTTATGCTTGTGAAAGGAATTTAACTTATGAAGGAAGGTTCAGGAATTCGGGATTTTTTTTGAGGTGCCCTCACAGAAGTTTTCAAGATCACAAAACAGAACTGACAAAATTGAGCCAGACAAGTTCTTCATTAAGGTGACGGGTTCAAATACCATGGGACAGAAGCTAAAAATGAGTAAGGAGGATGAAGCCAGTCCAGGATAAGCTACAAAATTATAGGACAGTCAGTTTTAATTCAGTTGTTCATAAATTACTAGTGTCTACAATGTGGGATGAAATTCCTGAGTCAATAAATGGACTGAAAATTGCAGGCAATGCACCATTTTTTTTTTACTGTTCATTGATAATGAGTGTTGTTCCCTACCACCAGTAAAAATTACTCCCAACATGAAATAGAGCATAAGGATTTAAATAGAGACATCGTCTAGGTGGAAGTGTTTAGAACTAGAGGACGTTGATTTAAGGTGTTTGGCAAAAGATGCAATGGCGACTTGAGGAAAGACTTCTTTACGCAGCAATTGGTTAGGATCTGGAATTCACTGCCTGAGAGTGTGGTGAAGGCAGATTCAATTGTGGCTTTTCAAAGGGAATTGGATAAGCACCTAAAGAGAAAAAAATTGCTGAGCTACAGGGAAAGGGCGGGTGTGTGGGACGAGCTGAGTCGCTCTTGCAGAGAGTCAGCATGGGCACGACCGGCTGAATGGCCTCCTGTGCTGTAACCATTCTATGATTCTATGAATCCCTTTGGTTTGATCTGAGTAACAGCAAGAGATCAGTCACACATGGTACTGGGAGTATATTGTAGACTGCCAAACAATGGAAAGAAAATTGAATTTGTAGACACATTAATTAATAATAGACTTGTAACTAGATTTTAATTGTCCAAAAATTATAATTTGTTTCATAAATATATTTTGTTTAAATCCTTATTTTGAATATAGAAATGTTAGTAATTGAGAAAAAAATAGTAAATGAAATAAATTGTTCAAAAGGAAGGATACAATGGCAAGTAGTATGAGAGAAATCTGGTTCAATCTGAGACAGTGGCTGAGGAGGGGGATGGAATTGGTTGTGAGCGTATGGAGTTTGAGCCAGGGACCGAAGACAATGGCTTTGTTTTCCCAATCTTGAACTGAAACAATTTGCAGCTCATCAAGTCAGGATGTCAGAAGAGCAGCTTGACGATACAGAGACAGTGGAGTAGCCAAGAGAGGTGGTGGAGAGGTTGAATTGGATGTCATCAGTGTACATGTGGAACCTAGCCTGGCATCATTGATGATATTGCCATGGAGCTACATGCAGATAAGGAAGAGGAGGGGGCCAAGTTTGAATCCTTGGGAGACTAGACAAGAAGAGTGCCACTAAGTTGGACAATGATAAAGAGACATTGTCAATGGCCTCAATGATTAAGGACAAGGAAGGATATTATACCATGCTCACTATCACAGAGAATGTCATTTATAATTTTGGTTAATGCCATTTCACTGCTATGACAGGGGTGCAAACCTGACATGGAATTGTGGCAAAGTTGGACACGGATTTGAGAGATGATTACCAATGTTACATTTAAAATTCAGCTGCTGTACATGGCCCTTTTTTTTTTAGTGTGGACACACACATTATTTATCCCAGAACAAGGCTTATGTGGTACCATTCAGGCTATTGCATGGCCATGCACCCATGAAGCTTAGCGAGAACATGGTGATTGCATGTTCAAGGACTGGTGATGAAAGGGAAACGTGGAGATAAGTAGTAGTTTGCAAGGAGAGAAGGGTCAAGATGTTTTTTTTGAGAAGGAGTTTGTAGTACAATGTACATAAGCTGTTGCTGTGTAGATTATGGATATAGACCATAAGCATCATCACAGGATGTGATGTCATGAATCTATACCTCGTACTGCTCAGTGTTCATGTAGATACCCTAGTAAGAAGACCCCTGTAAACAAACTCCTGTTACTTTGACCCAAAATCTACTTTGCTTATTCAATATTAATAGCACACAGGCAAGATAGTACATGGTGGCAGTGGTAAAAATGACTTTTGCAGCAGAAGAAAACAGAAGAGGTCAAAAACTTGGAAGAAACATGGAAAAGTCGATACCAATACCAGAAAGCTCCCAGTGAACAGCAAGGCCCAACCAGGCCGAAGCGTGGCCGAAATGGATTCGAAGGTTCAACAGGTACTGTTCCACATCGGGTTTAATAGCATGGCCAGAAAAAGAACAGGTTAGTGTTTTGCTTTACGCCATGGGAGACAATGCTGATGATATTCTGACTACCCTGGGGTTCAACGAAAGTGAAACCCCATATGGCAAGGTGATTAAAGCATTGCAAGGATACTTTCAGATCAGAAAAAATTTAATCGTGGAGAGAACTAAGTTCAATAAGCACGCCCAAAAAGTTGGTGAAAGTTTTGATTCATTTATTAATGATCTGTATAAAGTAGCTGAACATTGTGACTATGGGAGTCTGCGAGAGGAACTGATTTGGGACAGAATAGTAGTCGGGGTTATACACAAAGCACTGTCAGACCAGCTTCAGTCGGAAGAGGATTTGACTTTGAAAAAAGCCATTTCATTGAGCAGGCAGGCAACAGTAAGAAAGAGTAATTGACTACTAGTTCAAAGGGTCAGGGGAGTCCAGCCTTGAATATTCTAGAATGAATGGGTCCGTTGAGAAAACAGAGAGTAATGGCGCCAGAAAGCCCAAGAGGCAGGAAAGACCCCTATAGGCAACAACATTGAATTGTCTGGAGCGGCATTTTCTGGTGCAAGTGAAAGGGGTACTTTCAGCAGGTCTGTCACAGCAGAAAACAAATGCTGCAGAGTGGTAAAGAGGTAGAAGTAATAAAAGAGGGTCAAACAATAGAAGTGCAGGGGGAAAAAAGAGATTGTTGGGAAGCAGAAATTTTAGTGGGAGAATATAAAACCAGTTTCAAATTAGATACAGGAGCTACAGTTTCTATTGCTACAACCGCGGCAGGAACAACACACTATCAATTCAGTCCCGTCACTCCACAGGTCGCAGCATATTATTTAAGCTTTCATACCCAATCGGAATAACAGCCAAATTAAACAGTCTAGTAATCCCAGAATGAAACAGACCAAACCAGGTATCTTTAGACAACAACAAATTAACTATTTAATAAATAAAAAGCTAAATCTTAACAATATTAAGATAAACCTATGTCTAAAGACCTTATAACTTCTTATTTTAATCTAACTCCCCATTCACACACATACATTCAAAAATTAACAGTTAACCAGATTTAAAAAGTGGAGTTTTTAAAAATTAGCTGCCTCTTAAGAATAAAAAAAAGAAAGTCTTTGTAGGTTACATTCCTGATGGATGAGGTCTTCTAATGTGAATTTAATGAAAATAGTCCTTCAGAAGTTAGGCATTCAACTCTTCGGCTGCAACAAACAATTAAACAATTCTTTGAATGAGCACAGAAATTCAAATGGTATCTTGAAAAAGAAGGCTTTTCTTCTTTACTCAGGGAATTATCTTGACTTGTAGTTCATTGTAGAAACTCTGCTGAGAGAGAATAGAACAGCTCCTTTTCTCTTCAGCTCACCTCGCTGGAAAGTTTCTCAGAACTAATTGTTTACAGCTGGTTTCTGCCAGTTCCACACACAACCAAGTGGATACATTGTATCATGTGACCTCTCCCTCTCTCTCCTGCTGTTGCCCAGGGTAACAGAAAATGCAGCTAGCACACTGTGTCTTAGAAATTCCAGAATTTTCTCTCCCGTAAAAGTGCACTGTTTTAAATAAAGTTTTAAAGGTACACACACTGCTTTTTAATCTGAGGAGAAAAAATAATTACAGGTCTGTGACACTATCCTGTCTGATCAAACACCTGAGGAAAGAAAGGCTTAGAAAACCAAAAACAAATTATACAGGCCAGGAGGGATTCAGTTGAATGTTGTGGGAGAAATACAGATAACTTTAACACACAGAAACAACACCATCCTGGAAATGCTATATGTTATTAGGAACCAAGTCTGTTCGCTCCTTAGTAAGAAAGCTTGCCTAGTTTTACAGAGCAGTTATGCAGGGTGGAAGAAATTAAGGGACAGGAAAAACAGCTCTGCGATTTTAGAGCTGAATTCCCCAAGTTATTCGAAGGCTTAGGGAAGTTAAAAACATAGTATCATATTACTCTCAACAAAGAGGCAGAACCGGCATGTTTGTTTACACCGAGAAAGGTCCCACACCCACCTTAGAAAAGGTGAAGAAAGAAATTGATGCCATGCTAAACCAATGAGTTATCTTTGCAGTGACAAAACCTCTAGGTGGTGCTCTGGGATGGTTCCAGTAAGGAAACCAAACAGGTCTAATACCCAACTCAATAAATCGGTAAAGGGAGAGCTTCATCCGATGGCGTCAGCTGACGACAGCTTTGCCAAATTGGGAAAAAGCTCCATATTCAAAAAGTTGGAAGCAAATAGCGGGTTCTGGCAGTTGCCTTTAGATGAGGAATCTCAATTGTTAAGCACCTTTATCACGCCATGCAGCAGATTCTGCTTCAACAGATTGCCATTCGGTATTGCGTCGGCACCAGAGATATTCCAGCGGATGATGTCAACAATCCTAGAAGGCTTGGAGGGGATCATCTGCCACACAGGTGATGTTCTGATTCATGGAGCAAACCAAAAAGAGCACAATGCAAGGGTAAGTATTACACAGATTACAAGAGGCAGGACTCACATTAAATGACAAGTGCGTATTCTCATAGTCGACAGTGAGGTTCCTTGGTCACATAACTGATGGATCTGGAATCACGATAGAGCCACAGAAGATGAAGGCAATAAGGGATTTCCCAGAGCCAAAGAATATAACAGATCTACAGCGATTTGTGGGTATGGTTAGCCAGGTGAGGAAATTTCTACCAAATCTAGCAACTATTAATGAACCTCTATGACAAGTGCTAAAGAACGACAATGCCTGATACTGGGAAGATGGCCAGGAAGATTCTTCCCAGAAGATCAAAGAAATGTTGACTTACCCAGAGGTTTTGGCATGCTATGATCCGGAACGAATGACCATTATTGCAGCAGATGCATTATTAACAGGATTAGGTGCAGTCCTGTTCCAAGTTCAAAAAGATGGATGACACAGGCCGGTGTACACTACCTCTCATTCGCTGTCAGGGACAGAACAAAGGTACACAATGATTGAAAAAGAAGCATTAGCAGCAACATGGCCTTGCGAAAAATATTCGGACTACGGACTGGGTCTTAAGGTCAAGATCAAAACTGACCACAAGCCACTAGAAACGTTGCTTTATTTCGAGGAGTTAGCAAAATTACCCCCAAGGGTGCAGAAATTTCAACTGTGACTTATGCAATATGACACAACAACTGACTATGTCCCAGGGAAGCATCAGGTAACAGCTGATGCATTATTGAGCACGTCAAGCGACCCAGCTGAACTAGGAGATGTCTCATTCTTGGAGGAAGTGGAAGTCTTTGCTTTAGCTATAACTGAAGATTTACCAGAAACTGCTCAAAGGTTATGCCAAATTAGAAACCTACAGAACGAGGAGGAAGTCTGCGAAAAAGTAAGACAGCTTTGTCAAGAAGGTTGGCCAGAATATATGCCAAATAACCTAATCCTGAGAAAGTATTATGAGCAACGAAGTCATCTTACTATTGTCGACAACTTACTCATCTATGATGAAAGACTATGATGAAAGGGCTTTAAGATTAGACATCCTCGAGAAACTACAGCAAGGGCACTTAGGAATCACCAAGTATCGAGCACGAATGAGGAACTCGTTATGGTGGCTAGAGTTTGCAAGGAGATTGAAGTCATGATTTCCAATTGTATTACATGTGCTACTACCAGACAGGATTCTAGAGAGCCACTGTTGTCTTCTTTGTTTCCGTCCCGACCAGGGGAGCGCCTGGGAATGGATATAAAGTGAAGATTCTCCTCATTGTCGTCGATTATTATTCTAGATGGGTTGAAGTCAAACCAATACATAGCCAGAGTTCTGAAGCCATAATCAAATCACTAAAAGAGATTTTCGCCACACATGGCTTCCAGACCCAGTGATCTCTAATAATGCTTCACAATTCAGGAATGAGGACTTCCAGCAGTTCATAGAAACATATGTTACAAGTTCACCGAGGTAACCTCCCCCACACTCCCCCCCCCCCCCCCCCCCACCCAATACACACCACCTCCAGGGCAATGGAGAAGCAGAGAGAGGTGTTTGAACCATGAAAATGCTACTGAAAAAAATGAGGATTTTCAGCTAGCACTGTTAAATTACCTATCAACACCTCAACAGAATGGGCTGGCTCCATGTGAGTTGCTAATGGGTAGGAGGTTGAGGACCCAACTACCCACACTCCCAAGCACCCTTCAGCCACGAATCGGCGCAGAGGACCGGGAAAGGGTGAGGGAGGCAGACGAGAAAGAAAGGTCATCCCAAATTGTAAAGGGTATGAGGGGGAGACATGACAGAAACCAAAGAAAGCTATGGGCTCAGAGTTAGGGGTAGTTCAGGAGGTTTGGCTTAATGGGCATATGCAATGGGGGTGGCAGCAAAGGCAGCTGAATGGATGGTTTCAGCCTCAGTGACAGAGATAGCCAGGAGATCCTTGAATGTTTTTGGGAGTTGAGGATGAAGCAGCAGGGCAGAGAGGTTTAAAAAGGTATTGGAGGGAAGAAGTAGGGGGTTATCTTTGCTCTCCAGGTGATCCTGGGGTTGTGCAGACAACAGCAAGGCCAGCTCACACTTGATATTATCCAGGCAGATATTACAATAGATGGTGAATCAATTGTGTGCCAAATATGCTTAAGTGTGCATCCCTTCAACTTGAGGGAGAAGAGATGGGGGGCAGTGACGAGGTTGGGAGAGAGTAAGGGTTTTACTGAGGAGAAAGGCAGATCGAGAGGAGTGGTTGAGCAGATTGACAGCCGCAGAAGTATTGTGCTAAATGGAGGGCAAAAGGCGAGACAGTTGATAGTGAAGTTACGTAGAATGTACAGCATAGAAACAAGCCAATTGACTGGTATTTATGCTGCACATGAACCTACCCTGACTTTACATCATCTCATCCTATTACCATATGCTTCTATTCTTTTATCCCTCATGTACTTATTGAGATTTTCTCTGAAATGCATCTATGCTATTTGCCTCAACCACTTCATGTGGTAGTACGTCCACATTCTCACCGCTCAAGTAAAGACATTTCTCCTGAATTCCTTACTAGATTTATTAGTGACTATCTTATACTTATGGATCCGAGTTTTGAACTCCCGTACCTATAAATGGAAATATTCAGATAGAAATTTGTCTTAGGTGGTGGCGCAAAACAGGTGGTATAGAATAGGCTCCCCATTATAAGCAGAGACTGATATTTAATTTCATTGAATGCCAGTCCAATATCACCCATTATGCACCATGCCGGAGACAATATCTATCTCACTATCTCTACATCTACCTGATTGAACTCCTTCATAATATTAAAGACCTCTATTAGGTCACATCTCAGTCTTTTATCTCGAGAAAAGTGCCCCTACCTGTTCAATGTTTCCTGATAGTTGTACCCTCTCAGTTCTGGTATCATCCTTGGAGATCTTATCTGCATCTTCTCCACTGCGCCTGTATCTTTTTAGTAATATGGAGACCATATCTATGTACAGTACTCAGTGTGGTCTAACCAAAGTTCAATATAAGTTTAACATAACTTCACTGCTTTTGCAGTTTGTTCCTCTAGCAATGAACCCTAGTGCTTTGTTTGCACATTTTATATTTCATGTTATGGCTTGTGGTTCACTGGTGTTGCTATTTCTAATGATTTGTGAATCGGTACCCCTGACCTCTTTGCCCCATTTAGACTCTTATTTTCCAGGGAGTAGGTTACCTAATTTGCCATTTACTAGGCAATTCTGTAAGCTTATTATAGAGTCATAACGGCACAGAAGGAGGTCATTCAGCCCATCGAGTCCATACTCTCTGCATACTCACTATCAAATCAGTCTCATATCCCCATAGTCCTGTAAGTTTATTTCTCTTAAGTGCTCATCCAATTTCATTTTTAAATCATTCATTTCCATTTCCAACACCGTCGTAGGCTGCAAGTTCCAGGTCATTACCATTCATTGCGTAAAAAAGTTCTTCCTCACATTCCCCCCACAACTCCTGCCTAAAACCTTAAATCTGTGTTTATCCAATCCTTGCAGCATCAACAATGGGAACAGCTTTCTTTATCTACCTTGTCCAAACTGTCATAATCTTGCACACCTCTATCAAATCTCCCCTCAATCTTCTTTGCTCCAAAAACAACCCCAGCTTCTCCAACGTAACCTTGTAGCTAAAATCCCTCAGCCCTGGAACTATTCTGATAAATCTCCTCTGCACCCAGTCATGAACCCTCACATCCTTCCTAAAGTGTGGTGACCAGAATTGGAAGCAATACTCTAGTTGTAGCCTAACCAGATCTTTATAAAGGTTCGGCATAACTTCCCTGCTTTTGTACTTAATACTTTTATTTATGAAGCCCACAATTCCATATGCTTTGTTAACTTCTCTCTCAGTATGTCCTGCCACCTTCAAAGCTCTATGCACATGAACCACCAGGTCTCTCTGTCCCTGTACACTCTTTAGAATTGTACCATTTAGTCCATATTGCCTTTCCCTATCCCTTTGCCAAAATGAATCATATCACATTTCTCTATATTAAATTCCATCTGCCACATGTCTGCCCATTTTGCTAGCCTATCTATGTCCTGTTGCAGTTGATTGGTATCATCCTCACTGTTTGCCGCACCTCCAAGTTTGGTATCATCGGCAAATTTTAAAATTTAATTCTGTATTCCAATATCCCAATATTCCAATGTCTCATATTTTGTTGCAGTCCTCGTCAGTATTAAATATAACCCCCAATTTGGTGTCATCCACAAATTTTGATATGGTACTTCCAATTCCAGTATCCAGATCCTTTATGTAAGTGATAAATAGCAGTGGTCCGAGTACCAATTCTTATGTAACACCACTTCTCACCATCCACCAGTCTAAGTAATTACCTTTAACCCCTACTCTCTGTTTCCAGTTTTGTCGTAGATTTGCTATCTATCTGCTACTTTTCCCACTTCCACATAGTCTGATCTTAGTGATGAGTCTACTATGTGCGGTACTTTTTCAAAGGACCTTTGAAAGACCATGTATATCACATCCACTGTCTACCATTGTCTACTCTTTCTGATACTTCTTCAAAGATTTAGTAAGGTTGCCACACATGACCTTCCATTTAGAAATCCATTTCTGGATGATTTTCTATTATATCTTTGTGTAAAGCTTCTAATATCTTGCCGACCACCAACATTAAGCTAACTGGTCTATAGTTCCTTGGTCTTGTCTATCTCTTTTGAATATAGGAATAACATTAGCTTTCCAGCAGTCATCTGGCACTATTCCATTATCTGCTGAATATTTATATATCTAGTCCATTGAGGTGAAGAAGGAGCTGCGGGACCCGAGAGAAGTCCTGTGAAAAGGTGCCCCGAACACCCAAAACATCCACGAAGGGCCCCCCCGGCCGCAACTTCAAAGCGCCCGCGGGAGATGGCTCGGAGAGCATCTGCAGCGCACTGTCGGCAATGCTGCATGCCTTTATTTAAACCACTGCAAAAAAAAAAAACCCTTAGCAAATGTAATCACCTCTAAGTCTGCCAAATGATGCTTCACCTCCCGAAGGACGTGGATGAGCCTTCCGGACGTCGATGGTGGGCACTGAGGAAATGGCTTATTACCTGCACCAGATTCCACCCCCCCTCCCCCCCCCCTTTACCCCCCTTCCACCCCCCCCACCCCCGTCCCCTTCCCTGCTCCACCCTCTCAGCTCACCCCCTCACAACCCCGTCCCAGCCCGCCCCCCCCTCGCACCATCTTCACCCCGCACCCCCTTCCCCTGCATCCCCCCCTCCTCCCTCTACCCCTCCCCCTTGCATCCCCTCCTCCCACCGGCACCATCCTACACCTGTGTAGGGGCCCCAACAACCCCACTGCTTTGTGGGTGTCTCGGGAGAGACCAAGGCTAAGGGAGTAAACCCTAACAGAAAATCCGGAGCGGAACCCCGTAGGCGGTCATGTGTCACCTTTGGCATGTTTCCGGCAGTTCCTGCAGCCATACTGGTGCCAAACGTCGTGTCCTGCACTCCTTTGGACCCCACCAGAAAGGCCGAGAGGGGGGTTTTGACGACTGGGCAACTCTCAACCTCCATAAATTTGCCCAGGCATGCGCCATGGAGAGGTCACTCCATAGTTGCCTCACAGCGACTGAAACAACACGGAAGGCAGCAGTTACGGGTTATAAGTCCAGATAAATTGGCGTAGAAACTGGGCGCCACGGGTTGCCTTTGTCGGTGGGAGAGGTCATTGCACCTCACTGGACAGCTACCGCCCGCCTCAAACCGGGCAGCCCCCGGTCAATAAGGTTCTGTCCCGCCACAGTCTGCCTGCTTCAATGGGTGCTTGGAGCTCAGGGTCATTGCCCGAAAGGTGGACTGATACACCGCACCAAACAACATGAAAAAAGGAAAGAAGGTACCAGCCCTTCGCTTTGCAAGCTGGAACGTCAGAACTATGTGTCCTGGCCTGTCGGAAGACCTTACACAAATCAACGATTCTCGGAAGACCGCCATCATTAACAACGAGCTCAGTAGACTCAATGTGGACATTGCAGCACTTCAGGAGACTCGCCTCCCCGCGAGTGGCTCTCTAGCAGAGCAAGACTACACCTTCTTCTGGCAGGGCAGGGATCCTGAAGAACCAAGACAGCATGGAGTGGGCTTCGCCATCAGAAACTCCTTGCTCAGCATGATAGAGCCTCCCTCAAATGGCTCGGAACGCATACTGTCCATCCGACTGCTCACCACCTCTGGTCCAGTACACCTACTCAGCATCTATGCTCCAACACTCTGTTCCGCACCTGAAGCTAAAGACCAGTTCTATGAACAACTCCATAACATCATTAGCAGCATCCCCAACACCGAACACCTATTCCTGCTGGGGGACTTTAATGCAAGGGTTGGGGCCGACCATGACTCATGGCCCTCCTGCCTTGGGCGCTATGGCGTTGGAAGGATGAATGAGAACGGGCAGAGACTGCTTGAGTTGTGTACCTATCATAACCTCTGCATCACCAACTCGTTCTTTCACACTAAACCCTGTCACCAGGTTTCATGGAGGCACCCAAGATCACGTCGTTGGCACCAGCTAGACCTCATTGTCACAAGGCGAGCCGCCTTAAACAGTGTTCAAATCACACGCAGCTTCCACAGTGCGGACTGCGACACCGACCACTCCCTGGTGTGCAGCAAGGTTAGACTCAGACCAAAGAAGTTGCATCATTCCAAGCAGAAGGGCCACCCGCGCATCAACACGAGCAGAATTTCTCACCCACAGCTGTTACAAAAATTTCTAAATTCACTTGTAACAGCCCTTCAAAACACTCCCACAGGGGATGCTGAGACCAAGTGGGCCCACATCAGAGACGCCATCTATGAGTCAGCTTTGACCACCTACGGCAAAAGTGCGAAGAGAAATGCAGACTGGTTTCAATCTCATAATGAAGAGCTGGAACCTGTCATAGCCGCTAAGCGCATTGCACTTTTGAACTACAAGAAAGCCCCCAGCGATTTAACATCCGCAGCACTTAAAGCAGCCAGAAGTACTGCACAAAGAACAGCTAGGCGTTGCGCAAACGACTACTGGCAACACCTATGCAGTCATATTCAGCTGGCCTCAGACACCGGAAACATCAGAGGAATGTATGATGGCATGAAGAGAGCTCTTGGGCCAACCATCAAGAAGATCACCCCCCTCAAATCTAAATCGGGGGACATAATCACTGACCAACGCAAACAGATGGACCGCTGGGTTGAGCACTACCTAGAACTGTACTCCAGGGAGAATGCTGTCACTGAGACTGCCCTCAATGCAGCCCAGCCTCTACCAGTCATGGATGAGCTGGACATACAGCCAACCAAATCGGAACTCAGTGATGCCATTGATTCCCTAGCCAGCGGAAAAGCCCCTGGGAAGGACAGCATTACCCCTGAAATAATCAAGAGTGCCAAGCCTGCTATACTCTCAGCACTACATGAACTGCTATGCCTGTGCTGGGACGAGGGAGCAGTACCCCAGGACATGCGCGATGCCAACATCATCACCCTCTATAAAAACAAAGGTGACCGCGGTGACTGCAACAACTACCGTGGAATCTCCCTGCTCAGCATAGTGGGGAAAGTCTTTGCTCGAGTCGCTCTGAACAGGCTCCAGAAGCTGGCCGAGCGCGTCTACCCTGAGGCACAGTGTGGCTTTCGTGCAGAGAGATCGACTATTGACATGCTGTTCTCCCTTCGTCAGATACAGGAGAAATGCCGTGAACAGCAGATGCCCCTCTACATTGCTTTCATTGATCTCACCAAAGCCTTTGACCTCGTCAGCAGACGTGGTCTCTTCAGACTACTAGAAAAGATCGGATGTCCACCAAAGCTACTAAGTATCATCACCTCATTCCATGACAATATGAAAGGCACAATTCAACATGGTGGCTCCTCATCAGAGCCCTTTCCTATCCTGAGTGGTGTGAAACAGGGCTGTGTTCTCGCACCCACACTTTTTGGGATTTTCTTCTCCCTGCTGCTTTCACATGCGTTCAAATCCTCTGAAGAAGGAATTTTCCTCCACACAAGATCAGGGGGCAGGTTGTTCAACCTTGCCCGTCTAAGAGCGAAGTCCAAAGTACGGAAAGTCCTCATCAGAGAACTCCTCTTTGCTGACGATGCTGCTTTAACATCTCACACTGAAGAATGCCTGCAGAGTCTCATCGACAGGTTTGCGTCTGCCTGCAATGAATTTGGCCTAACCATCAGCCTCAAGAAAACGAACATCATGGGGCAGGATGTCAGAAATGCTCCATCCATCAATATTGGCGACCACGCTCTGGAAGTGGTTCAAGAGTTCACCTACCTAGGCTCAACTATCACCAGTAACCTGTCTCTAGATGCAGAAATCAACAAGCGCATGGGTAAGGCTTCCACTGCTATGTCCAGACTGGCCAAGAGAGTGTGGGAAAATGGTGCACTGACACGGAACACAAAAGTCCGAGTGTATCAGGCCTGTGTCCTCAGTACCTTGCTCTACGGCAGCGAGGCCTGGACAACGTATGCCAGCCAAGAGCGACGTCTCAATTCATTCCATCTTCGCTGCCTTCGGAGAATACTTGGCATCAGGTGGCAGGACTATATCTCCAACACAGAAGTCCTTGAAGCGGCCAACATCCCCAGCTTATACACACTACTGAGTCAGCGGCGCTTGAGATGGCTTGGCCATGTGAGCCGCATGGAAGATGGCAGGATCCCCAAAGACACATTGTACAGCGAGCTCGCCACTGGTATCAGACCCACCGGCCGTCCATGTCTCCGTTATAAAGACGTCTGCAAACGCGACATGAAATCGTGTGACATTGATCACAAGTCGTGGGAGTCAGTTGCCAGCATTCGCCAGAGCTGGCGGGCAGCCATAAAGACAGGGCTAAATTGTGGCGAGTCGAAGAGACTTAGTAGTTGGCAGGAAAAAAGACAGAGGCGCAAGGGGAGAGCCAACTGTGCAACAGCCCCAACAAACAAATTTCTCTGCAGCACCTGTGGAAGAGCCTGTTACTCCAGAATTGGCCTTTATAGCCACTCCAGGCGCTGCTTCACAAACCACTGACCACCTCCAGGCGCGTATCCATTGTCTCTCGAGATAAGGAGGCCCAAAAGAAAAGAAAGAACACACACAAACAAACACACACACACATACGAGCATGGCTCTGCCTTTTCTTTCCTAGCTTCTTTGAGTATGCATGGATACAATCTTTCTAAGTTTATTAAGCTTATCAGGTGTCTTCCTCCTTTTTATCTTAAATATCTAGATATCCTTTTAAATTACTCCTTCTAATATTATGTATTATGTCCTCCTTACTACTCTCCCTGGTACAAATTGAGGCAAAGTAACTGTTCAATATTTTTGCCATTTCACTGTCAGTACCTGTGAGCTTATCTTGTGTAGCCCTTAGTGGCCCTATCCCTATTTTAATTTTCCTTTTGTTATTTATGTTTCTATAGTATATTTTACTATTCTTTGATGATATTGTGATTCCTCTTTTACTTCCTAATTGTTCTTTTGGCATCTTTCCTAACTTTTTGTATTCCTTTTTGTCATCCTCTCCTTTATTGTCTATGTATACCATTTTCTTTCATTTCAACTTTACCATTATCTCTTTATTCATTATGACATTTCATTATTGGAAATTTGTCCTTAGTTAGTAAATATTTATCCTGAGCTCTATTGACAATGTTTTCAAATATATCCCATTGCTATTCTATCTCTGTGTTGGTAAATATTTCTTACAGTTTAACTTCTCTAGTTCCATCCTTAACCCCTCATAATTAGCTTCCTTCCAATCTATTATTCTGATTTACTTATGGCCCTCTCAATCACTATTTTATTGTGTTTTGATTGCTATTGCCTAGATGTTCTCCTACCATTCCTTCTCTTATCTGCTCTGGTTCATTTCACAATACCAGATCCAGCAGGGATTCCTCTCTTGTTGGGCTTCTTACATACTGTACAAGAAAGAAGTCCCGTAGAATTATAGAATGGCTACACACAGAAGGAGGTCATTCGCCCCATTGTGTCTGTGCTGGCTTTCTGCAAGAGCAACTCACCTAGTCCCAATCCTCTGCCTTTTCCCTGTAGCCCTGCAATTTTTTTCTCTTCAGATAATTATCCAATTCCCTTTTGAAAGCCACAAATAAATCTGCCTCCATCACACACTCATGCAATATATTCCAGATCCTAACCACTTACTGTGTAAATTTTTTTTCCTCATGTCGCCGTTGCTTCTCTTGCCAAACATCTTAAATCTGTGTCTTCTGGTTCTTCCGCCTTCCACCAACAGAAACAGTTTTTCCCTATCTACTCTGTCCAGACCCGTCATCATTTTGAACACCTCTATCAAATCTCTCAACCTTCTCCAAGGAGAACATCCCCAGCTTCTTCAATCTATCCACTTAACTGAAGTTCCTGGAACCATTCTTGTGAATCTTTTCTGAACCCCTCTAATGCCTTCACACCCTCCCTAAAGTGTGGTACCCAGAACTGGATACAATATTCCAGTTAAGGTCGAACCAGTGTTTTATACGGGTTCATCATAATTTCCTTGTTCTTGTACTCTTTGCCCCTATTTATAAAGCCCGGGACCCCTTATGCTTTATTAACCACTTTCTCAACCTGCCCTGCAACCTTCAATGATTTGTGCACATTTACCCTCAGGTGCTCTGCTCCTACACCCCCTTTAATTTATATTGCCTCTCCTCGTTCTTCCTACCAAAATTAATCACCACGCTTTTCTGCAGTAAGTTTAATCTGCAACGTGTCCACCCTTCCATGAGTCTGTATATGTCCCCTTAAAGTTTATCACTATCCTCCTCACAGTTCACAATACTTCCAAGTTTTGTGTCATCTGCAAATTGTGAAATTATTCCTTGTACCCCCAAGTCTACGACATTAATATATATCAAGAAAAACAGGGGTCCAAAGTTCTGGGGAACCCCACTATATACCTTCCTCCAGTCCAAAAAACACAACTATTCTCAATTTCCTGCTATTCAGCCAATTTTGTATCCATGCTGTTACTGTCCCTTTTATTCCATGCTCTCTCGTTTTACTGACAAGCCTGTCATGTGGCACTGCAAAACTTCCATTCCCTTTTCCCTTTCCCTTGCTTTTCTTAACAGTTTATTTGGCATGGGTTGAAATTTCCCATAATTATTATTCATCTTTTACTTACTTCTTTTACCAGGGGTCACAATTTAAGGATAAGGGGGAAGCCATTTAGGACTGAGATGAGAAGGGATTTCTTCACCCAGAGAGTAGTGAACCTGTGGAATTCATTACCACTGAAAGCAGTTGAGGCCAAATCATTAAATATGTTCAAGAAAGAGTTAGATATAGTTCTTAGGGCTAAAGGAATCAAGGGATATGGGGAGAAAGTGGGAACAGGGTACTGAGTTTGGACGATCAACCATAATCGTATTGAATGACGGTGCAGGCTTGAAGGGCTGAATGGCCTACTCCTGCTCCTATTTTCTATGTTTCTAAGTTTCATAGATTTGCTTACATATTTTGCCCTCCAGTCCCCTCCCACTATTAGGTGGTCTGTGGTATACTCCTATTAATGTGATCAATCCCTTTATCTCAATCCCATATGGATCGTAATGTTGGTTATATTCTTTTTCTGCTGCCATTAAGTTATCTCTACTTAGTACAGCTAGCCTTCCCGCTCTTCCTTTCCTATAGTTTCTAAATACCTTATATCCTGTAGTACTTAACTGGCAATCTGTGCGTTATGTAGCCATTTCAGTTATCCCAACTACATCTGGTTATTGATGCGGATGCTATGCACACTGCTGTACAGACAATTTAATTTATTTTTATTAATCCTTTCTCTTTCTTTTATTTATAATTGTTATTTTATGCTTATGTTCCATAACTTTACCTGTTCCTTACTGTCTATGCTACCCTATTCTTTTCCTTGGTGTGACATTTACTCTCATCTTCAAGATGCTATTATTTGTCCCAAATCACTCGCCTAATCTCACTTGTTTAAAGTCCTATCCACAGCTCTATTTATCCTTTCCACTACAATAGTCCATTACAGTGTCAGCCATGGCTATGTGAGTAACACTCTCACCTCTGAGTCAGAATCATAGAATGGTAACAGCACAGAAGGAGGTTATTCGTCCAATTGTGTTTGTGCAAGAGCAACTCAGCTAGTCCCACTGCCCCACCCTTTCCCCGTGGACCTGCAATTTTTTTTTCTTTTAGATGCTTATCGAATTCCTTCTTGAAAGCCATGATTAAACCACCACACTCTCAGGCAGTGCATTCCAGATCCTAACCAGTCACTGCGTAAGACAGTTTTTCCTTCATTCACTGTTGGCTCTTTTGCCAATCAACTTAAATCAATGTCCTCTGGTTCTCAACATTTCCACCAATGGAAACAATTTCTTCTTATATGTCCAGACCCCTCATGATTTTGAACACCTCTACCATACCACCTCTCAACCTTCTCTAAGTAGAACAACCATAGTTTCTCCAATCTAGCCACACAACTGAAGTCCCTCATTCCTGGAACCATTCTCATAAATCTTTTCTGCAGAAACTCTAAAGCTTCACATCCTTCCTAAAATGCAGTGCCCAGAATTGGACACAATATTCCATTTGAGGGTGAACCAGTGTTTTATAAAGGTTCATCATAACTTCCTTGCTCTTGTACTCTATACCTCTATTTATGAAGTCCAGGATGCCATATACCTTTTAACCATTTCTTAACCTGCCCTGCTACCTTCAACGATTTGTGCACATATACCCCCAGGTCCCTCTGTTCCTGCACTCTCTTTAGAATTATATCCTTCATTTTATATTGCCTCTCCTTGTTCTTCCTACCAAACTGTAACACTTCACACTTCCCTGCATTAAATTACATCTGCCATGTTTCCACCCATTCCACCGGCCGATGTCCTCTGGAAGTCCTATCCTCCTCACAGTTCTCCTCACTATATTTCCAGGTTTTGTGGCATCTGCAAATTTCTAAATTGTGCCCTTTCCATCCAAGTCTAGGTCATTAATATAGATCAAGAAAAGAAGGGGTCCTAGTACAGAACCTAAGGGAACTAAGATTAGTACAGAGGAGTCAGTATGAAGGGGAAGCAGTGGCAGAACTCAGGAAAACTAATTTCAGTATAGAGGGTAAGTATTAAGGTATGGATCTAAGATAAAGAACTAGTACAATTAAATTGTGTTTAAAATATAAAGTTTGTTTTTAAAGTCTTAAGTTTTATTTCTGATAAATTTAGCTACTAGTCCAATAAACAGTCCTGTCAGAAGCACATCCTGCTCCATGTGGGAACTCCAGGTGGGAACTCCAGGTGGGAACTCCAGGACACTTCCCCTGTCCTGGACAACCACATGTGCAGGAAATGATGTCAGCTGGAGGAGCTCGAGCTCTGGGTTTCAGAGGTTGAGCAGCAGCTGGAGCCACTGCGGTGCATCCATGAGAGTAAGAGTTTCGTGGATAGCATGTTTCTAGAGGTGATAACCCCGCAGCTTAAGGGTGTGCTGGCAGAGAGGGAATGGTGACTGTCAGACAGTGAAGCAGGACAAGGTAGGTAGCGCAGGAGACCCTGAGTGCATCTCGCTCTCCCACCAGTACTCAGTTCTGAATACTGGTGAGGATGATTGTTCCTCTGGGGAGTGCAGGAAGAGACAAGTCCACGCCACCACAGGTGGCTCAGCTGTACAGGGTGGCAGGAGGAGGATTGGGAAAGCTGTAGTGATAGGGGATTCTATAGTTAGCAGAACAGACAGGCATTTCAGCGGCCACAGACATGATTCCAGGATGGGATGTTGCCTCCCTGGTGCCATGGTCAAGGATGTTACTGAGTGGCTGCACTTCACTGAGGGAGGAACAGCCAGAGCTCGTGGTCCTTATCAGTACTAATGACATAGGCAGAAAGAGGGATGAAGTCCTGCAAGCAGATTTTAGGGAGCTAGGACAAGGAGTACCTCAAAGGTAGTAATATCTGGATTATTCCCGGTGCCATGGGCTAATGAGTAAAGAACTAGGGGGATAGAGCAGTTGAATATGTGGCCGGAGAGCAAAATTTTGCTGCACAGGTGGGATGCCACCTGCCCAGATCGAATCTGTCTTCTCTCAAGCCAGGCTGATCCCGCTACGTCCCATCTCTTCCTTGGCTCCATCCTTGCTCACCCATAGCTGAATCTGCCCCCTCCTATCCTTTTCCAGGCTCTTCCCTTGCCTCAGCAATAGTGAACCCTGTCCCCTCCTAACCCTTTCCTGACTCTGTCCTTGTTTCATCCAAAGCCAACACCTTCCCCCCTTCCATCCCTTCCCTCACTCTGTTCTTTTCCTATGTTCTTTTCCTAGCTCAGACAGGCTCTTTGCTGCCCACCCTGCCTCTGCCCTCTTCCAGCTTCATTGTCCTTACTCCAACCCTATCCAGCTATCCCTATCTATCCTCTTTGCTCCATAACTATCTGCCTCCCTCATTAGCCAGCTTCCCAGTATGTGCCAGACTCCTGTTGTCCTCCTCTGCTCTATTGATTCCCCAGGTCATCAGCTAAGTATCATTCCAAGTCCTGCCCCACCATTCCTATGTCTTTTTTCCAGTTCCTCGTAGCTCCTTACACTGACCCTCACCCACCCCTGACCAGTTTTCCCATAATCCTGTCCCCTCCACAGCTAAGCTTGCCCTCTTCTCTCCCTCACTAACATGTAACGCCATGCCTGGGTTCCCATAAATCAAACAAGTATTACTTATACAAAATCAAAATACTGTGGATGCGGAAATGATGACATAATAATAGAAAATGCTGGACATATACAGCAGGTGAGGCAGAGCAGCTAGCCTAATCGGGTGATTAATAGGCAGCGGCAGGCAGGGTGTTGTATTCAAGCTCAGCCTCCTCAGTGATTGACAGTTATTGAAGCAGTCAACAGGGCTTTGTTTTCAGGCCCTCATCCCTTAATGTTGGCATGTAGCAATGGACGAGGTGATTGACAGGCAACAGTGGGTGGGATAATTGACAGGTGACAATGGGAGTGATGATTGACAGGTGACAGTTGGCAGGGTGATTGACAGGCGACTGTTGGAGGGGTGATTGACAGGCGACAGTTGGAGGGGTGATAGACAGGTGACAGTTGGTGGGATAATTGACAGGTGATAATGGGAGTGATGACTGACAAGTGACAGTGGGAGTAGTGATTGACAGGTGACAGTGGGCAGGGTGATTGATAGGTGACGGTGAGTGAGGTGATTGACAGGTGACGGTGGGTGAGGTGATTGACAGGTGGCAGTGGGGGGTGACTGACAAGTGACAGTGGGCGGGGTGATTGATGGGAGACATGGCGGGGTAATCAACAGGTGACTGTGGGAGTGATGATTGACAGGTGACAGTGGGAAGGGTGATCAACAGGTAACAGTGGGAGGAGTGATTGACAGGTGACAGTGGGTGTGGTGATTGACAGGTGACAGTGGGTGGAGTGATTGACAGGTGACAGTAGGAGTGATGATTGACAGGTGACAGTGGAAATAGTGATTGACAGGTGACAGGAGGTGAGGTGATTGACAGATGACAGTGGGTGAGGTGATTGACAGGTGACAATGGGAGTAGTAATTGACAGATGACAGTGAGGGGGGATTGACAGGTGACAGTGGAGATGGTGATTGACAGGTGACAGTGGGTGGGGTGACTGACAGGTGACAATAGGAGTGATGATTGACAGGTGACAGTGGAAATGGTGATTGACAGGTGACAGGAGGTGAGGTGATTGACAGATGACAGTGGGTGAGGTGATTGACAGGTGACAATGGGAGTAGTGATTGATGGGTGACAGTGGGGGGGATTGACAGGTGATAGTGGGAAGGGTGATTGACAGGTAACAGTGGGACGGCAGAGTGACGGGGAGCTGAGCTGGGTGATTGACACGCGACAGTGGGCGGGGTGATTGACAGGTGACAGTGGGAGTAGTGATTGACAGGTGACAGTGGGTGGGGTGATTGACAGGTGACAGAGGCTGGGCTGATTGACAGGGGAGCTGGGCTGGGTGATTGACAGGTGACAGTGGGTGGGGCGATTGACAGGTGGCAGTGGGGAGGGTGATTGACAGGTGACAGTAGGTGTTGTGATTGACAGGTGGCAGTGGGCGGGGTGATTGACAGGTGGCAGAGGTTTGGGTGATTGACAGATGACAGTGGGTGTTGTGATTGACAGTTGACACTGGGCATGGTGATTGACAGGTGGCTGTGGGGTAGGGTGATTGACAGGTGACAGAGGGTGGGGTGATTGACAGGTGAAAGTGGGTGAGGTGATTGACAGGTGGCAGTGGGCAGGGTGATTGGCAGGTGGCAGTGGGTGTGGTGGTTGACAGGTTTCAGTGGGCAGTGTGATTGACAGGTAACAGTTGGTGCAGTGTTTGAGAGGTGGCAGTGGGGCGGGGTGCTTGACAGGTGACAGTGGGGCGGGGTGATTGACAGGTGATATTGGGATTGTTGATTGACAGGTGACAGTGGGTGGGTTGATTAACAGGTGACAGTGGGTGGGTTGAGTGACAGGTGACAGTGGGTGTTGTGATTAACAGGTGACAGTGGGCGGGGTGATTGACAGGTGACAGTAGGCACAGTGATTGACAGGCGGCAGTGGGGCGGGGAGATTGACAGGTGACAGTGGGCACGGTGATTGACAGGTGGCAGAGGTTTGGGTGATTGACAGGTGACAGTGGGCGGGGTGATTGACGGGTGACAGCGGGCAGGGTGATTGAGAGGTGACAGTGGGCGGGATGATTGAGAGGTGGCAGTGGGGCGGGGTGATAGGTGACAGAGAGTGGGGTGTTTGACAGATGACAGTGGGTGGGGTGATTGACACGTGACAGTGGGCGGGGAGATTGAGAAGTGGCGGAGGGTGTGGTGATTTTTTTTTATTCATTCAGGGATGTGGGCAACGCTGGCCAGGCCAGCATTTATTGCCCATTCCTAAATGCCTTTCAGAAGGTGGCGGTGAGCTGCCTTCTTGAACTGCTGCAGTCCATTTGGGGTAGGTACACCAACAGTGCTGTTAGGAAGGGAGTTCCAGGATTTTGACCCAGCGACAGTGAAGGAACGGCGATATAGATCCAAGTCAGGATGGTGTGTGACTTGGAGGGGAGCTTGCAGGTGGCGGTGTTCCCATGAATTTGCTGCCCTTCTCCTTCTAGTTGGTAGAGGTCGCGGGTTTGGTAGGTGCTGTCTAAGGAGCCTTGGTGCATTGCTACAGTGCATCTTGTAGATGGTACATACTGCTGCCACTGTGCGTCGGTGGTGCAGGGAGTGAAAGTTTGTAGATGGAGTGCCAATCAAGCGGGCTGCTTTGTCCTGGACAGTGTCGAGCTTCTTGAGTGTTGTTGGAGCTGCACCCATCCAGGCAAGTGGAGAGTATTCCATCACACTCCTGACTTGTGCCTTGTAGATGGTGGACAGGCTTTGGGGAGTCAGGAGGTGAGTTACTCGCCTCAGGATTCCCAGCCTCTGACCTGCACTTGTAGCCATGGTATTTATATGGCTATTTCAGTTCAGTTTCTGGTCAATGTGGCCCCTAGGATGTTAATAGTGGGGGATTCAGCGATGGTAATGCCGTTGAATGTCAAGGGGAGATGGTTAGATTCTCTTTTGTTGGAGATGGTCATTGCCTGGCACTTGTGTGGCGCAAATGTTACTTGCCACTTATCAGCCCAAGCCTGGATATTGTCCAGATCTTGCTGCATTTCTACACGGACTGCTTCAGTATCTGATTGACACGTGGCAGTGGGCGGGGTGATTGACATGTGACAGTGGGTGTGGTGATTGACACATGACAGTGGGGAAGTGTGATTGATAGCTGAGAGTGGGTGGGGTGATTGACAGGTGATAGTGAGCGGGGTGATTGACAGGTGACAGTGGGTGGGGTGATTGACACGTGGCAGTGGGCAGGGTGATTGACAGGTGACAGTAGGTGTTGTGATTGACAGGTGGCAGTGGGCGGGGTGATTGACAGGTGGCAGAGGTTTGGGTGATTGACAGGTGACAGTGGGTGTTGTGATTGACAGGTGACAGTGGGCATGGTGATTGACAGGTGACAGAGGTTGGGATGATTGACAGGTGACAGTGGGTGTTATGATTGACAGTTGACAGTGGGCTGGGATGATTGACAGGTGGCAGTGGGAGCGGTGATTGAGAGGTGGCTGTGGGGCGGGATGATTGACAGGTGACAGTGGGCGGGGGGATTGAGAGGTGAGAGATGGCGCAGTTATTGATAGGTGGCAGTGGGCGGGGTGATTGACATGTGACAGTGGATGTGGTGATTGACACATGACAGTGGGGAAGGGTGATTGATAGCTGAGAGTGGGTGGGGTGATTGACAGGTGATAGTGAGCAGGGTGATTTACTGGTGACAGTGGGTGGGGTGACCGACAGGTGACAGTGGGCAGGGTGATTGACAGGTGACAGTGGGCGGGGTGATTGACAGGTGACAGTGGGTGTTGTGATTGACAGGTGATGGTGGGCGGAGTGCTTGACACGTGGCAGTGGGCACAGTGATTGACAGGTGACAGTAGGTGTTGTGTTTGACAGGTGGCAGTGGGCGGGGTGATTGACAGGTGGCAGAGGTTTGGGTGATTGACAGATGACAGTGAGTGTTGTGATTGACAGTTGACAGTGGGCATGGTGATTGACAGGTGGCAGTGGGGTGGGGTGATTGACAGGTGACAGAGGGTGGGGTGATTGACAGGTGAAAGTGGGTGGGGTGATTGACAGGTGACAGTGGGTGGGGTGATTGACAGGTGACAGTGGGTGTTGTAATTGACAGGTGGCAGTGGGCAGGGTGATTGGCAGGTGGCAGTGGGTGCAGTGTTTGAGAGGTGGCAGTGGGGCGGGGTGCTTGACAGGTGACAGTGGGGTGGGGTGATTGACAGGTGATAGTGGGATTGTTGATTGACAGGTGACAGTGGGTGGGTTGATTAACAGGTGACAGTGGGTGGGTTGAGTGACAGGTGACAGTGGGTGTTGTGATTAACAGGTGACAGTGGGCGGGGTGATTGACAGGTGACAGTAGGCACAGTGATTGACAGGCGGCAGTGGGGCGGGGAGATTGACAGGTGACAGTGGGCGCGGTGATTGACAGGTGGCAGAGGTTTGGGTGATTGACAGGTGACAGTGGGCGGGGTGATTGACTGGTGACAGTGGGCGCGGTGATTGAGAGGTGGCAGTGGGGTGGGGTGATTGACAGGTGACAGAGGGTGGGGTGATTGACAGGTGACAGTGGGGTGGGGAGATTGAGAGGTGACGGTGGGCGGGATGATTGAGAGGTGGAAGTGGGACGGGGTGACAGGTGACAGTGGGTGGGGTGATTGACAGGTGACAGTGGGTGGGGTGATTGAGAAGTGACAGTGGGCAGGGTGATTGACATGTGACTGTGGGCGGGGTGATTGACAGGTGACAGTGAGCGGGGTGATTTACTGGTGACAGTGGGTGGGGTGACTGACAGGTGACAGTGGGCAGGGTGATTGACGGGTGACAGCGGGCAGGGTGATTGAGAGGTGACAATGGGCGGGATGATTGAGAGGTGGTAGTGGGGCGGGGTGATAGGTGACAGAGGGTGGGGTGTTTGACAGGTGACAGTGGGTGGGGTGATTGACAGGTGACAGTGGGCGGGGAAATTGAGAAGTGACAGTGGGCGGGGTGATTGACATGTGACAGTGGGTGGGGTGATTGACAGGTGATAGTGAGTGGGGTGATTTACTGATGACAGTGCATGGGGTGACCGGCAGGTGACAGTGGGTGGGGTGCTTGACAGGTGGCAGAGGGCAGGGTGATTGACAGGTGACAGTGGGTGTTGTGATTGACAGGTGACAGTGGGCAGTGTGATTGACAGGTGACAGAGGTTGGGATGATTGACAGGTGACAGTGGGTGTTATGATTGACAGTTGACAGTGGGCAGGGTGATTGACAGGTGGCAGTGGGGTGGGGTGATTGACAGGTGACAGTGGGCGGGGTGATTGAAAAGGTGACTGTGGGGGTGGGGTGATTGACAGGTGGCAGTGGGAGGAGTGATTGACAGGTGACAGTGTGTGTGGTTATTGAGAGGTGGCAGTGGGCGCCGTGACTGAGAGGTGGCAGTGGGGCAGGGGGATTGACAGGTGACAGAGGGTGGGGTGATTGACAGGGGACAGTGGGGTGGGGAGATTGAAAGGTGACAGTGGGCGGGACATTTGAGAGGTGGCAGTGGGGCGGGGTGATGACAGGTGACAGAGGGTGGGGTGATTGACAGGTGACAGTGGGCGGGGTGATTATCAGGTGATAGTGGGCGCAGAGACTGACAGGTGACAATGGGCAGGGTGATTGACATGTGGCAGTGGGGCATGGTGATTGTCAGGTGACAGTGGGCGGGGCTTTTGACAGGTGACAGTGGCAATGGTGATTGTTCGGTAACTGTGGGCAGGGTGATTGAGAGGTGACAGAGCGTGTGGTGATTGACAGGTGACTAGGGTTGGGTGATTGACAGATGACAGTGGGGTGGGGTGATCGAGAGGTAACAGTGGGTCTGGTGATTGACAGGTGACAGTGGGTGTGGTGATTGACAGGTGACGGTGGGGTGGGGTGATCGAGATGTGACAGTGGGGTGGGGTGATCGAGAGGTGACAGTGGGTCTGGTGATTGACAGGTGACAGTGGGTGTGGTGATTGACAGGTGACAGTGGGGTGGGGTGATCGGCAGGTGACAGTGGGGTGGGTGATCGACAGGTGACAGTTGGTCTGGTGATTGACAGGTGACATTCGGGCACGATGATTGACAGGTGATAGTGGGTGGGATGATTGACAGGTGACAGTGGGCGGGGTGAGTGACAGATGAAAGTGGGAAGGTGATTGACAGGTGACAGTGGCCGGGGTGATGACAGGTGTTGTGGGTGGGATGATTGACAGGTGGCAGTGAGCGGGGTGATCGAGAGGTGACAGTGGGGTGGGATGATCGAGAGGTGAGAGTGGGGTGGGGTGATCGAGAGGTGACAGTGGGTCTGGTGATTGACAGGTGACAATGGGGCACGGTGATTGACAGGTGACAGTGGGCGGAGTGATTGACAGGTGAAAGTGGCTGTGGTGATGACAGGTGGTGTGGGTGGGATGATCGACAGGTGGCAGTGGACGGGGTGATTTAACAGGTGACAGTGGGCGGGGTGATTGAGAGGTGGCTGTGGGTGGGGTGATTGACAGGTGACAGTGGGTGGGTTGATTGACAGGTGGCAGTGGACAGGGTGATTGACAGGTGAAAGTGGGAGAGCTGATTGAGAGGTGACAGTGGGTGGGGTGATTGAGAGATGGCTGTGGGGTGGGGTGATTGACAGGTTACTGTGGGCGGGGTGAGTGACAGGTGACAGTGGGCCGCGTGATTGATAGATGACAGTGGGGCACGGTTTTTGACAGGTGACAGTGGGTGGGGTGATTGACAGGTGACTGTCGGAGGTGTGATTGACAGGTGACATTTGGAGGGGTGATTGACAGGTGCCTGTGGGAGGGGTGATTGACAGGTGACTGCGGGTGGGATGATTGCGAGGTGACAGATGGCGCAGTGATTAATAGGTGGCAGTGGGGAGGGGTGATTGAGAGGTGACAGTGGGCGAGGTGATTGACGGGTGACTGTGGATGTGGTGATTGACACATGACAGTGGGGCGGGGTGATTGATAGGTGACAGTGGGTGGGGTGATTGACAGGTGACAGTGGGAGGGGTGATGGACAGGTGTCAGTGGGTGTTGTGATTGACAGGTGACAGTGGGCGGGGTGCTTGACACGTGGCATTGGGCGGGGTGATTGACAGGTGACAGTGGGTGTTGTGATTGACAGGTGGCAGTGGGCAGGGTGATTGACAGGTGGCAGAGGTTGGGGTGATTGACAGGTGACAGTGGGTGTTGTGATTGACAGGTGACAGTGGGCAGGGTGATTGACAGGTGGCAGTGGGGTGGGGTGATTGACAGGTGGCAGAGGTTGGGGTGATTGACAGGTGACAGTGGGTGGGGTGATTGACAGGTGACTGTGGGTGTTATGATTGACAGGTGACAGTGGGCAGGGTGATTGACAGGTGACTGTGGGGGTGGGTGATTGAATGGTGGCAGTGGGAGGGGTGATTGAGAGGTGGCAGTGGGGTGGGGTGATTGGCCGGTGACAGAGGGTGGGGTGATTGACAGGTGACGGTGGGGTGGGGAGATTGAGAGGTGACAGTGGGCGGGATGATTGAGAGGTGGCAGTGGGGTGGGGTGATTGACAGGTGACAGAGAGTGGGGTGATTGACAGGTGACAGTGGGTGGGGTGATTGACAGGTGACTGTGGGTGTTATGATTGTCAGGTGATTGTGGGCGCAGTGATTGACAGGTGACAATGGGCAGGGTGATTGACATTTGGCTGTGGGGCATGGTGATTGTTCGGTAACTGTGGGCAGGGTGATTGAGAGGTAACAGAGCGTGTGGTGATTGACAGGTGACTGTGGGGTGGGGTGATTAACAGGTGACAGTGGGTCTGGTGATTGACAGGTGACAGTGGGTGTGGTGATCGAGAGGTGACAGTGGGGTGGGGTGATCGAGAGGTGACAGTGGAGTGGGGTGATCGACAGGTGACTGTGGGTCTGGTGATTGACAGGTGACATTGACGCATGGTGATTGACAGGTGATAGTGGGTGGAATGATTGACAGGTGACAGTGGGATGGGGTGATCGACAGGTGACATTGGGAGGGGTGATTGACAGGTGACACTGGGCGGGGTGATTGACAGGTGAAAGTGGGAAGCTGATTGACAGGTGACAGTGGGGTGGGGAGATTGAGAGGTGACAGTGGGAGGGATGATTGAGAGGTGGCAGTGGGGCGGGGTGATTGACAGGTGACAGAGGGTGGGGTGATTGACAGGTGACTGGGGCTAGGTGATTGACAGATGACAGTGGGTGGGGTGATTGACAGGTGACAGTGGGCGGGGTGATTGACAGGTGACAGTGTGTGTTGTGATTGTCGGGTGATAGTGGGCGCAGTGATTGACACGTGACAATGTGCAGGGTGCTTGACATATGGCAGTGGGGCATGGTGATTGACAGCTGACAGTGGGAATGGTGATTGATAGGTAACTGTGGGCAGGGTGATTGAGAGATGACAGAGCGTGTGGTGATTGACAGGTGACAGTGGGTGTGGTGATCGAGAGTAGACAGTGGGTCTGGTGATTGACAGGTGACAGTGGGTGTGGTGATCGAGAGTAGACAGTGGGTCTGGTGATTGACAGGTGACAGTGGGTGTGGTGATCGAGAGTAGACAGTGGGTCTGGTGATTGACAGGTGACAGTGGGTGTGGTGATCGACAGGTGACAATGGGGTGGGGTGATTGACAGGTGGCAGTGGGCGGGTGATTGACAGGTGACAGTGGGCGGGGTGATCGACAGGTGACAATGGGGTGGGGTGATTGACAGGTGGCAGTGGGCGGGTGATTGACAGGTGACAGTGGGCGGGGTGATTGACAGATAAAAGTGGGAGAGGTGATTGACAGGTGACTGTGGGTGTGGTGATTGAGAGTAGACAGTGGGTCTGGTGATTGACAGGTGACAGTGGGATGGGGTGATCGACAGGTGACATTGGGAGGGGTGATTGTCAGATGATTGTGGGCCCAGTGATTGACAGGTGAGAATGGGCAGGGTGAGTGACATGTGGCTGTGGGGCATGGTGATTGTTCGGTAACTGTGGGCAGGGTGATTGAGAGGTAACAGAGCGTGTGGTGATTGACAGGTGACTGTGGGGTGGGGTGATTGACAGGTGACAGTGGGTCTGGTGATTGACAGGTGACAGTGGGTGTGGTGATCGAGAGGTGACAGTAGGGTGGGGTGATCGAGAGGTGACAGTGGAGTGGGGTGATCGACAGGTGACTGTGGGTCTGGTGATTGACAGGTGACATTGACGCACGGTGATTGACAGGTGATAGTGGGTGGAATGATCGACAGGTGACATTGGGAGGGGTGATTGACAGGTGACACTGGGCGGGGTGATTGACAGGTGAAAGTGGGAAGCTGATTGACAGGTGACAGTGGGGTGGGGAAATTGAGAGGTGACAGTGGGCGGGATGATTGAGAGTTGGCAGTGGGGCGGGGTGATTGACAGGTGACAGAGGGTGGGGTGATTGACAGGTGACTGTGGGTGGGGTGATTGACAGGTGACTGGGGCTAGGTGATTGACAGATGACAGTGGGTGGGGTGATTGACAGGTGACAGTGGGCGGGGTGATTGACAGGTGACAGTGGGTGTTGTGATTGTCAGGTGATAGTGGGCGCAGTGATTGACACGTGACAATGTGCAGGGTGCTTGACATGTGGCAGTGGGGCATGGTGATTGACAGCTGACAGTGGGAATGGTGATTGATAGGTAACTGTGGGCAGGGTGATTGAGAGATGACAGAGCGTGTGGTGATTGACAGGTGACAGTGGGTGTGGTGATCGAGAGTAGACAGTGGGTCTGGTGATTGACAGGTGACAGTGGGCGTGGTGATCGAGAGTAGACAGTGGGTCTGGTGATTGACAGGTGACAGTGGGTGTGGTGATCGACAGGTGACTGGGGCTAGGTGATTGACAGATGACAGTGGGTGGGGTGATCGAGAGTAGACAGTGGGTCTGGTGATTGACAGGTGACAGTGCGTGTGGTGATCGAGAGTAGACAGTGGGTCTGGTGATTGACAAGTGACAGTGGGTGTGGTGATCGAGAGTAGACAGTGGGTCTGGTGATTGACAGGTGACAGTGGGTGTGGTGATCGACAGGTGACAATGGGGCGGGGTGATTGACAGGTGGCAGTGGGCGGGTGATTGACAGGTGACAGTGGGCGGGGTGATTGACAGGTAAAAGTGGGAGAGGTGATTGACAGGTGACTGTTGGCGGGGTGATTGACAGGTGACAGTGGGAGAGGTGATTGACAGGTGACTGTGGGCGGGGTGATTGACAGGTGACATTGGGAGGGGTGATTGACAGGTGACATTGGGAGGGGTGATTGACAGGTGACTGTGGGTGGGGTGATTGACAGGTGACATTGGGAGGAGTGATTGACAGGTGACTGTGGGTGGGGTGATTGACAGGTAAAAGTGGGAGAGGTGATTGACAGGTGACTGTGGGCGGGATGATTGACAGGTGAGGTGGGCGGGATTGTTCTAAGCCCCGCCCCGCTCCGCTCCGCTGTCTGGGTGACTACCTGTGGGCGGGCTGTGGCCTGGCAGTGTGGGTGTGGGTTCGGAGCAGCCACTTGGTTATGGAGACTGAGGAGCTGCACTCTGATCGGGAGCAGGTGACCAGGTACCGGGGGCGTCTGTATTGAAGTAGCTGAGCGGGGCCGTTCCGAGGTGATCAGGGTAGTTTGTGTTTGGTTCAGTTCAGAGAGCGGTCGTGTTGCCGGGTCGGGGCTGGAGGTGACGGAGGCCGGGGCTGGAGGTGCCGGCTCGGAGCGTCGAGCCGGGGGTCGGGGTGCTGGGCTGGGGTGTGGAGGTGGCGGACGGGGGTTTCGGGCCGGGATGATGATGTTGGGGGTACCGGGCTGGGCGGTGGAGGTGCCGGGTGGATCTAAGCCGCTCTTCTCCTTTCCCAGGACGGATCAGTACGGATTCGAGCGGCCGACGGGGTCGGGCTCCGACTCTGAGCCGCTCCGGGAACAGGTGTCGAATTACGAGGCCGTGCTGAGGCGCCGGGCGATCAAATGGCGCAAACTGTTGCAGGGCAGTCGGGTGGAGCGGAGCCTGAGAAGTGAGTCCGAGCCTGGGGACTGGGCATAACTCAGTGAAAGTGTTGGGAGCTGTCTCTCCCCATTCCCTCCTCGGTCCTGGCGGTATCCCAGATGTTATGCTCTGTCCTGGATGGTGCTGAGCTTCTCGTCTTGATCCGGCAGCATCATTCAGGGATTCGGGCACATTCTTGACTGGAGCTTTGTGTGGAGAATAAGATTTTGAGCGATCAGGAGTACTTCAGTAGCAAAGTAGCGAGTTTCTGCCCAGCTGTCGTAGCTACATTGTTGATATGGTCAAATTTTGCGAGGCACTTTGAATGTATTTTCTGTATTGTTACTGTGAACTGTAGTTCCTATATTTACGTCTGGAAGCAGAGAGATAGAATTTACCGTAGCTGTACTGGGATATGTATAGATTTTGAACGTGCTGTGGATAAAGGGTAGTGTTGCAGTGTGCACTGGAGTAGGCATTTAGAAAACACGATTAATAACTAGTATGTATAATAAACGTCATGGCTGGAATTATTGTAGTGAATAGTTCGTGCTATTTTGTTGCGTCAAATTTTGGTTGATTGCTCCTGTGAAGGCGCCTTGACACTTTACTCCGTGACTCATAACAAGGATACACAGGTCTCTTTGAACATCATCACTTTCCATCCTCTCACCATTTAAGAAAAACTCGTCTTTTTCTAGCAAAGTGAATAACCACACTTATTCACATAATATACCATATTCTTCCCCATTCACTTAGCCTGTACAATCCTCTTGAAGCCCCCTTTCATCTTCCTCAACTTACATTCCCACCTAGTTTTGTGTCATCAGCAAATTTGGAAATATTACATTTGGCCCCCACATCCAAATTATGTATATAGATTGTGAACAGCTGTGGCCCCAGCACTGATCCTTGCAGTACCCCACTAGTAACAGCCTGTCATCCTGAGTGACCCGTTTATTCCTACTCTCTGTTTTCTGTCTGTTAACCAATTCTCAATCCAGACTTGTATATTACCCCCAATCCCATGAACTCTAATTTTGTTTATTAACCTCCTGTGTGGGACCTAATCAAAATCCGTCTGAAAATCCAAAAACACCACATCCACTGGTTCTCCTTTATGCTATAAGTAACATCCTCAAAAAACTCCAATAGGTTTGTCAAACATGATTTCCTTTTCATAAATCCATGTTGACTCTGCCCAATCATATCATTATTTTCCAAGTGTCCACTTATCACATTCTTTATAACAGATTCTAACATTTTCCCTACTTATGACGTCAAACTAACAAGTCTATAGTTCCCCATTTTCTCTCTCACTCCCCCCTTTCTTAAATAATTGGGTTACATTTGCTACTTTCCAATCTGCAGAAACCTTTCCAGAATCTATAGAATTTTGAAAGATAACCGCTAATGCATCTACTATCTCTATATAGCCACCTCCTTCAATATTCTGGGATGTAGCTAATCTGGTTCAGGGGTTTTATCAACTTTCAATCCAGTTAATTTTTCAAGTGCTAACTCTTTTTTATTAATTCTAATTTCTTTCAGTTTCTCACTTTCACAAGTCCCTTGGTTCCCTAGTATAGACACACAGTATTTGTTTACTTTCTCTGCCATTTCCCTATTCTCCATTATAAATTCTCTGCCTGTAATGGACCCACTTTTGTCCTCGCTAATCTTTTCCTTTTCATATACCTAAAGAAGCTTTTACAGTCTGCCTTCATGTTTCTCTCTAGTTTGCATTCATATTCTCTTGTCCCTTGGTCATCCTTTGCTGGATTCTAAATTACTCCCAATCCTTGGGCTTACCAGTTTTTATGGCAACCATAGAAGCTACTTCCTTTGATCCAATGCAATCTTTTGTTAGCCACGGTTGATTCATCTTTCCTGTTGGGTTTTTTTGTCTTAGAGGAATGTGTATTTATTGTAGACCATGTAATACTTCTTTAACTACTAGCCATTGCCTGTCTACCGTCAAATCTTTTAGTGTATTTTCCTAATCCACCATAGCCAACTTGCCCCTCATATCTTCATAGTTTCCTTTGTTCAGATTTAAGACTTTAATTTCAGAATGAACTATACCATTTTGAAGAGTATTGTAAAATTCTATCATGTTATGGTCACTATTTCCAAAGGCTCCTTTACAGCAAGGTTATTAATTATCCCTTTCTCATTGCATAATACTAAACCTAAAATAGCCCAATCCCTGGTTGGTTCTTTAACATACTGCTCCAGAAACCCATCTCATACACACTCCAGAAATTCATCCTCCACAGCATTGGTGCTGATTAGGCTTACTCAATCTATATGTAAATTAAAGTTGCCCATTATTACTGTATTACCCATATTACATGCACCTCTAATTTCCTGATTTATACTGTGCCCAACATTACCACCACTGTTTGGCCTATAAACAACTCCCACCAATGTTTGTTGCCCCTTACTGTTTCTTAGCTCCACCCAAACTGATTCTGCATCTTGATCCTTCGACCGAGGATCCTCTCTCATTACCCTATCTCCTTTTTCTCTTTGCCTATTCTTCCTAAATGGCAACCATCCTTGAATATTCACTTCCCAGTCTTGGTCACCCTGAAACCATGTCTCTGTAATGGCAATTAAATCATTCCCGTTTTCCTCTATTTGTGTCTTCAAATCATCTTGTTGGGAATGCTGCGTGCATTCAGATAGAGTGTCCTTAACTTTGTATTTTTCGCATTATTCTGCATTCTGATCCTATTTGATGCTTGCCTTTGCTTTCTCGGTCTCCTAATTTCACTTACTACTTTTCTTCTTCTGTTACCAGTTTTGATTCCCTCCAATCTGAGCACTCTCTCAGGTTCCCATCCCTCTGCCAATCTAGTTTAAACTCTTCCCAACAGCACCATCAAATCTCTCTATGAGGATGTTAGTCCCGGTCCTGCCAAGGTTTGCACAGGTCCCACCTGCCCCATAACCAGTCCTAATGCCTCAGAAAAGTGATGCCCTCCCTCCTGCTCCAATTCTCCAGCCATGTGTTCAGTCACTCAACCCTCCTATTCTTATGTTCACTAGCATGTGGCACTGGGAGTAGTCCTGAGATTACTGCTTTTGAGGTCCTGCTTTTTAATGTTTTCTAGCTCCCAAAAAATCTGCTTTCAGGACCTTGTCCCTCTTCCTATCTGTCATATGGACCAATGTAGTCCATCATGCCTTTTATTATACTGTACAATCTCTGTTCTATGGAGTGTACTCACTGGAGCTATCCAAAATCTTTCCTTTTAAACCTTTCAGTTCCTGGGTATATGTCACCAGTTTGACATACCCATCACATGATTATACCAAAAATGAAGAGTTCAACACAAGTCCACATAAGGTGGAACTAATAAGTAGACATACAACTTAGCTAATGAGAAGATGGCTGAGTACTAGATGCCTTATCACACAGCACATTCTTTTTGCATCTGGTCACTGTCCAACCTTGGGAATCTGAGGGTCTTCTGTCTCTCCAGCCTGTCTCGTCCTGTATCTCTCTAGTACCTTAATCTCTCATTCCACCAGGAGCTTTTAGTTTCCAAGTCTCCAGTATTGATTCTTTACCTTATTAGTACATCAGTTATATGTTACAGTGCTAGTTTCCTATTCTTAAGGACAAACTTACGTTTCATTAGTGTTTGCCTCTATGAAAACAACAACTTGTATTTATATAGTGCCTTTAACGTAGGTTCCCAAGGTGCTTCAGCAGGTGTTACCAAACAAAATTTGACACCATGCTGCATAAGGCACATTTAGGGAAGATGACCAAAAGCTTGGTCAAAGAGGTAGGTTTTAAGGAGTATCTTAAAAGAGAAGAGAGGTGGAAACGTTTAAGGAGTAAATTCCAGAGCTTGGGACCTAGGCAGCTGAAGACACCACCCCAACACACCCCTCAGTGGTGACACAATTAAAATCAGGGATGCAAAAAAGAGCAGAGTTGGAAGATTATAAGGCTGGAGAAGGATATAGAGATAGGGAGAGACGAGGCACTGGACAGATTTGAAAACAAGGTTGAGAATATTAAAATTGAGGCATTGCTGGACTGGAAGTCAGTGAAGGTCAGCAAGCACAGGGGTGATGGATGAATGGGACTAAGTGTGATTTAGAATAAGAGCAGCAGAGTTTTGGATGAGCTCAAGTTTGTGAAGGTTACAAGTTGGATTCGTGGCCAGGAGAGCATTGGAATAGTTGACTCTAGAGGTAAGAAAGGCATGGATGACTGTTTATCTCAACCCTGCCTCAGTGGAGGTGGCAGTAGGTGGTCTTATTGATGGAGAGGATAAGCTGTCCATCAACCCTGCAAGCTATGCAGTGGGGAGCATCTGACCGACTTTAAAGGCATGGCTAGCTGCTAAAGCAAAGCAATTAAAAATGTTATCAGAACACAGATGTACTGCTAGGCATATTGTTACGACCGTGGCGGGAAGAGCGCACTGTCTTTTCTAGTTCCACTTCTCCACAGGTCACAACATCTATTTAAATATGGTTACAGCCAATCATGTACTCTATTTTTTCTTCGAGAATAAAATACACCAACCAGGGTTTCTTTAATAGATAAAATTAATAGTTTTTTATAAAACAAGATTTAACCAGTAACAAAGCAAAGCGTCAACACACTGATTAAAATATGTGAGTTCCCTTTTTAAGAATTCCCAACAAGACTCTCACATACTTTAAAAAAAAATATAGAAATTCACTCTGCAGAGGTCTGTTATAAAAAAAAAAGACAAAAAAAACTACTTTGGCCAAATACTTGCTAATTCTTGACAAAAAAAGAAAGAAGATATGGAAGGAAGTCAGTTGTCCCTTTTTTGGTCTGGCATCTGGGTATAAGGGGACGGGTCACTAGGATCGTTTCTGGAGATGTTGAGAATTATTCTAGTCGGCTTTCTAGGAGAAATGTGGCATCAAGGTTTTTCTGCCAGCACACGCTTGAATTGCAGGATTTTTTTTCAGCTCCTCAGGAGCTATACGGCACCAGGAATTTTTTTTTTTCCACAGTGGATCTTGGCAAGATTTCTTCAAAAAGGTAGCGAAGGAAGTGAGCTGGGTAGTTTCTTTTTCCTTTTCTGCTTGAAGACAGTTGGTCTTTTCTAGTTCACACCACAACTAAAACTGAAAATCAATGTTCAAACCCCAAACAGAGTCAATCTCCTGACCTCCATAAACCTTGACATGTCGTTTCTTTGTAACCATTTTTTTCCAGGTCACCAAGGGTTCTGCTGTTTTCTGAGCCCAAATCACAGGTGGCCTCCAGCACAGGTGGCATTCAAACAACATCTTGTCCCGTCGGTAAACATGGTTTAAAAAAAAATCCATGGAATTTTTTCAGTTTTAACACTGGTTCGCAAAAAAAATTTTTTTTTAATGGAAGCACTTTCATAACACCTCCGTCTTTGGAGGAATGAAATGCCATTTTTGAATGCGTTTCATTACTAAGAGTGAAAAACAGAAGATGATAAATGATTAAAACACATTTACACATGCATTCTCATTTACTTTTTTCCGGTAGCTAATACAGTTCAGCTTTGTCCCATCTTTGCATTCAGATAACTCAAACCAAAGTTAGTTTCTCGACAAAGCATCCACAGTTACATTATTTTTTCCTGCAATGTGGATAATCTTTAAGTAATAAGGTTGTAATAGTAAACTCCATCGGAATAGTCTGATATTCTAGTTTTAGAATTTTTTCACAAAGGCTGGGGGGGTTATGATCAGTATATACCAATGTCTCTCTGTAGTTGTGGCGGACATAGACTTCAAAATACTTAAGAGCTAGTAATAAGCCCAGGGTTTCTTTTTCCACTGTTGAATATCTTTCTTGGTGTCGATTTAGCTTTTTGGAAAAGAATCCCACTGGCTTTTCTATGCCTCATCATCGTCTTGTAACAGGACTGCACCAACCTCCAGGTCACTAGCATCAATTGCTACCTTGAAGGGCTTAGTGAAATTTGGAGCAGCCAACGCTGGTTCATTAATCAAAATAGCTTTCAGCATCTCAAAAGATGCTTGGCACTCCCCTGAGCACACTACCTTGGTTTTCTTTTTTTGAAGCAAATCTGTCAGTGGAACAGCTATAATACAAAATTTGGTACAAACTTGCAGTAGAGACCACACGTCCCCCAAAACCTCATGATTTCTTGTTTAGTCTTGGGGGTAGGGAACTGTACTTTTGCTGCTCTTGGCAACACTTGTCTTTGCCCTTTTGTATGCCCTAGGTAGGTTGCCCGTGCTTTTGCAAATTCACTTTTGGCAAGGTTTATCACTAAATCTGCCGATTTTTGTAATTTTCTAAACAGAGCTTCTAGTTGTTCCAAGTGGTCCTTCCAAGTGTCGCTGTATACCAGCACATCCTCAAAGTAAACCACACAGTTAGGAACACTGGCTGCAACTTGGTTCATTAATCTCTGAAAAGTGGCTGGGGTAGTTTTTAGCCTGAATGGCGTCACTCAGCATTGGAAAAGACTAAAATAAAAGCAAAATACTGCGGATGCTGGAAATCTGAAACAAAAACAAGAAATGCTGGAATCACTCAGCATCTGTGGAAAGAGAAGCAGAGTTAACGTTTCGGGTCAGTGACCCTTCTTCGGAACTGACAAATATTAGAAAAGTCACAGGTTATAAGCAAGTGGGGCAAGAGATAACAAAGGAGAAGGTGCAGATTGGACCAGGCCACATAGCTGACCAAAAGGTCACGGAGCAAAGGCAAACAATATGTTAATGGTGTGTTGAAAGACAAAGCATTAGTACATTTCAACACTCCACCCTGCTCTCATGCTCATATCTCTGTCCTGGGATTGCTGCAGTGTTCCAGTGAACATCAACGCAAGCTCGAGGAACAGCATCTCATCTACCGATTAGGCACACTACAGCCTGCCGGACTGAACATTGAGTTCAATAATTTCAGAGCATGACAGCCTCCCATTTTACTTTCATTTTTAGTTATTTTTTCTTCCTTTTTTTTAACATTCTTTTTTACATTTTTTACAATCTTTTTTTGCATTTATTTCATTTCACCTTAGTTTGTTCAGTTTGCTTACCCACTGTTTTTTTCAGGTTTTTTTTCAGGTTTGCACTTGCTGCTGTTCAATATTCAGTGTATTCACACCTAATCTGTACTAATGCTTTGTCTTTCAACACATCATTAACATATTGTTTGCCTTTGCTCCGTGACCTTTTGGTCAGCTATGTGGCCTGGTCCAATCTGCACCTTCTTCTTTGTTATCTCTTGCCCCACTTGCTTATAACCTGTGACTTTTCTAATATTTGTCAGTTCCGAAGAAGGGTCACTGACCCGAAACGTTAACTCTGCTTCTCTTTCCACAGATGCTGCCAGACCTGCTGAGTGATTCCAGCATTTCTTGTTTTTGTATTGGAAAAGACTACCTGGTTTGACAAAGGCCACTATTTCTTTAGCTCGGGGTGTTAAAGGAACCTGCCAGTATTCCTTGAACAAATCTATTTTTGGAAGAAACATGGCACTGCCCACTCTGTCAATGCAGTATTCCAAGCGAGGAATTGGGTAGGAGTCTGCATTTGTTACTGCATTAACCTTTCTGTAGTCTGTGCAGGATCGAGTTGAACCGTCAGGTTTAAGTACTAACACCACCGGGGAACTCCAACCACTTTGACTGCGTTCAATTAGGTGGTTTTCCAACACGTATTGGATTTCTGATTTCACCTGGGCCTGTTTCCCCGGACTTAAACGATACATCCCTACATCCACATCATGTGTGACTAAGGTTGTACATCCTGGCTTGTCCCTGCAGACTTCTTTACGGAGGAGACGGTGGCATATTGGTAATGTAATTGAACTAGTAATCCAGACGTCGAGGCTAATGTCCTGAGGACATGGGTTCAAATCCCACCACAGCAGCTGGTAGAATTTAAATTCAATTAATTAATTTAGTTAATTAATAAAAATCTGGAATTGAAAGCTAGTCTTGGTAATGGTGCCATGAAACTATCATCAATTGTTGTAAAAACCCATCTTGTTCACTAATGTCCTTTAAGGAAGGAAATCTGCCTACATGTAACTCCAGATATAGTTGACTCTTAACTGGTCTTTGAAATGGCCTAGCAAGCTACTCGGTTGTCAAGGCCAATTAGGGATGGGCAACGAATGCTGGCTTTTCCAGAAATGCCCACATCCCACGAAAGAAAGATAAATGCTGTAAGTACCTTTGTTAGGTCTTCTCGTTCTGCCTCTAAATATGAAAGCATCGCGTCTAATCGAATTAGCTAACTGGATAGTAGGAGGTTCAATTTGAGAATTATCTAGGTCTCCTTCTGCCTCATCCTCACTATCCCTTTCATCCTTCACTGTCCCTACTACCTGACGTACCTGTTCTTGCTTATCCTCCTCCCGGTGATGATATTGTTTCAACATATTGATATGACACAACTGATTCTTTTTTCGGTGATCTGGGTATTGATCAAATAATTTACTTTGCCAGTTTTTTTGACCATTTTATATGGACCACTGAACTGTGCTTTCAGTGGTTCACCCGGTAAAGGCAGAAATGCTAGCACCTCATCCCCTGGTTGAAATGTTCGGATCTTGGCATGCTTGTCTGCCCATTTATAGGTTGTTTGGGAAACTTTCAGGTGTTCATGAGCCACTTTGCCTGCTCTTGTGAGCCACAGATACATAATCTAACACAGAAGATTCATCCCTCTGTTCTGAAAACCTTTCTTTCATTAGTTTTAGAGGACCTCTTATCTCGTGTCCATAAACTAATTCAAAAGGAGTAAAACTGGTAGACTCATTAGGTGAATCCCGAGTGGTAAACAAAAGAAATTCTAGCCCTTTATCCCAATCATAGGGATATTCATGACATTATCGTTTTGAGGGGCTGATGGTACCATTCTAAAACTCCTTGTGTCTTTGGGTGGTATGCTGAAGACTTTAATTGTTATACCCAAATTACCCATAACTTCCTGAAAATTTTTAGACATAAAATTGGAACCTTGATGCGACTGAATCTCAATTGGTAATCCATATCTAGTGATTAACTTCTCTACCACTACCTTAGCAGAAATTTTTCTCAAGGGAATGGCCTGTGGGAACCGAGTAGCCATATCCATGATAGTGAGCATATATTGGTGTTCCGCATTTGCTTTCGGTAATGGTTCTACACAGTCTACCAACACCTGACTAAATGGTTCCCCAAAACTGGTATGAGAATTCGAGGTGCCGGTTTTATGGCAGGTTGCGGTTTTCCCACAATTTGGCACATATGGCACGTTTTACAAAACTGCACCACGTCCTTGCAAAGATCTGGCCAGTACAAATGTTGACTTATATGTGATTGGGTCTTCCGGATCCCCACATGTCCCGCGATAGGAATTTCATGGGCTATCCTTAATATTTCCTGGTGATATTTGGGCAGTATCTGGACTACTATCTGATGAACAACCGTCCATCCTTTGTCTGCAGGTCTGTGAGGCAGTCTCCACTTCCTCATCAGAATCCCATTTTTAATGTAGTAGCCTTCCGGAACTCCCTTTGCCTCAGCTTCCATTAGAGCTGATTGTGCCACTTTATTTAACTCTGGATCAGCTTGCTTAGCCTTGATCAGAGAAGAGTTGCTGAACATTTCCTTCAGCTTATCCAAATCCCCAATGAAAGTTTCAGATATCTGACTGTGGTGCTAATTTTATCTCTGTCAATGGAACTTGTTTAGCCATTGCTCGGGTCACTACACATGAAGGAAAAATTCCCAGAACTTTTTCTTGCAACTGTTCTGTCTCTTTAAAGTCGTTTGCTTTTTCCATGACGACCGGAGAAGCTACAACTTTCGCTCTGGCCATATCATTCCCCAGGAGTAGGTCAACTCCGTCTACAGGCAAGCTATGGACAACTCCTACAATTACCGTTTAAGACATTAGGTCACTCTGGGTGCACCTGATACAAAGGTACGGGTATATACTCCCCACCAATTCTGTTCACTAAAACCATGGCATTCAATGTGCTTTCTGGTGGAAATGTTATGCCTTTTCCCAGCAAAAGAGTTTGAGTGGCTCCTGTATCCCTAAGTATAACTATAGGTTTAACTGCCTCACTTGAGGGATAAGGTGTTACTTTTCCTATTGACAAGAATTCCCTATAACTCTCAGGTATCTTGTTCACGACCCCTGCACTCAGAGTGGTTTTTATACTTGGCCTTGCTACAGCCTGATATGTCATGCTCCTAGCCAGGGCCCTTTCTCTGCATTGGTCTTGTGCACCCCAATAAGTCCTGTGGGTTTACCCAGCAACTTCCAGCATTCTGTACGAAGGTGTTCAACCTTGTGGTAATGGTAACACTTAGGCTTTTGGACCTCACTTCTACCCTTAGCACCTTCCTTTCTGGCCTGAGGAAGAAATCCCAGGGCCTTCCCAGCTGTCCTTTCTTGTCCCTGGCTACTTGCATTCCTTTCACTCTCCCACCTTCTATCCTTCTTGGATGTGTGGGGGTGACAGGCGAAGGATTTGAGCTTGTAAACAAGCTCCTAATTATCAGCAATTTCCGTTGCCTGTCTGGCATTGAAACATTCTGATTCTCCCTTGGTAATGAAGGGAATGAATTTTTAAATTCTTCGAGGAGAATTATTTCCCTAACGTGGCCTCTACCTTTCGTACTTGCATCCAGTGATCAAAATTAATTTGCTTTACCCTCTCAAATTCTATAGAAGTCTGTCCAGGCTGTCTCTGGAGGTTCCGAAATATCTGCCTGTACGTGCTTCAGGGATTAACTCATAAACAGCGAGAATAGCCTTTTTTGCTATCTCATAATCTGCAGAAGCCTCCTTAGAAAGCATGGCATAATCTTGATGAGCTCTGCCCATCAACCTGTTTTCCTTCGGCCACTTCATCTGTCTGGCTATCTTTTCAAAAGAAATTAAAAATGCCTCTATATCCCTTTCCTCAAGTTTTGAGATGGCTTGTACAAATTTAAACAGCTCTCGACTGGGTCCTGGGCTGGAGTCAGATCTTCTCCACCCCCCCCCGCCAAAACTTTCACTGGAGTCAAGACCACCCCTTCATCTTTTAAAATTTGAATCTTCCCCCCCCCCCCCCCACCCCAAAACTTTCGCTGGAGTCAAGACCACCCCTTCATCTTTTAAAATTTGAATCTTCCCCCCCCCCCCACCCCAAAACTTTCACTGGAGTCAAGACCACCCCTTCATCTTTTAAAATTTGAATCTTCCCCCCCCCCCACCCCAAAACTTTCACTGGAGTCAAGACCACCCCTTCATCTTTTAAAATTTGAATCTTCCCCCCCCCCGCCCCCACCCCAAAACTTTCGCTGGAGTCAAGACCACCCCTTCATCTTTTAAAATTTGAATCTTCCCCCCCCCCGCCCCCACCCCAAAACTTTCACTGGAGTCAAGACCACCCCTTCATCTTTTAAAATTTGAATCTTCCCCACCCCAAAACTTTCACTGGAGTCAAGACCACCCCTTCATCTTTTAAAATTTGAATCTTCCCCCCCCCCGCCCCCACCCCAAAACTTTCGCTGGAGTCAAGACCACCCCTTCATCTTTTAAAATTTGAATCTTCCCCCCCCCCCCACCCCAAAACTTTCACTGGAGTCAAGACCACCCCTTCATCTTTTAAAATTTGAATCTTCCCCCCCCACCCCAAAACTTTCACGGGAGTCAAGACCACCCCTTCATCTTTTAAAATTTGAATTCCCTTCCTTCTCTTTTACTTTCTTCTTGAAATTCAAGCTTAAGTTTTTCCAATTCTATTGGTTTTTCTTTTTCTTTGTCAAGTTCAAGCTGCCTCATTGGCAACTCAATTTTAGTTAATTCAACTGTACTACCATGTGATGTGCCTACTTCTAATTGCAAATGACGTGCTAAATACTACAATTATGTCTGCTTTCTTAGCTCCTGGTTTTAACTCTTAACACTAACAATTCTGCCAAATCCTTTAGCCTAAACTTGATTAAGTTTCTCAAATCACTCAGGGATACATCCTCCTTCCCCTGAAAGGTCGTAGCAACTGACAAAGACATTCCAGCAGTGTAAACTTTATTCTAATGCATAAAAAATCTGTTTTTTTTTTTTACTTTTCCTCTTTTCAATTAGTATCACCCTACTTACATGACGTCAGCTTTGGGTATCCCGGACGTTGAGCCCCCAATTAGATGTTACGACCGAGGCAGGAGGAGTGCACTGTTTTTTCCAGTTCCACTTCTCCACAGGTCACAACATCTATTTAAATGTTTCCCAGTTACCGATAGTCAATCGTATACTCTTTTTTTATCCCAGAATAAAATACACCAACTAGGTTTCCTTAATGGACAACAAAATTATTAGTTTGTTATTAAAAAAAAGACTTAACCAGTAACAAAGCAAGGCATTAACGCACCAATTAAAATATGAAAGTTTCCTTTTAAAAGTTCTCCTACTATACTCGCACACAAATTATGGAAATTCACTCTGCAGAGGTCTGTTACAAAAACAAAAGACAGAAAAACGACTTTTGCCAAATGCTTGCTAATTCTTGATGAAAAAAGATATGGAAGGAAGTCAGTTGTCCCTTTTTTGGTCTGGCATCTGGCTATACAGAGACGGGTCACTAGGATCGTTTCAGGAACAGTCCGTTCTGGAGATGTCAAGAATTATTCTAGTAGGCTTTCTGTGTGAAATGTGGCATCAACGTTTTTCTCCCAGCACACACTTGAATCGCAGGATTTTTTTTTTCAGTTCCTCAGGAGCTATACGGCACCAGGGATTATTTTTTTCCACACTGGATCTTGGCAGGATTTCTTCAAAACGGTAGAGGAGGAGGTGAGCTGGGTGGTTTCTTTTACCTGTTCTGGAAAACACCAACTGTCTTCAAGCAGTTCACACCACAACTAAAACTGAAAACCAATGTTCAAACTCCAAACAAAAAGTCAGTCTCCTGACCTCTATAAACCTTGACATGTGTTTCTCAAACCATTTTTTTTCCAGGTCACCAAGGGTTCTGCTGTTCTTTGAGCCCAAATTAGAGGTGGCCTGCAGCACAGGTGGCATCCAAATAACATCTTGTCCTGTCAGTGAACTTGTTTTAAAAAAAAACACATCCATGGTATCTTTTCAGTTTTAACACAAGTTCTCAAAAAATAAAATATTAAAAAAGTAAGCACTTTCATAACAGTATTGAATTCAAAAGTAGTGAATTTATGTTAAAATTGTATGGGACCCTGATCAGGCTGCATTTCAGGGTACTATGTACAGTTCTTGTCTCTGTACAGTAGAAAGACATTGTGCAAAATATATTTACTTGGATGGCACCAGAACTGAGAGATTTCAGCTGTTAGCGCAGGTTGGGTTTCTTTTTCCTTTCGAAAAGAGAAGATTTAGAAGTGACCTGATGAAGGATTTCAAAATTATAGTCGGTCAGAGGTGATGTGGAGACAATTTGGGAGATTTATGGGAGAATCCAAAACTAGGAACTGTAAATACTAAAACATAATTCTCTGCTCCATTCTTCTTCTGACCTCTCTGCCTTTGGCCTCCTGCAGTGTTCCAGTGGAGCTCAATGCAAGCTCAAGAAGCAGCACCTCATCTTTCGATTTGGCCCTTTACAGCCTTCTGAATACTATGAAGTTCAACAATTTTAGTTCAGATGGCAGCTGTTGTTGATGATTCTGCTATCCCATTTACACCCTATATAGACCGACCTTTTTGTTTCTTTACCTGTTCCCATTACCATCTCTTTTGCCTTGCATCATCAACCCTTTTGTCATTTACTGTTATGCCTTCCATCCTATCACAGACTTTTCCTTTAGGTCTTTCTCCTTCCCTTTCATTGCTTCTGTTCTAGCTTCAAACTTGTTACATCTCTGACTTTTTCCAGTTCTGATGAAAAGTCCTTGACCTGAAATGTCTACTCTTTTTCTCTCTCCATAAATGCTGCCTGACCTGCTGAGTATTTCCAGCATTTCTGTTTTTATTTCAGATTTCCAGTGTCTGTAGTATTTTGCTTTTTTAACAAATCTTCTAAGTTGCTTCAATTGAGATTGACAATTATGTAATTGGACCATTTATTAATCGGGTCGCAATCTCTTAATTTAGCTTGTACTGTCAACAGTAAAGCTTGTTTTAATCAAATATTTCAGGAAATGAATAAAGACATTCAGTGAGTACTTGTTTTCTTACTGAAAAGCTCTTTCATCCAGAGATAAAGATGTAAGTGAATCAACATGCTTATCATGTGCATGTACTCGAAGAGAGAGACGCTCACCCAGTTTCTGTCCACTTACTTTACCCCCCCAATCTGCTATACAGAGCAGTGAATAATGGGACTTGATGGAGTGATTAAAGGCTCTCTAAAGATTTTTGAAGCTGGGGTAGGTGAAGATTTTTCAGGAGTATTTTCTAGTGAGTAGGGCATGATCACTTTAATATGTGGTCTTAGATATTTTTACTTTTTAAAAATCCCGATAGATAATTAGAAAAGGGAGCCTACTACCCATACAGAAATATTTTGGGATATGTTTGCATTCTTTTGTGTAAACAAAGTATTTTCTGTGCAAGTACTGATGGTCATTTTGGAGGATTTTGCCTTGCAAGTTCCACTGAACCCAGTTATATAAAGGAGCTGAAGGCAAGAGGACTGAAGCATGCTAAGTAATTAATGACTTAATGGTTTGCACCTATCTGTGCTCTACTGCCCAGGAGCAGTTCCCTGATGCCAACAGCATTCAGTCTGTATGCAAACATGTTTTAAAAATAATCAACTAAAATGAATAGCAATATTTTGGCAAATTGAAAAATATTAAAATACTAAGAATTGAACTTAAAACACACCCTTAATAAGAATTAAAAGTTTTCTCTAGACCACAAGTGAATGTGAGCAGAGAGTTATTGGGGTCGTTTTTGTTTCACATTTTAACCACTTGCTTTTATTCCCATAAAAGTGAAACGATACATCAGAAAAGGCATTCCAAATGAATATCGTAGTCTTATCTGGATGACTGTTAGTGGAGCCCAGACACAGATGGAAAAAAATCCAGCTTACTATAAGAAACTACTGGAAATGGAGGAAGATCCAAGGCTGGTTGATGCTGTTAAAACAGGTACCTAATACAACTTCATTTAAGAAATAATAACTCAGATGTTTTATGGCATATCATGGTTAATTGACGCTTAACAAGAGTGTTGAATGGAGAAGCACGCAACTTATTTAACTTTGGTTAAACCCATATTTTGGATGTTAGAGATTTTACTTACTGAGGGGACAATGGCAAAGGATAGTATTTCAGAGAGGATTGTGGGGATCTAATAACCAGTCTGTGCACTCCGAATGATAAATTTACATGGAGTTTTCTATTGTAAATGTGGACATAGCAACATTGCAATTTATAATAGTAAAAGTTGACACATAAATGTGACAACAGGAAGTCAAGTGGTGCAGACAGGAAGTATGTGCAATAAGTATAGAAGATATGTTTTTCCCTCTTGTCTTTATATTGCTGTTTCTCTTTTTTTCATTCCCCTCTTTTCTGTTTTGTGTCTGTTTTTCTTTCAGATTGGCAATGGGGAAGACTGTATTTCTCATTCTAATTTTGATTTTTGTTCAATAAAAATGAGTGAGTTGAATTTTAAAAGCAAACATCTCTTTGAGGGAAACTGATAGGAAGGGACAATAGAATGGGCTAGGAGAGAAGAGGAATAAGCTGATGTTGAGGAAGCCTCTCACCTGCCACCCGTGTGAGAGGGATGTAGTTGGAGGATTGAATGTGGAAAGAAGAAAGAGTAGAGGAGGAAACAGGTTCAGCTATGTGCGAGGAGCTGGGGTAGGGGATTGGAAGAGGACTGCTTAGGATCACATTTTTCTTGCAACCTGCTCCACCCCCACAACCCAAATGCCTGCAGGCATTGGTGGCTCTACTTACTGCCAGGCCATACACCAACGCTGCACCTGAATGAAAAGAAGGAGAAAAAGAGAGAAGCAGAGTTATAGGGAGAAAAGATGGAGAGAGGCAGCAATGCAAAGGCAACATAACTAGATATCATAGAACAATAACAGTTTACAGTACATGGAAAGCCATGTTGTCACATTTATTTGTCAACAGACTCTATTGTGTCTGTTGGCTCTCTTCCCATACCACTGCATCTTTCTTTATTCAAATATATATGCAGTTCATATTCTGAGCTTGTGCCAGAGACCTTGGAATTTTACGCTACCCCAGTGGGTCGGACGGTGGTGTGGGGCGGCGTAAAATTGAGTGGGAGGCTCCGGGAGGCCTTCCCGCCCCGCTCCTGCCTCTGGCCAACTTTACGGGGGGATCTTAATGGCCACTTAAGGGCCCTTGCCTGCCTCCACAGGTATTTTACCTATGGCAAGCGGGCGTGCTGGGGACGTGAAAGGCCGTCCAGTGATAAAGAACAAAGAACAGTACACAGGAACAGGCCATTCGGCCCTCCAAGCCTGCGCCGATCTTGATGCCTGCCTAAACTAAAACCTTCTGCACTTCCGGGGTCCGTATCCCTCTATTCCCATCCTATTCATGTATTTGTCAAGATGCCTCTTAAACGTCTCTGTGGTACCTGCTTCCACCACCTCCCACGGCAACAAGTTCCAGGCACTCACCACCCTCTGTGTAAAGAACTTGCCTCGCACATCCCCTCTAATCTTTGCACCTCTCACCTTAAACCTATCTCCCCTAGTAACTGACTCTTACACCCTGGGAAAAAGCTTCTGACTATCCACTCTGTCCATGCCGCTTATAACTTTGTAAACTTCTATCATGTCGCCCCTCCAACTCCGTCGTTCCAGTGAAAACAATCCGAGTTTTTCCAACCTCTCCTCATAGCTAATACGCTCCAGACCAGGCAACATCCTGGTAAACCTCTTCTGTACCCTCTCAAAAGCCTCCACGTCCTTCTGGTAGTGTGGCGACCAGAATTGCAGGCAATATTCTAAGTGTGGCCTAACTAAAGTTCTGTACAGCTGCAGCATGACTTGCCTATTTTTATACTCTATGCCCCGACCGATGAAGGCAAGCATACCGTATGCCTTCTTGACTACCTTATCCACCTGCGTTGCCACTTTCAGTGACCTGTGGACCTGTACTCCCAGATCTCTCTGCCTGTCAATACTCCTAAGGGTTCTGCCATTTACTGTATACTTCCCACCCGCATTAGACCTTCCAAAATGCATTACCTCGCATTTGTCCGAATTAAACTCCATAGTTGATAGTTGCCAGCCTTTCCACGTGACGAGGGGGTGCCATGGCAGTCGGGCACAGGGTGCCCGATTGAGGGCCGCCCCCGTCTCCCAACCCACCCCTGGGACCCAAGACGACCCCCTCACCCCAAACAGCCACCTTGGCCTCATCAGGGCATGACTGATCTCCCTGGTGAGGCATGCCCAACTTACCTTCACTCCTGGCTCCATGTCGTCGGCAGCTCTTAGTCCCAGCAGTGTCACCGGGAGCAGTCGGCACTGCTGGGACTAAGAGCTGCTGGCCCACTGATTGGCCGGCAGCTCACTGAGGCAGGACTTCCTCCCTCAAGTGGGTGGAAGTCCCGCCTGGGACAATTAAAGCCCGGGGAACCGTCAAATATGGTACGGATCCCCGGGCTAGACGGAAGAGTTCCCATCCACCTAAGGTTAAATCCAGCCCTGGATCTTTGTGGAAGTACCATTAATTTGACATATCATGGGTTAAAGAGTTGACTTAAGTGCCAATTGGGGATCTTAATTGCTGACTACACATAAGGCAAACCAATTAAATTAGACGTTCCTGAAGCCTGACCTCTCAGTTACAGCAGGAAGCCACAGAGAAAAATGTTTGATTCAGTATAGGGAGAAGTCAGGAGGTGTATTCATTCTTGGATAAAGGTTTACCAGGCCTCTTAGAAGTGGTTTCATTGCACATTATTACTGTTAATTGCTACCTGGGTACCAAAATTCCAGGTTTGGGTTCACCCACCCACTGTACATTCTGTGCCCTTGCTGCCCTCAGTGCTTCTTCCAAGTGGTGCTCAGTGTGCAGGAGTACTGATTCATCAGTTGAGGGAGAGTGGTAGGTGGCAATCGGCAGTAGGTTCTGCCCATGTTTACCCTGATGCCATGAAACTTCATAGGATCCAGAGTCAATGTTGAGGACTCCCAGGAGCACTTGCTCCCAACTGTATGCCATTGTGCCACCACCACTGGTGGGTCTGTATTTCTGATAGGAAGACATATCCAGGAATGGTGATGGTGGAATCTAAGACATTGGCTATAAACTATGACTTTGTCAGGCTATTGCTTGAGTAGTCTGTGGGACAACTCTCCCAATTTTGGCATAAGTACCCAGATGCTGGCGAGGAGGACTTTGCAGGAATAACGGGGCGCTGTGTGCCTTTATCATGCCAGGTGACGAGGTTGATGCTGGGTGGGCCATTTGGTTTTATTATTGTTTTTTGTAGTGGTTTGATACAACTGAGTGGCCTGCTAAACCACTAAGATTAAAGAGGTAAATGCATGGCTTAAAGATTGCTGTTGGAGAAATGGGTTCGAATTCATGGGACATTGGCACCAGTACTGGGGAAGGAGGGAGCTGTTCTGATGGGACGGGCTCCAACTGATTCATGCTGGGACCAGAGCCCTGGTGAATGGCATAACTAGGGCTGTAGATAGGGCTTAAACTAAATAGTGGTGGGGGGGAGGGTTCAGTTGCTTGGAAAATTAGGAAGTCAAAGTTAAAGGAGAAGGTAGGAGTACAGGTTAGTGATGAGACTGATTGTTACTAGAAATTAAAAAGAAGGGACAGAACGTGTGAATGTCATTTTGCACCAAGGAATTGTACAAGAGTAGAACAAACCTAAAGGCTTTGTATCTGAATGCACGAAGCATTCGGAATAAAATAAATGAGTTAACAGCGCAAATAGAGACGAATGGGTATGATTTAGTGGCGATTACTGAGATGTAGTTGCAGGGAAACCAGGTTTGGGAATTGAATATCTAAGGGTACTCAGTATTTCAGAAGGATAGACAGGAAGGAAAAGGAGGAGGTGTAGCTATGTTAGTAAAGGAAGAGATCATGTCTGTAGTGAGAAACAATATGGGCACTGGAGATCAAGACGTAGAAATAAGAAATAGCAAGGGAAAGAAGACCCTGGTGGGAGTAATCTAGAGGTCCCCAAACAGTAGTACCGCAGTGGGGCACAGTATAAACCAGGAAATACTGGGGGCTTGTAAGATATGTACGGCAATAATCATGGGTGATTTTAATATGCATATAGACTGGATTAATCAAATTGGGAAACGGTAGCCTCGAGGGAGAGTTCATTGAATGTATTAGAGATTGTTTTTTGGAGCAATATGTTGTGGAACCAATCAGGGAGCAGGCTATTCTAGATTTGGTATTGTGTAATGAGGTGGGATTAATTAATGATCTCATAGTTAAGGATCCTCTAGGGAAGAGTGATCATGGCACGCTAGAATTTCAAATTCAGTTTGAATATAAAATTCAGATTTTAACGTTGGTAAGTGTGAGGTTATCCATTTTGGTCGGAAGAATAGAAAGGCAAATCTAAATGGAGAGAGACTTCAGAGTGCTTCGGTGCAGAGGGATCTGGGTGTCCTCGTGCATGAGTTGCAGAAAGCTAGTATTCAGGTACAGCAGGTGATAAGGAAGGCAAATGGAATTTTGGCATTTATAGCTAAAGAAATAGAGTATAAAAGTAGGGAAGTGTTGCTGCAACTGTACAAGGCATAGTGAGACCGCACCTGGCGTATTGCGTACAGTTTTGGTCGCCTTACTTGAGGAGGGATGTAGTTGCATTGGAGGCAGTTCAGAGGAGGTTCACTAGATTGATTCCAGGGATGAGGGGTTTGTCTTATGAAGACAGATTGAGCAGTTTAGGCCTTTACTGTCTAGAGTTTAGGAGAATGAGAGGAGATCAAATTGAGGTATATAAGATGATTAAGGGGATTGACAAAGTAGACGTAGAGAGGATGTTTCCTCTTGTAGGGCAATCCAGAACGAGAGGTCACAGTTTTAGGATAAGGGGTAGCAGATTTAAAATAGAGACGAGGAGAAAAATTCTTCTCTCAAAGGGTCGTGAGTCTGTGGAATTCACTGTCCCAGAGTGGTAGTGCCGCGACATTGAGTAAATTTAAGGAGGAGCTAGACAGATTTTTAATTAGAAATGGGTTGAAGGGTTATGGAGAACAGGCAGGGAGGTGGAGTTAAAGCCGAGATGAGATCAGCCATGATCGTATTGAATGGCGGGGCAGGCTCGAGGGGCTGAATTGCCTATTCCTGCTCCTAGTTCTTATGCAAGCCATTTCAGAGGGCAGTTAAGAGTTAACTACATTGCTGTGGGTTTGTATTTGCGTATAGGCCAGACCTGGTCAGGATGGTAGATTTTCTACAGTAAAGGACATTAAATTCCCCATCTGCTGTGGTGGGATTTGAACTCCTGTATTGAATATTAGTCCAGACCTCTGGATTACCAGTCCAGTAACCAAGCTAATACAACAGCATATTTTTTTTTTTGCTTATTTCTAGTTCAGCTTAGACCTTGAGTGGAACAATTCACATGCCTAAATCCCCCTGAGGATGGGTTGTATTTTAATATGTTGATTCCACAACAATACATCTCATATTAATCAGTACAAACCATTCATCATATAAGATATTCTACAAAGTAATACTTCGTGTAATATTGGTGCAAAATTGTAGTTATAGTAAATTCATGATCTAACAAGTTGTGTCCATAACCTAACAGACTAACGGTTCTCAAGGAGATCAGGTAGCATCTGTGGAGAGAAAAACCGAGTTAACATTTCAGATCTGTGACCTTTCATCAGAAAGGTCAGATGCTGTCTGACCTGCTAATATTTGCAGCATTTTCTGTTTTTGTTTCAGATTTCCAGCATCCACAGTATTTTGCTTTTGTAATAGTTACCAAGCCTGGGAGGCAGCAGAAGATGTTTAACCTTCAGCTGTCATCTTTCTTGGGGTGCACTCACCCTAAGCTGCAAACCGTCTCTCTATTTAAAGCCCATAAAGATACAGCTGACATGACTGTCAGGCAGATCATTAGGCTGAAAGGCGGTTACCGAATAAAGCAGTAGATTAGTGAATGGACAAAGGCCTCCTAACTACTCTGGCAGTGTGCTTCTCTTCTCAAATAAGACGTTCCTTTGGCAGCTGTCACCTTGCAGAGTTGTCTAACATAAACATAACTATTTATGCAAATAGGCTATTTTCCTATAAAGACTGAATTGGTGCCATAATTCACTGTGTTAGCTACATCAAATGGCCTTTCAGTAGCACAATAATAATAGAATGATGTTTATGTTTCATCACATTGCTGTTTGTGGGAATTTGTTGTTTACAAATTGACTGCTGCATTACAACAGTGACTACACTTCAACAAAAAAGTACTTCATTGGTTATAAAGTGCTTTGACATGTCCAGTGGTCGTGAAAAGCACTATATAAATACAAGTCTTTCTTTTATCCTTCCTGTTAGATTAGAGCTAGCAGGTATTCGACCATGATAAAGCCATCAGTTTGCAACTAATCCTGTGAAGCTGATCCTAACAGCACTGTGGGAGTACCTTCACCGCAAGCACTGCAATGGTTCAAGAAGGTGGCTCACTGCTGCCAGTTAGGGATGAGCAATAAATGCTGACCTTGCCAGCAACACCCACATCCCATGAATGCATATTATAAAGAAAAAGGTTCTGTTCAGTTTACACCCACAGGTTTCTAAGCCATGCTTGTTCTAAGCTTGTTATTTTGACACAAGGCCTGTTTGTATCAAAAAAGGATAGTTAGTGTATATTGATGCCTGTTCACTCTGAGGTAAATTACAATTCAGTAGCTTACTGGACACAATTCGTTAATACAGAGTCAACTAATATTAAATATGCATGTATATAAAATAAAAGTCTGTCTTATGGTTTTACTTTTATTATTAATCTGATTGACATTTATGATTATTTCCTGTTACATCTGATCTAATAATTTGTAACAGTGTAATGCCTCAATCTATAAAATGAGTGAGCTGTGCTACATTTATAACATATTAAGTCCTCCAGAGGTGACCCCACAACCTATGCCTTTATGTTACAATGAACACAGCTGAAAGTTGTGTAATTTCCTCTGATTATCCATGAACAATGCCATGGGAGGTGCACTCATTACAAGTAGTTCATCACCTGTGGCATTGCTCATGAAAAAACTCTCTCCTTATTTTGTTTCTTCATCCAATTCTTTCTGTCCCCTCTATCCCTGTGGTCTTTCCTATTGGTTTCTCTTTGTCTCTCCTTGCCTCTGTCTCATCACTTTTGTGTGCCTCATGCACAGTTTTTCTCTCTCGCTCTCTCTCATTTTGTATACATTGCACCAGCTCTTTCTCTACTTGTTTCCCCCTGTCTGTTTGATACTATTTCCGTTTCACTTGCCATGGAGGGCTGAGTACAGACCTCAAGATATCCACAGTGCTAATCTTGTGTCTCACTGGAATGTGTGTTGTATGTGAGTAGTGGAGTTGGGGATTCACAGTCTGGATGTGAAGGGAATAGGATTTGGATAGGATAGAGTCGAAGTGGAGTGGGATGCAGTTTTAGATGTGTTGCATTAGTAGTGGTTGGCTGTTACTTTGGCAGGATATAGTTTTACTTGTATTAATCCTCTTGATTACCTGCATTATATAATTGTTTTAACTATTGTGGTCTGGACCTGCAGTGTTCTATGTGGATCTGTGTTTGAGAGGTTAGGAGGCAATGAGGGTGAGGGCTGTGTCTGGAATCTGCAAAATTGCTACTGAAATAAGTAAATAAACTCAGGAGTTTCTGCTTTGTCATAATTCTTCATCTGGTAAATATTGACCGGAAGGACTTTAAAAATAAGTAGTGACTTACTAGAACAGTGGAAGCCATTGTTTTCACTTCCAAACAGTAACAGACAACAGTTGAGGACCCATGTTGGTATACTAAATACTGTCTGTTTGTTGCTGCAGTGAAGTGTAAGATATTGCCAGGCATAAAACAACATCCCTCTAATTCTCATAAGCTACATAATGTAGTGCAGCATGCTCACGAGAGTCTGGCAACTATTTAGCAGGAAATCCTAGGTGAACACTGAGTCAGGCTGCTGTTCCTAGCCCTAGAGGTAGGAGCAAACCTGTGTGCAGGAGAGTTGTTACACTTATTGCGAAAGGCAGTACAGTGGGTTTATCACATAGACAAGATTTTTATATGTATGTTTATGCTGTAAGTTTAATTTTTCGACCTATGTAAACAGTGGTGCAAAAAAAACCTGACTGAAGGAAGTTGGAGCAAAATCTTCCCAGTGACTTCATCAGATTTGAGTGGGGAAAATGGTGAGATTATAATTGGTTTTGTTCTTGGCTGTTTTGTTTTTGATATCTGCTGATTTAAGTCACATTTGGTCGATCAGACGTTTGGATTAATTAATGGTATTATGCTACAGGTGCACACATGATGCAAACCCTCTAATTATTTCAACACAAACACTCAGTTTTTCATTTACAAGCATCATGTAGGCTGTATAAGGCTGTTCAAAATATAAACACTATTTTTTATGTCGCCACCATGTTTTATGGAGCCTGCTTCCTTTGGTGGAGTAAAGTGCGGGGGTGGTGCAGGGGGAATGCATTTCCAAGTTTTTCCTAAAATTAGCTGGTTCTTTCCCCTCTTCTGAAGTTAACATTACTCGTGAATGTAAGGGTGGTGAACAAGGTGAGTATGAGAACAGATGATTTACTTCTCTTCCCTTTGTGTTTGCATAACCCCGGATCTCTCTCCTGTTCTGCACATTGAATGTTCCATTCAACACATGCTTCCTGTTTTGACTGTGCTCCCCTACTAATTTTGTATATTTATCCACATTTTGTCCAGCTACTTATAATATTTAATTGCTACTGACTCCTCATTATATTCTTCATAGAAACAAATAAGTTACAGCACATTGAAGCCATGCAATTCCTAGCTCCTGTGCCAGCATTAGCTGTTGAAGTCTACTCTAATGATATATCTTCATATATTCTTTTTCACATTCTTATCAATTCCCTTTTCTATTATGTTCGTCTCTACCTAGTAGCCTCTTGTGGTAAATCATTACCTGTGCTAACAATCTTCCGTGTGCAACAAAGTAGAGACTGGAAGGCGGGAATGCAAATGAAAAATTGAATGGTTGGTGCATGATTGCAACCAATAAATTGTGGAATGCTGGGAAATTGATTTATTTCTATTTTAAAAAGAATGTCTGAACTTAGTTGAAGGATTCATTGAGAGTCACTTCAATGAACAGAATCTCTGTAAATTTGCTTGTTCCCAGCTTTGTGCTTACTCTGAGATTTGCTGCTTGGGTTAAGATTTAACCATATTGGAAGAATCAGTCAGTACTTATTAATTTTTTTTTTTCCGTCAGGGTACTTCATTTTGTCCATTTATCCTTCACACAATGTCAGAATTGGCAATTCAGCCCTCCGAAAAATTATTCATCAACTAACTCCAGGCGTTTTTAATTGAAATCTTGTGATCTCCAATTTCACAGTGGATCTCCTCTTACATCCCGGCCTTGGTCAGCTTTGGTTTACAAAGTTTCGAATGGAATTTTATTCTGTGGTCAACCAAGCACAACCTGTGAACATTTGGTATTTGGGTGCCTTGTGAGATGCTGCTTCAAGTCCTGATTTACCAAATCTTTTATCATGCAGAAGCTAAGAGCAGGGTGTACTGCTCTGCAGGACTGGGAGGGGAAGAGAAATCAAATAAGACCATTGTCATATGACACCACACTGACAAGTTGCCTTTAGGCACAGAATACATACGAACTATAACATGGAACTGGGCCATTCAGCCAACCAGTCCCTATCGGCCTTCACTCTCCATGTGACCAAATGGTTTGATTCACATTTACCCACCCTGTTCCAATATTTATTTTCCTTAATTTCCTTTCCCTTCACCCACTTCAGTATAATCTTGAATGTGTATATAGTTTCTGCCTCAGCCAGTAATCCTGAATGTGAATGTCATAATCTCTCAATTCTGTGTTGAAGAAGTTTCACCATCTCCCTGTTCTAAATAGCTCGCTGGTTTTCATCCCTATTTAGAACAGGGAGATGCCAAGATCAGGACTATAAATTCAGAGACAATATTGCATAAAAGGGCCTCTGTTTTGTGAGTATTACACAATGAATGTCAAAGTATGTTTTAAGTAAAATAAGCAAATCGTTAAAGACCCATTTATTCAGGAATACATAGCGGGGAGGTGGTGGCATAATGGAAATCTCACTGGACTAGCAATCTAATGGCCCGGGCTAATGCTCTGGGGACACAGGTTCAAATCTAACCATGGCAGCTGCTGGAATTTAAATTCAATTAATAAATCTTGAATTAAAAAAAGCTCGTCTCAGTAATGGTGACCATGGAAACCATTGTCGATTTGTCATAAAACCCATCTGGTTCACTAATGTCCTTTAGCGGTCTTTACCTGGTCTAGCCTACGTGTAATTCCATGCCCACAGCGATGTGGTTGACTCTTAAATGCCCTTGAAATGGCCTAGCAAGCCACTCGGCTGTACCAAGCGACTAGAGAAAAGTCTAAAAGGAATGAAACCAGACAGACCACCCAGCATCGACCTAGGCACTGGAAACGACAACAGCACACCTACCTTGTTGACCCTGTAAAGTCCTCCTTACTAACATCTGAGGGCTTTTGCCAAAGTTGGGAGAGCTGTCCCACAGACTAGTCAAGCAACAGCCTGACATGGTCATACTCAGAACCATACCTTGCAGACGATGTCCCAGACACCACCATCATCATCCCTATCGGTGGGACAGGACATACCCACCCGAGGTGGTGACAAAGTGGCATACATTTGGGAGGGAGTTGCCCTGGGAGTCCTTAACGTTGACTCCAGACCCAATGAAGTCTCATGGCATTAGGTCAAAAGTGGGCAGGGAAACCTCCTGCTGCTCCCTGCCTACTGCCCCACCTCAGCTGATGAATCAGTACTCCTTCATGTTAAACACCACTTGGAAGGAGCACTGAGGGTGGCATGGGCACAGAATGTACTCTGGGTGGGGGTCTTCAGTGTCCATCACCAAGAGTGGCTCGGTAGTGCCACTACTGGCCAAGTCCTCAAGAACACAGCTGCTAGTCTGGGTTTGCAGCAGCTGGTGAGGGAACCAGCAAGAGGCAAAATCTACTTTACTTCGTCCTCACCAATCTACCTGTCTCAGATGCACCTGTCCGTGGTGACAGTATTGGTAGGAGTGACCACCACATAGTCCTTGTGGAGACAAAGTCCTGTCTTCACATTTAGGATACCCTCCATCGTGTTGTGTGGCACTGCCACCGTACTAAACAGGATAGATTTCGAACAGATCTAGCAACTCAACTGGGCATCCATGAGGTGCTATGGGCCATCAGCAACAGCACCACAATCTGTAACCTCATGGGCTGGCAAATCCCCCACTCTACCATTACCATCAAAGTGGGGATCAACCCTGGTTCAATGAAGGGTGCAGGAGAGCAGGCCTGGTGCAACACCAGGCATACCTAAAAATGAGGTGCAAACTGGTGAAGCTACAACCCAGCACTACATGCATGCGATACAGAGCTAAATGATCCCACAAACAATTGATTCGATCTTAGGTCCTCAGTCCTGCTACATCCAGTTGTGAATGGTGGTGGAAATTAAACAACTGACTGGAGGAGGAGGTTCCACAAATATATCCATCCTCAATTATGGGGGAGCCCAGAACATGGGTGCAAAAGCTATCCATCTTGGCCTCTTCCTGAAGTTCCCAGTATCACAGATGCCAGTCTTTAGCCAATTTGATACACTCTGCATGATATCAAGAAATGGCTGAAGGCACTGAATACTGCAAAAGCTATGGGCCCTGACAACATTACGGCAATAGTACTGAAAATTTGTATTCCAGAACTGGCTGCGCCCCTAGCCAAGCTGTTCCAGTTCAGCTACAACACTGGCATCTACCCGGCAATGTGGAAAATTGTTCAGGTGTGTCCTGTACACACAAAGCAGGACAAATCCAACCTGGCCAATTACTGCCCCATCAGTCTATTCTCAATCTTCAGCAAAGTGATGGAAGGTGTCATCGCCAGTGCTATCAAGTGGCACTTATTCAGCAATAACCGGTTCACTGGCTCTTAGTTTGGGTTCCGCCAGGGCCAATCAGCTGCTGACCTCATTACAGCCTTGGTCCAAACATGAACAAAAGAGCTGAACTCAAGTGATGAGGTTAGAGTGACTGCCCTTGATATCAAGGCAGCATTTGACTGAGTGTGGCATCAAGGAGCCCTAGCAAAGTGGAGTCAATGGGAGTCAGGGGCAAAACTCTCCACTGGTTGGAGTCATAACTAGTGCAAAGGAAGATGGTTGTGGTTGTTGGAGGTCAATCTTCTCAGTCCCAAGGACATCACTGCAGGAGTTCCTTAGGGTTGTGTCCTAGGCCCAACCATCTTCAGCTGCTTCATCATTGACCTTCCTTCAATCATAAGGTCAGAAATGGGAATGTTTGCTGCTGATTGCACAATGTTCACCAATCGCAACTCCTTAGATACTGAAACAGTCTGTGTCCATATGCAGCAAGACCCAGACAACATTCAGGCTTGAGCTGACATGAGAGTGACATGACAGGGAGTGGTTAAGGTCTGGAATGCGCTGCCTGACAATGTGGTGGAGGCAGGTTCAATTGAAGCATTCATAAGGGAATTAGATAGTTCTATAAAAAGGAAGAGTATGCAGGGTTATGGGAGAAGGCAGGGGAATGGAACTGAGGGAATTGCTCTTTCAGAAAGCAAGTGCGGACACGGTGGGCCGAATGGCCTCCTTCTGCACTGTAACAATTCTGTGCCACTGTCCCCACTTGTGAAAGGAAAGGCTGATAAGTGGCAAGTTACATTCATGCCACAGAGGTGCCAGGCAATGACCACCTCCAACAATAGAGAATCCAACCATCTCCCCATGACAATTGAATGGGTTTCCATTGACCAGAAACTGAACTGGACCAGCCATCTAAGTACTGTGACTGCAAGAGCAGGTCAGAGGCTGGGAATTCTGCAATAAGTAACTTACCTCCTGAATCTTCAAAGGCTGTCCACCATCTACAAGTCACAAGTCAGGAGTGTGTTGGAATACTGTCGAGTTGCCTGGATGAGTGCGGTTCCAACAACATTCAAGAAGCTCACTCTATCCAGGACAAAGCAGCCTACTTGATTGGCGCCCCATTTACCACCTTCAACATTCACTCCCTCCACCACCGATGCACAGTGGCATCAATGTGTACCATCTACAGAATGCACTGCAGCAACTCCCCAAGGCTCCTTCAACAGCACCTTCCAAACCTGTGACCTCTACCACCTAGAAGGTTAAGGGCAGCGGATGTGTGGGAACACCACCACCTGCAAATTCTCCTCCAAGTCACACACCATCCTGACTTGGAACTATATCGCCGCTCCTTCACTGTTGCTGGTTCAAAATCCTGGAACTCTTACAAATAGCACTGTGGGTGTACCTATACCACACAGAGACTGCAGCGGTTCAAGAAGGCAGCTCTTCACCACCTTCTCAAGGGCAATTAGAGATGGCAATAAATGGTGGCCTAGCCAGCGACGCCCACATCCTGTGAAAGAATTTTTTAAAAATTATATCACAGAAACAGGCTGTTCGGTGTTTATGCTCCACACAAGCTTCCTATCATTCTATTTATTTCATCTTACCCTATCAACATATCATTCAATTCTGTTCTTCATCGTATTTATTTAACTTCCCTTTAAATGCATCTATGCTATTTGCCTCAACGACTCCATTTGGTAATGATTTCCACATTCTTATCTCTGTCTGCATAAAGAAGTTTCTCTTGTACTTCCTATTGGATTTATTAGTGACTATTTTATATTGATGGTCCCTAGTTTTGGACTTCCCCACATGTAGAAACATCTCTGCATTTACCCTGTCGAACCCCTTCATAATTTTAAAGACTTCTGTTAGGTCATTTCTCAGTCTACCCTTTTTTTTTGAAAGAGAAAAGTGATGCATCCTGATAGTTGTACCCTTTCAGTTCTGCTGTCACTCTTTAAGATCTTATTTTTACTTTCTCCAGTGCCGCTTCATCCTTTTTATAACATGGGGACCAGAACTGCAGTGTATTGTGTGGCCTAACCAAGGTTCTGTATATATTCAACATAATGGTTCTGCTTTTAGATTCTGTTTTTCTAGAAGGGAACTCAAGTGCTTTGTTGTGACTTTATGAATTTACTTCTGTCAGAATATACCGATGGATTCCTTTCTGTCTCTACCCCATTTAAACTCTTAATTTCCAGTGAATAGATGGCCTCCTTATTCCTCTTCCCAAAATCATCACCATTTGCATGCCCATTTTGAAAATTTGTTAACATCGTCTTGTATTCTGCCACAATCTTCCTCAGTATTAACTGTACTTTCTAGTTTGGCGTCATCTGCAAATTTTGAGATTGTACTTCTGATTTTTCAGTTCAAATCATTTATATAAATGATTTCAAAGAAAACCGTGGTCCCAGCACTGATCCTTGTGGAACATCTCTTCCCATCTTCAGCCAGTCTGAGGGGAACTTTTTTGTTTTGTAGCCAGCTTGCTATCGATTCTGCTACTTGTCCCCTGACCTTGTGTTCTGATCATAGTCATGAGCCTAACTAATGAAAGGGTTTTTGAAAGCTCATGTGTATTGCATTCTGTGCATTACTCTGGTCTACTCTTTCTGTTACTACTTCAAAGAATTTTAATAAGGTCGGTCAAGCATGATATTTCCTTTTAAAATTCGTGCTGTTTTTTTTAATTATATTTGCAGTTTCTAGATGTTTTTCTATTAAATCTTTGAGTAAAGACTCCAATATCGTTCCTACCACTGATGTTACAATAATTGGTCTTTAGTTCCCTGGACTTGCTCTATCCCACTTTGTGAAGATAGGAATAACATTAGCGGCGCAGTGGTTAGCACCGCAGCCTCACAGCTCCCGGGTTCAATTCTGGGTACTGCCTGTGCGGAGTTTGCAAGTTCTCCCTGTGATTGTGTGGGTTTTCGCCGGGTGCACCGGTTTCCTCCCACAGCCAAAGACTTGCAGGTTGATTGGTAAATTGGCCATTATAAATTGCCCCGAGTATAGGTAGGTGGTAGGGGAATTGAGGGAAGGTGTGGATGTGGTAGGAATATGGGATTAATGTAGGATTAGTATAAATGGGTGGTTGATGGTCGGCACAGACTCGGTGGGCCGAAGGGCCTGTTTCAGTGCTGTATCTCTAAATAAAATAAAATTAGCAGCACTAATGCCCTTTTCTAGCCGCTGCTGTCTCTTTAGATTTGTTAAAAATATGCACAGATGAAATCCCTCTGGACCTGGGATTTTATCCTTCTAAGTCTTCATAGTTTATCAATTATCTCCCTCTGTTCTATCTTCAGTATACATTTTTATCTCTTCTACTGTTATGTCCACTTTGTTCCTGAGCTTCTGACCTCATGTCCCTAATATCGCCTGACTTCACCCCTGCCTCAGCTCATCTGCTGCTGAAACCCTCATTCATGCCTTTGTTACCTCTAGTCTTGACTATTCCAATGCACTCCTGGCTAGTCTCCCAGATTCTATTCTCTGTAAACTTGACGTTATCCAAAATTCTGCTGCCTATGTCTTAACTCACACCAAGTCCTGTTCACCTAGCACTCCTGCGCTTACTAATCTACATTGGCTCCCAGTCAAGCAACATCTTGATTCTAAAATGCTAATCCTTGTTTTCAAATCCCACCATGGCCTCGCCTTCCCTATCTCCGTAATCTCCTCCAGCCCCAGAACCCTCAGATGTCTGCGCTCCTCTACTTCTGGACTCTTGAGCATTGTCAGTTTTACTTGCTCCACCATTGGTGGCCATGCCTCCAGTTGCCTCGGCCCCAAAGCTCTGGACTACCCTCCCTGCACCTCTCTGCCCCTTTACTTCACTTTCTTCCTTGAAGACACTCCTTTAAACCTACCTCTGACCAAGCTTTTGGTCATCTGACCTAATGTCGTTTGATGTGGCTTAGTGTCATATTAAGTTCTATAATGCTCCTGTAAAGTGTCTCGGGACATTTTATTACATGTTAAGATGCTATATAAATATAAGTTGTTGTTAGTATCCATGGTTAAAAACTTGGGCAAGTTAACTATTCAATATTACTGTCATTACTTATCTTGTGGTTCCTTTAGTGGCCCTATCCTGATCTTCCCTTTTGTTATTTGGTCGGTAGAATACTTTATTTACTTTAATATTCTTTGACTATTTATTTTTGTAATTCCTTTTGGCCTTAATTGTTTTATTAACTTCTCTCCTAAGCTTTTTGTATTCCTTGTGTCATCTCTCCTTTGTTTTTGTACTTAATTGTATGCCCTTTTTCTTGCTTTTCAATTTTACTCTCAACATCACACTGTTCAGCCATGGTGTTGCATCAATGGCTAGTTTGTTCTCCGTTTTAATGGGATATATTTCTCAAGAATTCTCGATCACTATTTAAAAAATTATTTCCCACTGCTATTCTATCTTGAGTCAGCTGTGGCTCAGTTGGTAGCACTCAGAAGGTTGTGCGTTCAAGTTTCACTGCAGGATTTAAGCACAAAAATCAAGGCTGACAATCCAATCCGGTACAGAGGGAGCACTACACATTCAGAGGTGCCATCTTTCAGATCAGACATTAAACCAAGGCCCAGTCTGCCCCCTCAGGTAGATGTCAGAAGTCCCATGGCACTATTTCGATGAAAAGCAGGCACATTTTCCGTGCCCTGGCAATATTTATCCCTCAATGAACATGACAAAAACAAATTATCTGGTCATTATCACATTGCTTTCTGAGGGAGCTTGCTGTGCGCAAATTCTCAACCACTATTTCAAACCTGAACAAGCTGTAAACATTGCTTAGTGACGCTCAGTTTGGGTTCCGCCAGGGCCGCTCAGCTCCTGACCTCATTACAGCCTTGGTCCAAACATGGACAAAAGAGCTGAACTCAAAAGGTGAGGTGAGAGTGACAGCCCTTGACATCAAGGCAGCATTTGACTGAGTATGGCATCAAGGAGCCCTAGCAAAACTGAAGTCAATGGGAATCGGGGGGGAAAACTCTCCACTGATTGGAGTCATATTGAGCGCAAAGGAAGATGGTTGTGGTTGTTGGAGGTCAATCATCTGAGCTCCAGGGCATCACTGCAGGAGTTCCTCAGGGTAGTGTCCTAGGCCCAACCATCTTCAGCTGCTTCATCAATGACCTTCCTTCAATCATAAGGTCAGAAGTGGGGATGTTCGCTGATGATTGCACAATGTTCAGCACCATTCGCAACTCCTCAGATACTGAAACAGTCTGTGTAAAAATGCAGCAAAACTTGGACAATGTCCAGGCTTGGGCTGATAAGTGGCAAGTAACATTCGCGCCACACAAGTGCCAGGTAATGACCATCTGCAACAAGAGAGAATCGAACCATCTCCCCTTGACATTCAATGGCATTAGCATTGCTGAATCCCCTCTTTCAACATCCTAGGAGCTACCATTGACCAGAAACTGAACTGGAGTAGCCATATAAATACTGTGGCTATAAGAGCAGGTCAGAGGCTAAGAATCCTGCGGTGAGTAACTCATCTCCTGACTCCCCAAAGCTTATCCACCATCTACAAGGCACAAGTCAGGAGTGTGATGGAACACTCTCCACTTGCCCGAATGGGTGCAGCTCCAACAACACTGCAGAAGCTCGACACCATCCATGACAAAGCAGCCTGCTTGATTGGCACCCCATCTACAAACATTCACTCGCTCCACCACCGATGCACAGTGGCAGCAGTGTGTACCATCTACAAGATGCACTGCAGCAACGCACCAAGGCTCCTTAGACAGCACCTTCCAAACCCGTGACCTCTACCAACTCGAAGGACAAGGGCAGCAAATACATGGGGACACCACTACCTGCAAGTTCCTCTCCAACTCATACACCATCCTGACTTGGAACTATATCGCCATTCCTTCTCTGTTACTGGGTCGAAATCCTGGAACTCCCTTCCTTACAGTACTGTGGATATACTTACCCCACATGGACTGCAGCGGTTAAAGAAGGAAACTCATCACCATCTTCTCAAGGGCAATTAAGGATGGGCAATAAATGCTGGTCTGGCCTGCGACACCCACATCCCATGAATGAATTAAAAAAAAAAATTCCCTTTTCCTAGCTGCGCTTGCAGTTTATTTGGGGCTGATTGAAATTTGCCACAATTATTATTCAATGTCTTTCACTCATTTCATAGATTTGCTTACATATTTCCCTCTCTAGTTCCCTACCACCATTTGCTGGTCTGTAGTATACTCTTATTAATGTGGTCAATCCCTTCTTTTCCGTTATCTCAATTCATATGGATTCTGTTTCTATCTTAATGTTGGCTATCTCCTATTTTCTGCTGCCGTTATGTTATCTCTACTTAGTACAGCTAGCCTTCCCCAGACTTTCTAAATACGTTCTGTTCTGTAATATTTAACTGCCAGCCCTGTACTTTATGTAACCACTTCTACTTATCCCGACTACATCTGGTTCTTCTCCGTGGGTTATTGCCTTCCAGTTCCCTGTTTTGTTTTGTATGCTGTATATATTGCTGTACATGTAATTTAATTTGTTTTTATTAATCATTCCTGTTTTATTTGATGGTTTCTGCTTATGTTCTATAACTTTGCTTTTATTCATTCATGGGGTGTGGGCGGCACTGGCCAGGCCAGAATTTATTGCCCATCGTAATTGCCCTTGAGAAGGTGGTGGTGAGCTGCCTTCTTGAACCGCTGCAGTCCATGTGAGGTAGGTACACCCACAATGCTGTTAGGAAGGGAGTTCCAGGATTTTGACCCAGCGAAGGAATGGCGATATAGTTCCAAGTCAGGATGGTGTGTGACTTGGAGGGGAACTTGCAGGTGGTGGTGTTCCCATGAATCTGCTGCCCTTGTCCTTCTAGTTGGTAGAGGTCGTGGGTTTGGAAGGTGCTGTCTAAGGAGCCTTGGTGCATTGCTGCAGTGCATCTTGTAGATGGTACACACTGCTGCCACTGTGCGTCAGTGGTGGAGGGAGTGAATATTTCACCCGTGTCCTGATACCCTTATTCTATTTCTTGGTCTAGCCTTTACTTTCATCTCTCTGATTTTCAGGATGCTGTTACTTCTATCAGATCCCTCCCCATCATATTAATTTAAAGTCCTATCCACAGGTTGAAAAATGTTAGTGAACAGGAAGATTATTTTCAAGTGATGATTAACCCTCTGATATTACAGATTGACCTCTCTACCCGTGGCTAGTTTAATCCTTTGATATTACAGATGGACCTGTCCACCTGGGGCTAGTTTAACTCTCTAATATTGGAGAATCATCCCCCAACGTTTGGTACCTGAGTTATAGTCCCGTAGGTCCATAGGCTGTTTCTGCTTGTTTGGTTAGTGAATTGCTCAATGATTACTGTGAGTAAACCACAGATGTTAACGCAGTGACAGCTTCCTCTGTTCACGGGAATTGTTTTTCTATATCGGAGCCATTTAATACCTTCAGCTGAAAGGAATGCACCAAGGTGCAGAACAAGGAAAATGGGCACTGAGCTAGGAAGGGTGACTGAACACTTTGTTAAAGTTAAGAATTTTACAATTTATATAAATGACTTGAATGAAGGGACCGAAGGTATGTTTGCTAAATTTGCTAATGACACAAAGATAGGTAGGAAAGTAAGTTGTGAAGAGGACATAATGGGATATAGATAGGTTAAGTGAGTGGACAAAGATTTGGCAAATGGAGTATAATGTGGGAAAATGTGAAATTGTCCATTTTGGCAGGAAGAATGAAAAAGAAGCTAAATGGTGAGAGATTGCAGAGCTCTGAGATGCAGAGGGTTCTGGGTGTCCTAGTGCATGAATCGAAAGAGGTTAGTATGCAGGTACAGCAAGTCATTGGGAAAGTAAATAGAATGTTATCATTTATTGCAAGGAGAATTGAATACAAAAGTAGGGAGGTTATATTCCAGCTATACAGGGCATTGGTGAGACCACATCTGGAGTACTGTATACAGTATTGGTCTCCTTATTAAGGAAAGATGTAAATGCGTTGGAAGCAGTTCAGAGAAGGTTTACTAGACTAATACCTGGAATGGGCAGGTTGTCTTATGAGGAAAGGTTGGATAGGCTAGGCTTGTATCAGCTGGAGTTTAGAAGAGTAAGAGGCAACTTGATTGTAACATATAAGATTCTTAGAGGTCTTGACAGGGTGAATGTGTAAATGATGTTTCCTCTTGTGGGAGAATTTAGAACTAGGGGCCATTGTTTAAAAATAAGGGGTTGCCCATTTAAGACCGAGATGAGTAGAATTTTTTTTCTCTGAGGGTCGTGAGTCTTTGGAACTCTCTTCCTCAAAAGGCAGTGGAAGCAGAGTCTTTGAATATTTTTAGGCAGAGGTAGATAGATTCTTGATAAGCAAAGGGGTGAAAGGTTACTGGGGGTAGGCAGGAATGTGGAGTTGAAGTTACAATCAAATCAGCCATGATCTTATTGAATGACGGAGCATGCTTGAGGGACCGAGTGGCCGACTCCTGCTCCTACTATGTATGTTTGTAAGAATGTAATATAAGAAATAGGAGCAGGAGTAGGCCATACAGTCCTTTTGAGCCTGCACCGTCATTCAATAAGTTCATGGCCGATCTGACCTTGGCCTCAACTCCACTTTCCTGCATGTTGGAATTTGAGAAGGCTTTTGAAGTAAAGAGTGAAGTGGGGAGGTTTCGGGAGAGAATTCTAGCAAGTAGACCAAAGCAGTTAAAGGCATTGCCACCAATGGTGGAGCAGGGGAGGGTGCAAGGAGTCCAGAGAATGGCCCATTTGGGAGGGCATATTGGGCTGGGGGAGGTTGCGGAGATCAGGTGGGGCCAGACCAGACCATGCAGAGATTTATAGACAGTGGGGGCTGTACTGTTGGGATGGTCTGCACCTGAACCGTTCTGGGACCAGTGTTCTAGCAAACTATATCTAGGGAAGTGGAGAGGGCTTTAAACTAGACAAGGGGGGTGAGGGATCAAGCCTGCGTAGATGTAGCAAATAAAGGGGTCGAGTCAAGGCAGGCAAGCAGAATAGTAATATGGGAAATGAAGGTTAGAGAATGGCAGGGAGGGACAGAGAGTAAAAAATGCCTAATCACACACCAACAGTCAAGACTAGATGTTACAAAGATAACAAAAGGACAAAACTAAAGGCTCTGTATCTGAATGCACGTAGCATTCATAACAAAGTAGACAAACTGATAGCGCACATTGAAGTAAATAAATATGATCTGATGGCCATTATGGAGACGTGGCTGCAGGATGACGAGGATTGGGTCCTGAATATTGAAGGGTATATGACATTCAAAATGAATAGGAAGCTAGCTAAAGGTGGAGGGGGTAGCACTGTTAATCAAGGATGGCATTGGTGCAATAGTTAGAGATGACCTTGGTTCAGGAAATTAGGATGTAAAATTGGTTTGGCTGGAGATGAGGAATTGTAGGGGAAGGATGTCACTAGTGGGAGTGGTCTACAGGCCCTCTAACAGTAATCACAATGTGGGATGAAGTATACAAGAAGAAATATTGGGTGCTTGTGAAAAAGGGGTGCCAATAATCATGGGTGATTTTAATCTCCATATAAACTGGGAACATCAGTTGACAGTAGTAGCCTGGATGAGGAGTTCATAGAATGCTTTTGAGAGATTTTGAGAGTGTTTCTTGGAGCAGCATGTTCTGGAACCAACCAGAGAGCAGGTTATATTATACTTGGGATTGTGTAATGTGACAGGATTAATTAATGACCTCAGAGTAAAGGTAACAGCGACCACAATATGATTGAATTTTACATCCAGTTTGAAAGAGAGAAGAGTGGGTCTAAGACTAGTATTTTAAACTTAAATAAGGGCAACTATATGGCATGAAAGCTGAGCTAGCTGAAGTAAACTGGAATACTAGGCTTGGAAATAGATCAACAGAGAAACAGTGGCAGATATTTAAGGGATATTTCAGAATACTCAGGATAAGTATATTCCTACTATAAAGAAAAATTCTAAAGGGAGGACCCACCATCCCTGGTTAACTAAAGAAGTTAAGGAAAGCATCAAACTTAAGGAAAAAGCATAAAATTGTGCAAAGATGATTGGTCAGAATATGAAGAAAGGCAGAGAATGACGAAAAGGTTAATCAGGAGATATAATTTAGAGTATGAGAGGAAGCTAGCTAGAAATGTAAAAATGGATAGCAAGAGTTTTTTCAGATATTTAAAAAGGAAAAGATCAAGTGGAAGCAGAGTCTTTGAATATGTTTAAGGCAGAGGTAGATGGATTCTTGATAAGCAAGGGGGTGAAAGGTTATTGGGGGTGGGTGGTATTGTGGAGAAATCAGTTCAGCCATGAACTCATTGCATGGAGGAGCAGGCTCCAGGGGCCAAGTGGCCTACTCCTGCTCCTTATTCGTATGTTTGTATGTGTAGGTCTTCCAGAGAGTGAGACTGGGGAGTTAATAGTAGATAATAAGGAAATGGCGGATGAAATGAACAAATATTTTGCTTCTGTCTTCACTATAGAGGGTACAAAAACATTCCAGTAATAGCTGTAAATTAGGAGGTGGAAGGAAGAGAAGAACATGGTGAAATTACATTCACCAGGAAAATGTTACTGAGCAAACTGATGGAGCTGCAGGCTGACAAGTCCCTGGGTCCTGATGGGCTTCATCCTAAGGTCGTAAAAGAGGTGGCTAATGAGGTAGTAGATGCGTTGGTGTTAATTTTTCAAAATTCGCTAGATTCTGGAAAGGTTCCATCAGACTGGAAAGTAGCAAATATTCAAGAAGGGGGGAAGGCAGAAAACGAGTAACTATAGGCCAGTTAGCTTGACGTCTGTCGTGGGGAAGGTGTTCGAATCGATCATTAGGAGGCTATAGCTGGGCACTTAAAAAATCTCCAGGTAATCGGGAATAGTCAGCATGGTTTTGTGAAAGAGAAATCACGGTTAGCCAATTTATTGGAGTTCTTTGAAAGAGTAACATGCACTGTGAATAGAGGGGAGCCCGTTGACGTACTGTTCATAGATTTCCAAAAGGTATTTGAAAAGGTGCAACATAAAAAGTTATTGTGCAAAGTAGGAGCTCATGGTGTAGGGGGTTAACATGGATAGAAGATTGGCTGGCTGGCTGGCAGAAAACAGGGAGTATGCATAAAGGGGTCCTTTTCTGATTGGCAGGATGTGACAAATGGGGTCCCGCAGGGGTCGGTGCTGGGGTCTCGACTTTTTGCAATTTATATCAATGATTTAGATGAGGGAAGCGATGGCAAGGTAGCTAAAGTTCAGATGACACAAAGATAGGTAGGAAAGTATTTTGTGAGGAGGACATAAGGAGGTTGCAAACTGATACAGATAGGTTGAGTGAGTGGGCAAAAATCTGGCAGATGCAGTATAATGTGGGAAGATGTGAAGTTGTTCACTTTGGCAGGAAGAAAAAAAAAGCAGAGTATTAACGGAGAACGACTGCAGAATTCCGAGGTGCAGAGGGATCTAGTGCATGAGTCACAAAAAGTTAGTATGCAGTTACAACAAGTAATAAAGAAGGCTAATGGACTGCTATCCTTTATTACAAGAGGAATTGAAAATAAAAGGAAGGATGTTATGCTTCAGTTATACAGGTGAGACCACATCTCGAATACTGTGTGCAGTTTTGGTCTCATTTAAGGAAGGATGTAAATGCGCTGGAGGTGGTTTACTAGTTTGATACCTGGAATGAGCGGGTTGTCTTATGAGGAAAGGTTGGACAGACTGGGTTTATTTTCACTGGAGTTTAGAAGAGTGAGGGGAGACTTGATTGAAGTTTATAACATCCTGAATGGTTTTGACAAGGTGGATGTAGAAAGGATGTTTCATCTTGTGGGTGAGTCCAGAACTAGGGCGCACTGTTTTAAAATTAGGGGTCGCCCTTTTAGGGCAGAGAGGAGAAATCTTTTCTGAGGGTTGTGCAACTTAGGAACTCTCTGCCTCAGAAGGTGGTGGAGGTGGGGTCATTGCATATTTTTAAGGTGGAGGTAGATAGATTCTTGGTAGGCAAGGGAATCGAAGACTATCTGGGGTAGATGGGAGTGTGGAATTCGAGACACAAACAAATCAGCCATGATCTTATTGAATGGCAGAGCAGGCTCGAGGGGCGGAATGGCCTACTCATGCTCCTTGTTCGTATGATGAGGATTTTAAATGTAATATGGATAAGCAGCCATTAACTCGATGAAAATCGGATGCTGAGTGAGCAGGGCTAAGTGCCTCAGAGGATACCTGTGTCAGAGCTTGGGATAGGTTGGAATTTATGGATGGAGGAAGATAAAAGGCCAGCAAGGAAATTGCCAATCAGTTGAGTTTGGAGGTAACCAAAGCATCTGTAAGGCACACTGGTGATGTAATGGATAGGATGTGGAGTTTAAAGCTCATCTTAGCGTCAAACAGGGCAAGCAGACACTGACATTCTGTTTCGGCCTGTGTGTGTGTGGCCAGAGAGTGGATCTAATGCACCAGGGAGACCTTCATTACTTAGACTGCAATGGTTCAAGTAGAAGGACCACCACCACTTTCACAGGGCAAGGAGAGATGGGCGATCATGCTGTCTTCGCCAGTGACACCCACATCCTGAGAATGAATCAAAAGGTACATAACAATGATACAAGACACGCACTTCATTTAAGTCAACCCGGATCAGTGCCAATATTTCAAAGTCTGTGAAGGGCTGTAGGCCACTCACCACTGAGCACAGTGGCACCAGAGGAACAGATGAATTAGGGAAGCTGAGCTGTCAAATCAAGTGGCCTTGCAAGCATCAGGGCTCTTTACACCCAGAAATCTGTCTCTAACCAACAAAGGACATGGTAGCAATCATCTAGATTGAATGGACTGACCATGTAGATATCTATAAGGAAATGAGATCCAAATCAATTCTGTTGCAATTAAAAAGTGGTAACAGATTGAAGTTGGCTCATGGCTTGGTTATCATATTGGCTGCATTGTTATGGGTTTAATTTATCTCACTACTATTTCTAGGCGCACAAAATGTGCATTCTACTTCATCCAGATGCACTTAATCTTCCACTAATGCAAATTCCAAGTGATCAGTCACATGTCCCGGATGAATAATAAAACATATTGACTTTATCAGAAACGGGTGTGGAGCTAATTCAACAGCTTTTGACATGACAGCCTCATTCAGTAAGTAGATTTTAGTGTAGAATTAAATGCCTCCACCTTAGGATGTTGGACTCACTGTATTTGCCATTGTTACCTCTAAATTCAACTACTCCAAGGCTCTCGTGGCTGGTCCCCCATCCTTAAACTTGAGCTCAACCAAAACTCTGCCTGTATTCGAATTCATACCATCTCCCGTTCACCCATCACCCTTGTGCTTGCTGGCCTACATTGGCTCTGGGTCCGGCAACGCCTCTATTCCAAAATTCTCATCCTTGTTTTCAAACTCCTCCATGGCCTTGCTTGTCCCTATCTGTAACCTCCTCCAGCCCCACGGTTCTCCTCAAACTCTCGTCTCTTGCGCACCCCCTGTTTTGATTGCTGCACCATTGACAGCTGTGCCTTCAACTACCTAGGCACTAAACTCTGAAATTCCCTCCATGAACCTCTCCAACTCTCGCCCCCTTTAAGATGCTCTTCAAAATTTACCTCTTTGACAAAGCTTTTGGTCTCCTTAGATGGATTTGTGTAAAATTTTGTTAATGCTCCTGTGAAGTTTCATGGGATGTTTTACTATGTTAAAGGTGCTATCTAAATGCAAGTTGTGGTTACCATACTGGAGGTGGGTGAGTGAGGACTGAGTCAAGGAGTAGGCAATTCATATTTAAGCATTGTGATGTGTCATCTCACTTTCTAAGGCTGTATGGGGATGGACCTCCTCTGGGATTGTGATCTCCAAGATGAAGGGAATCTAATTGTTACTGAGTGAGGCCATTCCGCTGCTTGGTCCCATGCAATTTTGGGTTTTCTGGAGGCTTGAGGTGGATCTCCTGTAGAAATGCCACATCTGCTGCGCCTTGAAGGAAAATAGATATTTAGAGATACAGCACTGAAACAGGCCCTTCGGCCCACCGAGTCTGTGCCGACATCAACCACCCATTTTATACTAATCCTACATTAATTCCATATTCCTACCACATCCCCACCTGTCCCTATATTTCCCTACCACCTACCTATATTAGGGGCAATTTATAATGGCCAATTTACCTATCAACCTGCAAGTCTTTGGCATGTGGGAGGAAACCGGAGCACCCGGAGGAAACCCATGCAGACACAGGGAGAACTTGCAAACGCCACACAGGCAGTACCCAGAATTGAACCCGGGTCGCTGGAGCTGTGAGGCTGCGGTGCTAACCACTGCGCCACTGTGCTGCCCACTGTTCTTCCACTGAGACAATATAATTCAGGGATTGGACTCTTGTATTTTGTTTAGGAGGCTGGTTTTGTCCAGTACATTAGCAACCTGGGTGTTACCCACAGATAGGGGAGCTGTCCATGTTGGTGGCGGGAGTACCTCATTCTGTGAAGTTCCCAGTACTGTGGTTATGGTTCCTAGGCCCTGTGGCAGTGCTTCCCCAGGGTCTTTCCCTCTGGTTGTATCTATGCAACACCATGGATGCTCCTCCTCCCCCTGCCCCAACCCAGTTAATTATTTCAAATAGGTTCCCGTTTGTCCCTCCTGTTCCCACACTCTAAGGTTTGTTTGTTTTCAAGGGTACATGCGGGGGAGGTGATTCTGTTATGAAAGAAGGGTGGAGATGGACTGAACCAACTACATTTTTCCTACATTGCAACAGTGACGACACTTCAGAAATGCTTCATTGGCTGTAAAGCACTTTGACATCCACTGATCATGAAAGGTGCTATATAAATAGAGGTCTGTCTGTCTTTCTTTCTCTCCACCCCTGTGCACACACAATTTAAAGCACAGAATTGTGTCATTCAGCTCAGTGGGTTTATGCTGTACACGAGCCTCCTCCCACCTTACTTAATAAAATGCTAGTTAGGCCACAGCTGGAGTACTGTGTACAGTTCTGGTCACCACACCATAGGAAGGATGTGATTGCACTGGAGAGGGTGCAGAGGAGATTCACCAGGATGTTGCCTGGGCTGGAGCATTTCAGCTATGAAGAGAGACTGGATAGGTTAGGGTTGTTTTCCTTAGAACAGAGAAGGCTGAGGGGGGACCTGATTGAGGTGTACGAAATTATGAGGAGCATAGATTGGATAGATAGGAAGAAACTTTTTCCCTTGACGGAGGTGTCAATAACCAAGGGGCATAGATTTAGGTAAAGGGCAGGAGGTTTACGAGGGGATTTGAGGAAAACCTTTTTCACCCAGAGGGTGGTTGGAATCTGGAACACACTGCCTGAAGGGGTGGTAGAGGCAGGAACCCTCACGACATTGAAGAAGTATTTAGATGAGCACCGGAAATGCCATAGCATACAAGGCTAAGGGCCAAGTGCTGGAAAATGGGATTAGAATAGATAGGTGCTTGATGGCTGGCACAGACACGATGGGCTGAAGGGCCTGTTTCTGTGCTGTATAACTCTGACTCTCTGACTCTAATTTCACCCCATCATCATATCCTTCTATTGCTTTTTCCCTCATGTCCTTTAGACCTGCTGTTAAATGCACAAAGTCAGCACAAGTTAGCTGACTGACAGAGTTGATAATCCCCAGCCATTAATTCCTGCATGATTCATTTTCATCAATGTTGTTATTCTCTTTAGCTTGATCTTGATGTACTGTGAAAAGTGTAATAATCATGTATTTCATGAGTAAATCATTTGATGTGATTTCTGACTACCTAAATGACTTCCGAGACCGTTGCTTTGAAGCTACAGTCTTTTGATCTGGGTGTGAATTGGATTTTTTTTTACTTTATCATAAGCTAAGGTGGAGAATTTGTGAACAAGTATTGCAGACACTGAAATATTAAATCCAACTCCTCTGTACTGTTTACTTATTATGTTTCAAGGTCTTGATTTGGCTGTGAAAGGATGTCAAATTCATACGTAAAAGAGAAAAAATAAATGGTGGTGCATAAGCTGAAATTGCTGAAACCATACCATTTAATGATGTATTGAAACATTTTAATCATTTTGTGCTGAGATTTAAAAGCAAAATTGTTTGCTTTTATTTTCAGACATTAACAGAACATTTCCTGACAATGTACAGTTTCGTAGAACTGCTAACCCCTCCTTACAGGACGCACTTTTCAACATTTTAGTGGCATACGGAAACCACAACAAAACAGTTGGCTATTGCCAGGTATGTAGAGCTTGATTCTATAAGTAGTATGAGCAGGTTGGTGTGCGAGTCAGTCTGTACTGCGTGTGGGCCGGTCACCTTTGGGGTATGGGCCCTTAGAGGTTCCTTCCCAGATCTGGTGATGTCTCCACAAGCTCAGGCCTGATGCCAAGAAGCATGTCAGAGTGTTTAATATCTCGAATAGATGGTGAAAACGCAAACTCGAGTCATTAAAGATGCAGTTAGAGCACCGAACATTGGGCGTCTATGAAAGGATATGCCAGAGTGTGGGGTGAATGTCATCAATTCACTGTACAGATCTTTGTGATCTGGAGTTCGTATCAAGTTTCTGAAGGTTGCTTACATTGATCAGCTCAGTGAGTGGCTGAATAATTCAAGTAAAATGCCTGATATTTTTGTCTCTCTCTTTCTCCCCCCCCCCCCCCCCCCCACTTCGCTCTATCGCACTCTTTACACTTTCTTTCTTGCTTTTTCTCCATCCCTTTATCTGCACTCTCTACTGGCTGGCTTTCTTATGCTTGCTGTCTGTGCCTGGCAAATACTGTTGCCCATGTCTTTCTTAGTGTGTGCATGTGTCTCTTTCTGTTTTTCTTTATTTCTCCTTTTTTCTATTTCTCTTTTATGTCCATCTTCCCTCCCTCCCTCCCTATTTTCAGCCCAAATCCCAAGAATGCACAAAATGAGGTGGTAGTGTTACTGACAGATGGAATGGTGCAGCCTTGTGCCTGACACCACTGAGATCAGCAGCATTATTTTCAAGTAGGTGAGCACACTGGGAGACCGCTCTTGGCTGTATTCCAGAAAAAGGTTTCCATTGTTTTGCTCCCAATTCTGGGCAGGTGGGCAGTGGGTCTGCACAGTCCCCAGCATGCCAGGAAATGCCTTTACTCCATTTTCTCTGATGGAACAGATCATAAAGGGAATTTGGGAAGAGGAGATGATGGTAATTGCCATCATCCTCAATCGGACCAGAAAGACCTGGTTCTCAGATTGACCAAGTCTTGGTGTCAGCTGGTCTCCCGCACAAAGATGATGATGAGTGGCCAGGTGACCCTTCAGGGCTTGCATTTGATGGCATGGCCCTTAGAGGAGCTCACACTCCAATAGGCAGTTGCTGCAATGACCTTCAGGAAAGTCTCTGTGCTCGTGGAAAATATTTTACTTGTGTCATGATTCTCCACTTAAGCACAAGTTCTGTTATGCTACTAGTTTTATTACACTTCCATTTCCTGTGGAATAAATGTCTGTCTCCAGTATAGCTTAAGCTAACTATCACAGGCTCTGTGCTGGCAGACACAGCAGTGAAGAACCTAACCCATTGTGTGCTAGGTTACAGTGGGGGTGGAGGTGGGTGGTGAGGGGGAAGATGAGGGGGTGTGACTAAACTATTCCACTTTTTGGATGAGAAGTTAGACAGAGGCCCCATCTGCCGTCTTGGGTGGACATAAACGATCCCATGCCCACTATTGGAGACTGAGAACATTTTCCTGGGGCCAATATTTTTCCCTCGACCAACATCACTAAAACCTAGTCATTTATCTTATTACTGTTTGTGGGAACTTGCTGTGTGCAGGTGGCTGCTGTATTTTCTGATGTTACAACAGTGGCCACATGACAAAACTACTTCATTGGCTGTGAACACTTTGGGACGTCCTGAGCTCTTGGACAGCACTGTATAAATGCACGCCTCTTAGCAGTTGATTTTCAAACTCTATGAACCCAAAGGTTCCTGTAACCCTGAGTTTGTTTTAATGGCCTTTTTTGAAGCAGAAGGCTAACGAAGTCTACATAACAGTGGATGCTGTCATAGGATGGCTTTTAGCTTTTGAGTTGTGCTTGCTCAGGAAATCACCAGTGCCAAAATGTTATCACAGTTTTACTTAATGTTTCTTAATCAAGTGGCACTTCCTTCCTATTTAATGGACACAACATTTTATCTTTTTTTGCATGTGCTATGTGTAGCAACTTGACCACTCTGGCTAGTATTCCTTAAAGTTGTGCTCTTAATCAGTAAACAACGGTTAGCAGGCTTGCTAGCAGTGTGTGTCTCTTTATATGTTGTTGTGGCAGGAGGAGTCGGGCTTGCTGCTGCCCTAATGGCTACCTCATGGGTTAATGTATTGATGGATTCTGCTGCAAGATAATTCCAAGGCATTGATTGGAAATGGGTGTTGTGACAGTTTAGGATTAGGTAAGTCTGTAAGGCGAGGGGAGCCCTGGGGTAAATCTAGGGTTGGAGAAAGCAGAATGGTCGATGAAAGAATTTTTCACTTAGATTTGCACTGATTTACTTGTTCCCTTTCTGCTGTTCACTATGGACTATTTGCTGACTGCCCATTATTTTAATTCATAACTTTAGGACTTTACAATTGGTGGTATTTGTCCTGCTTTTCCCATCTGATTCACGTGTTCCTTACCCATTTAAGTCCGATTTGTTGTTTGAGACACTCCAGTGATGGACTAAAAGTGCACTGGCAGCTCTAGGGATGGTCAGAGGGGTGGCAGGTCCTGGGTCTGGCAGCACCATCCAGGGTCAAAGGGGGCAGGTCCTGGGTCTGGCAGCACCAGTGTGCAAGTTTCTAAAGGCTCTCTGTTCCAGATTTAATAGAGGTGCTCCAAAATTGAGAGATTTTGGCATAGCAAATCAGGGAAAAATATTTCCATGTAGTGACCTGGTAACTAGAAGACATGTTTAAGATCATCAAAAGATCAAACAATTCCTTGCATTTATATAGCACCTTTAATATAGAAAATGCTCCAAGGTCCTTCACAGGAGTGTTATCAGGCGAAATGGTGTCAGCCATGGCTCAGTTGATAGCACTCTTGCCTCTGTGAGTCACAAGGTTCTAGGTTCAAGGCCTACCCCAGGACTTGTGTGCAAAAATCTAGGATGACACTCCAGTGCACTACTGAGGGAGTGCTGCACAGTCAGAGGTGCCATCTTTCAGATGAATCATAGAATGGTTGTAGACAGAAGAAGGCTATTCACCCCATCGTGTCTGTTGCAGCTCTCTGCTAGGGCATCTCAGCCAGTCCCATTCCCCACCCTTTTTCCCTGGCCTTGCAATTTTTTCTCTGCAGGTGCTATCCAATTCCTTTTTGAATTGAATCTGCCTCCAACAACCTTTCTGCGTTCCAGATCGTAACCACTCGCTGCGTTTTTAAAAAAATGCTTTTTGTCATGTCGCTGTTGGTTCTTTTGCCAGTCACCTTAAATCAGTAACCTTGGGTTCTCAGCCTTTCCACCAAATGGAACAGTTTCTCTCCATTTTGTTTGTCCAGACCCCTCATGATTTTGAACACCACTATCAAATCTCCTCTCAACCTTCTCTAAGAAGAACAACCTCAGCTTCTCCAATCTATCCATGTAATTAAAGTGTCTCATTCCCAGAACCATTTTCATAATTTTTTTCTACACTCTCTCCAATGCCTTCACATCCTTGCTAAAGTGTGGTGCCCAGAATTGGACACATACTCCAGTTGAAGCCAAACCAGTGTTTTCTAAAAGTTTGTCATAACTTCCCAGTTTTTGTAGTCTGTGCCTCTATTTATAAAGTTCAGGATCACATATGCCTTTTTAATCACTTTCTCAACCTGTCATAGAGTCATACAGCACAGAAACAGGCCCTTTGGCCCATCGTGTCTGTGCTGGCCATCAAGCACCTAACTATTCTAATCCCATTTTCCACCACTTGACCCGTAGCCGTGTATGCTATGGCGTTTCAAGTGCTCATCTAAATACTTCTTAAATGTTGTGAGGGTTCCTGCCTCTACCACCTCCTTCAGGCAATGCGTTCCAGATTCCAACCACCCTCTGGGTGAAAAGAATTTTTCCTCAAATCCCCTCTAAACCTCCTGCTCCTTACCTTAACTCTATGCCCCCTGGTTATTGAAAGCTCCAGTAAGGGAAAACATTTCTTCCTATCTAACCTATCTACGCCCCTCATAATTTTGTACACCTCAATCATGTCCCCCCTCAGCCTTCTCTGCTCTAAGGAAAACAATCCTAGTCTTTTCAATCTCTCTTCATAGCTGAAATGCTCCAGCCCAGGCAACATCCTGGTGAATCTCCTCTGCACCCTCTCCAGTGCAGTCACATCCTTCCTATAGTGTGGTGCCCAGAACTGTACACAGTAATCCAGCTGTGGCCTAACTAGTGTTTTATACAGCTCCATCATAACCTACCTGCTCTTATATTCTATGCCTTGGCTAATAAAGGCAAGTACCCCATATGCCTTCCTAATCACCTTAACTACCTCTGCTGCTGCCTTCAGTGATCTATGGACAAGTACACCAAGGTCCCTCTGTATTTCCTAGGGTCCTACCATCCATTGTATATTTCCTTGCCTTGTTAGTCCTCCCAAAATGCATCACCTCACAGTTCTCAGGATTAAATTCCATTTGCCACTGCTCCACCCATCTTACCAGCCCATCTATACCATCGTGTAATCTAAGGCTTTCATACTCACTATTTACGACACCACCAATTTTCGTGTCATCTGTGAACTTACTGATCATACCTCCTATATTCATGTCTAACTCATGAATGTAAACTACAAACAAGGGTCCCAGCACCAATCTCTGCGGTACACCACTGGTCACAGGCTTCCACTCGCAAAAACAACCCTAGACCGTCACCCTCTGCCTCCTGCCACGAAGCCAATTTTGGATCCAATTTGCCAAATTGCCCTCAACAATTTGTGCCCTCTCAGATGAACGTAAAAGAATCTATTGTAGTATTTTGAAGAAGAGTAGGAGAGTTATCCCCAGTGTCCTGGTCAATATTTATCCCTCAAGCAACAGCACAAAAAATCAGATTATCTGGTCATTATCATATTGATGTTTGTGGGAGCTTGCTGTGTTCAAATTGGCTGAAACATTTCCCACATTACAACACTTCAAATGTAATTCATTGGTTGTAAAGTGCTTTGGGACACCCTGAGGTTGTGAAAGGCACTATATAAATGCAAGTCTGTCTGTCTTTCTAAAATATCAACGTACAGCGAAAGATGAAGACATTAGGAGGGGTGACCACAAACTTGGCCAGAGGTAGACTTTGAGGAGAGGTGGAGAGGTTTATCAGGGCATTCCAGAGCTTGAAGTCTAGACAGCTGAAGGTATGACTGTTTTTCGTTCCTTCAACACAGCATACTTGTCATAACTGTATAAAGTAACAGCAGAGTTATATTGAACTATTGCACATTGTTACAACCGAGGGGTGAGGAGTGTACTATTAATTCAGTCCCATTTCTCCACAGGTCACAGCAAATCAATAAATTTTCCTACTTACCGAAACAGCAATTAGATACTCTATTTGTCCCTGAACAAAGCACACCAACCAGGTTTCTTTAATCCACAACAAAATTAACTGTTTATTATAATACCAAGCCTTAACCAATAATGACATAAATATATATACGAATTGAGATTTTAAAGCTCCTTATTTTCCCTAACCCTCATGTACATGTATGTACATACATCCAAAACCGGTTAATCGGGGGGAGGAAAATTTTGCTTATAGGGATGAAAGGAATAATAAAAACTTAGCCTGTCATGATCTGGGACGAAGTTCTTCCGTTTGGTGAGGTGTCCCAAAGTCGAATATCTGGATGCCACTCAATGTCTTTCCAGGTGAGGTTGATGAACAGTCTATGATGGGTAGGCCTTCAAAGAACTTCAACAGTAGAAGGCTTCACATAAGGTCTTCCATCAGGTGTGCAGCAACAAGGATTTTCTTCAGTCATACAGCAGCAGTATAGCAGTAAAAGGTTTCTTCCAATATTCAGGATTTCTTAAACCCAGGAGGCAACAGGAACCACATTTGATGCAGGGATTCTTTAGAGACAGGAGGCAATAGGAATCTGCCCCATTTGAAATACAAGGTTTCTTCTCGAGATGCAGGATTCCTTTACAGAGAGGTAATACTTTTTCTGGGTCATCTTCTGATCTCTAAGCAGGTCAAAATCAAATTTCCAATGCCTGCTTTTTGTCCAAACTCACTGGCTTTTTAAAGTTCCAAACTGAAACCAAAACATTCCTGAAACGGGTCACATGCCCAGTCATAAATTCTCTCTTCTAGTAACAGAGGGCAGCTCTGAGATCAACACCCTGCTGGTTTCCTTGAAATTACCTGCATTCCAGTCCTTGTTTACCAGTTCAGCTTTTGTCGAACTTTCTTTCAAAACAACCAAAATGTTCAACTATTTGCAGGTTCTCAATATCCACTGAAATCCTTCTTCAGTTTTTTTAAAAACACAGAATCCTAAGTTTTAATACAAAAAAAATTCTCATAGCAACATGTAGCGTCCATTAAAGTTTAAATAACCTCAGATTGTAGCGAAGAGTGCTACTTGTGTATTTTTCCATTTTTATCTGATTACGCCTCTGTGAAGCACTTTGGGATGCTTTGCTACATTGAAGGTGCTATATAAATGCGAGTTGTTGTTGAATGGGCCATTTTTCTGAAGATGTTAGTCTGCTTTTGTTGGCTTGTATGGGTAGCATAACAAGGAAGAGGAGAGTCTGGACCTGAAGTCTGACCCACAGGCAGCAAATGAAGGCTGCAAGTAATTTAGGCTCCAGACATGGAGCCCCAGACAGCTGACTCATAAATAGGTCAGCACAAGATTAATAACACAGTACAGGCAAATCAATCATTTTATTCTGCAGGAAGATGAGGTTGACCCTCAAGTGTTCACACTCTTTCTATTCTGATTATTTTTGCATATTTGTCTGGAAAGTTATTTCTGTGAAGTAGAACTGTGTATTTAAGTTCAGAAGTTGACCAGTTAGAAGTTGTTTTAGTATTTGTTAACCTGTTGGAAGAGCTGAAGTTCAGTTCAAGTTGTGCATGATTTATTGCCACCATCTCAGTAACATCAATTGCTGAATATTGTAAATTTGGGGGAGTAGCTGGGTTGGGTCACATGATCAATCTAGCCCTAGACAGGATGCGTGGGCTTCAGAATGTGATGTCAGAAGAACATCCAAATGCTGTTGCACCTCATTTAGAGTTAAAGCATGAAATCCTCTGGGATCCTTAACATTGAATTCTAACTTTACCCAAATTGGCACTGACCAATGCCGGCAAATCGAACACTTATCCCATCACAATAGTATATTTGGTGTCATCTGTCAACACTGGCAACCTTTCCACAGTGACACTAGGTTTGTAGGGATTTGTAGTCTTTATTTCTATGCACTCAAAAAAAAGATCAATCTAGCTTGCCAGTTAGTGTCATATCAGACGAGGAAAGAACAACTGAAAAGTAACACACTCAGTATCAAGCCTTAATAACACAAAATAAGGACAGACGTATTGTCACCTGCCCAGCTGAGTATCGGCATTCCTCCTAGCTGCAGGCATGTCCACCTCCACCACCCTTCCAATGTCCCCTCCACCATCAATGTGGGGCTAGGCAGTACTGAAGGCAAACTCGTAGTGGCCACTTTTCTTCACTCCAGCATAAGTCGGGTGTGCATCTCAGACACATCACCTTGAGCATAGCCAAACACACCAATATTTCTAGGCTCATTTCAATATCTTGGACAAGCATCCTGCAGGAGCACTAACTGGAAATCTCTGCTCTCTCGCAGTTGGGAGAAGCCAATACAAGAAACCTTCTTGTATTGGTTTCAAACCTTCAGAAGAAACAGTGGCTTGGGGCCTTCCATCTATTGAGCAGCCTTAAGTTCTGAGAGCATTATAGACGGCCCATTTCACTGATTCCCCGGTCACTGAGGGGCTGCCTATGATACACGGCAACAGTTTCTGTGGGAGTTCTATTCTACTCGGTAAGTGGCACGTGGGAGAAATCTATAAGTCATGCCACTTAATTCCATTTAAATCCTCACACCTACAATGTGGGTACTCCAGGGAATGCGTGTCAAGCACAATCAAGTGTTATCTGAACTTCACTCCAATAGGTAATTGAAACACTAAAACAACTGCCAACTGGTCAGCTTCTGAACTTAAATACTGTGGTTCTGTTTTACACAGAAAGCTTGCCACGTGATGTGCAAAAATAAGCAAATAAGAAAGCGCAAAGTGTTTTCACTTTTTCTATCTGCTCGATGTCCTGGAAACTGGTGCACACATGGTGTTACATAGAAACTAGGAGCAGGAGTAGGCCTTTCGAGCCCGCTCCGCCATTAATTATGATCATGGCTGATCATCTGGTGTGACCTCACCAAGGTCCTGTATAATTGCAGCAAGACATCCCTGCTCCTGTACTCTCATCCTCTTGCTATGAATGCCAACATACCATTTGTCTTTTTTACCGCCTGTTGGACCTGCATGCTTACCTTCAGCGACAGGTGTACGAGAACACCCAGGTCTCGTTGCATATTCCTCTCTCTGTTTTTAGCCGTTCAGATAATAATCTGCCTTCCTGTTTTTGCTACCAAAGTGGTTTACCTCACATTTATCCACATTATACTGCATCTGCCATCCATTTGCCCACTCACTTAACTTGTCCAAATTGAGTCGTAGAGTTATACAGCACAAAAACAGGCCCTTTGGCCCATCATGTCTGTGCCGGCCATCAAGCACCTAACTATTAACCCATTTTCCAGCACTTGGCCTGTAGCCTTGTATGCTATGGCATTTCAAGTGCTTGTCTAAATACTTCTTATCACCCTGAAGCCTCTCTGCATCCTCCTCACAACTCAGCCTCCCACCTTAAGTTAGCTCTTGGAAGCCTCTGTCTCTACCATGTTACAGCCGAGACGGGAGGAGTGCACTGTCAATTCAGTCTTACTTCTCTACAGGTTACAACATAAATACATTTTCCCACTTATAGAAATAGCCAATTAAATACCCTTTGTCCCCAGAATAAAGCACACCAACCAGGTTTCTTTAAAAAACAGAATTATCCATTTATTATAAAACCAAGTCTTAACCAATAATGAAGTAAATATATATATATATGCAAATCCAAATATTGAAGCCCGCATTATTATCCTAGCCCTCACGCACACGCACATACATCCAAAAGCAGGTTAACCGGGTAAAAAGGGATTTTTATTTACAGCTGTCACAAAGAAATAGAAGGAATTTAAAAAAAACTTTTGCTGAAGAGATGAAATTCCTGGGTTTTGGTAAGGTGTCCCAAAGTTCAATAGTTCGTTGGCATTCAGAATCTTTCTGGGCAAGGTTGATGAACAGTCTGTTTTGGGTAGACATTCAAAGAACTTCAACTACAGAAGGCTTCACATAGGTTTCCATGAGCTATCAGCAACAAGGATCTTCTTGGGTCTTACAACAGCAGTATAGCAGTAAAAGGTTTCTTCAAATATAGGAGGCAACAGTATAGGATTCTTCAGAGACAGGAGGAAATAGGGATCTGCCACATTTGAAATACAGGGTTTCTTCTCAAGAGATGCAGGATTCCTTTTTAAAGAGAAAGGTGGGCTGTTTTCTCCACTCCGGGCAGAGACAACAACTGACTGTTTTAACAGTTCAAATTGAAACTAAACTTTTCCAGAACCAAGTCACATGGCCACCATAAATCACTCCTTTATCACTTGCTTGTAAACATCTGTCCCTTTAGTGAGAAAACAACCCCCCTGTTGGTTTCTTTGCAAACAGGTGTTTCCCAGTAACTGTTTACATTCCACTCTCAGATCAAACTCAGTCCCAAACCTTTTTTAAGAAACACAGTTTTGCCCTCTCCAGATGATTAAATGTCCATGAAATCAGGTTTTTAAAATATATAGATTCTCAAATTTTAACAAAAAAATGGAACACTCTTAACAACCTGCACAACAGTGCACAAACTGGAAAAGCCTATGCTGCCAACCTGTGATATATGGTGACGAGGAGTGTCACAGATGTAAATAACAGATGACCTGATAATCTGGTCTAGCCCCACCAGTATACAGTTCCAAATGTTTCTCCACACCAAGAATAACCAGGCACTGGAGATTGTATAATAGAGGGCAATCAAATTAATAGCTAGCTTAAAGAATCTAACATTTGAGAAGAGGTGGATGAACCTAAGATTGGTTACTGTGGAGAAAAGCAGGCTGAGGGAACATGCTATGGAAATTTTCACTATTCATCTAGAATTGATGAACTGAATCCTGAGATTATGTTTGAGGTTGGCACAAACTCTAGAACCAGGGGATGGGCTCAGACTCAAAAGAGGGAGGGGGACTGATACTTGAAATTGAGAGAGGGCAGTGAGTTTGGGAAGATGAGAGGAGGATTGAAATAGATATCGAGATCAGTCTATGCTGCTCACATTTGTTCCACTTATTGGGGTTTGTCAATAATTAGAATCTTGGTCTTGAATTCTTCAGTTGGAATTTCTCGTTGTTTGTGCCTTTCCCTTTCAGGAAAAAACAGCTGTGATTCATTGTTTTTCTTCCATTTTTCAGGGGATGAATTTCATTGCTGGTTATTTACTTATAGTGACCAAGGATGAAGAGAAGTCTTTCTGGTTGTTAGATGCCCTGATTGGAAAGATAGTACCAGGTACGTCAGCTGCAAATGTGTTGCTGTCCATTGAAGTGATGCAGGTATTCCTGAACCAGTATCTGTTCTTCTTAAGCATGTTACACAGCTACTTATGAACTCTGGCATTGCCCCTGCTTAAAATGCATTTATTGGATAATTAGGGAATACCATTATGGTCAGAAAGTTTTCCACCCCGCCACCTTAACATGGCACTGTTTACGGGGTACCTACCACAAACTCAGAGCAGGAGGAGGCCTGAAGAAATTCACAGTCTGCGTTTCTATTTGCAGTTTGTTGTAGCAGTTTTTGAGATTCCATTTCCCACATCCATCTCCTGTTGGGGTCTGAGGACTGGATCTTTACAGTAAACATTGCCCAGGTTTACATCAATGACTGGAAAGTGGGGACAACTTCAAGTCTGACATAACTTATTGATTTTTGTACTCAGTGCCCCTACTAATAAAGGCCAGGATCCTGCATGCTTTATTAACCGCCTTCTCAACCTGCCGTGCAACCTTCAATGATTTGTGCACATATAACCTCAGGTCCCTCTGCTCCTGCAGCCCCTTTAGAATTGTACTCTTTAATTTATGTTGCCTCTGCTCCTTCTTTCCTTCTTCCTACCACAATGACTCACTTCATGCTTCTCTGCATTAAACTTCATCTGCCATTTGTCCACCCATCCCATCAAGCTATGTCCTCTTTAAGTTTATCACTGTCCTCTTTACAGTTCACAATTCTTCCAAGTTTTGTGTCGCCTGCAAATTTTGAAATTGTGCCCTGTAAACCCAAGTCTAGGCCATTAATATGTATCAGGAAAAGCAGTGGTCCTAACACTGACCCCTGGGGAACCCCAGTATGTCTTCCTCCAGTCCGAAAAACAACCACTACTCTCTGTTTACTGTTACTCAGTCAATTTTGTGTCCGTGCTGCTACTATCCTGTTTATTCCATGGGGCTCTAACCTTGCTGACAAGCCTGTTATGTGGCACTTTATCAAATGCCTGACTCTCAGGAACCCTTTCTGTTACCTCTTCAAAAAACTCAAGCGAGTTAGTTCAACATGATTTGTCCTTAACAAATCCATGCTGGCTTTCCTTAATTAATCCACATTTGACTAAGTGACTGTTAATTTTCTCCCAAATTATCATTTCTAAAAGATTTCCCACCACCACCATAGTTAAACTGCAATTGCTGGGCTCATCCTTACACACTTTCTTGAACAGGGGAACATTGTTCTTGAACATGTGCGGGCAGTGCATGAGAAGCCACTTCATGTACACTAGATCCTTTTGTCTTTAGCAGGAGAGCCATGCCAATGGCTGCTGTTTGTTAACACATTGATCTGTTCAGCTGCTTTGCATGACACAAATTTGCAGGCAGCTGCTTCATGCTGAGCCACCTCTGGTGCCTTCCTTTCTAACACTTAACATTTTGAGCCAGCTCATCTTAAAAGCCGCTGATTGTTTCTCATTGGTTTTTTTAAATCAAAATGTATTGCTTTAATTGTTATTAACCTCAACACTTGTTAGCTTGTTTCTGTGACTCTGCTTAATATTTTAGACAACATACGATTTAATGGAGCAAAGCCTCTCCTGGAATTCCCAATTCCAGAATGTGGTGACCCTGGAAATGTTGGGGTGAAAGATTACTAGTTCTCTGTGAAGTCATTGCCTTCTGGAGACGAAAAGTCTTAGTTGTGTGGACTCCCTATGAGTGCCACATTACTGAGGTTCTGTGCTGATTACAAGTCAGGAGCACATTTGGTCTTGTGAATTGTTTTATTACACCCTGACCTATGGCTTGACTTTGCTGTGATTTTGTTTTTATTTAATATAAAGTGTCCAGTAGTCAAACAATTGAAAGTAGATCAGTGTATAAATGTGTAGATACTTGGTTACACAGGCAATAATTGTGCAAGCTATCTTGAAATAAAGTTTCGAATCAATGACTTGAGTTAATCCATGGAATAAAACTGTTGAAAAGGGGAAAATTCTATCATGTATAGAAACATGGAATGATATATTGCATGATTTGATACATCATGTCTGTGCAGGCCAAAAACAAAGTCTAATCCCACCTTCCAGCTCTTGGCCTGTAGCCCTGTAGGTTTCGGCACCTCAAGTGCATATCATTGTTTTTAAATGTGATGAGGATTTCTGCCTCTACCATCCTTTCAGGCAGTGAGTTTCAGACCTCCACCAGCCTCTAGGTGAAAAAATTACTCCAACTCCCCATAATCCTTCTGCCAATTACTTTAAATCTATGCCCCCTAGTATTGTCCGCTAATGGAAATAGGTTTTTACTATCCACTCTTCCTAGGCCCCTCATAATTTTATACACCTCAATTAAATCTCCACGCAGCCTCCTGTGTTCCAAAGAAAACAACCTCATCTTATCCAATCTTACCTCATGGCTAAAAATTTCCATTCTTGGCAACATCTTTGTAAATCTTTTCTGTACCCTCTCTCGTGTGATCGCATCCTTCCTGTAATGCAGCGGCCAGAACTGTACGCTAGGTGCGGTCCAACTAGTGTTTTATAGAGTTCTGGTAGAACCTCCCTGCTCTTCTACTCTAGGCCTCGGCCAATAAAGGAAGGTATCCCGTATGCCTTTTTGACCACCTTATCTACCTGTCCTACCTTCAGGGATCTGTAGACATACACCAAAATAAAAGCAAAATACTGCAGATGCTGGAAATATGAAATAAAAACAAGAAAAGCTGGAAATACTCAGCAGGTCTGGAAGCATCTGTGCAGAGAAAAGCAGAGTAAACGTTTCGGGTCAGAGACCCTTCTTCAGAATTGGTCTTCAGAACAAGGGACTCTGACCTGAAACGTTAAGTCTGCTTCTCTCTGCACAGATGCTACCAGACCTGCTGAGTATTTCCAGCTTTTCTCGTTTTTTATTGTAGACATACACTGTTTGGTCCCTCTGTTCCTCTACACTTTTAGAATCTTACTATCAGTTGTGTATTCCCTTGTCTTGTTTGGCCTTCTCAAATGCATTACTTCATGCTTCTCCAGATTGAATTCCATTTTCACCCACCTGACAAGTCCATTGATATCTTTCTGCAGTCTTCAGCTTTCTTCCTCATTATCAACCATAGTCATAGAGTTATGCAGCACAGAAACAGGCCCTTCGGCCCATCGTTTCCATGCTGGCCATCAAGCACCTATATCTTCTGATCCCATTTTCCAGCACTTGGCCCGCAGCCTTGTATGCTGTGGCGTTTCAAGTGCTCATCTAAATACTTAAATGTTGTGAGGATTCCTGCCTCTACCACCCCCTCATGTATGTATCTGAAATGATTGGGCAGTTAGTGACTAGAGGAATTGGAATCCAGTATATTCTGGGATTAAAACTCTGCTTAGTCAGGTCATTAGGTTGTAAGGTATTGGTTGTTTGGATTCATGCTGCGGAGGTGGGGCTGCCATTGAATGGGGGTCTTTTTGTCACCTATTGTAGTCAGCCACCTTCCCTCCCTCCTTCCTTCACCATTGGTGTGATGCTCAGATTATTTCCACAGTACATGGAGGAGTTAAATTAATTGAAATAGCAGGTGTTTCTCCAAATCCACAGTTGTAGGTAAGACTAGGAGCTATGAAAATCCAAAGAAAGTTGGTTAATGCTACCCCATTACTATTTAGGGTTCCTGTCTGGGCACGACTGCAGGCCATCAGCCATATTTAGGCCAATGTAACCAAATAGAGAGGATTATCTCACCTTATAATATCGGAGGGTTGGAGGCATCAAGGCTGTTCATTCCATTGCCATATCTATTGAGAGGGTCCTCTGAAAATCTCCCTGGGACGTGTGCCAGAAGTATTTGAAATGTGATGAGCAATGGAATGAGATTCATTTGAAGAACAGTGGCTTAGTTAAATTTGCACCTCCGCTTCTGAGTCAGAAGATTGAGTCTTCAAATTTCATTTGAGACAGGAACACACAACACAACAGAGGCTGACAGTTACATGCAGCAGTGTGGGAGCATTGTAGTGCCTTTTGAACAAGATGTTAATCCTATCTGCTTGGGTTGTTGGAGATCCCATGGCACTATTGACGTTAAAATAATGATCAAGGGAATGAACCCAAGCTGATTTCCCCCTTAGTGCAGGAGTATTGAGGACAATTTTAGTGTCTTCACTGCCTGTTGTCAGTTAACTTAGCACAGACTGGGGAGTGGGAGCAAAGATATGGCTCGAAACAATGCTTTGTGATGATTAATTCTCAGTAAATGTGGTGAGTCTTTTGCACCATATCACTGAGTACCTTAGCCAAGATTTTTGAGTGGAACCTCAGTAAGAGGTTTGGTCTTCTGGCCACTGCACAGTTTTGCATCCTTGTTTTCCTTAAGGATCAAGTAAGTGACCTCATCTTAGGTAGTTTACTGAAGAGTATGCATTTGTATGTTCAACAGGAGGAGAGATTAAAATTTTAAAGATATTTCCTCATGTTCACTACAAATTGATTAGACTTAAACACATAATCTGGGCTGACACTTGAGTGTAGTAGTACTGAGTATATTGAGGGATATGGAACAAAAGTGGGTAAATGGAGTTGAGGTACAGATCAGCCATGATGATGTTGAATGGTGGAGTAGTCTCGTGGCTGAATGGCCTGTTCCTATGATTGCTGCACTGTCAGATGCCGTCTTTTAAGATGAAGCGTTAAACTGAGCCTTCCCATCCGCCTTCTTGGGTGGATGTAAAAGATTCCATGGTACTATTTCAAAGAGCAAGGGACTTCTCTCTGGTCATCAAGATCACTAAGATAGATGATCTGGTCATTTATCACACAGCTGTTGGTAGGACCTTGCTATGTGCAAATTGGCTGCCTTGTTTCCTATATTACAAAGGTGACAGCAATTTCAAAAAAACAGTACTTGGTTGGCACTGCAGTGCTTTGGGATGTCCTGAGATTGTGAAAGGCTTTATAGAAATGCCTTCAGGCCTCTGTTATTTAAAAACTCAAACACTTTATCATGAATTCTTTGAATACTGATGTATGGTGTTTAAAGGATGTCTTTGCTATTCTATTTGAAATACTGACCTGTTTACTTTGAAATGGACTAGTGCATTGAAAGAACAGCAGACAGATGAATTTCACAAAACTTAGGAAGCACTGTCACACTTAACATTTGGAAAGCCTAGTTTCAAGGCATAAATCGGGGATGAGAAAAAGTTTCATTGAAGGAGAAAAAGATTGTAGGGATGTGGGTAAAGAGTTGGAGATTGGGACTAAGTGGATTGCTCTTCAGAAGAGCTGGAGCAGGCGCTGGGACAAATGGTCTCCTCCTGTGTTGTACTAGTTGATGATTCTATGCTCACTGTGGGTGCAGGGCAACTCCAGCTGAACTATTTCCAATCAGACTATGGACGAATAGGAGAAGAATTTTAGGTGCTGAAGCATTTTGAAAGTGGAGCAGTAAAGCTATCATTGAAAGCTTTTCATCTTTGAATCCTACACTTGTCTTTTTTATCTAGAAGTTTTAGGAAAATGCAATTCTAAAATCACACCTGCCAAATGGAAACATCATAATTTTGTCATATGGAACACTACTTGAACCTTTTTTACTGGACATTGCACATAATTTGTTTTAAAAATAAACAACAGTGTTGAACAGCTGAAAACATGGTTGCACATTTGCATTCTGAGAGACAGTTGAATAAGAGACAATGGGAGTGCTCACTGATTCAATTATCAAGATTGGTCTGGGCAATAGTGATGATCAACGTTCTTTGTCTGTGTAACAGCCAGAACTCCACCCTGCGCCCCCACCCCTACCAAATATGTCTGGAAAGCTTTAAAATCCAGCAACCTTCCCAGAAGATGCTGTTTCAAACACAGAGATGGCCACATGACCTACCTGCTGACCAGATTGGGGACATTTTGAATTTTGCTACACAGAAAGGTCAGACTGCAGTTTGCTCTCGCTCTCTGTCTGTCTCTCTTCCCAGCAAAGTCCCAGGAAAACCACAGTGGCAGTTTCTACGCATCAAGACTACAGACAAAGCATATCTTCAGCCTTCTGGTACCAGAGAAGCAAGTCTGAAAGTGTGCACTGGACCCCAGCGAGAACTCTTAGGACCTTAACTTCAATCAAGGACATTACATCAAAGACAAAAGACAGTACCTGTATTCCATTTATTACGGACTCTACTTCAACCACCACCACCCCCACCTAATTCTTTCTTCCCCTCTATATCTATTTGTGTGTGTGTTGCTCTTGTACGCATGCTAGTGTGGTTGCATCGTGTATTTTACAAATTTTAACCGAGTTAGAGTGGTGAGGCTAATAAACTTGTATCTTTCCTGCTTAAACCTAAGAAACCCTGTCTGGTTCAGTTGCAATTACAATTGAGCAGATTGTAACAGAGAGCAGTGAGCAAAGACTCACTGAGGTGGTAAACTAAAAGCGCTGTGTTTTAAAAGATAAACCCTGTACGGCCATACCAGGAAAGGGGCAAGAGTAGAGCCTAAGACCCCTTCCTCACCCGGTTGTAACAGTGTGTTTCTGTTGAATATAAAATCTCCACGGAAACATTTTAATCCATTCCATGGGATGTGGGCATCACTGGCTAGACCAGCATTTATTGCCCATCCTTAATTGCCCTTGTGAAGGTGGTGGTGAGCTGCCTTTTTGAACCTACTGCAGTCCATGTGGTGTAGGTACACCCACAGCGCTGTTAGGAAGGGAGTAACAGGATTTTGACCCAGTGACAGTGAAGGAATGGTGATATAGTTCCAAGTCAGGATGGTGTTTGACTTGGAGGGGAACTTGCAGGTGGTGGTGTTTCCACGTGTCTGCTGCCCTTGCTCTTCTAAGCGGAAGAGGTCACTGGTGTGGTAGGTGCTGTCGAAGGGGCCATGGTGCGTTGTTGCAGTGCATCTTGTAGATGGCACACACTGCTGCCACTGTGCATCGGTGGTGAAGGGAGTGAACGTTGAAGGTGGTGAATGGGGTGCCAATCAAGTGGGCTGCTTTGTCCTAGATGGTGTTGAGCTTCCTGAGTGGTGTTGGACCTGCACCCATCCGAGCAAGTGAAGAGTATTCCATCACACTCCTGGCTTGTGCCTTGTTGACAGTGGACAGGCGTTGGGGAGTCTGGAAGTGCAGAATTCCGAGCCTCTGACCTGCTCTTGTAACTACAGTATTTATGTGGCTGCTCCAGTTCAGTTTCTGGTCAATGGTAACCCCAGGATATTGATAGTAAGGGATGCAGGGATGGTAATGCCATTGAATGACGAGGGGAGTTGATTAGTTTCTCTCTTTTTGGAGATCATCATTGCCCGGCACTTGTGTGGCACGAATGTTACTTGGGAAACAGTAAGTCACAAATTTATTTTATGAAATGGGCTTAGTAGCGTTACTGTCACAGTTAGTCACATAATCTTAGCTTTTTGGGTTTTCTGTCGCATTCATGCTGTTTAATGGAACAGGCATATGTATATGTACCAGGCAAATGCATACCAGTGATTAAATCCTGTGGACAATATCATAATGAGAGTAGATTTCATGGTTATATTTGTATCACTAAATAAGTCCGTTAACATAAAGACTTAACACATATATATGTTCAGAAAGTAAATAGCCTAGTTGAAATAAATATATACAGCTAGTAATTGAGCTCGCTAAGAGATAGATTTCTCAGCCAATCCTCTTCCGTGAGCATCTATCAGTAAAAGTGCTTAGTGAGTTAATATATTCAGCCAACAGGATTACAAATGAACCCTTGTAGTTTCAGCTTTGGTGTTACTTCGCTTTATTTTGTAGATGGAACCCATGATGGAACAGTGAAATACTATCAGGGTGTCCCATCCTCCTGTGTAATGAGATTTTAATACTGCAAACAGGTGCACAAAGCTGCCCAAATCTTGCTTTGTATTTTGGTGGCAGTGATGAAGCTTTCTGTTTTTACAGCCGATTTAGTTTTAGCTGAAGAGACATGACAATATTTCATGAATATTAAAAGGTACATACTGCCCTTGATGCGTGAGTACTTCTATGCAGGAGGTAGGCCCCTGGTTAGACCAGATCTGGAGTGCTGTGAGCAGTTCTGCACATCACCCCTTAGGAAGGTTATATTGGCCTTGGAGGGAGTACAGTGTTGATTGACCAGCATTATACCTGGATTCCAAGAGTTAAATTACGAGGTGAGAATACACTAACTAGGGTTGTATTTCCTGGAATTTAGAAGGTTTAAGGAAGGGGTGATTTGATTGAAGTTTTCAAGATAGTAAGGGAAACAGATAAGGCAGGTAGAGATAAACTATTTCTGCAACTTGGAGTCTAGACTGAGTGTATTGTCTAAAAATTCGAACCAGCCCTTTCAGGACTGAAATTAGTAAACATTTCTATATGCAAATGGTGTTAGAAGTTTAGAACTGTCTTCTGCAAGCAGCAATTGATGCTAGATCAGTTGTTAACTTTAATCTTGATTTTTGTTAACCAAAGGGATATGGGGCAAAGGAGGGTATATGGAGTTTGGTTGCAGAGCAGCCATGAACTCATTGGATGGCTGAATAGGCTCTTAGGGCTGCTCCTGTTTCTATGCTCCCTTGAATTTTGAGTACTATGTTACAGGAGCTACACCCTTTGATCTGTGAGTGCTATGTTGCAGGAGCTGTTCCCCTCGATCTGTTAGTGCTATGTTGCAGGAGCTGTTCCCCTCGATCTGTTAGTGCTATGTTGCAGGAGCTACTCCCCTTGATCTGTGAGTACTATGTTGACATGCTGTGCCACTAACTGTGCGCTGGGTTGGTTTTGCAGCTGCTGTAGCTGGAGGCACAGGATTAGTTGTATCCACTGAGAACATGACTGGCCCGGAGTAACTGGCTGCCCTGACGCAGCACATTAACTACTTAGTAAATCCCTCCTCTGATTAGAGCTGATAGACTTTGAGCTGATGCCTCAGGATGTGCAGCAGTAATACTGTGTGTGTGTTAAGTTGTCAAAACAAAGCTGCAAGCAGCTTCCCTCGGATGAATTCATTTGACATTCAAAACAGAAGCATAGGACTAACTGCAGAAGTGGGAGGCTCGCCATCTCTTCCAGGTATTGGGATCACTTCTTTGAAAGGACAGCAATCTTTTATCGCCTGTTTTTTTTCTATATTTCATTACTGTACAAAGATTGCATTCTTTCTTCAGCTTAGATCCATGAAATTGACCTCCTTTACACAAAGTTCAGGAACAATGGGATTTTTCAGTCACATCATACAGCACTAAAATAAACAAGTAATCGAGGCCCAGTGCAAACATGGTCAGGGGGGTGGAATGGGTGGAGGTCATCCACTGGGGTGAGCTTTGAGGATTTATCTGTCAGCCACACATTTGAAAAACACATACCTCCGTGTACAAATCTGAGTGCACATTGAAAGTTCCTCCAATTCAATTTCAGGAACATGATTACCAATGGGAGTTTTGTCATTCAGCGTTCCCTCAATATTTGAGTTTTCACCAAATGCCTGAAGACCGTTGCAGTCCATCTGGCAGAGAGCCAAATCCTCCATGGTTAAGTACTCAAGTTGAGTGTCGCTTGTGGAATTCCATCAATATCAGTAAGATTAGCTCATTTACATTGCTTCAGGAACATAAGAACAGGAGTAGGCCATTTGTGCCTGTTCTACTATTCAGTGAGATCATAGCTGATCTCAGTATCATTTATCTCATCTTTGTTCCCTATCCTTTAATACTCTTACCTAAATAAACAAGCATTAATCTCTGTCTTGAAAATGTGGACAGGAAAAGAGAGTACGCTAATGGTGGAGAACAAGAAATTGTGTGCAAGTGAAATTTGTGCACAAACTTCAAAAGGCCCCTCAACTCAATAGCAACCTTTGCTGAGGCCAAAAAGGCATGGGCTAAGAGGCGAAGGGGGAAAAGGATAGCAATTCACCCGAAATGCAGGCATGAGTCTGCAGTCAAGTGACGGGGCAGCCCATCACCTGGTGGTTGAAGTGAGAATGCTGCTACAGGTTGGTGAGGTTCTGTTGCTGCACAGTCCCTTCCCTCAGCTATCTTGAAAAGAGGCGAAGCCATGTTTCAGGCCACAGCTGACTTCCTGTCAATGGATGTGCCATGTCTACACTGCATGGCAGCTGCAGATATTGAAACACAAAGAAACCCATGCACTTGCACAGTGTCTTTTATAAAGCCCTCTAAACTTAAGTAAATTAAGTATTTTTGAAGTGTGGTCACTGTTGTAATATTGGAAAAGGCAACATGCAGCAAGTTCCCACAAACATCAGTGTGCTAATGACAAGATCATCTGTTCTAGTTGGCCAGGACCCTGGGGAGTAGGCCCCTTCTCTTTCTTGGAAAGCGCCATGGGATTTTTTTTAGGATCACCTGATGGGGCCCAGGTTTAACATCTCATCTAAATAATGGCACCTCTGGGTGTACAGCACTCCCTCAGTCCCTGGAGTGGGACTTACTGTGTCCGGTGGCAAAGGCCTGCTCGGTATACAATTTAAACCGACCTAGGCCCGAGTCCTTTGGTTTTTTCCCATGCCCGACCCGACTCGATTGCCAGAAAGTAACGCTGTTTACCCTTACTCTTACTTCCCTTTCTCTCCCTGACCAAAAGGCAGCACTGCCACTGTGTCTGACCTAGCCCGACCCGAGCGCCAGACCTGGAAGAGCAACCCGACACATGCCGTCTGGTTCGGGTCGGGTAGCCATGCTCTACCTGGTGGTACCCTCTCTTGTACAAAGAAACAATGGAAAATCAGAAACTTCTTTATCATACTCCATTCCTACTTCTTGGTAGAAAATCAAATTTCTGATATCAGCAGCAATGCCCCTGAACTAATCCAGGGGCTGGTCGTGTCTTTTGACTCAGAAGTGTGATTACTATCAACTGAGCCACGGCTGACACTAGATCCTGTGAAGACGATACCCTACAGCTGTTGCAGTGGGTATGATTGCCTGTGAGTACAGTGTGCCAGTCTGATTTTTCTAGCTGATCACCCTGGCATGACTTGCCTATTTGGTACATGTCAGAGAGCAAGACACACTAATCAGACTGCTTCTAAAGAACTATCCAGCAGTGGGGTTAATCAAACATGCGCATTCAATTGCATTGTCTAGTGTGCCAACCCAGCTTTCTTTAAGAATGGGATCCTCCGCTTGCGGCTGTTTGCTGAAGCAAGGCCTCATTTCCCCTGTCTGCAGGTGCAGGTATGAAGGTCCTAGTAGCTGGGCATGAAACATTTCTTGCATGTTCCTCTTGGGACATTCCTGGTTTGATCCTCTTCCTGTTGGGAAACCAACAGTGCCAATAATGCTGAGGGCAAAAAACCCATCAGAGATTTATCAGTGTCCGAGAAATAATTGATACGACACCAAGCCAGTCTACCATCCATGTAAATGGCGATACATGATGAAAGTCCTTCAGCAGCTATCTATAGCTCGTGTCAAGGTCATGTTCTTTCAGCCTGTGTAATCTTTATCTTCAGATTTTGTAATTAATGCCTTATAATGTCTTGTAATATCCTGGGAAGGATTATCAGAATTAGTGCTTGCAGGTGAAGAAATTGCACAGCTCATTGGTACACTGTGAAACTTGCGTCCAGTCTGGATTGGTGAGAGGGAAGGGTTGTTCTCTCCTGGCTGCAAAGGTCCTTTATAAAATAATTTTGGGTAGTGTAATTTTTTTTTCACCTCACACTTACGGACATTGAATTCCATCTGCCTCATCCTGTCAATATCCCGCTGCAGTTTCTTTTGGTTTTAAATAATTAAATATGCCTTTTTTGGTAATGCATGTGAATTCTGACATCATTTACAGGGATATAACAGCCTATTTAAGTAGGCCATATCCCAGGGTATGCATTTCACATGAGTGAGTTATATGAAGGGGGGGGATTTGCTTTTTAATGAAGTTTCACTTGGGTAAGTGTAGCACAGCCTCATTTTCTCTCTCAAATTGTGCCTAAAAAAAAACTCCGGTGCAGTGTGATCTGGATGTACATGGTGCAATCCTGGCAGACACCAGGGGAAATCACTGGATTTTTCAGCACCATAACTGCACTATCCTACTCCAGGTAGACCCAAGCGATAAAATGATGATCCACAGCTTTGGGTTTCAGAAAATATTATGCTCGGTTTAGCTTTAACATTTTGGGGTTTACGGGGATTGCCTGAGCTGACTTTTGTCAGGTTTTGGCATTTCTTGTATATCAAGACACAGCACTTTTGGAATGAGCATTACAGCCTGCAGTCTGTCAATGGTTGTGCCAGTTGTGAGCTACCCTGAGAAGTGATTCTAGCTGTGCCCTCTGAAATATCCCAGAAACCGCCATGAATACTGAGGGAGGCAAGGGAGGAAATTGCATGGGCCTTGACAGAAATCTTTGTATCCTCATTGGCTACAGGTGAGGTCCCAGAGGATTGGAGAATAGCCAATATTGTTCCTTTGTTTAAGAAGGGTAGCAAGGATAATCCAGGAAATTACAGGCTGGTGAGCCTTGGGTCAGTGGTAGGGAAATTATTGGAGAGGATTCTTCGGGGCAGGAGTTACTCCCATTTGGAAACAAATGGACTTATTAGCGAGAGGCAGCATGGTTTTGTGAAGGAGAGGTCGTGTCTCACTAACTTGATCGAGTTTTTTGAGGAACTGACGAAGATGATTGATGAAGGAAGGGCAGTGGATGTTGTCTACATGGACTTCAGTAAAGCCTTTGACAAGATCCCTCATAGCAGACTGATACAGAAGATGAAGTCACACGGGATCAGAGGTGAGCTGGCAAGATGGATACAGAACTGGCTCGGTCATAGATAACAGAGGGTAGCAGTGGAAGGGTGCTTTTCTGAATGGAGGGCTGTGACTAGTGGTGTTCCGCAGGGATCAGTGCTGGGACCTTTGCTGTTTGTAGTATATAGAAATGATTTGGAGGAAAATGTAGCTGGTCTGATTAGTAAGTTTGCGGACGACACAAAGGTTGGTGGAGTTGCAGATAGTGATGAGGATTGTCAGAGGATACAGCAGGATATAGATCGGTTGGAGACTTGGGCGGAGAAATGGCAGATGGAGTTTAATCCGGACAAATGTGAGGTAATGCATTTTGGAAGGTCTAATACAGGTGGGAAGTATACAGAAAATGGCAGAACCCTTAGGATTATTGACAGGCAGAGAGCTCTGGGCGTACAGGTCCACAGATCACTGAAAGTGGCAACGCAGGTGGATAAGGTAGTCCAGAAGGCATACGGCATGCTTGCCTTCATCGGACGGGGCATAGAGTATAAAAATTGGCAAGTCATGTTGCAGCTGTACAGAACTTTAGTTAGGCCACACTTGGAATATTGCATATAATTCTGGTCGCCACACTACCAGAAGGATGTGGAGGCTTTGGAGAGGGTACAGAAGAGGTTTACCAGGATGTTGCCTGGTCTGGAGGGTATTAGCTATGATGAGAGGTTGGATAAACTCTGATTGTTTTCACTGGAACGACGGAGGTGGAGGGGCGATCTGATAGAGGTTTACAGAGTTATGAGCGACATGGACAGAGTGGATCGTCAGAAGCTTTTGCCCAGGGTTGAAGAGTCAGTTACTAGGGACATAGGTTTAAGGTGCGAGGGGCAAAGTTTAGAGGGGGTGCGAGGCAAGTTCTTTACACACAGGGTGGTGAGTGCCTGGAACTTGCTGCTGGGGGAGGTGGTGGAAGCAGGTATGGTAGCGACATTTAAGAGGCATCTTGACAAATACATGAATAGGATGGGAATAGAGGGATATGGACCCCGGATGTGCAGAAGGTGTTAGTTTAGACAGGCATCATGATCGGCGCAAGCTTGGAGGGCCGAATGGCCTGTTCCTGTGCTGTACTGTTCTTTGTTCTTTTGTTTACTTGTGCATAATTACTTGAAACCATCTGCAGAGCCAAACGAGAATGGTAGCATAGCAGTTATGTTGCTGGATTCGTGATCCAGAGGCAAAATACTGTGGATGCTGGAACTCAAATGAAAACAGAAAATGCTGGAAATACTTGGGTCTGGCAGCATCAATGGAAAGAGAAACAGTTATTGTGAGAAACATTATGCAGTTCTGATGAAAGGTCACTGATCTGACTCTCTCCACAGATGAATGATATCACAGTGATGGACCCTCTAGGCAAGAGTGCTTATAACATGATAGAATTTCACATTCAGTTTGACGGTGAGAGGTTTGGGTCTGAAACTAGTGTCTTAAACATAAATAAAGGCAATACAAGGGTAGGAAGACAGAGTTGGCTAAAGTGGACTGGCAAAATTGGTTAAAAGGGAAGACAGACATTTAAGGAGATATTTTATAACTGTCAACAAAGATATATTCCATTGAAAAAGAAAGACTCTGAGAAAGATGCACCATCCATGGCTAACTAAGGAAGTAAAGGATGGTATTGTTACAGGCAAATAGCAAGGGGTGTGGGTGGTTCCCACTGTTCGCCTCCCAACTGACCACAATCGTGTTTTGTTAAAAATAATGAGTTGGTCCCTGAGTTTTTTTTTTAGGGCCAAGTAAACCGACAAATGACAGGTTTTCTCGTAGGCTAAGTGAAGATAACTGTTTTTACACAATTCCCAAAATGGTCGCAACCTCACTCATGCACACATGCGCTCATACACAAGAATAGATAGGATAAAGAGAAAAGGTTAAGTAGTTTCAAGTTCAAAGTGAGATAGGTATTCGTGGTTTATGGTAAACCTGTTGAGTTTTCTCAGAAGGACAGTCTCTTTTAAAGGTGCAGGCCTGGGTGTTTGTAGTCTTGAACTTGTGGCACTGTAGATTTTCCGGTAGTTAAAACTTCAGACCAGAGGTGATGGTCCCTTTACGTTCTACAGCAAGTTGAAGTGTAGAATTAGCAGCGGGGCCTATTCCTTGGCTGGATCTCTTTCGCAGTCCCTGACTCGACTGCTTTCTGAAATTGTTAGCCTGATCTCCCCTCTCTCCCCAGAGGGTTACTTTTTTAAGGTAAAAATTCATCAGAGTTTCTGTTGGGGGATACGTGGCTTACTCACCTGATGTGGCCACACTATAGACCATGGTGTGGAGATCATTGGATAGACATATGGATGAAAATGGAATAGTGTAGGTCAGATGGTTTCACAGGTCGGCGCATCATCGAGGGCCGAAGGGCCTGTACTGCGCTGTTATGTTCTATGTTCTAATGTCTGAATGGGGGCCCTTCACACTTCTGATTTGTGCTGTGAGTCCATTGTTCTCTGTTAGTTAATTTATGTTGCTAAGAGTCAATAATGCAATAATATTCTTTTCAATTTCAAAGGGTTTCTCCCTAGAGTTATTTCAGACAGGTTAACGCTTTCCAATTTTGTAGATAGGTTTGTTGGTTTCCTGTACAGGAGGAGTCACGTGATTATTACTTCATTTTGACTGGGACAAGTGGCCATGTTCTTGTAGTTTTGTTTCACAGTTGATTTTTAAAAATTCTTTGTTTGTTTATTTCATCACGGTTCCTTCTGTGCTTGACATCAAATTGAAAGAAAAGGTGTGCAATGCTGCAAAGATTAGTGGTAGGCCAGGCGATTGGGAATATTTAGAAATCTGCAGAGAATGACATTTTTTTTTTTAAAAAGGCAGAAATTAGAATATGCGAGAACATAGGAAATAGGAGCAGGAGTTGGCCGTTTGACCCCATGAGCCTGCTCCGCCATTCAACAAGATCATGGCTAATCTACCTCAACACCATTTTCCCGCACTATCCCCATATCTTGATACCCTTGATATCTTTAATATATAGAAATCTATTTCTGTCTTCAATATATGCAATAACTGAGCCTCCACAGGTGGAGAATTCCAAAGATTCACCACTCTGAGTAAAGAAATTGCTCCTCATCTCATTCCTACATTGCCTACCTCTTATTCTGAGACTGCGTTTTCTGGTTCTAGATCCCAATCTCTCACCATTTAAAAAGTACTCTGTATTACTGTTTTTCCTACCAAAGAAGATAACTTCATATTGTCCCACTTAATATTCCATCTGCCATGTTCTTGCCCATTCACCTAGCTTGTTGTTAACAACTACGGGGTGTGATTGGGTGGTTCCCACTGTTCAACTCCCCACCAAACCGCAGCAAGTGTTTTGTAATTGGGGTTTAACCCCTTGGTGTTTTATTTTTCAAATAAACAGACAGCAACAGGTTTTCTTGTAGGTATAAAAAACAGAAAATCAATTGTTTCTCAATATGCCTTATCCCGAAATTGCCACAACCATATCCACTCTCACAATCTCACACGCACGCGCGAACACAAGCACAGATGCACACAAAGAGACAAAGAGGGAAAAAAGGGAAAGTAATTTTTAGTGGTGGGAAGATCACGATAAACCTGTTGAATTCTCTTGGAAATTAAGTCCTCGATGGATGCAGGCTTGAGATGATTGTAGATTTCTCTCTTGAAAGTTCAGTTGAAGATGGTGGATCACTTCTAATTCATTGCTGTCTGTGTAGATGTAAGATACTACAGCAGGGCACGTGCCTTCTGGTTTGCTGGAAAACAAGCTGCTGGATGTTGCTCTTTTTCTTTCTGGCTAGGCTTTTATTTTTAAGGTAAAACTGTTACTTCTCGCCTGGTGGGAGACGCTGTGGTCTCTTCCCCATGGTGACCGCACAATGGCACAGGACGTGACTACTTCACACATTCTTTGTTTCAGAAGAAGACATTCAATTCTGGAATCTTTTAGGACGGGCGCAGGATGGGTTCAATTGACCCTCTTCGCTTTGAAGATTTGTCCTTTGTCCTTGTTAGACAGTTTGAATGCACAAAGGTCAAGCTTTGTTCTTTGGCCATTTTGGATGCATTGTTCACTTTTCAAAAATAAAGGTTCTTTTTTTTTTAAAGACAAAGTCAGTTTTTATAACCTCTTTCAACACTCTAGATGTAGATCATCAGGTCCAGGGGATTTATCAACTTTCAGTCCTGTTAATTTATCCAGTACTACTCTTTTACTAATACCAGTTTCTTTCAGTTCCTCATTCTCGCTAGTCCCCTAGTTTTCTAGTATTCCTGGGACGTTTTTTGTACCTTCCTTTGTGAAGACAGACACAAAGTATTCATTTAGCTTCTCTGCCATTTCCTTATTCCCCATGATAAATTCTCCAATTTCTGCCTGTATTGGGCCCATATTTGCCTTTACTTTACCTTTTTACATAATTGTAGAAGTTTTTACAGTCTGCTTCATGTTTCTTGCTAGTTTACTTTCATATTCTATTTTTCCTTCTTTATCAGTTTTTGGGCCGCCTTTGCTGAATTCTAAAATGCTCCCAATCCTCAGGCTTACTACTTTTTTGGCAACTTTATAAGCCTCTTCCTTTGATTTAATACAATCTTTAACTTCTCTTGTTAGGCATGGTTAGATCACCTTTCCTGCTGGGTTTTGTGCCTCAAAAGCATGTAAATTTATTGTAAGCTATGCATTCATTCGATAAATGCTAGCCATTGCCTGTCTACCATCATACCTTTTAATGTAGTTTCCCAATTTACCACAGCCAATTTGCTCCTCATACCTTCATCGTTTCCTTCATTTAGATTTAAGACCCTAGTTTCGGATTAAACTATATCACTTTCAAACTTAATGTAAAATTGTATCATATTATGGTCACTCTTCCCTAGTGGCTCACTTACCACAAGACTATTAATTAGCCCTTTCTCATTGCATAATACTAGATCTAAAATAGCCCATTCGCTAGTTAGTTCCTCAACATACTGTTCTATAAAACCATCTCATATACATTGCAAGAATTTTTTTTCTACAGCATTAGCGTTAGCTAGGTTTACCCAGTTTATATGTAGATTGAAATCTCCCATGATTACTGTATTATTCTTGTTACATGCACCTCTAATTTCCTGATTTACACCGTGCTCCAAATTACCATTACTGTTTGGTGGCCTATAAACAGCTCCTACCAGTGTTTGCTGCCCCTTGCTGTTACTTAGTTCCACCTAAACTGATTCTAACAACATTCAAGAAAATGGGCATTATCCAAGACAAAGCAGCCCATTTGTCACCCCATCCACCACTTTAAACATTCACTCCATAGGCGCACTGTGACTGCAGTGTGTACAAAATGGACTGTAGGAACTGGCCAAAGCTTCTTTGATAACACCTCCAAAACTTAAGATCTCTACCATCTAGAAGGGCAAGGTAGCTGGCACATGGGAACACCACAATCTCCAAGTTCCCCTCCAAGCCACACATCAGCCTGACTTGGAACTATATTTTCATTTCTTCACTGTCGCTGAGTCAATATCAAAGAACAAAGAATATATAAATATAACAAAAAATATCTTGGAACTCTTCCCTAACAACACTGGGAGTACCTACACCACAAGGACTACAGTGGTTCAAGAAGGTGGTTCACCACCACCTTCTCAAGGGCAATTAGCCATAAATATTGGCCTTCGTAGTGATGCTTTACATCCCATGAATGAATAAAAGAAAAATCGACAAATGGCTGTGCCCTTGAAATATCTTCACCCATCAATACCAACAGTCTCATTTGTTTTCAGTCCATGTGGGTGGAAGACTAATTATTGTTCAATTAAATCAAAAAGGCATTTTGTCCAATCTCAGACCTTGGCAAGAGGGAGATTCCACTCACTAGTGAGGGTGTCAGTCAAAGTTACACAAACGAGCTCAAGAATGGTAGAGTGGTCACATTGCATGTCATGTAAAGGCAGCACCTTTATAGAAACAATTATACTGCAGGAGAAGTCAGCATAAAGTAGTAAAAAAGATGCATTTTCTGTGGTACAAGGACTAGTAGGAAATGTATATCTCACTGGAAAGCTATTCTGTATTCACTTCCTTTCTATATTTCATGTAAAATAAACTAGTTTGTTGCTTTTTTGTCTTGGTTCACCTCATCAGACTCCTTTTCATTCTGCCTTCCATAAAGATTAGAGAACCCTTGTAGTGGCACGTGGAGATCGTAGTATCCAGCACATGCAGCAAGTGGCCCATGTTACGATCCATGGATCACAGTTCACTCAATTTCTGAAATATCCTAAACTGCTTGCGAGGAGTGAGTGAATGGTGTTTCCTCTCCAGCTGAATTGCTGTCTATTGTTTTGTCAGATTTTTACACTCCAACAATGATCGGACTAAAGACAGATCAAGAGGTTTTGTCTCAGCTGGTGAAGGTGAAGGTCCCTGCAGTGGCTGCATTAATGGAAAAGCACAATGTGATGTGGACCCTGGTTGTGGGGCGATGGTTCATCTGTTTGTTTATTGATGTTCTTCCCGTGGAGGTAAGCCCATGGGGCAGGAAGTCCCAATCCTGCTGTATCACTGTTGCTGATTTTACAGATCTCACTATCTTGTGCCTGCTCTCCTATAACTTCATTTTCTTACCAAATAATTGAAGTGTCTTTTTAAAGCTTTTGTTCACTAACATTTATAACTTCTCTTATTTTTAACCCTTTGCCATCACTGAAAAATTACTCCCTAATACTGAATCTGTCAGTTGTGTATTTGAATCCTGTTTTTAAGGTTTGGCTGCTAGAAGTCAAAGGGTCATTGGCACCAGGTGAACGGTGAATAGCAGCAACCTCTCCTGCTCATCTGCCCTCAGCCACCAGTCTTGCACTGGCTATAATAATGTTCATCCTATCTGCTTGCCCCTTACATGATGCTTTGATCAGTGGCAGAGTTATTATCTAACCTGCATGATACCCATCCCTCCCAATTCCTTTAATGGAGTATAAGTGGGGAATTGTAATGTTTGAAAAGGTATATTTATATGTAAAAGTTTATGGTAAATTTTAGAGTATGGTTAACACCAAGTGTGTAGGTGAGACTAATGCTGTGTGCCTTTATGTGTACCTCAGTGTAGAGGCCTGCTTTAGGTCAGGAAAAAGAACCTGACTGAACCACAGCGGGCCTGAGCCCAACCCATCCCGAATCCCTCTGATTTTGTCCTCAGCCCGACCCGACCCGATCCCGCCACTACTTGGCCCGACCCGACCATCCATTTACTTACCTTCCTGACATCGAACCTGCAAGAAGCTGCAGTGCATGCGCGAGACATCATAGTGACGTCATTCGCTCACTGCGCAGACTCAGTTTCGTCCCGGACTCCCAGCTCAGGTAAGTTGTTTGTTTTTTAATACATACCAGCAAAGCACTTACCGTGTGTGTCCAGCCCGACCCAACCCGAACCCGACACTTGTCGTTGGGGTCAGGTCGTGTCGCAAGCCTCTACCTTGGTGATCTTGTGCTGCTGGTATTCCTTCTAAAAGCTGTCAACCCTACACTACTGCTACCTGCCAGGGCTGTACCAGGAGCTAGGGATGACAACCTTGATGCAACAGCATCAATCCCAGAAGGTCACTGCCTCAGCATTACTACTGGTAGGGAGGGGATGCATGAGATTAGACCATCACACGGAGGACTGATGGACTTTTCTTGCCCTCCTTTTGGTATGGCTGTGTACTATTCCCCCTACATTCAAAAGTTGCATCAGCTCACACTACATGAGGAGATGAGGTCCACTGGTCTGATGTACAACAATGCACATTTCTATCAGCTGCTGCAGTTCCTCTTGCAGGATTCTCTATATATACTGCTTATAGTAAGATGTAGCATTCTGACTGCTTATTACATAGAATTACTTAGACTTTACAACAAAGAACAGGCCATTCAGCCCATCTGATCCATGCTGTTGGTTATACTCCACACAAGCCTCCTCCCACACTAATTACCTCTTCCCACCCTGCCCCCTCTATTCCCTTCTCCCCTGTATCCATCAAGGTGCCCACTAAATGCATCAATACTATCTGCTTCCATGTGGCAGCAAGTCCATATTCTGCCGATTCTCTCTAAAGATATTCCTTACTGTTTATTTGTTTCCAACGCCCCCTTAGCTATAATGTGCATATCCATGTGACATGCACAGCATGAGCTTCTTGCTCTCTGATCTTTTAGGATTCCTTACTGTTTGATCCAGGAAGGATTTTTGCTTAATGCTTTAATGTGATTTTTATATGAAGGCCGATTCAGGATTTTGAACATTAATTCACAAAGGTCCGGTCCCCTTCCTGTTATATTAACACAAGAGGCTGGCTGAATCCTTTTGAACGATGGGAGGCCAGGTGTTTCAGTTCTGGTGAAAAGTCACTGACCTGAAACGTTAACTCTGTTTCTCTCTCCAAAGATGCTGCCTGACCTGCTGAGTATTTCCAGCATTTTCTGTATTTATTACTCACTAGGTTCTCCTAAATAAAATGGGCCAGATATTGAAACTGTTGCCTTATCAGATCAAGACAAATAGCCTTGTCAGATGACTCCAGCATGCATTCACACATGGTATATTGAAACTGCAATCTCAGCAAGAGTGGTCTGACAGAAATGCACTCTGGATAGCACGATAACCAGTTTGATTGGCAGCCTTACTAACTCCCTGTGTTTGGAGTTAAAGGTCAACTGCTAACTTTCTGTTGAGCTTGGGGACAAAAGAGCAAGGGTATGCGTGCAGATCATTTTAGTGGAACTTCTGTTAAGGACGAGCAGATCAAGTTTCCTGTTTAAGATCAAGCTAGTCAGAAAATGACCGGTCAGAAAAAAGTTACATGAGCTCACTAACAGGGACAGTATGGCATATTTATTAGTTGTTCTGAGGTGCAATATAGAATCAAGTCACTGTGAAGTGCGATTTACTACAAATATTTTACTGTTCATTTAACAATTGCAACATAAACTGACTTGTGGTTTTGTTTTTGGCTGCTTCTCAACATGTAAATCGGTAGATTGGAAGAGCATACTTAGAGGCACATGCAATCTCCTCAGTAAACAGTTCACATAAACAAAGGGTTTTCAATGTTATCTGATCTGGTTACATTATCTTATGACTAGATATTAGGCAGTAGAGGTGGAGTCATGATCGTAACAGACACGGGATCTGCTTACAGAACAGGCCAGTGATGCTGCCCCAGGGCAATATTTAAAGCAGCCTTGAAATTTGTAAGAGTCTCCTTCACGAAGACTGCTGCAGTATTTACACCAGCTGACACTCGCTGCACCTCAGACCTCCAGCTCCTGCCATCACTTTATCCATGTTCTTCAGGCTGCTTAGGACAGTGGGAATGGCCTGTTTCATCCTGACCTTGCTGCTCACAGTGAGCTCCCCTTCGGCTAATTGAAGTGGTTAGACTGCGTAAATGGTGCATTATCATCTTTTCGTCAGCAGTCCACTGAGGCATTTCAAATGTTGGATATTGGACTTTGGGGTACCTTTGCCTTTGCCCACCATCTCCGAGCCTCTCCGAAGACTCCTCCTGTCTTCAATAGCAGTATAACTATCAGAAAATAGTCCTGCCATTGCTACATTCACCCCTTTGGTCTGCTGTCAACTGAAAACTTTTGTTTTCTTGAGGTGTCTTTCCCCTAATTTTTTTTTTTATTATCTTGAATAATTTTGTTATCCCATTACAACTTTTGCTTTCCTCCATATAATAAGAAATGTTCCTTCCATTATCTAGACTGTTCTTCGGATTTGGGACTGTCTGTTCTATGAAGGATCTAAAATCACCTTTCGTGTGGCCTTGACATTAATAAAGTACCACCAGGCTTCCATCTTAGAAGCTAACAGTTTCGCTGCGATCTGTGAGAAGTTCAAAGAGATTGCACGTGGATCTCTGGTCCAAGATTGTCACGTCTTTATGCAGGTGAGTTTGTTATTTCTGGAATGTGAGTGTATAGTCTAAAGTAGTCCTGAATTGTTGGAGAGCTGATGGAACAAAATGTTAAATTCCACCTGAAAATTAATTGCTACAAGTCCTTTCCATTGGATGCAGGAATTGGATTGAACAATAAAATAAAAGCAAAATACTGCGGATGCTGGAAATCTGAAATAAAAACAAGAAATGCTGGAAATACTCAACAGGTCTGGCAGCATCTGTGGAGAGAGAAGCAGAGTTAACGTTTCAGGTCAGTGACCCTTCTCCTGAACTGAAGAAGGGTCATTGACCTGAAATGTTAACTCTGCTTCTCTCTCCACAGATGCTGCCAGACCTGCTGAGTATAGTGGATTGAACCAGTTACATTCAGCAACTTTAACAAGGGGAAACATCCAGAGTGCTTCTCACTGGCATAATCAAACAAAATTGATGGCAAGCCAAAGAAGGAGCTATTAGGAAAGGTGAACATAGGTGTTCGCCATTCCATCTTCTATAGTCGAACATATAACAGGAGCAGACCAATCAGCCCTTTGAGTCTGTTCCACTCACAAAAGGTGCAAGGACATCACTGTTGCGTTAGTGGCTTAAGATCCAAAATGTCCATGTTATATTTGATTCTCACCCCACCAACTCTGATAGGTGTCAATCCTTTGAACTTGCCTACATCTGTCTGTTTCATGTGTTCGAGGGGTCTAGAATAAAGGTAACATAGATGTAAGATTAAATGGAAGCAATTTGGGACCAAGAACGGGAGAAACACTTTTTACACTGAGGGTTATAAGGCTGTGGTGTTCACTACTGCAGTTAGTGATTGAAGCAGAGACCATGTTCGCATTTATGGAAAGGTTCGATAGGTGGCTGAAGGAAAGGGGAATAAAGGATATCGGAACAGGGTGGTTACATGGAGTTAGGATGCTACCCTTGTGAAGGATAAATACCACCATGGACCAGTTCTGATGAAAGGTCACTGACTTGAAATGTTAAGTCTGCTTCTCTCTCCACAGATGTTGCCAGACCTGCTGAGTATTTCCAGCACTTTTTTGTTTTTATTCCACCATGGACTAGTTGGGCTGAATAGCCTATATCAGTAAATCTATGTCAGTGAGGATATTAAAAGTACTGAGGTGAGTGGCAGTGGAAAATTGGCCAGGGAACCAGTGGCTACCCAAATTTGTTTGGGCTGAATGGCCTGATTCTGTATAATAGTACCTATGGGAAATGCTGGGATCAAGATAAATACAGAAAATGCTGGAAAGACTCAGCAGGTCTGGCAGCATCTGTGGAGGGAGAAACAGTTAACGTTTCAGGTCTGTGACCATTAATCAGAACTAAGAAAAGTTAGATATGTAACACGTTTTAAGCAAGTAAAGAGGCAGGGAAAGGTTGGGGTAGAGTGGGGCAGGTGAAAAAGAACAAAAAGGAATGTCTCTGATTGATTGGGTGGAAGGCAGGACAGAGTCTTCCCTCCACTGTGGTCGATGGGGTCCTTGACTGTGTCCATTTCCTGTACTTCTGTTTTCACCCCTTCCCCTCCCTCCCAGAACTATGATAGGGTTCCCCTTGTCCTCACCTTCCACCCCATCAGCCTCCACATTCCCCTCCAGCATGATGCCATCACCAAACATATCTTCCCCACCCCTCCCCTTTCAGCATTCCGAAGAGACCAGTCCCTCTTCGACACCCTGGTCCACTTCTCAATCACCCCTCCCCTTCCCATGGCATCTTCCCATGGAAGCACAGGAGATGCAACAGCTGTCCTTTTACCTCCTCCCTTCTCACCGTCCAGGGCTCCAAACACTCCTCCTAGGTGAAACAGCGATTTACATGTACTTCTTTCAACTTAGTATATTGTATTCACTGTTCTTAATATGATCTCCTGTACAGTGGGGAGATCAAACGCTGATTGGGTGACCACTTGGTGGAACACCTCTGTTCAGTCCGTAAGCATGACCCCGAGCTTCCGGTCCCCCCTCTCATTTTAATTTTCCACTCCGACACCTCTGACCTCAGTATCCTAGGCTGTTCCAATGAAGCTCAAGGAACAGCACCTCATCTTTTGATTAGGCTTTTCACAGCCTTCCAAACTCAACATTGAGTTCAACAATTACAGATCATAATGTTCCCATTTTTTCGGTTAGCAGCTGTTGATGATTCTGCTTTCCAATTTAGATGTCCTCTGGACCATCTTTGTTTCTTTACTTGTCCCATTACCATTCCTTCTTGCCTTGCACCATCATCCCTTTTGTCATTTAATCTCTCCTGTTTTTCACCCTATCACAGACCATCCCTCCTATTCTCCAACCCCCTTTTCCTGCCTCTATACTTGAAACCTGACCCATCTCTTAACTTTTTCCAGTTCTGATGAAAAGTCATCAACCTGAAACCTTAACTCTGTACCTCTCTCCAGAAATGGCACCAGATCTGCTGAGCATTTCCAGCATTTTCTGTTTTTATTTCTGATTTCCAGCATGTGCAGTAATTTACATTTGTAAATGCTGGGTCAATCTCTGCTAACTATTGCATTTATAACCATTTACTTTCACAATAACAACAATTAATTAGCTTTGTCTTGCCATTTGTCCCAACTTTCTCTAGAAAATATTCTCTGAACCTGGAAGGTTGCCCCTAGTAACGATCACCAAGCTACGCAAGTGTAGCAGGGCTGAAATAGATGCCCAGAGTTGATGTGCATGGCTCAATTCTGAAACACTTAATACCTCAGGACCTTGAAGACTTCCTACATTCCTCAATCAAACAGCTGGGTTGGATTTACCTGATAGCTCCCTTCAGTGACTGTGAGCTAAATACAAGCTGTATCTATCACCTTTCAAAGAATTGTTTAGCTACTGTGCACATACTGTGAATTAAGGTGGATCAAAATTAACTACTGCAACATTTGAAGTTTCAGATTTAAAACAGGATTACTAAATGAAGGGTTGTTTGTATATTCTGATTGTGTTTTGGTCAATTTGCAATCTCATTAATTGATTTTCATTTACTTTCATTCATCTGAAAAATGGGCCCGATTTTAACTCTGTGCAAGTGGGTGAGTTTTGAATGAGTTCAAATCTCACCTTATTTCTATCAAACAGTTTTCTTTTTATTATATTGTTAAATAATTATTTAATTACTCAGCAAATGGAGAATTTCCACATTAGCATTTGATCAGGTGTAATTAAATTCTTGTGCCAGTACTGAGCCTGCAGGATCTCCAGTCTGGCACCCAGTGACAGGCAACTCCTGCTCTGCTCTGGGTTCAGTGATACTCCAGTATTGTCTCCAGTCTGGCACCAGGTGACAGGCAGACTCCTGTTCTGCTCTGGGTCCAAGTGACAGGTGACTCCTGTTCTGCTCTGGGTTCAGTGATACTCCAGTATTGGCTCCAGTCTGTCAGCAAGTGACAGGCAGACTCCTGCTCTTCCCTGGGTTCAGTGATACTCCAGTATAGATGAAGGCATTGCTACTTATTTTATAAATGATTTGAGTGGCTTTGGGCTGTGCCTGACATCTGCTGGCACCTCACGTCTGCAAAAAGCAATAATTGAAAGTTGGCACTTTTATGGATGTAGAGCTGCACTTTCAGCCATTGATTGATTTATATAACTTTCCTCGCCACTTTAGTTTGATAGTTTGTAACTCTAGATTGTTTGAACTAACAAATTGAAAAATGTTTATATGTATTTAAAGATCAGTCTAATTCTGAGCAAAAGAAATAATAAACAATAATCCTAATGTTTTTTGTAATGGATCTGTATGTCGATACCAAAGAAACATGAGATTGGGCAGGTCTGAGAAAGCCTCTCCATTCACCTAAACCATCACTCAGTTTCCCACTCCCTCCAGTTTCTGTCGTAATCCTCCCACATCACTGCCCTCTCTCAATCTAAACTGTGTCCTGCCCTATTCTGACATAGAGTCCAACTTCAAACCTATTCTCCGGATTCAGTTCATCGATTTCCAGAAGAACTGTGTAAACTTCCATCACATCCCCACAGAAACCAATCCCAGATTCATGCATCTCTCCTCATAGCTCAGATTTCTTGAGCTACCTATCAGTTTGGTTGCCTTCTAGTCTCCAATGCCTGGATATTCTTGCTGTACAGCAACATGTACATGTATGGCTATCCCAGTGTTTTAGCCTAGATTTCCAATTTCAGGGTGCTGAAGTGGATGGGCAGAAATCCTGTATGATTAGCAGCACCAAGGATTCACGCCACCGCCCTGCAATCCCCCGCCAAGACTTTCACCCCAGGGGCACATCTTTTGCTTTCTGGGACATTGATTTTCTGAAGGGTCGTCCCACCCTTGGATGCAGAGATGCAAATAATTCACTTGTTGAATATATTTATATTACTTTGCAATAATTTTTGAGTATACAGGTCCAGCATTACAGGTGGAAATTACCAACATAATATTTTGTGAAGAACGGTCACCATTTAAGGTCATCATTTCTGCAACTGTTCCTGATCAACCTTTCCCACAGTTGTTGTGACTCTTATTTTAGACAGTACCCAGCCCTGTTGCAAACTTTGATGGCAGTGCTTCCCACTTCTGCATAATCTGAGCTTTTGTCTGCACCAGCCATTGTTTTTGGAGGTAGAGAAGTTTTCTGATTTGTCACTTTTTTTAAAAAAGGTGAGTGGACGGACGAGGATGTATTTATTGACTGCTAGGCAACCCACTTGATTATTTTAATACAATCACCTTGGTTTAGAGATTACCATAATGGGAGGGTCAGAGTTTGGTTTGGGAGGGTCACATTGGGTTTGGGATGGGACTGCGTGGAGGTAGTGGTAAACTCTGATTACACAGATTTTTGAATTCAATGTATTGGAGAATCATGAACGGAGGAGGCTGACGAGGGTGGATTGATGAATGAGTCGGACTTGGTGTGGGATGAGACAGGAGCAGTTGGTCAGTTAGTATAGAGTGCAGCTTGCGAATGCAAAGCGGGTAGAACCCAGCTTCTATTTTAACCTCTCCTCCTACCTGTCCAATACCACCTGGGTGGGCAGGGTTAATATTAGGGCTATAGAAAAATAGGAAATGAGGCTGTTCTGATGGCAGAGGCACAAAGGAAGCAAAGAACTAGGAGTGTTGGGTCTTTATGACAGTTTGGCACTGGTGTTGCTTCATGGGACAAGCCTCATCAATGCAAATGCTTCAGCCTTTTCTTTTGCAATCATCTTCAGTCAGAAGTGCCGAGTTGATGATCCATCTCTGTCTCCTCCTGAGGTCCTGAGCATCACAGATGCCAGTCTTCAGCCAATCCCATTCATTCCACGTGATATCAAGAAATGGCTGAAGCCTCTGGATACTGCAATGACTATAGGCCCTGACATCGTCCCGGTCGCAGTACTGAAGACTTGTGCTCGTGAACTAGCTGTGGCCCTAGCCAAGCTGTTCCAGTACAGCTATAACACTGGCATCTATGAGACAATGTAGAAAATTTGCCCAGGTATGTCCTGTCCATAAAAAGCAGGAAAAATCCAATTTGCCCCATCAGTATACTCTTGATTATCAGCAAAAGTGATGGAAAATGTCGTTGACAGTGCCATCGAGTGTCACTTAAACAGCAACAATCTGCTCACTGATGCTCTGTTTGGTTTCCACAGGGGCCACTCAGCTCCTGACCTCATTTCGGCCTTGGTTCAAACATGGACAAAAGAGCTGAACTCGAGGTAAGGTGAGATTGCCCCAGATATCAAGGCAGCATTTGACCCGAGTATAGCATCAAGGAGCCCTAGCCAAATTGAGGTCAATAGGAATTGGGGGGGAAAGCTCTCCATAGGTTGGAGTCATACCTAGTATGAAGGAAGATGATTGTGGTTGTTGGAGTTCAATCATCTCAGCCCCAGGACATGGCTGCAGGAGTTCCTCAACTTCACTTGCTTAATCAATGACATTCCCTTCATCATAAGTTAGAAATGGTAATGTTTGCTGCTGATTGTGCAATGCCATTCGCAATTCCTCTGGTACTGAAGCACTCTGTGTCCATATGCAGCAAGACCTGGATAGCTTTCAAACTTGGGCTGATAAGTGACAAGTAATATTCGTGCTACCAAAGTGTCAGGCAATGACTATCTCCAACAGAGAATCTAACCATCTCCCCTTGACATACAATTGCATTACCATCACTGAATACCCCACTATCAACATCCTGGGGCATACCATTAACCAGAAACTGAACTGGAGCAGCCACATAAATGCAGTGGCTACAGGAGCAGGTCAGAGGTTGGGAATTCTGTGGTGGGTAACTAGCTCCTGACTTTCCAAAGCCTGTCCACCATCTACAAGGCACAAGTTGGGAGTGTGATGGAATAGTCTCCACTTAACTGGATGAGTGCAGCTCCAATAACACTCAAGAAACTCAACACTGTCCAGGACAAAGCAGCCCACTTGATCGGCACGCCCTACACAATCTACAAGATGCACTGCAGCAACTCACCACACCTCCTTCAACAGCACCTTCCAAACCCGTGATCTCTTCCACCTAGAAGGACACGGACAGCACACACGTGGGAAGACCACTATCTGAAAATTCCCCTCCAAGCCACACACCATCCTGACTTGGAAATAAATCGCCGTTCCTTCAATGTCGCTGGATCAAAATCCTGGAACTGACCTCGAGGGCAATTAGGGATAGAAACACATGCTGCCCTTGCTAGCGACACTCACATCCCATTGAACAAATAAAAAAAAATACATATTTTGGGTGCCCTGGGGCTTGTCCCGTCTGGCTGGAAGTTGCTTCATTGGATTGAATTTGTGCAGTCACCACAAGAAACTGGAGCAGAGGTCATGGCAAAGACAGAGCTGCATTGTCCTGAGACTGGTAAGTTATTTTTAATAGTCTATATTCCTTTGGTCTTTCAGTTTTAGTTGCTGCTTAATTTGGTTCCTGCCACGTGCACCATGTACAAAAATTGGAAAAACTGAGCCCCAAAACCAGTTGCAACTAAAAAAAAGAACTTCTTTAGGGTAAATGAATAACTTGCATTTCATTATTTCAAAATTTAATGAGTAATTTAGGGTCATATTCTGAGTGACATTGCCCATGACAGCTGCTGTCAGCTCCTGGGGTACAATGGAATGAAGTGCCATCTTTTTCTACATATGAGACTGCATTGTCTCCGTCTCCAACCTGCATCATTTATGTAACCAATACAACTGGAACAAATTGCTGTAGAGTGGATGTTAATGTGAATTCCCCTTGAAGAGCAGACAAATTTGAACGTAGAAACTCTTGAGGAAGAATCCCCACCTTCGATTAAGAAAAACAACCAATTCTGATACATACTTAATATTCATTGTTAACTTGCATCTATTGTCTGACAGTTTGAAATCATATACAATGGAAACAAAAACACTAAACCGAAAATAAATGTAAGACGGGGAGTTGGATGTTGTTTAACAATGTTGCAGAATTCACAGTGGTAAAGGTGGTTGAGAGGGAGGAAGGATGCGACCTCCTTTTCGAGTTAGCAGACTGATTTCATCTTTCAATTTGTTGATTTCTTGTGCTTGTTTCTCCACGAGCTGAATCAGGTTCTGCTTCTCTTCCAATTTCACTTTTTGCTTCTGAAGTTCTACACCCTGGCACAAGAACAGTAATGTTCACAGTTGGTTTCATATGACATGCTGCAATGAGTTTAAATCATAAACGAACAAACTACTAATGCACAGAGACAGTGTGAGACAGGCAAGTATACATGTAAACATACATAAAGATATGCACACAGATTTTATAAATATATAAAAATTTCTGATTATTTTAACCTTTTAGTGCTGAATCACAGTATATTAAAATGCTGCGAAATGCACTAAAGAACAATGAAATATACCAATTGCAAGGTAGTGCACACCTTGACTCTACCCCAGTAGATTTTGCACCTAAGAGCACTAAATCCACCACTTCAAATTGTATTTTTGTGTCCTTTTTTCCCTATTATTATAACTGAAGTATTAAATTTAGCTGAGTTTCAGAAATGACAAATTTACACTTCTCTGCTCCTGTTGAAACTCCTTGTTGTTTGTCAGATGTGAGGTCACTGGGTTTCAGTCTTTACAGGAAAAAAAATGGAATTGCAAAGTGTGATTCCAAAACACAAATACAAATCCTGAACTCGATGGGAATGTTTCACCTGCACCTCTTGCAGGCTTGGGGAACAGGCTCAGGCCCTGGATTGACAGCAGCCCCTTTGGGAAGCCCCATAAATCCCAGGACAGTGTAAAGTAGGTGGAAACCCAGTATCATAGGTCTCTGCTTAGTTCTAGTCAATATTGCCAAGATTCAGAATCTTCCATGCAATGATGGCGTAGAAATCAGCTCCTGTATGATCTGGTGGACTTAATCTGTTAGATTAAACATAAGAAAAATGTTCCTGGACAGCATTTATTACCCATCTGTGGTGCCCTGAGTGCAGTCAGTCAACCAAATGGTGTGAGATTGGAGTCACGTTTAGACCAGACTGGGTAAGGACAGCAGGTTCCCTTCCCTGAAGGACTTGGGTGAACCCATTGAGTTTTTACAACAATGCGGCAGCTTCCATGGTCATGGTACATTATAATAATGGATTTATATAGAATATGCAGGAAAGATGGGTACAGATTTGGGAGGCAACAACATGTTCAAGGGCTTTGTAGAAGAAAGGAAGGTTGGAGATGTAGCAGTAGTTGACAAGGACAAAGGGGTCAAGCAAGGGTTTTTTGAGGAGGGAACACGATACCTGAGGAGAGGAGCCATTATCAAGGCGACTCTCAAATTACTGTGACTTTAGGACAATAAACAACTTCTCAAAACTGCAATTAACTAATTTGCCAAAGTCATTAGGAAACCTGATTGGAGAGGTTTAAACATGGAATTGAGGACAAGATGGACATGGATTTTAGAGGCAACAGCATATTCAAGGGCTTGGGAAAAGGAGATTTGAGCTTGGCTAATTTTTTTTAAAAATGGTTTATGGAATGTTTATAATTAAAAGAACAAAAGATACACTAGATAAGAAATCCATATTCTGTTATGTTTGAATTGATATTCTTTTGCCTTCTCTACCATAGCTAATGTTTTAAAAATCGAACACTCAATAAAATTTTAAGTTTGCCTTCCAGCTTTTCTTCAAATAATTTCGAAAACAGCCTAAAGGAATATCACTAGATACAGAGAGAGAAGCACCAAATAATCTGGGTTAACTAAATGCTACTGATGTATCCTGGGAAATAGTGCACTTTCACACACTCTGACTGTAGGGGTCTATCTTCAGATCAGAGTAAAAATATCAAATTCATGTCTTGGATTTTAGGAGTTTGAGACCTTCAAGCAAAACCTTCCATAAAATTAATAAAAGACTAAAATTAAGCTGCAATTCTCACTACAGCTCAAATGGGCCCCCTTCTGTGCTGTATCATTCTATGATTTGCACTGCCGGTGCTGTGAATGATTGATTTTAAAAGGTGGAGTCCAGTATGAGAGATGAAACCAGACAAAATGGATTATGATTTATGATTGGAGTATGTCTGAGATCCCAACAAACAAATAATGGTGTAATGGCAAGAGCCCAAAAGCATCAACTTCACAAAGGGCATTCCTGTTTCCTAACAACTGCTGTTTTCTGTACTCCTGTGTGATGGTTTTTTTTCTTCAGCATTTAAGTCAACAACAAGTGCAGCCATAGATCAGACTACACTGGCAGCAAGGCCCTGCACTTTAAAAGACCTGCTGCCCGACCCAAACCTGACCGAACCCGACAACATGTGTCGGGCTTGGGCTGGATGGGGTTCTACTGGGCTCGGGTCGGGTCTCATTTGCAGACCTGAGCAGGCCTTTACAGCACCTAACATTTCCCAAATGAATGCCCCAATGAAGCTTGTGTCATGAAGTAACAAGCCTCCTCTGCTTCTGCTCCCCAACCCCCACCCCACCTATCAGAAACCCAGAGCAAGAGTAAATCTAGTTCACTGACCCTGAACTTTGTATCTGGCATGTCTACTCCCAGCTTACAGGAGTAGCAGGTCAGTCCCAAAAGTCATAAAAGGTAACTCAATTTTGTTATAAAATATGTAATTATTGAATTTAAAAAAAAATTTGTTTATAGAAATTATAGTTACTGAGAAAAATTACGTCCAAGATCCTTTCAAAAAGTATTTTGAATAATTTGACTAATTTATCTTTTTACGTTTTATGCTCTCCTGACTGGACATTTGCGATTGATTTGTTTTCACACAACCTCAGCTTCCACTGCAGTTTTCTAGCCACGTGATTTGCTTTTGATCTTCAGTCTTGATTTGCTATTTTACTCTCAGTCAATCAATAAAATATGATGCCAGAAGTAGGATTCAAAAATAAAATGAAAGAAGCATGTGTTACAAATAGGAAGTACTGGAGAACAGTTGAACCTTGGGAAGTGCATGCTACTGGAAAACAAATGAACCTAGTTAAGCTAGTTAAGTAGGTAGCTCATTTAAACTGGTTTCTGTAGCTGTAGCAGAGCCGACTCATCTGAGTTTACAGGTAGTATAAATACAAGGTTCTGGAGTGCAGCTCGTCACGGAGTGCAGTTTGGCACATAGTGAGAAGCTGGAATTTGGCGAAGGAGGGAGTTCTGTGAAGGGGGTAAGGAGGTACTTTCTTTTTGTACCTTTTTCACCCTTCAGTATTTGGTTTTTAGCTTCTTCCCCTGTACTGAAGTGATTGGTGAGTAACTGGTAAGTATTCTACTCGTAATAAATAGGTAGTAAAGTTAAGGTAAGGCAGGGCAGAATAAGGGGTAGGCCATTTAAGACTGAGATGGGGAAGAATTTCTTCTCACAGAGGGTGGTAAACCTTTGGAATTCTCTACCCCAGAGAGCTGTGGAAGCTCAAATCACTGAGCATGTTCAAATCAGAAATCAATAGATTTCTGGATAGTGACATCAAGGGATATCGGAATAGCGTAGGAAAATTGCAATGAGGTAGATGATCAGCCATGATCTAATTAAATGGCAGTGCAGGCTAGATGGGCTGAATGGCCTACTGCTCCTATGTTCATACTAGGCAAGACTATCATTACTTTTTAGTATTCTTGCATCTTTTATCTGCTTTAAAGTGAATTTAAAAATTACAGAAATCTGAATATTTTTATTAGTTTAATACTGGGGTGGATTTTGTTATCATGCTACGAATTGAAAACTTTAAAGAACAAATACAGCCCCAAGGAGTTTGTAATTCTGCAAAGTAACTAGTAATGCAGGAGTCAGAATGCAGAGCCTATAAATTGGCAAGAAAATCACATCATATGGGAAGTGTGAATGAATGTTGGAGCCAAATTAAAAGTAGAAACCAACTTACAGCGCATTACCTCCTTTACAATGGCAATATGTATTTGAGTGCTGGCTATGATCTTAAAACATTACCATTTTCTTCTGCTGGGCATTTAACTGTGTTTCAATCTTCGTCTTTTCTAATGTCATCATGTTCAACTGATCCAGTCTGCACGTGTACTGTCTGGTGAAATCTGTAAGCTCAGCATGCAACTCTGCTATTTTATCCTGTATTGGGACAGATTAAAAAATGACGCATTACTGTTGTTTGGTGATGAATGACTTATGATTGTTTAGAAAGCCCTCACCTTGTGGTTAAAGGACTTTTTAAATGCATAGTTCTGAAATGCAAAAATATATTGTACCTTTGATTTTACAGGATAACTCAGTCAAAACTTTCAATTGCGAAAGAAAGAAGCACTCACTCCAGAACCGTTTGCACTTATTGTTTAAACGGGCCATCCTCCATACACTATCCCAAGTTCTTTGCAATTCTCTACATTAGTTTCATTGCCCACACCAACTATTTCCTCCCACTGCTCTGCATCTGTTCTGTACTGTGTGTAGTATTTCTAAACAATATCCACTTTTCCCGCATGCTGCTGCTCAAACGTAGTGGGAGGGTTGTGAGCTCAATAGCAGGTATTGAGGATGCAGGCATAAATTCGGAGCAGTGCTGTTTCCTGCTGACTGCAGGAGATCATGGGGAGCAAGAAAGAGGACTGGCTCTGCTGGTAAAATAGGATCCTGCAGGACTGTGCAGAGAATGAAATGTGAAAGGGAGTCTTACCTTGGTCAGATCAGGTCCTGGGGAAAAGTGTTGGTGCCATTGACATTTTCTACCACCTCTCTCTATGTTGACGGATTTGTTTTGGAACCTGTTGCCCATCTACAGGGAAGAGGACCTCCTTCCTGCTAGTCATTTATTTAATCAGCACCTCCCCCCTGCCTCAGGGAACCTCAGGATAATGTTCAGAATTATGGTGTAGCTGCAGCCTAATCCTGCTGGGTTGTTCTTGATACAAAGCACCCCACTTTTAGATGCTACATGCCTTTATGTATGGGACACAGTACTGGGCATTCCTATTTGTCGAGCTGCCTAAAGCGAGTGTGTTTCACACTGTTAGCTCACCCATTTAATTCCAAATCAGAGGCAACATTGACCATTATTGACTTCTCCAACCAGCTGTAGTATACACTACCCACGACCCACCCAAAGAATGTTCCATGTTTCTGCAGAACACAGTAAGCAGAAGGAAAGGGTGATTGCAGTCAATCAAAATGATCAGCTTGTTGGGAACAATGTTTTCTTGCAGGGTTGAAAAATGATCTCTTGATATATTGTTCCTCTGCAATGCAGTCTGGTTCTTGGTTTGCCTTTTAAATCATGGGCTATGTTTCAACACCTTTTTTGTTTTGTCCTCCATAAGCTAAGACAGGTTAAGAATATGAAGCTAACGTGTTATCAGGCACTTCCAGCACGGAACTTTGTGCAACAGCAGTGGGCTCTGTAATTGTGCACCTCTTTCATGGCCCGTACAATTTTCTGTCTAATAATGGAAAATTGCGTGTTTGCAAATCAACAACAATTCGTATTTATCTTTAACATGGTAAAAGTGTTCCAAGGCACTTCACAGACAACATTTGGCATGGAACCACCAAAGGAGCTATTAGGAGCAGATTACAGATATCGTGAGGAGAGAGACCAAGGAGGATTTAACACAAGGATGAACATTTTAAAATTGGGACCTTTCCTGACAGGGAGCCAGTTTAGGTCAGTGAGCACAGGAGTGGAGTGTCCTGACCACTAGCCAAATTTTCAATGTGGATCCTGTTGTGCCAAATGTACTGAGCTATAAAATACATCCCATGATTAAACAAACAACTGATCACCATCCTCACCAGTTTCCCTTTGTTAGTACATTAAATATGACAACCAGTTAATAACCTGTATTGTTGCTTACCTCTCTTTGTTTTATTCTTCTTCGGAAGTGGGTGTCATTGACATCAATCTTATCTTTCAACTCTTCCAAGGTTATGTTCACTGACAGAGTTTGCAACGCTTCCAGATCAACCACACGACCAAACTTCCGAATCATTTCTCGATGACACTTTTCTTCTAACTCTGTAGTAACACAATTCTGTTTTAAAATGTAGTTTTAAAATATGTACTATGATTATTTTGCTAACATCCATCAACAATAAATCTGTCATTTAAAAAATGGTGTGCCTGTATATACTTTTGTCCATTGAGACACTCTGGAATGGCGTTTGTTGATTAGCTCAAATCAGAACTGAAGCAGAAAACAATAAGAAAACAATTGAATGATCAGTCAGGAAGATCTACAAACTAAATTCCTCAAAACACTCTCTCTCTTTTTCATTTCCTTTTTCTTGAATGTACATGACCAGAAGGACCATTGAGAGCCATCAGCTGGTCTCAGTGTCTAGGAAAGATCATATCCCATGGTACCTGCAAGATCCACCGAGTGTTAGTATAGGATATTTATCCGAGTGCTTATCCAATACTCAAAGACAATCAGAGCTCTCTGTGCATTGGGGAGCCCATTCTTGCATTCATCACCCCCTGTATTGTTAAATCTAATCTTTCTGCCCTTCCTTTTCTAAGTTTAATGCTCTGTCATGTTGTAGAATCAATGACTATATTAAACATATTGATGTTTATCTTGTCAGTCCCTTTAAAATCCTGAATCGTTCTATAAGATCATCCCCGAGCCTAGTCTTCACCAGTGTGAACATTCCCAGCTTCTGTACCTAACCTAATCCTTTATTCTAGTTCTCATTTTAGTTTTCCTTCCAGCATGCTCTGCAATGTCTGGGTGCCTTTCTCATAACATAGGGCTCAGATCATACCCAGGTGTTGAGACTTGTGTTTTTTCCTTTGGCTATTCAGCCCAAGCTCCGATGTGCTGATGGCTTCAATGATTGATCGACTTGTTCCCCCAAATCCTTCCTCTATATAATGTTCTGTAGAATCCTGTTTAGATTATATTGCCACTGTTTATTATCCTTTCGCAATCTCATGCCTTTGCACTACCAGAAGGATGTGGAGGCTTTGGAGAGGGTACAGAAGAGGTTTACCAGGATGTTGTTTGGTCTGGAGGGTATTAGTTATGGGGAGAGGTTGGCTAAACTCGGATTGTTTTCATTGGAGGTGGAGGGGCGACCTGATCGAGGTTTACAAAGTTATGAGTGGCATGGACAGAGTGGATAGTCAGAAGCTTTTTCCCAGGGTGGAAGAGTCAGTTACTAGGGAACATAGGTTTAAGGTGCGAGAGGCAAAGTTTAGAGGGGATGTGCGAGGCAAGTTCTTTACACAGAGGGTGGTGAGTGCCTGGAACTTGCTGCCGGGGGAGGTGGTGGAAGCAGGTATGATAGCGACATTTAAGAGGCATCTTGACAAATACAGGAATAGGAAGGGAATAGAGGGAGACGGACCCCAGAAGTGCAGAAGGTTTTAGTTTAGACAGGCATCATGATCGACGCAGGCTTGGAGGGCTGAATGGCCTGTTCCTGTGCTGTACTGTTCTTTGTTCTTTAACCGCATTAAATGATATGAACCACTCATCAGCCTAGCTCTCAAAACATTGGATTACACAGGATATACGGCACAGCAACAGGCTATTTTTCCCAACTAATCCGTGCTGGCATTTATGTTCCACTCGAGTCTCCTCTCATCATTCCTCATCTAAATCGGGCGTTGTAACCCTCTATTCCCTTCACCCTTCACATGCTAGTCTAACCTCCCCTTAAATGCATCTATGCTATTTGCTTCAACCACTCCCTGTGGTAGCGAGTTCCACATTCTCACCACTCTGGTGAAAGAAGTTTCTTCTGAATTCCGTTTTGGATTTCTTGGTGACCATCTTATATTGGTGGCCTTTAGTTATGCTCTTCCCCAAACGTGGAAACATACCCTCTGTAACCACTCCATCAAAACCTTTCATAATTTTAAGGACCTCTATTAGGGTCACCCCTTGCCCTTTTTTCAAGAGAAAAGAGACCCAGCCTGTTCATTCTTTCCTGATATGTATACCAAGCATTTCTAGTATCCTGTAAATTTTCACTGCACCCTCTCCAGTGCCTCTATATCCTTTTATAATACGGCGACCAGAACTGCATGCAGTAGTCTAACTGTGGTCTAACCAAGGTTCGATACAGGTGTAGCATAGCTCCCCTGCTTTTCAATTCTGTCCCTCCAGAAATAAAGCCTACTGATGGGTTTGCTTTTTTTTAATGGCCTTGCTAACGTCTGACGTAACTTGTAGTGATTGGTGTATTTGTATTCTGAGATCCCTTTGTTCCTCTGCCCCACCTAGATTTGCGCCTTCCAAGCAATAACTCCCTATTCTTCCGTACTAAAATGTACTACTTCACATTCAGCTATGTTGATCTTCATTTGTCAATTAAATGTCCATTCTGAAAGTTTATTAATGTCCTCCTGTAACTTGTTGCAATCCTCCTGAGTATTGATTATTGCATCATCCGCAAATAATGACAAGGGCAATCTAGTGTAAAAATACTTAATTGAAGGAAGGTCAATTTTAGTGGGGTGAGAACAAACCCGACCTTGTAATTTGGAATCAAAGATTGGCAGGCAAGACTGTAGTCAAACAATGGGCTACCTTTAACGAGGACATAGCTTGTATACAGTCTATTCCCATCAAAGGGAAAGATAAGGCAACCAAAACCAGAGCTCCCTGGATGACAAAAGAGATAGAGAGTAAGATGAAGCAGAAAAAGGAAGCATATGACAGATGTCAGGTTGACAATACAAATGAGAACTATACTGAATACAGAAAGATCAGAGAAGAAACAAAAAGGGAAATAAGAGGAGCAAAGAGCGAGTATGAGAATAGACTAGCAGCTAACAAAAGGGAATGCTAAAGTCTCTATAGGCAGATAAATAATAGATGGTAGTAAGAGGAGGGGTGGGGCTGATTAGGGACTGAAGAGGAGACAGATGCATGGAAACAGAGGACGTGACTGAGGCACTTTTGAGTATTTTTCACCTGCCTTTACCAAGGAAGAAGATACTGCCAAAGTCACAGTAAAAAAAGGAGGTAGCTGAGATACTGGATCAGATAAAAGTTGGTAAAGAGATGGTACTGGAAAGGCTGGCTGTACTTAAAGTAGATAAGTCACCAGTTCCAGATGGGTGCATCTTAGGTTGCTGAGGGAAGTAAGGGTGGAAATTGAGAAAGTACTGGCCATAATCTTCCAATCCTTCTTAGACACATGGGTGGTACCAGAGGACTGTAGAATTGTAATGTTACACCCTTGTTCAAAACGGGGTGTAAGCATAAACCCAGAAACCATAGGCCTCAGTGGTAGGGAACCTTTAAGAAACAATAATCCAGGATAAAATTAACAGTCACTTGGATAAGAGTGGATTGATCAAGGAAAGCCAGCTTGAATTTGTTAGCAGCAAACTGTGTTTAAGTAACATGATTCAGTTTTTTGATCAGGTAACAGAGAGGGTTGATCAGGGCAATGTGGTGTGTATGGATTTCCATTAGCCCTTTGATAAAGTGCTACACAATTGTCTTGTCAGCAACATTGAAGCCCATGGAATGAAAGGGGCGATGGCAGCATGGATACGAGATTGGCTAAAGGACAGGAAATAGAGAATAGTGGTGAACACTTGCTTTTCGGACTGTAGGAATGTGTAAAATGGGGCTCCCCAGGGGTCGGTGCTGAGACCACTGCTTTGAGATATATATGGGCTTGGACTTGGGTGTACAGGCACTATTTCAAGATCCGCAGATAACACAAAACTTGGTGTAGTGAACAGTGAGGAGAGGGTAATATAAGCTAACAGAAAACATTCTAAAGGGGGTGCAGGAACAGAGAAACCTGAGGGTATATATGCACAAATCATTGAATGTGGCAGGGTAGTTTGAGAAAGAGGTTAAAAAAGCCTACAAAATCCTGGGCTTCATAAATAGAGGTATACAGTACAAAAGCAAGGACATGATGAACCTTCATTTTAAAAAAAAGACTTGCATTTATGTCATGCCTTTCATGACCGCCAGTTGTCCCAAAACACTTTACAGCTAATGAAGTACTTTTTAAGTGTAGCCATTTGTTGTAATGTAGGAAATGCTACAGATAATTGGTGCACAAACAGCAATGTGATAACGACAAGATAATCTTTTTTGTGATGTTGATTGAGGGATAAATATTAGCCAAAGTAACTCCCCTGCTCTTCTATGATGTGCCATGTGACCTTTTATGTCCACCTGAGAGGGCAGACGAGGCCTCCGTTAATGTCACATCCAAAAGACGGCACCTCCGACAGTGTAGCACAACCTCAGTACGGCACTGGAGTGTCAGCCTAGATTGTTGTGAAGTCCTGGAGTGAGACCTGAATCCACACCTTTTGACTCAGAGGTGAGAGTGGTACCAATTGAGTCATGGCTGACAAGCATAAAACACATGTGCGGCCACAATTGGAGTATTGTGTCTAATTCTGGGCAGCGCACTTTAGGAAGGATGTGAAGACCTTAGACAGGGTACAGAAACGATTTACCAGAATGATTCCAGGGAATAGGTTTTTTTTATTTGTTCATGGAAGGTGGGCATCACTGGCAAGGCCAGCATTTATTGCCCATCCCTAATTGTCCTTGAGAAGGTAGTGGTGAGCTGCCTTCTTGGACCGCTGCAGTCCATATGGTGTAGGTACACCCACAGTGCTGTTAGGAAGGGAGTTGCAGAATTTTGACCCAGCGACAGTGAAGGAATGGCAGTATAGTTCCAAGTCAGGATGGTGTGTTGCGTGGTGGGGAACGTGTAGGTGGTGGTGTTCCCATGCACCTGCTGCTATTGTTCTTCTAGGTGGTAGAGGTCGCAGGTTTGGAACGTGCTGTTGAAAGAGGCTTGGCAAGTTGCTGCGTTGATAGTGTCGAGCTTCTTGCTGTTGTTACTTGCCACTTAGCAGCCCAAACCTGAATGTTATCAAGATCTTGCTGCATGCAGACATGGACTTCATTATTTGAAGAGTTACGAATGGAACTGAATACTTTAATTACATGAATAGATTGGAGAAGCTGGGGTTGTACTCCTTAGAGCAGAAAACGTTGAGAGGAAATTTTATAGAGGGTTCAAAATCCTGAAGAGTCTAGACAAGGGTTGTCCAACATACGACCCAAAGATTTCCATCGGCCCGAGGATGTAAACTGGACCTGGCCGTTCCTCCTCCTCCTCCTTGCTGCATGGTTTATACCCTCGGACTTTTGCTTTCAGCTTCAGGGATGAGAAATTTCTACTGGCCCGCCAAAGCTTTCTATGACTGACAACGGGTGAGCGCTGATTGGCGGTTCGCGATACAGGCACGCTGGGATCGGCCACTAGGAAATGTACTCCCCCTGCTCCCCAGGCCCTATGGATGGAACTGTAATCTGGGACTACAACTCCCAGAAAGCACCATATTCACTGGGCCCAGCCCTTCCCGTTAATGGTTCAAAACTTTTTTTGAAATAAAATACCAAGTCAAAGGCACTTATTAGAGCAGGAATAAGTCGTTCGTTCGTTGAGTTGGGATTTGGGATAATTATCTTCAAAAAAAAAAGTAACTTCTTTTCAAAGAGAGACAGGTTTAGAGAGACAGACACATGGTGGGCGTGGGGAGGGTGGGGAGAGAGCGATCATCATCATGACATCAAGTGTGTGGGCAGACACTGACTAGTTGTGCAAGCAAAAACAATGCCAGGTATCTCACTACATCAGTGCTCAACATAGTGATCAGAAAGTAAATTAGTAAATTGGTCTTTTCATGTATAGCTTGTTCACAAAAATGCACATTTTTTTCTTTTGATTAATATTAAAATAAATTTCTAATGTCTTTGTCCTTCCGAAATTTGCTCACCTGTCCCTTACGCACGACAAAATTTGTAATTTGACCCCTCATGTGAACAGGTTAGACACCCCTGGTCTAGAGAGTAGAGAGAAACTGTACCCATTGGCAGACAGCTCGAGAACATAGATTTAAGGTGATTGGCAAAAGAACCAAAGGGGACATGAGGAAAAATATTTTTATGCAGCAAGTGGTTTGGATCTAGAATGCATTGCCTGAGAGTGTGGAGGAGGCAAATTCAATCGTGGCTTTCAAAAAGGAATTGGATAAGCACCTGAAGGGGGAAAAAAAATCCCCGTCAATAGGGAAAGGGCGGGAAGTGGGACTAGTTGAGTTGCTCTCACAAGCAGCCAGCATGGACTACTTCTGCGGTGTAACCATTCTATGATTCTATTCCATGACATCTGGAGTAGTGTGAGCGGTTCTGAGCACCACACTTTAGGAAGGATGCATTGGCCTTGGAGGGAGTGCAGCGTAGATTTATTTGAGTCATACCTGACCTCCAAAGGTTAAACTAAAAGGAGAGATTAAACAAACCAGAGTTGTATTTCCTGGAATTTAGAAAGCTTTGGGGTGTTTTGATCAAAGTTTTCAAGATATTAAGGAGAACAGACAAGGTAGATTGGGGTAAAACTATTTCCACTAGTTAGGGAGTCTGGGACTATGGAGTATAGTCTAAAAATTAGAGCCAACCCTTACAGGAATCAAATTAGGAAATACTTCTTCACATGGTCGAAGCTTGGAACTGTCTTCCGCAGATGGCAATTAATGCTAGATCAATTGTTTTGTTTAAAACTGAGATTGATAGATTTTTGTAAACCAAAGGTATTAAGGGATATGGGGCAAAGGCAGGTTTATAGATCAGCCATGATCTCATTGAATGGCAGAAAGGCTCAAGGGGCTGAATGGCCTACCTCTGTTCGTATGTTACACCAGTTATCGCCATGTTGATCCCTCACCTACCCCACTACTTAACTCCCTGTTCTTCCCTCACCTACCCCACCAGTTACTTCCCTGCTGACCCCTCACCTACCCCACCAGTTACTTCCCTGCTGACCCCTCACCTACCCCACCAATTACCTCCCTGCTGACCCCTCACCTACCCCACCAGTTACCTCCCTGCTGATGGCTCACCTACCCCACCAGTTACCTCGCTGCTGATCGCTCATCTACCCCACTAATTACCCCCTACTGATCCTTCACCTACCCCACACTGATTTGTCTGCCTCAGCAATGCTTCAACCTGTTTCAGAACTTCTTACAGAGTGAGATAGAGAAGGCAAAAGGTTGTACTGCTAGTTTCATCTCATTCATTGCCATGTGAAAACACTGATTACATTTGAAGATTCACAAAGGGAGGGAGGGAGAGAGAATGACAGACTTTCACTTTTCACTACCTAGGGATGTTCCAACACAGTTAACAATCAATGATGCATTTCTGAAATGTTGTCACAGTTGTGATGTCGAAAATGCAACAGTCAATTTGAGTGCAGCTTGGTTCTGCAAAAAGCAAGGAGATAATGACCAGATAATCTGTTTTAGTGAAGTTGGTTGAGGGAAAATTTTGGCCAGGATACCAGGGCAACTCCCCTGCTCTTGTTCAGAAGCTGTTGGTGTACCTGCCTGCAGATGATTTCTCACAATAACTTTCACATCTTCGCAATACGCAGAAATTACCTGCTATTTCATCTTCCATTTCTGCTTTGTCCCACAGAAGCTGGACATGTTTTTGCCGTGCTTTCTTATACAGCTCTCGTTGTTCGTCCTTTTCCAACTGCAGTTCTTTGATCCGCTTTTGCAGCAACATTAAAGCTGGATTGGTGAAAACCAGCCCGAGTACAAGATCATTTGGCATGTCTCCATTGACAATGTACTCCACCTGCCATGACAAGAGCAACCGTACAGTATTCTTCAATTAGTGACAGACTCTGGGACAAAGACAAACACATAGTGGGTATTGTATTAGATTACTGACAAACTCTGGGGCAAAGACAAAAACACAGTGGGTATTGTGTTAGATTACTGACAGACTCTGGGACAAAGACAAAAACACAGTAGGTATTATATTAGATTACTGACAGACTCTGGGACAAAGACAAAAACACAGTGGGTATTGTGTTAGATTACTGACAGACTCTGGGACAAAGACAAACGCACAGTGGGTACAGTATTCTCAGATTATTGGGATGCATTAACAATGGAAGTAAACTCTTTCCTTCCCTAAACCCCTGCATCTCTCCACTTTTATGATCCTCCTTAAAACCCACCAACCAGGGAACATGCTATTTTGGATCTAGTATGGTGCAATGAGAAAAGGTTCATAACCTTGGAGTAAGGGACTCTCTAGGGAAGAGTGACCACAATATGATAGAATTTTATATTATGTTTGAAAGTAATTTAGTTAAGCCTAGGGTCTGAAAGCAAAATAATGCAAACTACATAGGTGTGAGGAGTGAGTTGGCTAAGGTAGATTGGGAAACAACATTATAAGATATGAAGGTAAACAAGTAATGGCTGTTAAGAATTAATACATAATTTACAACAAATATACATTCCTTTATAGGCAAAAACTCCCTACAGAAAAAATGGACAAACTGTGGCCAACAAGAGGAGTTAAAGACAGTATTAAATCAAAGGAAGACGTTTATTATCTTGCTAATAAGCCTGAGGATTGGGAGGATTTGAGAATGCAGCAAAAGAGGACTAAGAACTTGATAAGGAAAGAGAATGCAAGATTAGACTAGCAAGAGGCATAAAAAACAGATTGTAAATGTTTCCAAAGGTATGCAAATAGAAGATAATGAAAGTAGATGTGAGCCCATTAGAGGCAGAGACAGGTGAAATAATAATGGGGAATAAGGAAATAGCATTAAATAAATACTTTTGTATCTGTCTTCACAGTAGAAGAACATTTTGGAAATAATGAGAACCAGGGGTCTAGCAAGAATGTGGATCTTGAAATCAGTATAAGTAAAGAAATATTACTGGAGAAATTAATGGGGCTAAGTGGCAACGAATCACCTGAACCTGGTGGCCTGCACCCTAGGGTTTTAAAAGAGGTAGCTACAGAGATAATGGATCCATTGGTTTTGATCTTCCAGAATTCCTTAGATTCTAAGAATTGGAAGATATCAAAGATAACCCTGCTATTTAAGAATGCAGGGAGAGAGAGAATGGGAAAACAATAGGCCAGTTAGCCCAACATCAGTAATAGGCAAAATGCTAGAATCTATTATTAGGGATGTGATAACAGACACTTAGAAAATAAATATATGATTAAAGAGTCAACACGGAATTATGAAAGGGAAATAATGTTTGACAAATATTAGAGTTTTTTTGAGGATGTAAATAGTAAGATGGATAAGAGGGAATAAATAGAAGTCATGGATTTGGATTTTTAAAAAGCATTTAATAAGGTGCCACACAAGAGGTTATTATATAAAATTAGGACTCATGGGATTGAAAGTAATAAATTAGCATGGACTGAGGATTTCCTAATGGACAGAAAATAGAGAATAGGAGTAAATGAGATATTTTCTGGCTGGCAGGCTGTAACTAGTAGGATACCACAAGGATCAGTGCATGGACCTCAGCTATTTACAATCTTTTTTCATGAATTACATAAGGAAATTGAGTGTAATGTATCCAATTTTACTGATGATACAAAGTTAGGTGGGAAAATAAATGGTGCAAAGAATGCAAAGAGGCTGCAGAGGGACAAAGACAGGTCGGGTGAGTGGACAACAACATGGCAAATGGAATACAATGTGGTGAAGTGTGAAGTTATCCACTTTGGTAGGAAAAAAATTTAAAAAAGAATAATTTTTGAATGGAGAGACTAGGAAATGTTTGCATTCAGAAGCAGCTGGATGGCCTTGTACATGAATCACAGAAAGTTAACATGCAGGTACAGCAAGCAATTCAGAAGGCAAATGGCATTTTAGATTTTGTTACAAAGGGATTTGAGTATAAACGAGTAAAGAAGTCATACTACAATTACACAGGGCATCGATCAGCCATATCTTGATTACTGTGTGCAATTTTGATCTCCTTACCTAAGGAAGGACATACTTGCACTTCCTTTAGACTGATTCTTGGGATGAGGGGATTTTCCTATAAGGAGAGATTGAGTTGACTAGGTCTATATTCCCTGGAGTTTAGAAGAATGGGAGGTGATCTACTTGAAACATATCAAATTCTTAATGGGATTGACAGGATAGATGCTAAGAAAGTGTTTCCCCTGGCTGAGGAATCCAGAATACAAGATCACAGTCTCAGAATAAGTGATCGGCCATTTTGGGTTGTGAATCTTTGGAATTCTCTACCCTAGGGAGCTGTGAATGCTCAGGCGTTGAGTATATTCAAGACTGAGGTCGACAGATTTTTGGATACTAAGGGAATTAAGGTATATGGGGATAATGTGGGAAGGTGGAATTGAGGTAGGTCAGCCATGATTTTGTTGAATGGCAGAATAGGTTTGAAGAGCCGAATGGCCTATTCCAGCTCCTATCTCCTATGTTACCTTCTGCCCACCCTTCCTAATTTCATTTTTTTTAAGCTTGCTACATTAAAGGTGCTATGTAAGTGTATGTTACCACTGCTGTTGTTGTATACTTGCTCAAGAGGTGCGACGCAGACCAACAACATGCTGTGAAAAGCATTTGCCCAGGTGCTCCCATGTCCATTCCCAACATTGTCTTAATCCTTACATGTCCAAGATGACTGTATAAATGTTAACAGGTATGCTGTCTATGTGTCTCAAGAATATGTAGTCAATATCGAAATGTAAGACAGTGCGTAATGTTTATTTTGGGGTTGAAGTAGCTTAAATTTGTCCTCTTACCTGGTGGAGTTTCAGAGGAACGACCACATACAGCTCATTCAGTTTCTGCTGTTTCTCTCGTTGCAATACTTCCAGGTCTGTCTTCGCAGACTTTACAGTTCGATCAATAGCTTTTACCTGTGATAATCGGTGCAATTACATTGTTATCTGGTCCAATAAGAACATAACAAATAGGAGCTGCAGTAGGCCATTTGGCCCTTCCAGCCTACTCTGCCATTCAATAGATCATGGCTGGTCTTCTGCCTCAATTTCACCTTCCTACACTATCCCCATAATTCCCTTAGCATCCAAAACTCTATCAACCTCTATCTTGAATATACTCAATGACTGAGCAGCCACAGTTCTCTGGAGTTGAGAATTCCAAAGATTCACAAAGCTTTGAGTGAAGAAGTTTCTTCACTTATCAGTCCTAAATAGCTGATCCCTTATTCCGAGACTGTGACCTCATGCTCTATATTTTCCAGCCAGGGGAAACATTTCCTCAGCAACTACCCCATCAATCCCTTCAAGAATTTTATACCTTTCCATTAGATCACTTCTCATTCTTCTAAACTGCAGGGAATATAGGCCTAGTCTACTCAGATCTCTCTGCATAGGATAATCCCCTCATCCTAGGAACCAGTCTAATGAACTTTCATTACACTCCCTGTAGGACAAGTATGTCCTTCCTTAGATAAGGAGACTAAAACTGCATACAGTACTCCAGGTGTGGCATCACCAAAGTCCTATATAATTGCAGTAAGACTTCTTTACACTTGCACTCCAATCTTAGTCTAGTCTGTCATATTCTCTTTTCTCTTTCCTTTATCAATTTCTTGGTCCTGCTTTACTAATTCTAAAAGCTGACCAACCCTCAGACTTGCTACTCTTTTTTGGTAACATTAATAGCTCTTCCTTTGATATAATACTATCTTTAACTCCTCGTTAACCACAGTTGGACCACTTTTTTGTGGGGTTTTGTGCCTTAAAGGAATGGATATTTGTTGCAAATTATGTAGTAATTCTTTAAATGTTAGCCATTGCTCGTCTCCCATCATATCTTTTAATGTGGTTTCCCAATTCCCAACTCACCCCTTAAAGCTACGTAGTTTGCTTTGTTTCGATTTAGGAACCTAGTTTCAGATATAACTAAAATCACTTTCAAACTTAATATAAATTTCTATTATATGTTACGACCAAGGCGGGAGGGATGCACTGTTAATTCAGTCCCACTTCGCCACGGGCCATAGCATATCAATAAATTTTCCCACTTCCCGAAGATGCTCTTTTTGTTCTCAGAATAAAGCACACCAACCAGGTTTCTTTAATCAACAACAAAATTAACTATTTATTACAACACCAAGTCTTAATAAATAATTAAGTAAATCTATATATGAAAAGATTTTAAATTCCTTATTCTCCCTAGCCCTCATACACACACACACATACATCCAAAAACTGGTTAATGGGGAAAAAAACAATTTTGGTTTATAGCTGTTTCATAGGAGTAAAAGGAATAATAAAATAATTTAGTTTGTCACGTTCTGGTAGGATGTTTGCTGGCTTGGTGAGGTGTCCCATTGTCAAATAGTTGGATGCCACTCAAAGTCTTTCCAGGTGAGGTTGATGAACAGTCTGTGATGGGTAGATGTTCACGGTAATTCAACTACAGCTGGCTTTGCATAATATCTTCCATCCGGGGTGTAGCAACAGGTTTGCTTAGGTCTTTCAGCAGCAGGATAGCAGTAGAAGGTTTCTTCAGATTTCAAGATTTCTTAAAACACAAGAGGCAAAAGGAACCACACTTGAGGCAGGGATTCTTCAGAGACAGCAGGCAATAGGAATCTTCCACCTTTGAGATACAGGGTTTCTTCGAGAGATGCAGGATTCCTTTCCAAAGAGAGGTAACACTTTTTCTAGGTCTTCCACTCTGATCTCTAGGCAGGTCAAAACCAAGTTTCAAATGCCTGCTTTTTGTACAACTCACTTTTTTTTTAAAAAAAGGTCCAAACCAAAACTTTCCTGAACAGGTCACATGTCCAGACATAGTCTCTCTTGTCATTCAAAGAGTAGCTCTGAGGAGGTCAAACCCCTTGCTGGTTTTCTTAAAATGACAGGTTTTCCTGTCCTTGTTTACAAATTCAGCTTTTTGCAGCTGTCTCAATGTCCACTGAAAATCCTTTTTTCATTTTTAAATACACACAGAATTCAAAGTTTTTAATACTAAACAAAGCTGTGTAACATGTATTATGGTCATCTTTCCTAAGGCCCCTTTACTATAAGTTTATTAATCAGCCCTTTCTCATTGCACAACACTAGATCCAAAATAGCCTGTTCCCTAGTTGGTTCATCAACATATAATGTGGAAACTCCAGGACACTTCTCGTTTCCTGGATAGCCATATGTGCAGGAAGTGTCATCAGTTGCAGCAGCTTAAGCTCCAGGTTTCGAAACTTAAACAACAACTGGCATCACTGTGGAGTATCCATGAGGTTGAGAGCTTCATGGATTGTATGCATACAGATGTGGTCACCACACAGCTTAAAAGTATGTAGGGAGAGTGGGAACGGGTGACCGCTAGACAGTCAAGAAGAAACAGGCAGGTAGTGCTGGAGACCCCTGAGTGCGTCTCACTCTCTGACGGATATTTAGTTCTAAATACTGATGGTTCATCTAGGGAGTGTAGCCAAAGCCATGTCCATGGCACCAGGAATGGCTCAGCTATACAGGGGGCACAAAGAATATTGGAAGAGCAATAGTGATAGGAGATTAGATAGTCAGGGGAACAGACAGGCATTTCTGTGATCACAAACATAAATCCAGGATGGTGTGTTGCCTCCCTGGTGCCAACGTCAAGGATGTCACTGAACATCTGTTGAGCACCTTGAGTGGGGAGGGTGAACAGCCAGCAGTTGTGGTCACACTGGTACCAATGACATAGGCAGGAAGAGGGGTGTGGTCTTGCAGAAAAGGTTTAGTGAGCTGGGTAAGAAATTAGCAAGCAGGAGGTCAAAAGTAGTAATTTCCAGATTACTCCCAATACCCACATGCAAATGAGTACAGAAATAGTAGAACAGTGCAGATGAATGCGTGACTCGAAAGATGGTGCAGGAGGGACTGATTTAGATTCCTGGGACACTGGGACCAGTTGTGGAGAAGGTGGGACCTGTACAGGCTGGACCGGTTGCACCTGAACAGAGCTCGAACAAATTTCTTTGTGGGGTGATGTGCCAGTAAGAAACATAGAAAATAGGAGCAGGAGTAGGCCATTCGGCCCTTTGAGCTTGCTCCACCATTCATTATGATCATGGCTGATCATCCAACTCAGTAACCTGTTCCCGTTTTTACCCATATCCTTTGATCCCTTTAAACCCAAGAGCTATATCTAACTCCTTCTTGAAAACATACAATGTTTTGGCCTCAACTGCTTTCTGTGGTAGCGAATTCCACAGGTTCACCACTCTCTGGGTGAAGAAATTTCTCCTCATCTCAGTCCTGAAAGGTTTACCCCATATTCTTAGACTATGAGCCCTGGTTCTGGACTCCCCCGCCATCGGGAACATCCTTCCTGCATCTACCCTGTCAAGTCCTGTTAGAATTTTATAGGTTTCTATGAGATGCCCCCTCACTCTTCTGAACTCCAGCGAATATAATTCTAACCGACTCAATCTCTCCTCATACTTCAGTCCAGCCATCCCAGGAATCAGTCTGATAAACCTTTGCTGCACTCCCTCTATAGCAAGAATATCCTTCCTCAGATAAGGAGACCATTTCTGCACACAATATTCCAGATGTGGCCTCACCACTGTCTTTTGGGCCTCCTTATCTCGAGAGACAATGGATACGCGCCTGGAGGTGGTCAGTAGTTTGTGAAGCAGTGCCTGGAGTGGCTAGAAAGGCCAATTCTAGAGTGACAGGCTCTTCCACAGGTGCTGCAGAGAAATTCACCAAGGCCCTGTATAATTGCAGCAAGACATCCCTGCTCCTGCACTCGAATCCTCTCGCTATGAAGGCCAACATATCATTTGCTTTTTTTACTGCCTGTTGCACCCGCATGCTTACCTTCAGCAACTGGTGTACGAGAACACCCAGGTCTCGTTGCATATTCCTCTCTCAGTTTATAGCCATTCAGATAATAACCTGCCTTCCTGTTTTTGCTACCAAAGTGGATAATCTCACATTTATCCACATTATACTGCATCTGCCATGCATTTGCCCACTCACTCAACTTGTTCAAATCACCCAGAAGCCTCTCTGCATCCTCCTCACAACTCACTCTCCCACCCAGTTTTGTGTCATCTGCAAATTTGGGGATATTACATTTAGTTCCCTCATCTAAATCATTAATATATATTCTGAATAGCTGGGATCCTAGCACTGATCGCTACCACAGAAAGCAGTTGAGGCCAAAACATTGTATGTTTTCAAGAAGTTAGATGTAACTCTTGGGTTTAAAGGGATCAAAGGATATGGGGCGAAAGCGGGAACAGGTTACAGAGTTGGATGATCAGCCATGATCATAATGAATGGTGGAGCAGGCTCGAAGGGCTGAATGCCCTACTGCTCCTATTTTCTATGTTTCTTACTAGCAAATCACCCCATAAAGAAATTTGTCCGAGCTCTGTTCAGGTGCAACCGGTCCGGCCTGTACAGGTCCCACCTTCTCCACAACTGGTCCCAGTGTCCCAGGAATCTAAATCACTCCCTCCTGCACCATCTTTCGAGCCACGCATTCATCTGCACTGTTCTATTATTGCTGTACTCACTTGCATGTGGTATTAGGAGCAATCTGGAAGTTACTACAAATGCTTGCTAATTTGTACTATTGGTCCGGTTTTAAACTAACTTGGCAGGGATGTGGGAACCAGGAGGAAATATCAGAGAGGAATACCAAGGCACATAGAATACTGGAAGAGATAGATAGCGATAGAGAAGAGAATAGTAAGTTATTAGGTGGGGTCAGAGTAAAGGAGAAAGTAATAAAATTTTAAATCAAGGTTAATGTGCTTGCCTGTGAATGTACAGAGTATTTTTAATAAGATTGGCGAGTTACAGGTGCAGATTGACATGTGGAACTATGAAGTTGTGGCTATAACAAAGACATGGCTCAAAGAAGGGCATTACTGGGTGTTAAATATTCCCGGATACAAGGTGTTCAGTAAAGACAGAAAAGGGGGAGGAGTAGTGGTATTGAGTAGCAGAGCATTGCAGTGCTGGAGAGAGAGGATATCACTGAGGGGTCAATGATGGAATCTATTTGGCTAGAATTAGGAATAAAAAAGGTGCAATTGCATCGTTCAGTGTAGTCTATAGGCCACCAACTTGTGGAAAGGATGAAGAGGAACAAATTTGCAAGGAAATTACAGAGAGTTGCAAGAATTATAGTGTAGTTATAATGGGGGACTTTAATTATCCAAATATAGTCTGGGATAGTAGTAGTGTAAAGGGCAGAGAGGGGTAAGAGGTCCTAGAGAGTGTACAGAAACATTTCCAGTCCAACAAGAGGGGAGGCACAGCTGGACCTGGTCCTGGGGAATGAGGTGGGCCAAGTGGATCAAATATCAACAGGAAAACATTTAGGGGACAGTGATCATTGTATCATAAGGTTTAGGTTGGTGCTGGAAAAGGTCAAAGAAAAATCTGGCGTAAGAATAATTAACTGGGAGAAAGCCAACTTCAATGGGGTAGGAATGGATTTGGGCTGAATAAATTGGAATCAAAGGTTGGCAAGAAAAACAGTAGCTGACCAGTGGGATACCTTCAAAGAGGAGATAGTTTGGGCATAGTCAAGGTATATTCCCTTGAAAGGCAAAGGTAGAGCAAATAAATTCAGAGCTCCCTGGATGACAAAAGAGATACAGATGAAGATGAAGAAAAAGTATGCTTATGACAGATGTCAAGTAGATAATACAATGGAGAACCAGGCTGAATACAGAAGTTCACAGTGAAAATGAAAAAGCAAGTCAGAGAAGCAGAGAATATGAAAAGACACTGGCAGCTAATATAAAAGGGAATCCGAATGTCCTCTATAGAAATATAAATAGGAAAAAGGTGGTAAAAGGTGGAGTAGGGCTGATTAGGACCAAAAAGGGGATTTATGCATGGAGTCGGGAGAATAGCTGAGGAATTAAATGAATACTTTGCATCTGTCTTTACCAAGGAAGATGATGATACCCAGGCAATGGTGAAAGAGGAGGTAATTAACACACTAGAAGGATTTAAAATTGATAAGGAGGAGGTATTAAATAGGCTGCAGGGCCGGATGAGAGGCATCCAAGGATACTGAGGGAAGTGGAGAGTGGAAATTGCGGAGGCACCGGCCATAATTTTACAATCTTGCTTAGACAGTGGTGGTGCCTTTGGACTAGACAATTGCAAATGTTACACCCTTGTTCAAAAAAGGATGTAAAGATAAGCCCAGCAAGGCCAGTTTAACATTGGTGGTGGGGGAACTTCTAGAAACAATAATTCGGGACCAAATAGTCATATGGACAAATGCAGGTTAATTAAAGAAAGCCAGCACGGTTTCGTTAAGGGAAAATCATGTTTAACTAACTTGCTGGAGTTTTTTGGAGAGGTAACAGAAAGGGTTGATGAGGGCAATGCTGTTGATGTGTGGTGTACATGGACTTTCCAAAGGCATTTAATACAGTGTCGCACAACAGTGGCTCATGTAACAATGCAGAAATGATTACTTTTGAGGTTCTGCTTTTTTATTTTGGATCCCAACTCCTCAAACTCTCTCAGTCGCACATCATTCCTAGTTCTGCCTAAGCCATTGGTTCCTATGTGATCTGTGACAACTGAATCCTCCCCCTCCCTCTCCAAGTTCTTCTTTAGTCATGAGGAGATGCTTTAACCCTGGCACTGAGCAGGCAACACAACCCTTGGAACTCTCGGTTGCAGCTGCAGAGAATAGCATTTATTCACCTGACTATACTGTCCCCTATTACTACCACTTGACCCCCACCACCCAACCACCTCCCCCCCCCCAAACTTGAATGTCCTCCTGCACCACAAAGATAGCAAGCACCTTGTACCTGTTGGTCAAAGTTAAGGGCTGAGGCTCCTCCATCACTGCATCCTGGATCCCCATACCTGCCTGACTTGCAGTCACACTGTCCTGTCTCTGACCACTGACCAACACTAAACCAACACCATAAGTGCGATGATACAACAATCGTGGACTAACTCTGACGCGTTATGAAAAACGGACTTTATCTTTAAAAAATGAACCTTTATTTTAAAAAGTGAACAATGGTTCAAAATGGCCACTGAAGAAAAGGGGATTGGCCTTTTGAGCATTCAAACGCTCTGACAAAGATAAAGGACAAATCTTTAAAACAAAAAGGTGTAATGGAACCCATCTTACACCTATCTTAAAAACTTTTTAGAATTGAATGTCTTCTTCTGAAACAAAGGAGGTGTGAAGCAGCCACATCCTGGACCATTGTACAATCACCATAGGGAAGAGAGGAGAATGTCTTCTACCAGGAGGTGAGAGGTGACACAGTTTTACCTTAAAAAAAAAAGACAACCAGAGAGAGAGAGAGACTGCCCAAAAGGTGAAGCTACTGTAACAGCTAGAGTTCCAGCCAAGCCAGGAAGCACAGTGCCCTGCTGAAAAAATCCAACATCTACATTATACAGCAGAGAGAGCTAGAAGTACCTACCATCTTCAAGAGAATCTTCAATCAAGAGAGAAATCTACCATCATCTCAGGCCTGCATCTATCTAGAACTTGATTCTCAAGAGAATTCAACAGGTTTATTGTAACTGACCCCACTCCCCTCCCCCCACCATTAAAAACCACCTTACATTTTCCCTTCTCTATCTGTTTCTTGTGTGTGTGTGTGTGTGTGTGTGTGTGTGTGTGTGTGTGTGTGTGTGTGTGTGTGTGTGTGTGTGTGTGTGTGTGTGTGAGAGAGAGAGAGAGAGAGAGAGAGAGAGAGCAAATGGGTCGATGTGGTTGCGACAATTTCGGTATTCATCAATAAACAATTGACCTTCTGTTTTTTATAAACCTACAATCTGCAGTCAGGTGGGAAGTTGTACAGTGGGAACCACCCAGATCACACCACGTGGCCATAACACTTTACATAGCCCTATGGGGTGTGACTGCCTCCTAGAACAAAGTGTCAAGGTAGCTCTCCCTCTCCCTGATGCTCCGCAATGTCTGCAGCTCAAACTCCAACTCAGCAACTCTAAGCCAAAGTTCCTTGAGCTGCAGACACATCGCAGATATGACCGTCGGGGAACTCAATACTCTCCACAAACTGCAGTTACAGCACACCACCCGCCCAGCCAGGTCTGTCTAACTATTTATTTATTTAATTAATTAGTTAATTAATTTTGAATTGAATATTTTAGTTTAATTAATTAAATTGATTTATCTAGTTTGTTACTAATTTAGCAAAGAAATAGCAAGTTACAATTTCCGGGCTTAGAAACAGGAGAAATAGACTTACCAGCTTCTGGAGGTAAAAATAAAAAGCAACACCTCCTTCTCCCTCTGCATCAAATTCCCACTTACCCCAAATTCCCAACTTGAGCACTCTGTTAATGAAACATTCTTTCACCACCACATTGTGCTCCACACTCTGGGCTGGATTTTAAGACCTGCTGACGATATCGGCGGCGAGCTCAAAAAATGGCAGCCCACCCGTGCGAGCCTCACGCCGAACAGCCAGGGCAGCCTGCCCTCCCCAATCACAAGGAGGGAGTGGGCTGTCCATCCTCGGCAATGGCAACAGCTGCCTGTGCACAGGCACTGGCACTATTTTTAAAGGGCAGACAGCCCTGCCAACTCATTTAAATTTTTGAAGAAGTACGCCCCCAAAAAATAGACAATACACTTCTAATGCTCCTTTCCCACCCCTCCAAAACAATTACAGTAACTATTTGCCCTTCTCCCCGCCCCCGTAAAACACTTTCCTTTTAAATCTGACCTTCCCTGCTGCAGACTGCAAAAGTTTAATGTTCACCGCTTCCCACTATCCCCTACACCCGTTATGTTTATTTGACCCCATCCCCCCACCACCGCAGTGAAAATCTTAACTCCTCCCCCCTCCTCACCAGTGTCACACCACCTTTCCTCAGGCGGGGTAATTTAAGGCGTGGAAGTGCCAGCTGGCACTCCCACGCCGAAGATCGTGGCGGGTCCGAAAGATTGCATGCAAGTCCATTTAAATGTATTCATTTTATTAATTTAAATATTTAAATTCAGGTCCCATTGCCCAGCGACTGTGGGGGTGCGCGGCACAGTGCCTCACCGCTGCTGGGAGTATTGGTCTGGCCCCTCCCAGCATCGAGGTCCGTGGCGGGCCTCTTTCAGACCCATCTTCGGGAACCCCGCCACAGATCACGATGCCGGGGGGACAGGAAGATCCAGCCCTCGGTGTGGCAGCAAATGCTATTTATTTATATACAGCTTTTGACTCACACCCAAGTTACAACTGCTAATTCAACGTCCTGCTACAGTAATTAACACCTATTCAGGCAGCCACTTTCAGCTGATTGACAGTTAACTGTCACTGACAAGCAGGTTCTGTTATAAGTAGGTATATTCTACAGTTTTTAAAATTCTAAATGTTAAACTAAATTTCAGCTTGAGAAATACCAGAGAATTTCCACTTGCACCCAACTTCCAACTTAAGCACTCTGGAAACCTTCGTGCACTCCCTGAGGTTATTATATCCTTCCTTAGGTAAGGAGACCAAAACTGTCCACAGTACTCCAGTCCGCAGGTGTAGTCTCAATATACCTCGGTTAGAGCACACTTGGAGCACTGTGCACCAACTGAAACATTGGCCTGGATTTTGTGCTGGAAGCAAGGCTCCTGGCGCAGGCTGAAAAGGAGGAGGGAACCTCGCCTTTACCTTTTCGGTGCCCCCCTCCCCACTCCACCTCGGAGCAATCTTCCATTATTTTTAAATCGAAGTTTCAGGAGGGGATCCCTGTCCCTTTAAAGACAAGGATTCCTCCCTCCAAGAGCTGCTGGCCAATCACAGAGCTTGCAGCTCAGCAGTATCAACAGCGCCACCAGGAGCGGTGGCCACTGCCAGTACTCCAGAGGTTTAGGACCCAGGCCCTGCACTGGAACCCCAGAGAAGAGGTAGATGAGGGGGTCACCAGGGCCAGTCCAGAAGTCCCCAGCGAGGGAGGGCTGGTCGTGCAGTCCAGGGGAGGGGGGTGGTCCTGGGGAGTAAAGTTGTTCCCGGTAGGCGTTCTCTGTGGACCACAGAGATTGTAAATTGCTGAGACCCAAGCATCGATTCTTGGGGTACCTCACTAGTTACAGCCTGCCAACCCAAAAATGACCTGTTTATTCCTACTCTCTGCTCATTGTCTGTTAACCAATCCTCAATCAATGCTTATATATTATCCCCAATCCCATGAGCCCTATGTTTCAGTAATAACCTCCTGTATGGCACCTTATCCAAATATACTACATCCACTGGCTTCGCTTTATCCGCTCTATTAGTTACAATTTAAAATAACTAACAGAATTGTCAAACCATGATTTCCCTTTCATAAATCTGTGTTGACTCAGCCCAATCATTGTATGATTTTCTAATTGCCCTTTTAGCAGGTCCCTAATAATATATTCTAGCATTTTCCCTACTATTGACATTAGGCTAACTGGTTTATAGTTCTCCATATTCTCTCTCCCTCATTTCTTGAATAGGAGGCTTATAAACTAGGGGGGCAGTACCATAGTTGTAAAGGTACTGGACTAGTAATCCAGAGGCCCAAACTAATGCTCCACAGACACGAGTTCAAATCCCACCACGGCAGCTCAGGGAACTCAAGTTCAATTAATTCATAAATCTGGAATAAAATGCTAGTCTCATTAATAATAATCATGAAACTACTGGATTGTTGTTAAAAAACCCATCTGGTTCATTAATGCCCTTTCGTGGAAGAAATCTACCATCCTTAGCCAGTCTGGCCTCCAGACCCACAGCAGTGGCTGACTCTTGACTGTCCTTTGAAATGGCCCATCAAACCACTCAGTTCAAGGAGAATAAATGCTCGCCTTGCCAGAAATGCTCACATCCCAAGAAGGAATTTAAAAAAAAAACTCCCATCAGTATTTTCTGCCTCCTGTTCTTTCTTAACTCCACCCAAAGCTGATTCTACATCTTGATTTTTCTGGCTAAGATCCTTTCTCTCTATAGTTTTTAATCCACCCTTTATCATCAGGGTAATCTCCTCCTCCTTTTCCATTTTGTCTATCTCTTCTAAAAGTTAAGTATCCTGGCGTATTTAATTCCCAATCTTGGTCACTCTATATGCTTGTCTCCATAATGGCTGTTAGGTCAAACCCATTAATTTCTATCATTTATTTTGCTGGGAATGCTTTGCACAAAGATAGTGCCTTTAGCTTTTTCTTGCCTGTGGGAAGGATTTTGGTGTGGCTATGGGGATGGGAATGGAGGCAGGCAAGCGCAGAATTTCCAAAGCAGGCCAGCATGCCGATTCCCCAACATGGTACCAAATCCCAGTAATTTTCCTGGAAGCGACGGATAGCTTGTTAATTCAATTAAGAGGCTAATTAAAGCCATCGATCAGAGGCCAACTGGAATTAAAATTTTCCAGTCGGCCTGCAGGCCCCGCAGCGTTGGGAGAACAGCAGATGCCTGGAGGTTGCCTCTCGACGGCAGACTGGGTGTCCAATGCTCCAGGATCACTTTAAGCCCACCCCCCCCCCCCCCCCCCCCCCTCCACAATGGTGATGCGGTAGCTGCGGCTATTTCTTTTTCTTTTCTACAGTTTTTTTCAATAAGTGCAGAGAGGGCTCATGAACCGCAGGCTGCAGCTCCTTCAGTGCTGGAGAGCCTCCTATTGACCGTCCAGCTTCAAGAGCCCACCCTCCTTAATTGGACAGCAAGAGTGCACTCTGGCCATTAATCAGCCAATCCTGCAAAAATTCTCAACACGGTGCAAGGTCAGGATCCACATTTGATCCCGACGTCGGGGTCCCAATCCCAAACAGAAAATCCTGCTCTATTTTTCCTGATGTTACCCTAGTCTCTAATGCCCCATTACATTTTTTAAGCTCTCTGTTCCTTCCTGACCCACTCTGCTTATTTTTATCCAAATCGCTACTCTGCTCTGCAGCGTCTTTTCTTTTGCTGCTAATTTACCCTTTCCTGGATCCTCCTACCCTCCTCTTCATTAGTTTAAAGCCTGTTAACAATGGCAATTATTTGAGCTAAATAGTATTAAAGGCATCAATCGTCATTGTGTTCTGACTGGAACTTGAGTAAGCAGCATTGGCCAGTTCTGAAAGTTCCTAATAGAATTAGAAACTCAAATTTAAAACTTTCATTTCCACAATATTTGTTTTATAACAGTGGCAATTCCAGATTTAGTATAATCTCATTTGCCCAGGTCTCCCCCACTAAAAAGTTGAGAAAAGAGGTTAGGGGGAGAGGCAGCCAAAGGCTTGGTTGAAAGGGTGGGTTTCAAGGAATGTCTTCAATGAGAGATAAATGTAGAGGTGCACAGACAATGTCTTAATGGAGTGATGCAGATGGAGGTGCAACACTGCACAGACCGATACTGCATGAAAGGAATAGAGAAATGCCAAGACTGTGAAGCAGGGTAGTGATTTGGTAAAAAAAAATAGAGTGGGTCAGGAAGGAACAGGAGGGTGGGTCATTCAATGGTTCACTGCTGATGGATATCAAACAGATGGGGAGGGGCCCTAACAGGGAGTTGAGACAGGTTTATTTTTATGGGTTTTTACAACTTTTTAAAAATTTCACGAGATGCGGGCATCACTGGCTAGACCAGCATTTATTGCCCATCCCCAATTGCCCTCGAGAAGGTGGTGGTGAGCTGCCTTCTCAAACTGCTGCAGTCCATGTGGTATAGGTACACCGAAGGTGCTGTTAGGAAGGGAGTTCCAGGATTTTGACCCAGCGACAATGAAGGAACAGCGATATAGTTCCAAGTCAGGATGGTGTGTGGCTTGGAGGGGAAATTGCAGGTGCTGGTGTTCCCGTGCATCTACTGCCCTTGTCCTTCTAGGTGGTAGAGGTCGTGGGTTTGGAAGGTACTGCCGAAGAAACCTTGGTAATTTGCTGCAGTGGATGGTATTGAGCTTCTCAAGTGTTGTTGGAGCTGCACTCATCCAGGCAAGTGGCGAGTATTCTATCACATTTCTGACTTGTGCCTTGTAGATAGTGGACAGGCTTTGGGGAGTCAGGTGGTGAATTACCTGCCGCAGAATTCCCAGCCTCTGACCAGCTCTTGCAGCCACAGTATTTATATGGCTGGTCCAGTTCAGTTTCTGGCTTAGGTAACCCCCAGGATGTTGATAGCACATGATGGCAGAAGTGAGAAAATGGAACAATTCATTGAAAAAACTGTAGTAACAGAACTGATTCTGAAAATTAGCAGAATTCAGGTAGGTCAGTCACTTGGCCCCATTGGCTGTACCCCGGGCTTTTGATGGGAGGCACTCCTTATATATAGAAACAATGCTGTGGAACTGGAGAGAAACTGAGCACAGAACAATAGAATGGTTACAGCATAAAAGGAGGCCATTCAGCATGTTGTGTATGCATCAGCTCTCTACAGAGCAACTCAGCTAGTCACACCCCTGTGACCTTTTCCTGTAATCCTGCAAATTTTTTCCTTTCAGGTGCTTATCCAATCCACTTTTGAAAGCACAATTGAATCTGTCTCCTCCACACTCAGGCAGTACATCCCAGATCCTAAACACTCCCTATGTAAAAATGTTTTCCCTCATGTCGAAGTAAGTTGTCCTCTGGTTCTCGATCCTTCTGCTAACGGGAACAATTTCTCTCTATCTACTCTGTCTGAACCCCATGGTTTTGAACACCTCGAGCAAATTTCCTCTCAACCTTCTCTTCTCGAAGGAGAATAACCTCAGCTTCTCCACCCTATCCACATAACAGAAGTCCCTCATCCCTATAACCATTCTCGTGAATCTTTTCTGTACCCTCTTCAATGCGTTCACATCCTTCCGAATGTGCGGTGCCCAGAATTGGACACAATACTGCAGTTGATCATAAACTTCCTTCATAACTTCCTTGTTTTTGTACTATATGCCTCTATTGAGAAAGCCCAGGATCCCATATGCTTTTTAACCACCTTCTCAACCTGCCCTGCCACCTTCAATGAATTGTGCTCTTGTACTCCCAAATCTCTCTATTCCTGCACACCCTTTAGAATTGTATCCTTTATTTTATATTGCCTCTCCTTGTTGTTCCTGCCAAAAAGAACCACCTCACACTTCTTTGCATTAAATTTCATCTGCCACATGTCTGACCATTCCACCAGCTTATGTCCTCTTAGTCACAGAGTCATAGAGCTATACAGCACAGAAACAGGCCCTTCGGCCCATTGTATCTGTGCCGGCCATCGAGCACCGAACTATTCTAATCCTATTTTCCAGCACTTGGCCCGTAGCCTTGTATGCTATGACGTTTCAAGTGCTCATCTAAATACTTCTTAAATATTGCGAGGGTTCCTGCCTCTACCACCTCTTCAGGCAGTCGTTCCAGATTCCAACCATCCTCTGAGTGAAAACATTTTACTTCAAATCCCCTCTAAACCTCCTGCCTCCTATCTTAAATTTATGCCCCCTGATTATTGACCCCTCCGCTAAGGGAAAAAGTTTCTTCCTATCTAATCTGTTAATGCCCCTCATAATTTTGTATACCTCAATCATGTCCCCCCCTCAGCCTCTCTGCTCGAAGACATACAACCCTAGCCTTTTCAGTCTCTTTTCATAGCTGAAATGCTCCAGGCCAGGCAACATCTTGGTGAATCTCCTCTGCACCCTCTCCAGGGCAATCACATCTTTCCTATAGTGTGGTGACCAGAATTGTACACAGTACTCCAACTGTGGCCCAACTAGCATTTTATACAGCTCCATCATAACCTCCCTGCTCTTATATTCTATGCCTTAGCTGATAAAGGCAAGTATCCAATATACCTTCCTAACCACCTTATCTACCTGTGCTGCTGCCTTCAGTGATCTATGGACAAGTGCACCAAGGCCCCTCTGTACTCCCTAGGGTCCTACCATCCATTGTATATTCCCCTTGCCTTTTTAGTCCTCCCAAAATGCATCACCTCACACTTCTCAGGATTAAATTCCATTTGCCACTGCTTCGCCCATCTTACCAGCCCATCTATATTGTCATGTAGTCTAAGGCTTTCCTCCTCACTATTTACACCACCACCAATTTTCGTGTCATCTGCGAACTTACTGATCATACCTCCTATATTCACGTCTAAATCATTAATGTACACTACAAACAGCAAAGGTCCCAGCACCGATCCCTGTGGTACACCACTGGTCACAGGCTTCCACTTGCAAAACCAACCCTCTTCCTCCTGCCACTAAGCCAATTCTAGGTCCCATGGGCTCTTACCTTCTTAACCAATCTCCCATGTGGGACCTTATCAAAAGTCTTACTAAAATCCATATATATTACACCTACTGCTTTACTCATCTATACATCTAGCCACCACCTCGAAAATTTCAATCAAGTTAATTAGACACAATCACCCCCTGACAAAGCCACGCTGACTATCCCTGATTAATCCCTGCCTCTCCAAGTGGAGATTAAGCCTGTCCCTCAGAATTTTTTCCAATAGTTTCCTACCACTGATGTTAGACTCACTGGCCTGTAATTACCTGGTTTATCCCTGCTACCTTGCTTGAATAATGGTACCACATTCGCTGTCCTCCAGTCCTCTGGCACCTCTCCCGTGGCCAGAGAAGATTTGAAAATTTGTGTCAGAGCCCCTGCTATCTCCTCCCTTGCCTCACAACAGCCTGGAATACATCTCATCTGAGCCTGTGGATTTATCCACTTTTAAGCCTGCTAAAACAGCGAATATTTCCTCCCTTTCAATGTTAATTTGTTCAAGTATATCACAATCCCCCTTCCTGATCTCTACACCTACATCATCCTTCTCCATAATGAACAGAGATGAAAAGTAATCATTTAAAACCTCACCTATGTCTTCCGGCTCCACACAGATTGCCACTTTGGTCCCAAAAGGCCCTACTCTTTCCCTGGTTATTCTTGTTGCCTTAGTATGCTTATAAAACACCTTAGAATTTTCCTTTATCTTGCCCGCTAGTGTTTTTTCATGTCCCCTCTTCGCTCTCCTAATTACTTTTTCTTTTTAAGTACCCCTCTACACTTCCTATACTCCTCTAGTGCCTCTGCTGTTTTCAGCACTCTGAATCTGCCATAAGCCTCCTTTTTTTTCCTGATCCAATCCTCTACATCCCTTGACATCCAGGGTTCCCTGGACTTGCTGGTCCTACCCTTCACCTTAATGGGTACTCTTGAAGTCTATGACTATCCTCCTCACAGTTCACAATACTTGCAAATTTTGTGTCATTTGAAAATTTTGACACTGTGCCCAGTGCATCCAAATCTAGGTCATTAATATATATCAGGAAAAGCAGGGGCCCAACATCAACCCCTGGGGAACCCTAATGAACCTTCGTCCAGTCTGAAAATCAATGGTTCATCACGACACTCTGTTTCCTGTCACTCAACCAACTTTACATTAGTGCTGCCACTTTTCCCTTTTATTCAATGGGTTTCAACTTCGCTAAGTTGATTATGAGGCATTTTATCAAAGGTCCTTTGGAAATCCATATACAGCACAGCAGCTGCATTACCCTCATCAACCTCATCAAAAAACTCAATCAAGTTAGTTAAGCATGATTTGCCATTAACAAGTCTATGCTGGATCTCCTTAATTAATCCACACTTTTCCAAGTGATTGTTAATTTTGTCCCATTTGATACCTTTGTTGCAAGAATGGTGAGAAAGATAAATTATAGCTCAGTTAGTGTAACTTCAGTTGCAGCCAAATTTCTAAAGGTTGATTTTAGCTCCTAGTCGGTTTCCTTTCTGCACACATCAGCACAAGGCTAGGCCTCTACCATGGCTATGAGCCACCCTGTGTAAGTAGGAGGGAAGTGGATGCTGACTTTGTGGAAATCAGGCAGCACATGGCTGCCCACTACAGTTGTGGAGAACAGACTTCTGGGGTGGTTTTAGGAAATGGGAGGATGGGAGGGGAGGAGAGGAGAGGGAAGCCTAAACCTTCCTTGTGGAGCCCGGAGATTCTGCTGCTCGACTCACAAAGGAAATTTTTTTAAAAGGCACGCCCTAATTCTCATTTAATCTGCTTCAGTCTAGCAGGGAGGTCACAGTGGCTTTGGTTAAAATACTGTCAGGCTCTGTTTGACATCATCGGAGCCCAATTAGCATATTTAAAGCAGGACCTGCTGACATTAGCCAGGTGCTTTTGCCAACTGCTTAGATGATGCAGGTTAAAGTCAGACATGGTGGGATACAATGGGCTCTCGGGCAGGTAACTGAACAGTGGAATAAATCTCTGTGCAACTTCACTAGTGACTATACCCCATGGAGAACATTTCCTGCATATCAGCAATAATTTCTCCCTTTTGATCCTGTGCAGTGCCATTGGAATTTACTCTATTTTATTCAACTGCTACTTGACTAAACAAATGCTTTCTATTCTTAGAAAAACTCAAGTCACAAACCTTTTTAGAAATCATATCATATTCTTTCTTTAATAGATCCACGATTTTTTTCTCTTCAGCCAAGGCCTCCTCAATATCCAGTCGCTTTTCTCGAATTATAAGGGTGTTTTCAAATAGTGCCTGGTCACAAGCTGTATCAATAAGACAGTAAGTTCTGGTGAAAGGTCACACAGACCTAAAACATTAACTCTGTTTTTCTCTCCAGATGCTGCCTGACCTGCTGAGTATTTCCTGCATTTTCTGTTTTTTTACAATAAGACAGGTGACAGATTTGACAAGATTTTTCTTAGCCAAATTCAGCTGGATGATTCTATGACAGCAAATTGCCTCAATTGAGCAGATTGGTCATAGAACTATAGAGGATTACAGCACACAACGGGGCCTTTCAGCCCATTTTATCTGTGCTGTCTGCCAGAGCAATCTAAAATAATTCCCACTGCCCCATTCTCTCTCCATAGCTCTGTACAGATCCCACTAAGGTCGGTGGAGTTGTGGATAGTGCCGAAGGATAGATAGGCTGCAGAGCTGGGCTGAGAGATGGCAAATGGAGTTTAATGCGGAAAAGTGTGAGGTGATTCACTTTGGAAGGAGTAACAGGAATGCAGAGTACTGGGCTAACGGGAAGATTCTTGGTAGTGTAGATGAACAGAGAGATCTTGGTGTCCAGGTGCATAAATCCCTGAAGGTTGCTACCCAGGTTAAGAGGGCTGTTAAGAAGGCATATGGTGTGTTAGCTTTTATTAGTAGGGGGATCGAGTTTCGGAGCCACGAGGTCATGCTGCAGCTGTACAAAACTCTGGTGAGACCGCACCTGGAATATTGCGTGCAGTTCTGGTCACCGCATTATAGGAAGGATGTGGAAGCTATGGAAAGGGTGCAGAGGAGATTTACTAGGATGTTGCCTGGTATGGAGAGAAGGTCTTACGAGGAAAGGCTGAGGGACTTGAGGTTGTTTTCGTTGGAGAGAAGGAGGAGGAGAGGTGACTTAATAGAGACATATAAGATAATCAGAGGGTTAGATAGGGTGGATAGTGAGAGTCTTTTTCCTCGGATGGTGATGGCAAACACGAGGGGACATAGCTTTAAGTTGAGGGGTGATAGATATAGGACAGATGTCAGAGGTAGTTTCTTTACTCAGAGTAGTAGGGGCGTGGAACGCCCTGCCTGCAACAGTAGTAGATTCGCCAACTTTAAGGGCATTTAAGTGGTCATTGGATAGACATATGGATGAAAATGGAATAGTGTAGGTCAGATGGTTTCACAGGTCGGCGCAACATCGAGGGCCGAAGGGCCTGTACTGCGCTGTAATGTTCTAATTCAAACTAATCCCATTGCCCTGCTCTCTCCCCATAGCCCTGTATCAATCCAAAACTAGATGTGAACATACAAATTAGGAACAGGAATAGGCCACTCGGCCCTTCGAGCCTTCTCCGCCCTTCAACAACATCATGGCTGATCTGACTGGAACCTCAACTCCACATTCCTGCCTACCCCCAATAACCTTTCACCACATGCTTATCAAGAATCTATCTACCTCTGCCTTAAAAATCTTCAAAGACTCTGCTTCCACCACCTTTTGAGGAAGAAAGTTCCAAAGACTCATGACCCTCTGACAGAAAAACAAATTCTCCTCATCTCTGTCTTAAATGGACAACCCCTTATTTTTTTTAAACAAGTGACCCCTAATTCTAGACTCTCCCACAAGATGAAACATCCTTTCCACATCCACCCGTCAAGACCCCTCAGGATCTTATATGTCTCAATCAAGTCACCTCTTACTCTTCTAAACTCCAGCGGTTACAAGCCTAGCCTGTCAAACCTTTCCTCATAAGACAACCGCCCATTCCAGGTATTAGTCTAGTAAACCTTGTCTGAACTGCTTCCAATGCATTTACATCCTTCCTTAAATAAGGAGATCAATATTGTGCACAGTACTCCAGATGTGGTCTCACCAATGCTCTGTATAACTGAAACATAACCTCCCTACTTTTGTATTTAATTCCCCTCGCAATAAACGATAACATTCTATTTATTTTCCTAATTACTTGCTGTACTGCATACTAACCTTTTGTGATTCATGTACTAGATCCCTCTGCATCTCAGAGCTCTGCAATCTCTCACCATTTAGCTAATATACTTTTTTATTCTTACTGCCAAAATGGAGAATTTCACATTTTCCCACATTATACTCCATTTGGCAGATCTTTGCCCACCCACTTAACTTATCTAAATCCCCTGTAGCCTCCTTATGTCCTCTTTACAACTCACTTTCCTACCTACCTTTGTCTCATCAGCAAATTTAGCAAACATACCTTTGGTCCCTTCATCCAAGTTATGAATATAAATTATAAAAAGTTAAGGCCCCAGCACTGATCCTTGCGGCACACCACTCGTTACACTTGCCAACCAGAAAATGAACCATTTATGCTGGCTCTCGGTTTCCTGTTAGCTAGCCAATCTTCTATCCATGCCAATATGTTAGCCCATGAGCTTTTATTTTCTGCAATAACTAATCCCACTGCCCCACTCTCTCCCCATAGCCCTGCAATCAATACAAAACTATTCCCACTGCTCTGCTCTCTCCCCATAGCCCTGTATGAATTCCAAACTAATCCCACTGCCCTTCTATCTCCCCATAGCCCTGTATCAATCCCAAACTAATCCCACTGCCCCACTCTCTCCCTACAGCCCTGTATCAATCCAAAACTAATCCCACTGCCCTGCTCTCTCCCCATAGCCTACTACAATCCCAAACTAATCCCACTGCCCCACTCTCTCCCCATAGCCCTGTATGAATCCCAAACTAATCCCACTGCCCCATTCTCTCCCCATAGCCTACTACAATCCCAAACTAATCCCACTGCCCCACTCTCTCCCCATCGCCCACTACAATTCCAAACTAATCCCACTGCCCCACTCTCTCCCCATAGCCCATTACAATTCCAAACTAATCCCACTGTCCCATTCTCTCCCCATAGCCCTGTATCAATCCCAAACTAATCCCACTGCCCTGCTCTCTCCCCATAGCCCACTACAATCCCAAACTAATCCCACTGTCCCATTCTCTCCCCATAGCCCATTACAATTCCAAACTAATCCCACTGTCCCATTCTCTCCCCATAGCCCTGTATCAATCCAAAACTAATCCCACTGCCCTGCTCTCCCCATAGCCCTGTATCAATCCCAAACTAATCCCACTGCCCCATTCTCTCCCTGTATCAATCCAAAACTAATCCCACTGCCCTGTTCTCTCCCCATAGCCTACTACAATCCCAAACTAATCCCACTGCCCCACTCTCTCCCCATAGCCCTGTATGAATCCCAAACTAATCCCACTTTCCCACTCTCTCCCCATAGCCCACTACAATCCCAAACTAATCCCAGTCTCTCCCCATAGCCCTGTATCAATCCAAAACTAATCCCACTGCCCTGCTATCTCCCCATAGCCCTGTATCAATCCCAAACTAATCCCACTGCCCTGCTCTCTCCCCATAGCCTACTACAATCCCAAACTAATCCCACTGCCCCACTCTCTCCCCATAGCCCTGTATGAATCCAAAACTAATCCCACTGCCCTGCTCTCTCCCCATAGCCTACTACAATCCCAAACTAATCCCACTGCCCCACTCTCTCCCTATAGCCCTGTATCAATCCAAAACTAATCCTACTGCCCTGCTCTCTCCCCATAGCCTACTACAATCCCAAACTAATCCCACTGCCCCACTCTCTCCCCATAGCCCTGTATGAATCCAAAACTAATCCCACTGCCCTGCTCTCTGCCCATAGCCCTGTATCAATCCCAAACTAATTCCATTTGATCGGTTGGAGACTTGGGCGGAGAAATGGCAGATGGAGTTTAATCCAGACAAATGTGAGGTAATGCATTTTGGAAGGTCTAATGCTGATGGGAGGTATTCAGCAGATGGCAGAACCCTTAGGAGTATTGACAGGCAGAGAGATCTGGGCGTACAGGTCCACAGGTCACTGAATGTGGCATCGCAGGTAGTCAAGAAGGAATACGGCATGCTTGCCTTCATCGGTCGGGTCATAGAGTATTAAAATTGGCAAATCATGTTGCAGCTGTACAGAACCTTAGTTAGGCCACACTTAGAATATTGCGTGCAATTCTGGTCGCCAGACTACCAGAAGGACGTGGAGGCTTTGGAGAGGGTACAGAGGAGGTTTACCAGGATGTTGCTTGGTCTGGAGGGCATTAGCTATGAGGAGAGGTTGGAAAAACTCAGATTGTTTTCACTGGAACGGCGGAGGTGGAGGGGCGACATGATAGAGGTTTACAAAGTTATGAGCGGCATGGACAGAGTGGATAGTCAGAAGCTTTTTCCCAGGGTGGAAGAGTCAGTTACTAGGGGACATAGGTTTAAGGTGCGAGGGGCAAAGTTTAGAGGGGATGTGCGAGGCAAGTTTTTTTTACACAGAGGATGGTGAGTGCCTGGAACTTGCTGCCAGGGGAGGTGGTGGAAGCAGATACGATAGCGACGTTTAAGAGACATCTTGACAAATATATGAATAGGAAGGGAATAGAGGGATATGGGCCCCGGAAGTGCAGAAGGTGTTAGTTTAGGCAGGCATCAAGATCGGCGCAGGCTTGGAGGGCCGAATGGCCTGTTCCTGTGCTGTACTGTTCTTTGTTCTCGTTCTTTGCCCGGTCTCTCCCCACAGCCCACTACAATCAAACTAATCCCACAGCCCGCTCTTTTCCAATAGCCAAAATTAATTCCACTGCCCCATTCTCTCCCCATAGACCGGTATCAATCCAAAATTAATTCAAAACTAATCCCACTGCCCTGCTCTGTCTCCATAGCCGTCCAACAATCCAAAACTAATCCCACTGCCCTGCTCTGTCTCCATAGCCGTCCAACAATCCAAAACTAATCCCACTGCCCTGCTCTGTCTCCATAGCCGTCCAACAATCCAAAACTAATCCTACTGCACTGCTCTCTTCCCATTGCTCGGTATATTCCTCTGATTCAAATCTTTAACCAGATTTCTCTTAAAAGATGCAATGGTGTCTGCCTAAACCGTTCCCTGTGTTAAAGCATTCCATGCTCCAACAGCTTTCTGTGTAAATATGTATTCCCTAATCCCATCCTCATTCTCTCAGTAGCAATTTTAGATTGTTGACCTCTCATCTCTGACTTCCAATGAGAGGAAATAGTCTTACTATATCAACTCTATTAAGACCCTGCGTCATTTTAAAAGCCTCTATTAAATTTTCTTTTAGCCTTCTCTTTCTATTGGGAAAGTCAAAACTGCACACAATGCTCTAACTGTGGCCTAACTAGTACTTTGTGCAAATATCAAGTATAATTACTTCCTCACTCCTATACTCAAAACATTGTTGGCCTACACTGTTTTTGGTTACTTTTCAAGTCTTCTACTCATCAGCCACTTCCACACTCTCCCATTCCATTCTCTTGTGTGTACTGTGCCAGTGGACTAATACCCTCATATTTTCAATTAAGCTAGTAAAAAGACACAGCTCAGAGTAATATGTTTACATTTATCCACTGAATTGTCCTTTAACTTGAAGCCCACTGCTTGTCCCAAAAGCCTTGGCTTGGATTTGATAATTTTGTTGAGACTCTGAATTTAGATTGTGCAATCTGAGCATGTGCAGTGTACCTAATTTCTCAGAAGGCATTAATATTGTTCAGTCAGCTGTACTCAAGGAATATTTTTCATCAGCTTCTAGCAGTTTTAGACAGTTATTTATTTTTAAGTCACTTAAGTAAAGCAAAAAGATGAATTTGAAAAGCTTCACTGAGGTACAATATATATTATGTGCTTTCTTTAAAACAGTGATGGTGTGTTTGAGTGCTTTTGTAAGTAGTTGTGCATGTGGAAGAGGATGTAAAATAAATGACTACTGATTATAGATCTGTTGTAGCTCTTGGTTTATGTTGTATAAACATCAGAAATTGTAACAGACAAAGAGAGAGAGACTTGTCGCAGAATGACATGGGTAACCATGTGAGAAAAAAAAGATACAAAATTAGTATGTGGCATAAAGGACAACCTGAGGATGAGATAAAGTGACTAGATACATACAAGCTCTTCCTTATTTTCAGTCAGTCATTTGAATAAAGTATTGTTACTGATTTTGTTGATGACACTTATGACAGATATTGATATATTTCTTACTATCTGGACAAGCAGAGTCATCCACTCCACCATCATCGGAATCTGATTCATCCTCATCACTGTAGCCAAATTCTTCATCTGATTCTTCCTCGCTCTCTTCGTCTGATTCTGTAGACAAAAAGTCATATCGGACTAAGATAATAGCTATATGACGAACAGCACTATTAGTCGACGAGAAAAGGACACAACAGACAGCACTATTAGTCAATGAGAAACAGACAGCAACAAAGAATGTTTGCACATGAAAAGACTGAAATATACAAATAAATATTGTGATGTACTAGCAATTTCCATATTATAAAACACTATAGCAACGTATGTCAATGTTCACACTTATGTTTTCCGCAGCTGGGTACTCCGATCTTTGGCTGACTTCCTGACCCCTCAAATCTATCTATCAAGGTCAGGTCAAGCATGTGATGGCATATTCATCACTTCCCTCCATCATGTAGCTGCATCAACAAGTTCAACGCCATCCAGGACAGAGCAGTTTCTTTGATCATCACCCCCCTGAATCCAAAATCTACCCCCTCTGCAACCCTCCCACTGTGTCTTCAGTGTGCAAGATCTGCAGGATGCACTGCAGCAACTCACGAAGGATACCTAGACAGCATCTCTGTCTCAGTGTCCTCTATCACCGAGAAAGAGAAGAACAGCAATGTTGTGGGAACACCATCAACTCCAAGTCACACACCATTCCTGACTTGAAAATATATTGTTATTCTTTCATCATCGTTGGGTCAAAATCCTGCATTACTTAACGGAATTCAATTTGGGGGGCACTATCACCACATGGACTGCAGCAGCTCAGGGTAACTAGGAATGCTAATGATAGTGGTCATACCACTGTCATCCATTTACTGAAAACAAACTAATGAAAAAAAACTCCAGGAGTAGTTGGCTTTTCACTGTGGTTATCATATAACAGAAATAATCTCCTTCTAGTTTAAGTAGGAGTTTTCAGTTTTTCCATTCTTTTGTAATCCAAATTAAAACTCAGATTTACAGAAGCAATCCTTAAAAACACTGATGGAAGAGAACATAAGTTTATCATGAAGTTTCTGCACACCTGCTGAGATTTTTGCATCGCTTTTTCTTCTACGTTTGATCTTCTTCTTGAAGACTCTGGTGAGAAAATCAGCATGTTTGTTGTTTTCACCTAGAGATATCAAGAAGTTGGCATGAAGGGCCTTCTCCTTCTCTTGTAGTTTAGCTACGTCTCGTTTTTTGGCATCTAACTGCTGCAGACACTCCTCTGATTTAATCTGTAACAGATAGTGCAGCAATTTCCATCAGAGTTAAGGACTGAAGCTTTGATTCTGAAGGATAGAGGAGTATATAGTGAATAAGTATGATACAAGAATGATCATATCATCAGCAAGAACCACTCAACCTAAAGAAGAATGTGTATTTATTTAATACCTCATCACATTCTCAGACTGTCTCAAAGTGCTTTGCAACCAAGTAACTACCTCTTGAAGTGCAATCACCATTTTTCATTCGGCAAGGTCATATCCCAATTTTATTGGCATTTCCACTAATTCATCCCAATATTGCCTGGCAAGTGCTGGAGTTAAACTGGCTCAACGAGCAGGCTTATCAGCACCTGCAGTATAGAGGCCTGGCCTAGTCAAACTTTCCAATATTAGCCTCTTCTGATTAAAGGAGGGACTCAATTGGTGGAGATTAATGGCACAGGAAAAGCATGCTCAGAGACACTGGCCCTCAGCACAGCTGGCTAACAGAAACTCTGGTAAGGGTATAGCACCTCCATGTTTTCCTCCAAGTCACACCCAATCAAAGCTCTTTTGCAAAAATACATTTGGTAAATTTACCTTTTAATGTTTTGATCCTCTGACCATCTCCCTCCCCTCAAGCCCCGACTGCCACTTCTGGAGAAATCCAAATGTTGCACCTCCAGTAACTTCTGTAGCTTTAATCTGACCTCAGGAAAAGGCATCTCAATGCTTTTCCATGTTTAAAATACCGTTCAAAACTCTTAATTACCCTTGTATGGCACCTTTCCAAATTTCGTTCCACTAATTGGTTGGTCCTCAAGCCCTGAATGATACCTCCTGGGAAGTTCTTGACTGGGTCGCCAGGGCACTTCCTTGTATCAGTCTCGCCTCTTCCCATTTTTTTCTTCAAGTCCTTTCTGCTCCTGCAAAGTTTTTAATTTTCCACATTGTGGCACTCAGCCAAGTCTCTTGGTGCAAGAAACTGGGCCTCCAGCAACCACCTCCATAACCATGCAAGGTCACCATGCAGGACCTTCTCTTGCAATAGTGTGACTTCTCTCCAACATTTAATGACTTCTTTCAGGCTCCATAATGCCACTAGAGCCTTTTCTCCCCACTATTTTAGCACTTACTAAAATATTTTTTTTGCCCAAGATCAAGAATCACTGCGTCTCACCCACCTCCTCCCACTCCACCAGTTCCAAACAACGCAGCCAGTCAAATCTGCTGGAAGCTCCAGCACCATCTCCCACACCCCATGCCTTCTCCCTGAGTGGTTTTCCACATTTTAGCATCTGTTATACTTATCAGTAGAATTAGATATAAAGGATGATTCAAATAATAAATATTTAGAAGTAGAAACCTTAAAAATAGTGATTCAATGAATATTGATAGATGTTTTCAACTGCTCAGGATTTTAAAACATTTCGGTTCATATCTTTTAATGCCATAAAATTGTAATTCTTTTTGTTTATTATATTAAAAATTTTGATTCACAGCTATTTATAAATGTAAAAATCCTTTTGTAATGGTCCCAATTGATTGTAGTTAGCATGCTGAAATTGTGCAGTGATACTGCAGCATTATGCACAATAACAGCAAGATACGATTGAACAGGACAGATGGCACCATCTGTGGCCCAATCAGGACACCCACGACATGTAACAGACTGTATTCTATGACTCACAATGTGTAGTCACAGGAGATCGACAAGTATATTATTAATTCTGGTATTTCTGGTCACAGTTCCATTCAGAAATCTGTGCCAACAATGGTAATGTTTTTTCCATAGTAATTGTGGTCATAGCTGGTGACATCTGTCCTATCACATCTTAAATGGGAGTTTCCAACATGGCAGCCAGTGACTCGAATTCTAAATAAAGGGGAGGCAGTCGCGTTGTGGTATTGTCACTGAACTATTAATTCAGAGGCCCAGGATAATGCTCTGGGGACATGGGTTCGATTCCCACCATGGCAGATGGTGGAAGTTGAATTCAATTAATAAATCTGGAATTAAAAGCTAGTCTAATGGTGACCTTGAAACCATTGTCGATTGTTGTAAAAACCCATCTGGTTCACTAATGTCCTTTAGGGAAGGAAATCTGCTGTCCTTACCTGGTCTGGCCCACATGTGACTCCAAGCCCACAGCAATGTGGTTGACTCTAAAATGCCCTTTGAATAGCCTAGCAAGCCACTCAGTTGTATCAAACTGCTACGAAGCCTAAGAAAACGAAAGGAATGAAACCTGACCACCAGGCATCAGCCTAGGCACTGGAAATGTCAAACCGCAAACCCAGCCCTGTCGACCCTGCAAAGTCCTCCTTACTAACATCTGGATGGTTATGCCAAAATTGGGAGAGCAACAGCCTGACATACTCATGGAATCATACCTTACAGACAATATCCCAGACACCACCATCACCAGAGGTGGCGGCACAGTGGTATACAGTCAGGAGGGAGTTTCCCTGGGAGTCCTCGACATAGACTCTGGACCCCATGAAGTCCTATGGCATCAGACCAAACATGGACAAGGAAAACTCCCACTAATTACCACCTACCACCCCCGAACTTGGCTCATGATTCAGTGCTTTTCCAAGTTGAACACCAATTGGAAGAAGCACGGAGGGCAGCATGGGACTTCAATGTCCTTCACCAAGAGTGGCTCGGTAGCACCATCACTGATCCAGTTGGCTGAGTCCTAAAGGACATAGCTGCTAGATTGGGTCTACGGCAGGTGGTGAGGGAACTAACAAGAGGGAAAAACCTATTTGATCTCATCATCACCAATCTACCTGTCGCAGATGCATCTGTCGATGACAGTATTGGTAGCAGTGACCATCGCAATGTGGAAAATTGCCCAAGTATGTCCTGTCCTCAAAAAGCAGGCCAATTACCACCCCATTAATCTAATCTTGATCATCAGCAAAGCGATGGAAGGGGTTGTCGGCAGTGCTATCAAGCCGCACTTGCTCAGCAATAACCTGCTCACTGATGCTCTGTTTGGGTTCCACCAGGGCCACTCAGCTCCTGACTTCATTACAGTTTTGGTCCAAACATGGACAAAAGAGCTGAACTCCAGACGTGAGCTGAGAATGACTGCTCTTGACATCAAGGCAGCATTTGACCGAGTATGGCATCAAGGAGCACTAGCAAAACTGGAGTCAATGGGAATCAGGTGGAAAACTCTCCACTGGTTGGAGTCATACCTAGCACAAAGGAAGATGGTTGTGGTTGTTGGAAGTCAGTCATCTCACTCCCAAGGACATCATTGCAGGAATTCCTCAGGGTAGTGTCCAAGGCCCAACCATCTTCAGCTGCTTCATCCAACGACCTTCCCTCCAGCAGAAAGTCAGAAGTGGGATGTTCGCTGATGATTGCACGATATTCAGCACCATTCACGACTCTTCAGCTACTGAAGCAGCCCAAGTCCATATGCAGCAAGACCCAGACAACATCCAGTCTTGGGCTGAAAAGTGGCAAGTATCACTCATGCCACACACGTGCCAGGCAGTGACCATCTCAAACAAGAGAGAATTTAATCATCTCCCCTTGATGTTTAATGGCATTACCATCACTGAATCCCCCACTATCAACATCCTGCAGGTTATCATTGACCAGAAACTGAACTGGACCAGTCATATAAATACTGTGGCTACAAGAGCAGGTCAGAGGCTGGGCATTCTGTGGCGAGTAACTCACTTCCTGTCTCCCCAATGCCTGTCCACCATCTACAAGGCACAAGTCAGGAGTGTGAAGGAATAATCTTCACTTGCCTAGATGAGTGCATCTTCAACAACACTCAAGAAGCTCGACACCATTCTGGACAAAGCAGCCCGCTTGATTGGCACCCTATCCACCACCTTCAACATTCACTCCCTTCACCACCGACGCACGCTGGCAGCAGTGTGTACCATCTACAAGATGCACTGCAGCAACTCATCGAGGCTCCTTCGATGGCACCCTCCAAACTTGCGACCTCTACCACCTAGGAGAACAAGGGGAGCAGATGCATGGGAACACCACCACCTGCAAGTTCCCCTCCAAGCCACACAGCATCCTGACTTGGAACTATATTGCTGTTCCTTCACTGTCGCTGGGTCAAAATCCTGGAACTCCCTTCCTAACAGCGCTGTTGGTGTACCTACACCCAAAGGACTGCAGCAGTTCAAGAAGGTGGCTCACCACTACCTTCCCAACGGCAATTAGGGATTGGCAATAAATGCTGGCATGGCCAGTGATGCTCACATCCCATGAACAAATAAAAGAAAATGCCATCTGCACAGGTGGAGCTCTGGAGCAGGTTTATAGAATCATGGAACAATACAGAACTGAGACCTGTGCCAGGTCTCACAAAAAGCTATCCAATTAGTCCCACTCCTCTGCCCTTTCCCCATAGCCTTGCAAATTTTTCCTTTTCTTGTACAAACCTAATCTCCTTTTGAAAGTTACCATTAAATATCGCTACCACCATCCTTGCAGGCAATGCACTGCAGATCATAAACACAGAAAGTAAAAGTAATTCTCCTCATCTTTGGGGGGCGGCGCAGTGGTTAGCACCGCAGCCTCACAGCTCCAGGGACCCGGGTTCGATTCCTGGTACTGCCTGTGTGGGGAGTTTTGCAAGTTCTCCCTGTGTCTGTGTGGGTTTTCTCCGGGTGCTCCGGTTTCCTCCCACAAGCCAAAAGACTTGCAGGTTGATAGGTAAATTGGCCATTATAAATTGTCACTAGTATAGGTAGGTGGTAGGGAAATATAGGAACAGGTGGGGATGTTTGGTAGGAATATGGAATTAGTGTAGGATTAGTATAAATGGGTGGCTGATGTTCGGCACAGACTCGGTGGGCCTGTTTCAGTGCTGTATCTCTAATCTAATCTAATCTAATCTAATCTAATCTAATCTTTCTCCTGGTATTTTTGCGAATTATCTTAAATCTGCATTTTCTGGTTATCAACCCTCCCGCCAGTGGAAACAATTTCTCCTTATTTACTCTATCAAAACCTCTCATAATATTGAACCTCTCTATTAAATCTTCCCTTAAACTTTCCAACAACAACAATTTGCAATTGTATAGTACCCTTATTGTAATAAAACCTCCCAAAGCGTTTCCCTGGTGTGAAATTAAACAAAATTTGAGACCAAACCACATAAAGAGATATTAAGACAGGTGACAGTCAGAGAGGTAAGTTTTAAGGAGCGCTTCAAAGGAAGGCAAAGAGCTGCAGAGGTTTATGGAGGAAATTCCAGAATTTAGGACCTCAGCAGCTGAAGGCACAGTTGCCGATGTGGAGTGATTAAAATCTGAGCTGCACATCGGCCAGAATTTGAGGAGCACAAAAATTTTGGAAGTTGCTGAGTTGTAAGGCTGGAGAGGTTACAGAGATAGGGTGGGGCAAGGCCATGGACAGATTTAAAAACAAGGATCTGAACTTTAAAATTGAGGCATGGTCAGAACAGAAGACAATGTTGGTCAGTGAGCACAGGGCGATGGATGAACGGGACTTGGTGCCAGTTAGGATATGAGCAGCAGGATTTTGGATGAGCTCAATTTTTGTAGCGTTGAAGGTGAGAGACCAGCCAGGAAAGCATTGGGGTAGTCAGGCCTAAATGAACCAAAGGCATGAATGAGGGCTTCAGCAGCAAATGAGCAAAGGCAGGGTCAGAGATGTAACAGAGGTGAAATTAGGCAGTCTTGGTGATGGAGTAGATATGTGGTTATATGGTTGGAAGATCAAATACATCACCAAGGCTGCAAATAGACTGGTTCAGCACCAGACAAAGGGCAGGGAAAGGGATGGCGCTGATGGCTATGGATAATGTTACTGGCAGCAAGTAAAGACAATGGCTTCAGTTTTCCCAATATATTTGGAGCATATTTCTGTTCATCAGACACTGAATATCAGTGGCACACTGTAAAAAAAATCAGAGAGGAGAGATTGAGAGAGGTGATGATCACGACGTATGAGAGACGGTAATGGACGGTCAGCATGGATCAGAGAAGGTAAGGGACGGTCAGGATGTATCAGAGAGGGTAAGGGTCGGTCAGGATGTATCAGAGAGGGTAAGGGTCGGTCAGGATGTATCAGAGAGGGAAAGGGTCAGTCAGGATGTATCAGAGAGGGTAACGGTCAGTCAGGATGTATCAGAGAGGGTAAGGGACGGTCAGCATGGATCAGAGAAGGTAAGGGACGGTCAGAATGTAGCAGAGAGGGTAAGGGACGGTCAGGATGTACAAAGAGGGTGAGGGATGGTCAGGATGTATCAGAGAGGGTAAGGGTCGGTCAGGATGTATCAGAGAGGGTAAGGGTCGGTCAGGATGTATCAGAGAGGGTAAGGGTCAAAAAGGATGTATCAGAGAGGGTAAGGGTCAGTCAGGATGTATCAGAGAGGGTAAGGGACGGTCAGCATGGATCAGAGAAGGTAAGGGACGGTCAGGATGGATCAGAGAAGGGAAGGGACGGTCAGCATGGATCAGAGAAGGTAAGAGACGGTCAGGATGCAGCAGAGAGGGTAAGGGACAGTCAGGATGTATCAGAGAGGGTAAGGGTCAGTCAGGATGTAGCAGAGAGGGTAAGGGACGGTCAGCATGTATCAGAGAGGGTAAGGGTCGGTCAGGATGTAGCAGAGAGGGTAAGGGACGGTCAGGATGTATCAGAGAGGGTAAGGGACGGTCAGGATGTATCAGAGAGGGTAAGGATCGGTCAGGATGTAGCAGAGAGGGTAAGGGTCGGTCAGGATGTATCAGAGAGGGTAAGGGACGGTCAGGATGTATCAGAGAGGGTAAGGATCGGTCAGGATGTAGCAGAGAGGGTAAGGGTCGGTCAGGATGTAGCAGAGAGGGTAAGGGTCGGTCAGGATGTATCAGAGAGGGTAAGGGTCGGTCAGGATGTAGCAGAGAGGGTAAGGGACAGTCAGGATGTATCAGAGAGGGTAAGGGACAAGTCAGGATGTATCAGAGAGGGTAAGGGTCGGTCAGGATGTATCAGAGAGGGTAAGGGTCGGTCAGGATGTAGCAGAGAGGGTAAGGGACAGTCAGGATGTAGCAGAGAGGGTAAGGGTCGGACACGATGTAGCAGAGAGGGTGAGGGACAGTCAGGATGTATCAGAGAGGGTAAGGATCGGTCAGGATGTACCAGAGAGGGTAAGGGTCGGTCAGGATGAATCAGAGAGGGTAAGGGTCGGTCAGGATGAATCAGAGAGGGTAAGCGTCGGTCAGGATGTAGCAGAGAGGGTAAGGGACGGTCAGGATGTATCAGAGAGGGTAAGGGACGGTCAGGATGTATCAGAGAGGGTAAGGGTCGGTCAGGATGTAGCAGAGAGGGTAAGGGACGGTCAGGATGTATCAGAGAGGGTAAGGGTCGGTCAGGATGCAGCAGAGAGGGTAAGGGTCGGTCAGGATGTAGCAGAGAGGGTAAGGGGCAGTCAGGATGTATCAGAGAGGGTAAGGGTCAGTCAGGATGTATCAGAGAGGGTAAGGGTCGGTCAGGATGTATCAGAGAGGGTAAGGGTCGGTCAGGATGTAGCAGAGAGGGTAAGGGTCGGTCAGGATGTAGCAGAGAGGGTAAGGGACAGTCAGGATGTATCAAAGAGGGTAACGGTCGGTCAGGATGTATCAGAGAGGGTAAGGATCTGTCAGGATGCAGCAGAGAGGGTAAGGATCTGTCAGGATGCAGCAGAGAGGGTAAGGGTCGGTCAGGATGTAGCAGAGAGGGTAAGGGGCAGTCAGGATGTATCAAAGAGGGTAAGGATCTGTCAGGATGTATCAGAGAGGGTAAGGGACAAGTCAGGATGTATCAGAGAGGGTAAGGGTCGGTCAGGATGTAGCAGAGAGGGTAAGGGTCGGTCAGGATGTAGCAGAGAGGGTAAGGGACAGTCAGGATGTATCAGAGAGGGTAAGGGTCAGTCAGGATGTAGCAGAGAGGGTAAGGGTCGGTCAGGATGTAGCAGAGAGGGTAAGGGACAGTCAGGATGTAGCAGAGAAGGTAAGGGACGGTCAGCATGTAGCAGAGAGGGTAAGGGTCGGTCAGGATGTAGCAGGGAGGGTAAGGTTCGGTCAGGATGTAGCAGAGAGGGTAAGGGACGGTCAGGATGTAGCAGAGAGGGTAAGGATCTGTCAGGATGTAGCAGAGAGGGTAAGGGTCGGTCAGGATGTAGCAGAGAGGGTAAGGATCGGTCAGGATGTAGCAGAGAGGGTAAGGGTCGGTCAGGATGTAGCAGAGAGGGTAAGGGACGGTCAGGATGTAGCAGAGAGGGTAAGGGTCGGTCAGGATGTATCAGAGGGTAAGGATCGGTCAGGATGTATCAGAGAGGGTAAGGGACAGTCAGGATGTATCAGAGAGGGTAAGGATCGGTCAGGATGTAGCAGAGAGGGTAAGGGACGGTCAGGATGTAGCAGAGAGGGTAAGGGTTGGTCAGGAAGTAGCAGAGAGGGTAAGGATCGGTCAGGAATTTGCAGAGAGGGTAAGGATCGGTCAGGATTTTGCAGAGAGGTTAAGGGACGGTCAGGATGTAGCAGAGAGGGTAAGGGACAGTCAGGATGTATCAAAGAGGGTAAGGATCTGTCAGGATGTATCAAAGAGGGTAAGGATCTGTCAGGATGCAGCAGAGAGGGTAAGGATCGGTCAGGATTTTGCAGAGAGGTTAAGGGACGGTCAGGATGTAGCAGAGAGGGTAAGGGACAGTCAGGATGTATCAGAGAGGGTAAGGATCGGTCAGGAATTTGCAGAGAGGGTAAGGATCGGTCAGGATTTTGCAGAGAGGTTAAGGGACGGTCAGGATGTAGCAGAGAGGGTAAGGGACAGTCAGGATGTATCAGAGAGGGTAAGGGACAGTCAGGATGTATCAAAGAGGGTAAGGATCTGTCAGGATGCAGCAGAGAGGGTAAGGGTCGGCAGAGAGGGTAAGGGTCAGTCAGGATGTAGCAGAGAGGGTAAGGGACAGTCAGGATGTATCAGAGAGGGTAAGGGACAGTCAGGATGTATCAAAGAGGGTAACGGTCGGTCAGGATGTATCAGAGAGGGTAAGGATCTGTCAGGATGCAGCAGAGAGGGTAAGGGTCGGTCAGGATCTGGCAGAGAGGGTAAGGGACGGTCAGGATGTATCAGAGAGGGTAAGGATCTGTCAGGAATTTGCAGAGAGGGTAAGGATCGGTCAGGATTTTGCAGAGAGGTTAAGGGACGGTCAGGATGTAGCAGAGAGGGTAAGGGTCAGTCAGGATGTAGCAGAGAGGGTAAGGGTCGGTCAGGATGTATCAGAGAGGGTAAGGGTCGGTCAGGATGTAGCAGAGAGGGTAAGGGACAGTCAGGATGTAGCAGAGAGGGTAAGGGTCGGACACGATGTAGCAGAGAGGGTAAGGGACAGTCAGGATGTTTCAGAGAGGGTAAGGATCGGTCAGGATGTAGCAGAGAGGGTAAGGGTCGGTCAGGATGAATCAGAGAGGGTAAGGGTCGGTCAGGATGAATCAGAGAGGGTAAGCGTCGGTCAGGATGTAGCAGAGAGGGTAAGGGACGGTCAGGATGTATCAGAGAGGGTAAGGGACGGTCAGGATGTATCAGAGAGGGTAAGGGTCGGTCAGGATGTAGCAGAGAGGGTAAGGGACGGTCAGGATGTATCAGAGAGGGTAAGGGTCGGTCAGGATGCAGCAGAGAGGGTAAGGGTCGGTCAGGATGTAGCAGAGAGGGTAAGGGGCAGTCAGGATGTATCAGAGAGGGTAAGGGTCAGTCAGGATGTATCAGAGAGGGTAAGGGTCGGTCAGGATGTAGCAGAGAGGGTAAGGGTCGGTCAGGATGTAGCAGAGAGGGTAAGGGACAGTCAGGATGTATCAAAGAGGGTAACGGTCGGTCAGGATGTATCAGAGAGGGTAAGGATCTGTCAGGATGCAGCAGAGAGGGTAAGGATCTGTCAGGATGCAGCAGAGAGGGTAAGGGTCGGTCAGGATGTAGCAGAGAGGGTAAGGGGCAGTCAGGATGTATCAAAGAGGGTAAGGATCTGTCAGGATGTATCAGAGAGGGTAAGGGACAAGTCAGGATGTATCAGAGAGGGTAAGGGTCGGTCAGGATGTAGCAGAGAGGGTAAGGGTCGGTCAGGATGTAGCAGAGAGGGTAAGGGACAGTCAGGATGTATCAGAGAGGGTAAGGGTCAGTCAGGATGTAGCAGAGAGGGTAAGGGTCGGTCAGGATGTAGCAGAGAGGGTAAGGGACGGTCAGGATGTAGCAGAGAAGGTAAGGGACGGTCAGCATGTAGCAGAGAGGGTAAGGGTCGGTCAGGATGTAGCAGGGAGGGTAAGGTTCGGTCAGGATGTAGCAGAGAGGGTAACGGACGGTCAGGATGTAGCAGAGAGGGTAAGGATCTGTCAGGATGTAGCAGAGAGGGTAAGGGTCGGTCAGGATGTAGCAGAGAGGGTAAGGGTCGGTCAGGATGTAGCAGGGAGGGTAAGGTTCGGTCAGGATGTAGCAGAGAGGGTAAGGGACGGTCAGGATGTAGCAGAGAGGGTAAGGATCTGTCAGGATGTAGCAGAGAGGGTAAGGGTCGGTCAGGATGTAGCAGAGAGGGTAAGGATCGGTCAGGATGTAGCAGAGAGGGTAAGGGTCGGTCAGGATGTAGCAGAGAGGGTAAGGGACGGTCAGGATGTAGCAGAGAGGGTAAGGGTCGGTCAGGATGTATCAGAGGGTAAGGATCGGTCAGGATGTATCAGAGAGGGTAAGGGACAGTCAGGATGTATCAGAGAGGGTAAGGATCGGTCAGGATGTAGCAGAGAGGGTAAGGGACGGTCAGGATGTAGCAGAGAGGGTAAGGGTTGGTCAGGAAGTAGCAGAGAGGGTAAGGATCGGTCAGGAATTTGCAGAGAGGGTAAGGATCGGTCAGGATTTTGCAGAGAGGTTAAGGGACGGTCAGGATGTAGCAGAGAGGGTAAGGGACAGTCAGGATGTATCAAAGAGGGTAAGGATCTGTCAGGATGTAGCAGAGAGGGTAAGGGACAGTCAGGATGTATCAAAGAGGGTAAGGATCTGTCAGGATGCAGCAGAGAGGGTAAGGGTCGGCAGAGAGGGTAAGGGTCAGTAAGGATGTAGCAGAGAGGGTAAGGGACAGTCAGGATGTATCAGAGAGGGTAAGGGACAGTCAGGATGTATCAAAGAGGGTAACGGTCGGTCAGGATGTATCAGAGAGGGTAAGGATCTGTCAGGATGCAGCAGAGAGGGTAAGGGTCGGTCAGGATCTGGCAGAGAGGGTAAGGGACGGTCAGGATGTATCAGAGAGGGTAAGGATCTGTCAGGAATTTGCAGAGAGGGTAAGGATCGGTCAGGATTTTGCAGAGAGGTTAAGGGACGGTCAGGATGTAGCAGAGAGGGTAAGGGTCAGTCAGGATGTAGCAGAGAGGGTAAGGGTCGGTCAGGATGTATCAGAGAGGGTAAGGGTCGGTCAGGATGTAGCAGAAAGGGTAAGGGACAGTCAGGATGTAGCAGAGAGGGTAAGGATCGGTCAGGATGTAGCAGAGAGGGTAAGGGTCGGTCAGGATGAATCAGAGAGGGTAAGGGTCGGTCAGGATGAATCAGAGAGGGTAAGCGTCGGTCAGGATGTAGCAGAGAGGGTAAGGGACGGTCAGGATGTATCAGAGAGGGTAAGGGACGGTCAGGATGTATCAGAGAGGGTAAGGGTCGGTCAGGATGTAGCAGAGAGGGTAAGGGACGGTCAGGATGTATCAGAGAGGGTAAGGGTCGGTCAGGATGCAGCAGAGAGGGTAAGGGTCGGTCAGGATGTAGCAGAGAGGGTAAGGGGCAGTCAGGATGTATCAGAGAGGGTAAGGGTCAGTCAGGATGTATCAGAGAGGGTAAGGGTCGGTCAGGATGTAGCAGAGAGGGTAAGGGTCGGTCAGGATGTAGCAGAGAGGGTAAGGGACAGTCAGGATGTATCAAAGAGGGTAACGGTCGGTCAGGATGTATCAGAGAGGGTAAGGATCTGTCAGGATGCAGCAGAGAGGGTAAGGATCTGTCAGGATGCAGCAGAGAGGGTAAGGGTCGGTCAGGATGTAGCAGAGAGGGTAAGGGGCAGTCAGGATGTATCAAAGAGGGTAAGGATCTGTCAGGATGTATCAGAGAGGGTAAGGGACAAGTCAGGATGTATCAGAGAGGGGAAGGGTCGGTCAGGATGTAGCAGAGAGGGTAAGGGTCGGTCAGGATGTAGCAGAGAGGGTAAGGGACAGTCAGGATGTATCAGAGAGGGTAAGGGTCAGTCAGGATGTAGCAGAGAGGGTAAGGGTCGGTCAAGATGTAGCAGAGAGGGTAAGGGACGGTCAGGATGTAGCAGAGAAGGTAAGGGACGGTCAGCATGTAGCAGAGAGGGTAAGGGTCGGTCAGGATGTAGCAGAGAGGGTAAGGATCTGTCAGGATGTAGCAGAGAGGGTAAGGGTCGGTCAGGATGTAGCAGAGAGGGTAAGGATCGGTCAGGATGTAGCAGAGAGGGTAAGGGTCGGTCAGGATGTAGCAGAGAGGGTAAGGGACGGTCAGGATGTAGCAGAGAGGGTAAGGGTCGGTCAGGATGTATCAGAGGGTAAGGATCGGTCAGGATGTATCAGAGGGTAAGGATCGGTCAGGATGTATCAGAGAGGGTAAGGGACAGTCAGGATGTATCAGAGAGGGTAAGGATCGGTCAGGATGTAGCAGAGAGGGTAAGGGACGGTCAGGATGTAGCAGAGAGGGTAAGGGTTGGTCAGGAAGTAGCAGAGAGGGTAAGGATCGGTCAGGAATTTGCAGAGAGGGTAAGGATCGGTCAGGATTTTGCAGAGAGGTTAAGGGACGGTCAGGATGTAGCAGAAAGGGTAAGGGACAGTCAGGATGTATCAAAGAGGGTAAGGATCTGTCAGGATGTAGCAGAGAGGGTAAGGGACAGTCAGGATGTATCAGAGAGGGTAAGGATCGGTCAGGATGTAGCAGAGAGGGTAAGGGACGGTCAGGATGTAGCAGAGAGGGTAAGGGACAGTCAGGATGTATCAAAGAGGGTAAGGATCTGTCAGGATGTAGCAGAGAGGGTAAGGGACAGTCAGGATGTATCAGAGAGGGTAAGGATCGGTCAGGATGTAGCAGAGAGGGTAAGGATCGGTCAGGATGTAGCAGAGAGGGTAAGGGACAGTCAGGATGTATCAAAGAGGGTAAGGATCTGTCAGGATGCAGCAGAGAGGGTAAGGGTCGGCAGAGAGGGTAAGGGTCAGTCAGGATGTAGCAGAGAGGGTAAGGGACAGTCAGGATGTATCAGAGAGGGTAAGGGACAGTCAGGATGTATCAAAGAGGGTAACGGTCGGTCAGGATGTATCAGAGAGGGTAAGGATCTGTCAGGATGCAGCAGAGAGGGTAAGGGTCGGTCAGGATCTGGCAGAGAGGGTAAGGGACGGTCAGGATGTATCAGAGAGGGTAAGGATCTGTCAGGAATTTGCAGAGAGGGTAAGGATCGGTCAGGATTTTGCAGAGAGGTTAAGGGACGGTCAGGATGTAGCAGAGAGGGTAAGGGTCAGTCAGGATGTAGCAGAGAGGGTAAGGGACAGTCAGGATGTATCAGAGAGGGTAAGGGACAGTCAGGATGTATCAAAGAGGGTAACGGTCCGTCAGGATGTATCAGAGAGGGTAAGGATCTGTCAGGATGCAGCAGAGAAGGTAAGGGACAGTCAGGATGTAGCAGAGAGGGTAAGGGACAGTCAGGATGTATCAAAGAGGGTAAGGATCTGTCAGGATGCAGCAGAGAGGGTAAGGGTCGGTCAGGATGTAGCAGAGAGGGTAAGGGACAGTCAGGATGTATCAAAGAGGGTAACGATCGGTCAGGATGTAGCAGAGAGGGTAAGGGACGGTCAGGATGTAGCAGAGAGGGTAAGGGACGGTCAGGATGTATCAGAGAGGGTAAGGATCGGTCAGGATGTAGCAGAGCGGGTAAGGGACGGTCAGGATCTGGCAGAGAGGGTAAGGGACGGTCAGGATGTATCAGAGAGGGTAAGGATCTGTCAGGATGTAGCAGAGTGGGTAAGGATCGGTCAGGATTTTGCAGAAAGGGTAAGGGACGGTCAGGATGTAACAGAGAGGGTAAGGATCGGTCAGGATGTCGCAGAGAGGGTAAGGGTCGGTCAGGATGTAGCAGAGAGGGTAAGGGACGGTCAGGATGTAGCAGAGAGGGTAAGGGTCGGTCAGGATGTATCAGAGAGGGTAAGGATCGGTCAGGATGTATCAGAGAGGGTAAGGGACAGTCAGGATGTATCAGAGAGGGTAAGGATCGGTCAGGATGTAGCAGAGAGGGTAAGGGACAGCCAGGATGTATCAGAGAGGGTAAGGATCGGTCAGGATGTAGCAGAGAGGGTAAGGGTCGGTCAGGATGTAGCAGAGAGGGTAAGGGTCGGTCAGGAAGTAGCAGAGAGGGTAAGGATCGGTCAGGATTTTGCAGAGAGGTTAAGGGACGGTCAGGATGTAGCAGAGAGGGTAAGGGTCAGTCAGGATGTAGCAGAGAGGGTAAGGGACAGTCAGGATGTATCAAAGAGGGTAACGGTCGGTCAGGATGTATCAGAGAGGGTAAGGATCTGTCAGGATGCAGCAGAGAGGGTAAGGGTCGGTCAGGATGTAGCAGAGAGGGTAAGGGACAGTCAGGATGTATCAAAGAGGGTAACGATCGGTCAGGATGTAGCAGAGAGGGTAAGGCACGGTCAGGATGTAGCAGAGAGGGTAAGGGACGGTCAGGATGTATCAGAGAGGGTAAGGATCGGTCAGGATGTAGCAGAGCGGGTAAGGGACGGTCAGGATCTGGCAGAGAGGGTAAGGGACGGTCAGGATGTATCAGAGAGGGTAAGGATCAGTCAGGATGTAGCAGAGTGGGTAAGGATCTGTCAGGATGTAGCAGAGTGGGTAAGGATCGGTCAGGATTTTGCAGAAAGGGTAAGGGACGGTCAGGATGTAACAGAGAGGGTAAGGATCAGTCAGGATGTAGCAGAGAGGGTAAGGGTCGGTCAGGATGTATCAGAGAGGGCAAGGGTCGGTCAGGATGCAGCAGAGAGGGTAAGGGTCAGTCAGGATGTATCAGAGAGGGTAAGGGTCAGTCAGGATGTAGCAGAGAGGGTAAGGATCTGTCAGGATGTCGCAGAGAGGGTAAGGGTCGGTCAGGATGTATCAGAGAGGGTAAGGGTCGGTCAGGATGTATCAGAGAGGGTAAGGGACGGTCAGGATGTATCAGAGAGGGTAAGGATCGGTCAGGATGTAGCAGAGAGGGTAAGGGTCGGTCAGGATGTATCAGAAAGGGTAAGGGTCGGTCAGGATGTAGCAGAGAGGGTAAGGGACGGTCAGGATGTATCAGAGAGGGTAAGGATCGGTCAGGATGTAGCAGAGAGGGTAAGGGTCGGTCAGGATGTATCAGAGAGGGTAACGGTCGGTCAGGATGTAGCAGAGTGGGTAAGGATCTGTCAGGATGTAGCAGAGTGGGTAAGGATCGGTCAGGATTTTGCAGAAAGGGTAAGGGACGGTCAGGATGTAACAGAGAGGGTAAGGGTCGGTCAGGATGTATCAGAGAGGGCAAGGGTCGGTCAGGATGCAGCAGAGAGGGTAAGGGTCAGTCAGGATGTATCAGAGAGGGTAAGGGTCAGTCAGGATGTAGCAGAGAGGGTAAGGATCTGTCAGGATGTCGCAGAGAGGGTAAGGGTCGGTCAGGATGTAGCAGAGAGGGTAAGGGTCGGTCAGGATGTAGCAGAGAGGGTAAGGGACGGTCAGGATGTATCAGAGAGGGTAAGGGACGGTCAGGATGTATCAGAGAGGGTAAGGATCGGTCAGGATGTAGCAGAGAGGGTAAGGGTCGGTCAGGATGTATCAGAGAGGGTAAGGGTCGGTCAGGATGTAGCAGAGAGGGTAAGGGACGGTCAGGATGTATCAGAGAGGGTAAGGATCGGTCAGGATGTAGCAGAGAGGGTAAGGGTCAGTCAGGATGTATCAGAGAGGGTAACGGTCGGTCAGGATGTAGCAGAGAGGGTAAGGGACAGTCAGGATGTATCAGAGAGGGTAAGGGACAAGTCAGGATGTATCAGAGAGGGTAAGGGTCGGACACGATGTAGCAGAGAGGGTGAGGGACAGTCAGGATGTATCAGAGAGGGTAAGGATCGGTCAGGATGTAGCAGAGAGGGTAAGGGTCGGTCAGGATGAATCAGAGAGGGTAAGGGTCGGTCAGGATGTAGCAGAGAGGGTAAGGGACGGTCAGGATGTATCAGAGAGGGTAAGGGACGGTCAGGATGTATCAGCGAGGGTAAGGATCGGTCAGGATGTATCAGAGAGGGTAAGGATCGGTCAGGATGTAGCAGAGAGGGTAAGGGACAGTCAGGATGTATCAGAGAGGGTAAGGGTCGGTCAGGATGTATCAGAGAGGGTAAGGGTCGGTCAGGATGTATCAGAGAGGGTAAGGGTCAGTCAGGATGTAGCAGAGAGGGTAAGGGACAGTCAGGATGTATCAGAGAGGGTAAGGGACAGTCAGGATGTAGCAGAGAGGGTAAGGGTCGGTCAGGATGTATCAGAGAGGGTAAGGGTCGGTCAGGATGTATCAGAGAGGGTAAGGGTCAGTCAGGATGTAGCAGAGAGGGTAAGGGTCGGTCAGGATGTATCAGAGAGGGTAAGGGTCGGTCAGGATGTAGCAGAGAGGGTAAGGGACAGTCAGGATGTAGCAGAGAGGGTAAGGGTCAGTCAGGATGTAGCAGAGAGGGTAAGGGTCGGTCAGGATGTATCAGAGAGGGTAAGGGTCGGTCAGGATGTATCAGAGAGGGTAAGGGTCAGTCAGGATGTAGCAGAGAGGGTAAGGGTCGGTCAGGATGTATCAGAGAGGGTAAGGGTCAGTCAGGATGTAGCAGAGAGGGTAAGGGACAGTCAGGATGTAGCAGAGAGGGTAAGGGTCAGTCAGGATGTAGCAGAGAGGGTAAGGGACAGTCAGGATGTATCAAAGAGGGTAAGGGTCGGTCAGGATGTATCAGAGAAGGTAAGGGTCGGTCAGGATGTAGCAGAGAGGGTAAGGGACAGTCAGGATGTAGCAGAGAGGGTAAGGATCGGTCAGGATGTAGCAGAGAGGGTAAGGGACAGCCAGGATGTATCAGAGAGGGTAAGGGTCGGTCCGGATGTAGCAGAGAGGGTAAGGGACAGTCAGGATGTGTCAAAGACGTTAAGGGACAGTCAGGATGCACAGTGAGGGTAAGGGACAGTCAGGATGTAGCAGAGAGAGTAAGGGTCGGTCAGGATTTTGCAGAGAGGGTAAGGGGCAGTCAGGATGTATCAGAGAGGGTAAGGGACAAGTCAGGATGTATCAGAGAGGGTAAGGGTCGGTCAGGATGTAGCAGAGAGGGTAAGGGACAGTCAGGATGTAGCAGAGAGGGTAAGGATCTGTCAGGATGTAGCAGAGAGGGTAAGGATCTGTCAGGATGTAGCAGAGAGGGTAAGGGTCGGTCAGGATGTATCAAAGAGGGTGAGGCTCTGTCAGGATGTAGCAGAGAGGGTAAGGGACAGTCAGGATGTATCAAAGAGGGTAACGGTTGGTCAGGATGTATCAGAGAGGGTAAGGATCGGTCAGGATGTAGCAGAGAGGATAAGGATCGGTCAGGATGTATCAGAGAGGGTAAGGATCGGTCAGGATGTAGCAGAGAGGGTAAGGATCGGTCAGGATGTATCAGAGAGGGTAAGGATCGGTCAGGATGTAGCAGAGAGGGTAAGGGACAGTCAGGATGTATCAGAGAGGGTAAGGATCGGTCAGGATGTATCAGAGAGGGTAAGGGACAGTCAGGATGTATCAGAGAGGGTAAGGGACAGTCAGGATGTATCAGAGAGGGTAAGGATTGGTCAGGATGTAGCAGAGAGGGTAAGGATCTGTCAGGATGTAGCAGAGAGGGTAAGGGACAGTCAGGATGTAGCAGAGAGGGTAGGGGTCGGTCAGGATGTAGCAGAGAGGGTAAGGGTCGGTCAGGATGTAGCAGAGAGGGTAAGGGACAGTCAGGATGTATCAGAGAGGGTAAGGATCGGTCAGGATGTAGCAGAGAGGGTAGGGGTCGGTCAGGATGTAGCAGAGAGGGTAAGGGTCGGTCAGGATGTAGCAGAGAGGGTAAGGGACAGTCAGGATGTAGCAGAGAGGGTAAGGGTCGGTCAGGATGTAGCAGAGAGGGTCAGGGACAGTCAGGATGTAGCAGAGAGGGTAAGGGTTGGTCAGGATGTAGCAGAGAGGGTAAGGGTCGGTCAGGATGTATCAGAGAGGGTAAGGGTCGGTCAGGACGTAGCAGAGAGGGTAAGGGTCAGTCAGGATGTAGCAGAGAGGGTAAGGGTCGGTCAGGACGTAGCAGAGAGGGTAAGGGTCGGTCAGGATGTAGCAGAGAGGGTAAGGGTCGGTCAGGATGTATCAGAGAGGGTAAGGGTCGGTCAAGACGTAGCAGAGAGGGTAAGGGTCAGTCAGGATGTGTCAAAGACGTTAAGGGACAGTTAGGATGCATAAGAGAAGGTAAGGGATGGTCAGGATATATGAGAGAGGGTAACGGATGGTCAGGATGCACAGTGAGGGTAAGGGACAGTCAGGATGTATCAAAGAGGGTCAGGGTCAGTCAGGATTTTACAGAGTGGGTCAGGGGCGGTCAGGATGTATCAGTGAGGGTAAAGGACAAGTCAGGATGTATCAGAGAGGGTAAGGGTCGGTCAGGATGTAGCAGAGAGGGTAAGGGTCGGTCAGGATGTAGCAGAGAGGGTAAGGGGCGGTTAGGATGGATCAGAGAGGGTTAGTGATGGTCAGGAGTTATCTAAGAGTGTGAGGGCGGTCAGGATGTATGAGAGAGGGTGATGGATGGTCAGGAAGTATCAGAGAGGGTAAGGCTGCTTTCGATGTATTAAAGAATATAAAATTGTACCATTTAATTTATACTGCCTTTCCTTTTACTTCCGAAGTGCATCACTTTGCATTTGTTAAATTTCAAGTTATGTTTCTGCCGATTTCAGCAGTTCGTCTGTGCTCCTGAAATCTGCTGCTTGTTTTCTTTGTTTCCCAAGATTTGTGTCATTTGCACAGTTTGAAATTATGCGCTGTGTACCCAAGTCCACATTATTAATACATATCAAAAACAGCAGCGATTTAATACCAACCCCTGGGGGACCCATCGTAACTTCCCTCTGCCCGAGAAACAACCATTCATCGCTGCTCTCAGCTTTCTGTTTCTAATCATCATTTCTTTCAGTAACTATAATTTCTCACTTCCAAAAAACTGTTTAGGCAAAATGGAAACATCAAAATATACACATTTCACAATATTTTTATCCAACAACATGTAACAGAGACTTTTCAATCATAGCTATGCATTCAGAACATGTGTAATTTACAGAAATTCCCTGCCTGTAAAAAGTTCGAAGTACAGCAATGTGCTCATCATCCTATGAGTAATTGAGAGTTTCTTTTCTCTTTTCAAAGCACTTTGACAGATGCCTCTGCTTGCATACCTCTTTTTCTCTTCTCACCAATTCTGCTTCTTTCCTTTGTGCTGAGAGATGGTGTGTGGTCTATTGTGGTAAGGAACTGTTCGGTCATATTCTCCAGTGGTGGGGTTAGGAAATTATTGCTACCAGACACTGTTAGGCCATATGAAAGGAGCTATCATTTGCGTAGTTTTGTCTCCATCACTTCCCTCCATCCCTTTACTTAGATTGGCTTGCTTACTGTATCCAGTCCCCTTTTATAAATGTAACAACATTCATGTGTATGAAAGGGCAAGGGAATGGTACCAAGTGGTTAGCAGTACAGGCTCAATGGAACAAATGTGGAAAGGACAACTGAATGAGTCTAAGGATAGTTCTTTTAGATTGCCAGCATAGGCAGGATGGGTTGAATATCCTCCTTCTGTACTTCTACAACGTACCCTTTAGATAACATTGCAGCATGAGATCTATATGACTGTTGCTGGTCACCACCTTTTAGCTATAGAGATAAAATGAAAAAAAGTTCAACAAAAAGTTCAACAATTATGGTAATTCATTTTCGAATATCTTTATTAACCACAAGACCAATGGGGAAACAAATCGGTTGCTCACTTGTGTTTCCAGTCGTTCAGTAATGCGTTGGTTGACACGTTGCTGCAAAATGTCCTCACTCTTTTCGAAATCTTTCAAGAGAAGAACCTCTTCAAAAAGTGTAACATGCCGTAGGTCAGCCATCTTCATAGCGATGTCCAGCTTACATTTCTGGTGGCAAATAACCCGAAGCTCTGCATCAAAGTTCTTTATCAATTCATTTATCTGTAGAGAGAGATTAAAGATTAAATCTGTTAACTGCAGGAAATCGGCCATACTTCCTATTCAAGGATTCCAGCGATTCAGTACTCTGGATACTGAATCTTCTCCCTTCATCAACTGACAATCTTGTCTTTGGAAATCACATTCTTTTGGGACTCATTACATTTTCAATACACAATTTCTATTATTTTCAAAGGATTAATTTTAATACAACAGATCTTTGCGGCTGGTTGTTCACTGTACTCAGAGACTTCTCAATGCTTTCAAGTATTCAAACTCCTCATACAAGGGGGAAAATATCTAAGACACCACAGCAGGAAGCTTCTTGCCTGGACCTAGACCCACTCTGACTCTTCCTGCATCACATTCTACTTCTGAGACAGGACTTTGTCTTTTGTTGTCTAGAAGTAATGAGAACCAACAAAAGCACTGAAACACTGAGGTAAAATAATCAAAATGAGAGGTAGAACAAGGTATAAAAAATGAAACTATCACATAGCTTTAATCTCCAATCATCCAGTTCTGATGAAAGCTTACTGACCAAGAATGTTACCTCTGGGTTCCTCTGACCACAGATGTTGCTTGACCGGCTGAGTATTTTCCAGCACTTGCTATTTACCATTTCTCATTGTTCATTGAAGCCTCAAAACTATTTTAGAAATATGCACCAATATTACATAAAGACAGGCCGTGGTGTTCTAAGAGTCTCCACTTAAAGGCCAGTTACAGAGTGAAGCTAGCATAAGAACACAAGTAGGAGCAGAAGTAGACCATATGGCCCATCGAACTCCAGCATTCAATACCATCATGGCTGATCTTGGCCTTCAATTCCACTTTCCTGCCTGCTCCCCATATCCCTTGATTCCCGGTGAGACCAAAAATCTATCTATCCCAGCCTTAAATGTATTCAGTGGTTGAGCATCCACAACCCTCTGGGGTAGAGAATTCCAAAGATTCACAATCCGATGAGTGAAGTAATTTCTCATCTCAGTCCTGAATGATTGCTCCCTTATCCTGAGACTGTGTCCCCGCTTTCTAGATACTCTGATCAGTAGAAACAATCTCTCAGCTTCTACAACCCCGTCATACCAGGGACCAATTTAGTAAATCTTTGCTGTACTGCCTCGAGTACAAGTATATTCTTTCTTAAATGTGCAGACCAAAACTGCACACAGTATTCCAGGTGCGGTCCCACCAAAGCCCTGTACAGTTTTAGTAAGACTTCTTTATTCCTGTACTCCAATCCCCTTTGCAATAAAGGCCAACATGCCATTTGCCTTCCTAATAGCCCGCTGCACCTGCATGTTAACTTTGTGTGTTCCCTGTACGAGTACCACCAAGTCTCTCTGAACATTAGCACTTACCGGTTTCACACCTTATAAAAATATTCTGCTTTTCTATTTTTACGACCAGTGAACAACTTTACACTTCCCTATACCTGTCTATATCTCTTTGCAGCCTCTCTACGTCCTCCCCGCAGCTTACCTTTCCACCGAGCTCTGTATCAACAGCAAACTATGTCTCTTCATTCAAGTCATTAATATAAAGTGTAAATAGCTGAGGCCACAGCACTGATCCTTGCAGCACTCCACTATTCACTGCCTGCCAACTTGAAAATGCCCCATTTATGCCCACTCTCTGCTTCCTGTCTGTTAACCAATCCTCTATCCACGCTAATATATTACCCACAACACCATGAGCCCTCATCTTGCCTATTAATCTTTTATGTGGCACATTATTGAATGCCTTTTGAAAATCCAGGTATACTACATCTACTGGTTCCCCTTTATCTACCCTACTGGTTACATCCTCAAAAAACTCTAATAATTTGTCAATCAGGATTTCCCTTTAGTAAAACCATGCTGACTTGTTCTAATCATACTGTGCTTTTCCAAGTGCAATGTTAAGACTTCTTTCATAATAGTTTCCAGCATCTTCCCAATGACTGATGTTAGGCTAACTGGCCTGTAGTTCCCTGTTTTCTCTCTACCTCCCTTCATGAAAAGCAGTGTAACATTTGCCAACCTACAATCTGATGGGACCATACCTGAATCTAAGAAATTCTGGAAAATCATAGCTAGTGCATCCACTCTCTCTTCAGCTATCTCTTTTAGAACCCTAGGATGTAGGATGTTAGCCATCTGGTCCTGGTCCCTCAAGGTTCTCCAATACTTTTTCTCGGCTGATATTAATATCCTTAATTTTCTCGCTCTTTTTTAACCCCTAGGTTACTACCTATTTCTGGTATGGAACTAGTGTCTTCTACTATGAAGACAGACACAAAATATTTGTTCAATGCCTCTGCCATTTCCTCATTTCCCATGATGATTTCTCCTTTTTCTGTCTCTAAGGGACCAACGTCTACTTTGGCTACTCTCTTCCTTTTTATGTGCTTATAAAAGCTCTTATAATCTGTTTTTATATTGCTTGTTAGTTTACTCTCATATTCTATTTTTTCCCTTTTTATCAACTTTTTGGTGGCTCTTTGCTAGTTTCTAAAATGCTGCCAATCCTCAGACCAGCTACTATGTTTTTAGTCTAATACTCTCCTTAACTTCCTGAGTGAGCCAGGGATGGGTCTTTCTTGCCGAGTTTTTGTTTTTGAACAGAATGTACTTTTGTTGAACCATTTGAATTGTTTCTTTAAATGTTTCCCACTGTTTATTTACCACCATACCTTCCAGCCAATTAACCTTAGCCAGTTCTCCCCTCATACCTTCATAATTGGCTTTAAGTTTAGGATTCTTGTTTGTGATTGAAATGTGTCACTTTCAAACTTAACATGAAATTCAATGGTATTTTGATCAGTGAATCTTTTACAATTACATTGCTTATTAGCCCTGCTTCATTACACAGTGCGAGATCGAAGATAGCTTTATCCCTAGTCAGTTCAACAATGTATTGCTCCAAAAAAGTCACGAAAACTTTCTACAAACTCATCTTCTAGACCACTGATGCCAATTTGATTGTCCCAGTATATATGCAGATTAAAGTCCCCCACAATTACCTTTTTACATGTTCCAATAATTTCCCGTTTAAAGTTCTGTCCAATAACATAACTACTGTTAGGGAGCCTGGAAACTACTCCCACCAGTGTTTTCTGACTCCTGCTATTCTTAGTTTCCACCCAAACTGATTCTACTTCATGACCTTCTGAGACCACATTCCTTCCTATTAATGCCCTCATGTCATCCTTTACTATCAGAGGTACCCCTCCTCCTTTGCCATTCTGTCTGTCTCTCCGAAATATTGTATACCCTGGAATATTTATTTCCCATCCTGAGTTGTCAATTAAGACAATAATGCTTAATGAAAATGCTTAAGCTGCTCTACCCTTACAAATGCTCGAGAGGTGTCCTACACAAATTGGTCAGGTGGTCATTAAGAGAATGTATGATGGTCAAATGTCAGAGAGAACGGTATTGGTGACTTTGACTCGGGCTGTTTTGGTGCTCTATGAGCCACAGAAATTTGATTGGAGTTGATGAAAAGATGGACACAGATCTGGGAAATGACAACACATTTAAGGACTCTGGAGAAGAAACAGAGATTGGCGATGGGGTAATAGTTAGTGAGGACAGAGGGGAAAATGGTGGGTTTTTGAGGATGTGGGCTGATAATAGTGGCTTTCGAAGGGAGGAGTGCATGCCTGAAAACAGGGAACTGTTTACCATAACGTGAGGCAGGAAGGGAAGTTGAATGGTCAGCAGTTGAATGGGAATGGGTTCAAAGGAGCACGGGGTAGTTTCCATGAATGAGATGAACTTGAAAAGGACAGGGAATGATGTGGGAGAGGTATGGTGGTGGGGTGGGAAATTGTGTGAACTCATGAAGTCCATGCTGACTGTGCCTCTGTTAGTGTCTCTATTGCAGGTGCCCGCAGTTGAGTCGCAGAACACCGCATGGCCCAAGAATCCTCCTCGGGGGAGGAAGATGAAGCCAATGCCCCAGAGGGTGCATCATCTCCTGCCTCTTCTTCCACCTCCGCCAGGACAGATACATCCACCCGATCTGCAATGGGAGGGTTTAATATTAGAATCTGGGTCATAAGGTGGTATGCATGACACAGATACGTCCCAGCAGCTGAGGGAGAATTTGCTAGCTGGGTTCCCTGACAATCAGGGGACTGCTGGGGACCAGGCCTCTGCTCAACCCCACACTTAGGGTGATCCTCTGTTTGTCACTACGAGAAGTCTGCTGGATGTGCAGCAAAGGCTTGGGGAAAATATGTCGGAGATGCCTGAGGTCATGCTTAGTTTTGTGTGTACCATGGAGAAGTCCATGCAAGTCATGATGTCTGCCATGTCGCAGGCACATAAGTGTATGGCTACCTCAGTCAAGAGTTTGGAGAGCTCTGTGGGAGTTTGGTTCAGCACTCGAGCCATATGTGCTCTGACCTGCACTTCATCACTGTTGCCATAGGCTCCATGCAGCAAAGTCTAAGCAAGAGGGGGACGAGGAACCTGGACCTCCTTATGGGTGCTCCTTCACCTCAGGGAGACAGGCAGGTGCCATCACGCACCCTGATGGAGGATAAGCACGTGCCAGCTGCCCCAGGGCCTTCGTCTCAGGACATCCCCAGGATAAACAGCATCTTGTCCTCCCTCCCAACACTGACCCGCTTACCTCCAGCGGGCGAGCACATGGAGGATACTCAAGAAGCAGTGTTGCACACTCCTAATAGAATGGAGATATCAAGACCCCATTCCTCCAGAGGGCACCCGCCACAGTCATCCACAACAATGGGTCAGTGCACTGAGCAGACTGACTCCATCTCAGCTGCTAATGTCAGGATTGCACCTGGACATAGTGGCAGGAAAAGAAAACTGAAACAGTTTTGAGCATGAAGGTGGCACAGGTGATGTAGAAATGTTCATGAATGCAAAGATATATTAAATCATTTTTATTTCTTTCAAAATTTGATCCATTCAGAAATGTTTTGCTTGATTACAGATGGATACAAAGAAACTTTTTGGAGGCCTACGTCAGGAATGCATGATGTTTGCAAAGCATCTCCGGAATTGGTCAGTATCCATATCTCCTTTGAATTTTCGCCTGCACTCGTCAACGATGGCTGCTTTCCTATTGATGATTAATAACTTTTTCCAATATTGTCATGCCTTACTTTTGTTTTCTATGGTCATAACACTGCTTGCAGTGGTGTGCAGTCGCATTCATCGTAGTCCGTGATGATTTCAAATGTCAATCACATCAAAGGGCAGCCACGCTTCATTAAGTTTGCAGAGATGAATAAGACCTCACACAAAAGGGAATTTCTGTGGGGAATTGTTATGTTTCTCCTTGTTCCTTGATGATGTGACTTATGGTTGGCTGAAACGTGCACAAATGAGGTTCTCTCTGATGTCCCTTGCATGTCTCTCCACGGCCCTCATATCGATGACGGCATCATTGTCACTGTTGTCCTCCTCCTCACCCTTTTCATAGTCATCCTTATCTGAGGAGGATGGGTGTTCCTCTTGATCCTCTGCCTGCAGAATGTTGCTGCGTCTAATTGCAAGGTTGTGCAAGGCACAGCAGACAATGATTATTTATGACACCCTTTGTGTTGCATACTGAAGAGCCCCTCCAGACCAGTCAAGGCAATGGAATGACTTTTTCAGCATGCCAATGATGGCTCCAGTGGATGCATGAGCAATATTGTACCTCTCTTCAGCAGCGCTTTGCGGATGATGCACTGGTGTCATGAACCATGTACAAAGGGGGTAAACCCTTGCCACCCAGGATCCAGCCGTCCACTTCGGCTGGTTCCTCGAAAACTGCTGGCAGCTGAGAGTTCCTCAAAATGTAGGAGTCATGACAGCTCCCTGGGAAACGTGTGCGAACATGCATGATTTTTCTCCAGTGGTTGCAAACCACTTGCATGTTTAAAGAGTGATTCACAAATGCAGCAGGCTGGTCCCAGGGAGTTCTATTGGTCACAAGTACAGTCGATAACCCCTTGCACTTTAGGGAAGCCAGTGATGGCAACGAAGGCCGTAGACCTTGCTGCCTGGCTGTCCTTGTCTACAAATAAGTAGATGAAATCATTGGCATGTCAAAAAAGGCATTAGTCACCTCTTTGATGCACCTGTGGGTTGCAGACTGTGAAATGCCACATATGTCTCCCGTTGATCCTGTTGGAAAGAAATTGAGTAATAGTAACCTTGAGGGTAAGTAGCATTGGGTTGCCAAGGAAAACAAGCTGCTGCTGGTAATGCTGCAGGATCCTACACATCAAGTCACACCCTCATGCTTCTCTAGCATTGCCTCTTGGACATCTGAAGGTAATGTGTCCTTATCCTGAGGATGCAATGACACGCCAGTGCCTGTCTTTGATAATGTCTTTCCTGGATGGCTTCATTCTGAGCAGCCTCACCCTTTTGTGCTGCCTTCTGCTCCCTGTTGAGGCATCATCCGTTGATCACTAAGATCCCTCCTCAGTCTCTCCCTCTGCAATTGTTCATGTGTTAGAGAACAAATTGTGTGTATGAGACTCATGTCTTTGCAGCTTTTCAATTGTTGAGATTAGAAGTGTTGTAAAACTGTCCTTCTTCTGCCATTCAGCAGAACCATGAAAGTCATGAGCAGATCGTTGTTATGTGCCTTACATATGCATGCAGCAGGAGATACCACCCACCATCATTTGTCTCCTCCCAATCGACTTGTATTCCTTGACTGGACACGTGGTTTGCATTCTTCTTCCACAAAATGTTGTGTCTGCGATACCAGGCAGGTTTGCCCACCTTCCAACGTCCTCATGCCACCTTCCAGCCTGCACCCATCACTCTTGACCCACTCAACTTAACCTTCACCCTTCCCCATAAAATGTCCCCCCATTTCCATGGACCGGCTCATCATCAATTGATACATGCCATCCCTCCCCCGTGTCCCCACTCCTGTCACCATCCAACTGCTGACTCTTACCCTTGAACCTGCTATAATCCACCTTGATATAGTTACAGATTCCCAATCCCCTCCCTATGCTGAGCTCGAATACCCAGCCCTAAGACTCAACCTTCCCCCCCACCCCCACCTGATATAATTGCCTCCTGTGACTGTGACCGTATGTTCTGCAAGCCAGTACCCTGATATGGACACACAGGACTCTGACGACAACAGACTCCCTCCTTTTAGGCCTCTCATGGCTATCAGTTTTCAGGGAGGAACATATCAACCCACCACTCCCTGCAACCACACACAGCGAGCCACATCAAAATCAGCCACTACACACCCTGGACTCTGCCCTGCTCCTCTACACACTCAACTAAAAACCCTGAATACTGCCTCCTCCCTTAGTGGAGGGGTCAATACAAGGCTATGGACTAAGTGCTGGAAAATGGCATTAGAATAGATAGGTGCTTGATGACCGTTAAGGACACGATGGGCCAAAGGGCCTGTTTCTGTGCTGTATAACTCTATGACTCCCTCTCCTGCTCCTCCAATCACCCAAGACCCCACCCTTCCCTCCCTGACTACACTCCCCTGCTCCTCCATGGACCCGAACCTCCATCTTGTCCTGCCCATCTACCCTCCCCCGCTCTTCCATGCAACCCCCACCCATGCTGTGGCTGCCATCCCCTGAGATGATTCATCCTTGCTGGTGCCAGGCCTGGAGACAAACATCCATTCCAGTGCTGGCATGAGATTAGCAGCTGAGCGAGAAAAGAGAAGAGCATAGGCCTGAGACTCAAATGCACGAATCCAACTGTCGCACGCCACTTTGAAACATTCGTGAACTGGGCATGGGAATATCGCTTACCGTTCAGTTAATCTGGCAGGTAGGACTAATTCCTAACTTTGCATAGGGTAATGAGTATTCATGGCATGTAAATGAATGTAAAGCTACAATTCGCCACTGCGCTGGGGGAACCCTGGAATGCAGGGTTCATCGATGACCTAATTCCCCTAAAATATCCCGCCATCAGGAATCCAAAAAAACAATTCTCGCCTCATTATAACACCACACACTGTGGTGGACTGCATAAAATCCCCCCAAAGTATTTGTTTAGTTCCTCTGCCATTTCCTTGTTCCCCATTTTAAATTCTCTTGTCTCTGCCACATTTGTCTTTGCTAACCTTTTCCTTTTCACTTACCTATAGAAGCTTTAACAGTCCGTTTTATGTTTCTCACTACAAAGAACAAAGAACAGTACAGCACAGGAACAGGCCATTCGGCCCTCCAAGACTGCACCGATCTTGATGCCTGCCTAAACTAAAACCTTCTGCACTTCCGGGGTCCGTATCCCTCTATTCCTATCCTATTCATGTCTTTGTCAAGATGCCTCTTAAACGTCTCTATGGTACCTGCTTCCACCACCTCCCCCGGCAACATGTTCCAGGCACTCACCACCCTCTGTGTAAAGAACTTGCCTCGCACATCCCCTCTAAACTTTGCCCCTCTCACCTTAAATCTATGTCCCCTAGTAACTGACTCTTCCACCCTGGGAAAAAGCTTCTGACTATCCACTCTGTCCATGCCACTTATAACTTTGTAAACCTCTATCATGTCGCCCCTCCACCTCCATCGTTCCAGTGAAAACAATCCGAGTTTATCCAACCTCTCTTCATAGCTAATGCCCTCCAGACCAGGCAACATCCTGGTAAACCTCCTCTGTACCCTCGCCAAAGCCTCCACGTCTTTCTGGTAGTGTGGCGACCAGAATTGCACGCAATATTCTAAGTGTGGCCTAACTAAAGTTCTGTACAGCTGCAGCATGACTTGCCTATTTTTATACTCTATGCCCCGACCGATGAAGGCAAGCATGCCGTATGCCTTCTTGACTACCTTATCCACCTTCGTTGCCACTTTCAGTGACCTGTGGACCTGTACGCCCAGATCTCTCTGACTGTCAATACTCCTAAGGGTTCTGCCATTTACTGAATACTTCCCACCTGCATTAGACCTTCCATTATGCATTACCTCACATTTGTCCGAATTAAACTCCATCTGCCATTTCTCCGCCCAAGTCTCCAACCGATCTATATCCTGCTGTATCCTCTGACAATCCTCATCACTGTCCGCAACTCCACCAACCTTTGTGTCGTCCGCAAACTTACTAATCAGACCAGCTACATTTTCCTCCAAATCATTTATATATACTACAAACAGAAAAGGTCCCAGCACTGATCCCTGCGGAACACCACTAGTCACATCCCTCCATTCAGAAAAGCACCCTTCCACTGATACCCTCTGTCTTCTATGACCGAGCCAGTTCTGTATCCATCTTGCCAGCTTCCCTCTGATCCCATGTGACCTCAACTTTTGTATCAGTCTGCCATGAGGGACCTTGTCAAAGGCTTTACTGAAGTCCATATAGATAACATCCACTGCCCTGCCTTCATCAATCATCTTTGTCACTTCCTCAAAAAACTCAATCAAATTAGTGAGACACGACCTCCCCTTCACAAAACCATGCTGCCTCACGCTAATAAGTCCATTTGTTTCCAAATGGGAGTAAATCCTGTCCCAAAGAATCCTCTCTAATAATTTCCCTACCACTGACGTAAGGCTCACCGGCCTATAATTTCCTGGATTATCCTTGCTACCCTTCTTAAACAAAGGAGCAACATTGGCTATTCTCCAGTCCTCTGGGACCTCACCTGTAGCCAATGAGGATGCAAAGATTTCTGTCAAGGCCCCAGCAATTTCTTCCCATGCCTCCCTCAGTATTCTGGGGTAGATCCCATCAGGTCCTGGGGACTTATCTACCTTAATGCTTTGCAAGACACCCAACACCTCCTCCTTTTTGATAATGAGATGACTGAGACTATCTACACTCCCTTCCCTAGGCTCATCATCTACCAAGTCCTTCTCCTTGGTGAATACTGATGCAAAGTACTCATTTAGTACCTTGCCCATTTCCTCTGGCTCCACACATAGATTCCCTTCTCTGTCCTTGAGTGGGCCAACCCTTTCCCTGGTTACCCTCTTGCTCTTTATATACGTATAAAAAGCCTTGGGATTTTCCTTAATCCTGTTGGCCAATGGCTTCTCATAACCCCTTTTAGCACTCCTGACTCCTTGCTTAAGTTCCTTCCTACTGTCTTTATATTCCTCAAGGGATTCATCTGTTCCTAGCCTTCCAGCCCTTATGAATGCTTCCTTTTTCTTTTTGATGAGGCTCACAATATCCCGCGTTATCCAAGGTTCCCGAAATATGCCAAACTTATCCTTCTTCCTCACAGGAACATGCTGGTCCTGGATTCTAATCAACTGACTTTTGAAAGACTCCCACATGTCAGATGTTGATTTACCCTCAAACAGCCGCCCCCAATCTAAATTCTTCAGTTCCTGCCTAATATTGTTATAATTAGCCTTCCCCAAATTTAGCACCTTCACCCGAGGACTACTCTTATCCTTATCCACAAGTACCTTAAAACTTATGGAATTATGGTCACTGTTCCCGAAATGCTCCCCTACTGAAACTTCGACCACCTGGCCGGGCTCATTCCCCAATACCAGGTCCAGTACGGCCCCATCCCTAGTTGGACTATCTACGTATTGTTTCAAGAAGCCCTCCTGGATGCTCCTTACAAATTCTGCCCCATCCAAGCCCCTAGCACTAAGTGAGTCCCAGTCAATATAGGGGAAGTTAAAATCACCCACCACTACAACCCTGTTACCTTTACATCTTTCCAAAATATGTCTACATATCTGCTCCTCTACCTCCCGCTGGCTGTTGGGAGGCCTGTAGTAAACCTCCAACATCGTGACTGCACCCTTCCTATTCCTGAGCTCCACCCATATTGCCTCGCTGCATGACCCCTCTGAGGTGTCCTCCCATAGCACAGCTGTGATATTCTCCTTAACCAGTAATGCAACTCCCCCACCCCTTTTACATCCCTCTCTATCCCCCCTGAAGCTTCTAAATCCTGGAACATTTAGCTGCCAATCCTGTCCTTCCCTCAACCAAGTCTCTGTAATAGCAACATCATAGTTCCAAGTACTAATCCAAGCTCTAAATTCATCTGCCTTACCTGTTATACTTCTTGCATTGAAACAAATGCACTTCAGACCACCAGTCCCGCTGTTCTCCTCAACATCTCCCTGCCTGCTCTTCCTCTTAGTCTTACTGGCCTTATTTACTCGTTCCCCTTATTTATTTCACTTGCTGTCCTACTGCTCTGGTTCCCACCCCCCTGCCACACTAGTTTAAACCCTCCCGAGTGACGCTAGCAAACCCCGCAGCCAGGATATTTGTGCCCCTCCAGTTTAGATGCAACCCGTCCTTCTTGTACAGGTCCCATCTGTCCCTGAAGAGATCCCAATGGTCCAGATATCTGAAACCCTCCCTTCTACACCAGCTGTTCAGCCACGTGTTTAGCTGCACTAGTTTACTTTCATATTCTATATTCCCTTTCTTTATCAGTTTCTTGGTCCTCCTTTGCTGAATTCTAAAATGCTCACAATTCTCAGGCTTACTGTTTTTTGGGAATTTTATAAGCCTCGTCCTTTGATCTAAAATCTTTAACCTCTCTTGTTAGCCACGGTTGGATCACTTTTTCTGTTGGGTTTTTTTGCCTCAAAGGAATGTACATTTGTTGTAAAACCATGTAGTAATTCTTTAAATGCTAGCCATTGCATGACTACCGTCGTAACTTTTAATGTAGTTTCCCAATCTACCACAGCCAATTTGCCCCTTCGTAGTTTTCTTTGTTTAGATTTAAGACCCTAGTTTCAGATTGAACGACATCACTTTCAAACTTAAATGTAAAATTTCATCATATTATGATCATTCTTCCTATAGGCTCCTTTACAACAAGATTATTAATTATCCCTTTCTCATTGAACAATACTAGATATAAAATAGCCCTTCTCTAGTTGGTTTCTAAACATACTGTTCTAGAAAACCATCTCATATACATTCCAGGAATTCGTCTTCCACTCCTTGTTGTTGGAGATAAGGATGGAGAGAGCTGGGAACAAGAATTAAAGAAGGTGGAGGGAAGGAGTGTGAATTTAACTGTCCTCCATGATGATCCGAGAGTGATATGCAGTTTTGAGCACAGGAAAAGGGCTTGACACAGTCGGGCCATATTTACTGAGGGATGGCCGAGCTGGCAGTGCTTTTTAAAAATTCTTTCATGGGATTTGAGCATTGCTGGCTCAGGCAGCATCTGTTGCCCATCCCTAATTACCCTTGAGAAGGTGATGGTGAGCCGCCTTCTTGAACCGCTGCAGTCCATGTGGTGTAGGTACACCCACAGTGCTGTTAGGAAGGGAGTTCCAGGATTTTGACCCAGTCACAGTGAAGGAATGGCGATATAGTTTCAAGTCAGGATGGTGTGTTGATTGGAGGGGAATTTGCAGATCGTGCCCTTGTCCTTCTAGGTAGTAGAGGTCATAGGTTTGGAAGGTGATGTCGAAGGAGCCTTGGTGAGTTGCTGCAGTGCATTTTGTAGGTGGTACAAACTGCTGCCACTATGCGCAGTGGTGGAGAGAGTGAATGTTAGCCTTGCTGGATGGAATGCCAAACAAGTGGGCTGCTTTGTCCTGGATGGCGTCGAGTTTCTTGAGTGTTGTTGGAGCTGTACTCATCCAAGCAAATGAAGAGTATTCCATCACACACTTGACTTGTGCCTTGTGGATGGTGGGAAAGCTTTGGGGAGTCGGAAGATGAACTACTCACCACAGAATTCCCAGTCTCTGATCTGTTCTTGTAGCTACAGGATTTATATGGCTGGTCCACTTCAGCTTCTGGTCAATGGTAACTCCCAGGTGTTGATAGTGGGGGAATTCAGCAATGGTAATGCCATTGAATGTCCAGGGGAAATGGTTCGAATCTCTCTTGTTTGAGATGGTCATTGCCTGGCACTTGTGTGGCACCAATGTTACTTGCCACTTATCAGTCCAAGCCTGAATATTGTCCAGGTCTTGCTGCATATGGACATGGACTTCTTCAGTATCTGAGTAGTCATAAATGGTAATGAACATTGTGCAATCCTCAGCGAGCATCCCACTTCTGACCTTATGATGGAGGGATGGCCATTGATGAAGAAGCTGAAGATGGTTGGGCCTAGGACCAGATATTCTCAGGGGGCTCTCAGTGCTGCTTGTCTGCACTGAATGCTGCTGGAGGGTGCAGAGTGTGAAGAAGAGGAAGTTTGGTAAGTGAGGGAGTTTGGTAAGGAGGGGAACACTAAATTAATTTTAAAAATAAATTAAATTAACACAATAAAGATGGCAGGACAGGTGATGTGTCACAGCTGCAATATGTGGGAGCTCCTGGATGCCACGGCAATCCGTGGCAACCACATCTGTAGTAAGTGTCTGCAAATTGAGGAGCTTCAGCTCAGAGTCATTGAGCTGGAGGCCGAGCTGCAGACACTGTGATTCATCATGGAGGGGGAAAGTTACCTGGACACTTTGTTCCAGAAGGAACTCACCCCTTAGGAGAGGGTTGTCTGTTTTGGTCAGTGGTCAGGGACTGGAGGGTGTGACTGCGGGTCAGGCAGGTAAGGGGATGGGGAAGATAGGAGTGGAGGACCCTCAGCCCTTGCAATTGAGCAACAAGTTTGAGGTTATTGCAGCTTGTATGGACAACAGCGAGGGCTGGATGAACAGACTGACCATGGCACCATGGTACAGGAAGCCATTCAAGCGGGGGGAGCAAAAAGGAAAGTAGTGGTAGTAGGGGACAATAGAGTGAGGGGGATTGACATTGTTCTCTGCAGCAAAGAGCGAGAGTCCAGATGGCTGTGTTCCCTGTCCAGTGCCAGGATTCAGGACATCTGCTCAGTGCTGGAGAGGAACTCAGAGTGGGAGAGAGAGGATCCAGCCGTTATAGTTCATATAGGTACCAATGACATAGGCAGGACAAGGAAGGAGGTCCTGTATAGTCAGTATGAGGAGCTAGGCGCCAAATTAAGAAGCAGAACTTCAAAGGTAATAATCTCTAGATTATTACCTGAGCCACATGCACATTGGAGTGGGTCAGATAAGATTAGAGAAATTAATACATGGCTCAAAAACTGGTGTGGGAGAAGTGGGTTCCAGTTGGGACGGTCTACACCTGAAACATGCAGAGACCGGTGTTCTAGTGAGTTGCATAGCTAGGGAAGTAGAGAGGGTTTTAAAAGTGGAGGCAAGGGATGAAATTTGGGAAGATGTGGTAAATCAAAGAGTAGAGACAAGGCAAGAGAGAAAGGGAAAAGATAAACAGACCATGACAGGAAGTATTAATATGGGAAAAGATAAACAGACCATGACAGGAAGAACAGTGATTCCAAAATGAAGAGTAAATCAGTAGACAAGGCTAGAGGTTACAAAAATAGTAAAAAGACAAAACTAAAGGCTCTGTATCTGAATGCACGTAGCTTTCGAAACAGAATAGATAAACTGATAGCGCAAATAGAAATAAACAAGTACAATCTGATAGCCATTACAGAGACATGGCTGCAGGATGGCATAGATTGGGACCTGAATATTGAAGGGTACATGACATTTAGGAAGGACAGGAAGCTAGGAAAAGGTGGAGGGGTGGCTCTGTTAATTAATGATGATATTAGCGCAATAGAGAGGGATGACCCAAGTTCAGGAAACCAGGATGCAGAAGGAGTTTGGGTCGAGATGAGAAATGATAAAGGCAAGAAGTCACTTGTAGGAGTGGCGTACAGGCCCCTTAACAGTAAACACTTGGTAGGACAGGGTATAAAGGAAGAAATAATGGGTCCTTGTCAGAAAGGTACAGCGATAATCATGGGGGAGTTTAATTGTTATAAAGATTGAAAAATCAGATCGGCAAAGGTATCTTAGATGAGGAGTTCACAGAATGTTTTCGGGATAGTTTCTTAGAACAGCACGTTCCGGAGCCAACCAGAGAGGACCCTCTACTTGACCTGGTATGATGGAGATAGGATTAATTCATGACCTCATAGTGAAGGTACCCTAGGCAGCAATGATCATAATATGATTGAATTTTAAATTCAATTTAAGGGAGAGAAGAGTGGGTCTATGACTAGTATTTTAAACTTAAATAAGGGCATGAAAGCAGAGCTAGCAAAAGTGAACTGGCAAAATATGTTAAGGGATCGGTGAATAGAGATGCAGTGGCAGACTTTTAAGGGGCTATTTCAGAATACATAGAGTAGATACATTCCAACAGAAAAGAAAAATTCCAAGGGGAGGACCCACCATCCGTATTTCACGAAAAAAGTTAAAGACAGTAACAAAATTAAAGAAAAAGCATATAATTGTGCAAAGATGGGTGGCAGGCCACAAGATTGGACAGAATATAAAAAGCATCAAAGAACGTCTAAAAGATTAATAAGGAAGGAAAAATTAGAGTACAAGAAAATGCTGGCAAGAAATAAGAAGACAGATAGTAAGAGTTTCTATAGATATTTTAAAAAGTGTTAACAAAGTGAGTGATGGTCCTTTAGAAAGTGAATCTGGGGAATTAATAATGGAAAATAAGGAGATGGCAGATGAATTGAACAGGTTTTTTGCAACAGACTTCACATAGAGGATACAAGTAACATCCCAGAAATAGCTGTAAATCAGGAAATGGAAGGGAGGAAGGAACTCAAGAAAATTACTATCAGCAGGGAAGTAGTACTGAACAAATTGTTGGAGCTGCGGGCTGACAAGTCCACGGGTCCTGGTGGACATCACGAAGTGGCTGGTGAGATCGTTGATGCATTGGTTTTGATTTTCCAAAATTCACTAGATCCGGGAAAAGTTCCATTAGATTGGAAAATAGCCAGCATAACTCCTTTATTCAAAAAGGGAGGGAGACAGAAAGCAGGAAACTACAGGCCAGTTAGCTTAACATCTGTCATAGGGAAAATGTTAGAAGCTATTATTAAAGATGTCACAGCAGGGCATTTGGAAAAATTCAAGGTAATAAGGCAGAATCAACGTGGCTTTGTGAAAGGGAAATCGGGCTTAACCAATTTATTGGAGTACTTTGAAGAAGTAAAGTGTTGTGTTTAAAGGAGAACCAGTACTGTACTTAGATTTCCAGAGGGCATTTGATAAGGTGCCACATCAAAGGTTACTGCAGAAAATAAAAGCTCATGGTGTAGGGGTGGCATTTTGGCATGGATAGAAGATTGGCTCGCTAACAGGAAACAGAGAGTAGGCATAACTGGGACATTTTCTGCTTGGCAAGATGTAACGAGTGGCGTGCCACAGGGATCAGTGCTGGGGCCTCAACTTTTTACAATTTATATAAATGACTTGGATAAAGGGACCGAAGGTATGGTTGCTAAATTTGCTGATGACACAAAGATAGGTAGGAAAGTAACTTGTAAAGAGGACATAAGGAGGCTACAAAGGGATATAGTGACTGGGTAAAGATCTGGCAAATGGAGTATAATGTCAGAAAATGTGAAATTGTCCATTTTGGCAGGAAGAATAAAAAAGCATATTATCTAAATGGTGAGAGATTGTAGAGCTCTGAAATGCAGACAGATCTGAGTGTCCTCGTGCATGAATCACAAAAGGTTAGTATGCAGGTCCAGCAAGTAATTAGGAAATCTAATAGAATGCTATCGTTTATTGCAAGGGGAATTGAATACAAAAGTAGGGAGGGTATGCTACAGTTATACAGGGCATTGGTGAGACCACATCTGGAGTACTGTATACAGTACTGGTCTCCTTATTTAAGTAAGGATGTAAATGCATTGGAAGCAGTTCAGAAAAGGTTTACCAGACTAATACCTCAAATGGGTAGGTTGTCTTATGAGGAAAGGTTGGACAGGCTAGGCTTGTATCCGCTGGAGTTTAGAAGAGTAAGAGGCAACTTGATTGAAACATATAAGATTCTTAGGGGTCTTGACAGGGTGGATGTGGAAAGGATGTTTCCTCTTGTGGGAGAATCTAGAACTAGGGGTCACTGTTTAAAAATAAAGGGTCACCCATTTAAGACAGAGATGAGGAGAATTTTTTTTCTCTGAGGGTTGAGAGTCTTTGGAACTTTCTTCCTCAAAAGGCGGTGGAAGCAGAGTCTTTGAATATTTTTAAGGCAGAGGTGGTAGATTCTTGATAAGCAATTGGGTGAAAGGTTATTGGGGGTTGGCAGGAATGTGGAGTTGAGGTTCCAATCAGATCAGCCATGATCTTATTGAATGGCGGAGAAGGCTCGAGGGGCCAAGAGGCCTACTCTTGCTCCTAATATGTATGTTCGTACGTTTGTGCTCCTTGAACTTGATGGGTTGACAATGGGGGCTCGAGCAGGAGGCCCAATGGGGGTCGGAGACAGTGATGGCTTTGCTCAGAAGAAGGCATTGAAGTTGGAGACAAGCAAGGAAATACAAATTATACAGACACTTTATAGTCTTTCATGGCTTCAGGGCATCCTAAAGAGCTTTACAGCCAATGAATTAATTCTGAAATGTGGTCACTGTTAGTTTGTATGCAAACACAGCAGTCAAAATCCCAGAAACAGCAATGAGATCAATGACATGACAAACTGTTTGGAACTACTGACTCAGGGATAAGTGTTGCTCCGGACATCTGTTCTTCAAATAATGCTACAGAACCTTCCACATCACTCTGAACAGAGAGATAGGATCTCACTTTAAAGTCCCATCTGAAAAAACACAGCACTTCTGATGATGCACATGACGTCCTGTGGGATAGTGAGGGTCCAGCAGGAACTGTGTTGTGGTATACTTAGCCCAGCAGGAACTGTGCTGTGGGTCAGTGAGGGCCCAGCAGGAACTGTGGTGTGGGACAGTGAGATCCAGCAGGAACTGTGCTGTGAGATAGTGAGATCCAGCAGGAACTGTGCTGTGCGACAATGAGGGCCCAGCAGAAACTGTGCTGTGGGACAATGAGGGTCCAGCAGAAACTGTGGTGTGGGACAGTGAGATCCAGCAGGAACTGTGCTGTGGGACAATGAGATCCAGCAGGAACTGTGCTGTGGGACAATGAGGGCCCAGCAGAAACTGTGCTGTGGGACAATGAGGGTCCAGCAGGAACTGTGGTGTGGGATAGTGAGATCAAGCAGCAACTGTGTTGTGGGATAGTGAGATCCAGCAGGAACTGTGCTGTGAGACAATGAAGGCCCAGCGGGACAGCGAGGGCCCAGCAGGAACTGTGCTGTAGTATAGTGAGGCCCAGCAGGAACTGTGCTGTGGGACAGTGAGACCCAGCAGGATCTGTGCTGTAGGTCAGTGAGGCCCAGTAGGAACTGTGCTGTGGGACAGTGCGATCCAGTAGGAACTGTGCTGTGGGACAGTGAGACCCAGCAGGATCTGTGCTGTGGGACAGTGCGATCCAATCAGGAACTGTGCTGTGGTACAGAGAGGCCCAGCAGGAACTGTGCTGTGGGACAGTGAAACCTATAAGGAACTGTGCTGTGGTACATTGAAACCTATCAGGAACTGTGCTGTGGTACAGTGAAACCTATCAGGAACTGTGCTGTGGTACGGTGAGGCCCAGCAGGAACTGTGCTGTGGTACAGTGAGGCCCAGCAGGAACTGTGCTGTGGTACAGTGAGGCCCAGCAGGAACTGTGCTGTGGTACAGTGCGATCCAGCAGGAACTGTGCTGTGGTATAGTGAGGCCCAGCAGGAACTGTGCTGTGGTACAGTGAAACCTATCAGGAACTGTGCTGTGGGACAGTGAAACCTATCAGGAACTGTGCTGTGGTACAGTGAAACCTATCAGGAACTGTGCTGTGGTACAGAGAGGCCCAGCAGGAACTGTGCTGTGGTACAGTGAAACCTATCAGGAACTGTGCTGTGGTACATTGAAACCTATCAGGAACTGTGCTGTGGTACAGTGAAACCTATCAGGAACTGTGCTGTGGTACAGTGAAACCTATCAGGAACTGTGCTGTGGTACAGTGAGGCCCAGCAGGAACTGTGCTGTGGTACAGTGAGGCCCAGCAGGAACTGTGCTGTGGTACAGTGAGGCCCAGCAGGAACTGTGCTGTGGTACAGTGCGATCCAGCGGGAACTGTGCTGTGGTATAGTGAGGCCCAGCAGGATCTGTGCTGTGGTACAGTGAGACCTATCAGGAACTGTGCTGTGGTACAGTGAAACCTATCAGGAACTGTGCTGTGGTACAGTGAGGCCCAGCAGGAACTGTGCTGTGGTACAGTGAGACCTATCAGGAACTGTGCTGTGGGACAGTGCGATCCAGCAGGAACTGTGCTGTGGTATAGTGAGGCCCAGCAGGAACTGTGCTGTGGTACAGTGAGACCCAGCAGGAACTGTGCTGTAGGTCAGTGAGGGCCAGCAGGAACTGTGTTGTGGGATAGTGAGATCGAGCAGGAACTGTGTTGTGGGATAGTGAGATCCAGCAGGAACTTTGCTGTGGAACAGTGAGACCCAGCAGGAACTGTGCTGTGAGACAATGAAGGCCCAGCAGGACAGCGAGGGCCCAGCAGAAACTGTGCTGTAGTATAGTGAGGCCCAGCAGGAACTGTGCTGTGGGACAGTGAGACCCAGCAGGATCTGTGCTGTAGGTCAGTGAGGCCCAGTAGGAACTGTGCTGTGGGACAGTGCGATCCAGTAGGAACTGTGCTGTGGGATAGTGAGACCCAGCAGGATCTGTGCTGTGGGACAGTGCGATCCAGCAGGAACTGTGCTGTGGGACAGTGAAACCTATCAGGAACTGTGCTGTGGTACATTGAAACCTATCAGGAACTGTGCTGTGGTACAGTGAGGCCCAGCAGGAACTGTGCTGTGGGACAGTGCGATCCAGCAGGAACTATGCTGTGGTATAGTGAGGCCCAGCAGGAACTGTGCTGTGGTACAGTGAAACCTATCAGGAACTGTGCTGTGGTACAGTGAGGCCCAGCAGGAACTGTGCTGTGGGACAGTGCGATCCAGCAGGAACTGTGCTGTGGTATAGTGAGGCCCAGCAGGAACTGTGCTGTGGTACAGTGAGACCCAGCAGGAACTGTGCTGTAGGTCAGTGAGGGCTAGCAGGAATTTTTCTGTGGGACCGTGAGGGCCAGCATGAACTGTGCCGTGGTACAGTGAGACCCAGCATGAACTGTGCCGTGGGACAGTGAGCCCCAACAGAAACTGTGCTGTTATGTAGGGAGATAAAAAACAGAAAATGCTAGAAATACTCAGCAGGTCTGGCAGCATCTGTGGACCGAGAAGCAGAGTTAATGTTTCTGGTCGATGACCTTTCATCTGATCAAGTCCCACTCCAAGGCTTGAGCACAAAGCTTGAGGCTGACTCTCCTGTGCAGTACTGAGGGCACTGTTGGATGTGCTGTCTTTTTGATGTCATGTTAAACCGAGGCACCATCTGCCTGCTCAGGTGGATGTATAAGATCCCAGCGCACTATTTCGAAGAAGAGCAGAGGAGTTATTCCCGGTGTCCTGACCAATATTTGTCCTTCAATCAAGATCACAAAAATAGAATATCTGGTCATTATCACATTGCTGTTTCTGGGAGTTTGCTGTGCGCAAACTGACTGATGTGTTTCCTGCATTACAACAGTGACTACAATTCAAAATGTACTTCAATGGCTGTAAAGCGCTTTGAGACATCCAGTGGTCGTGAAAGCCACTATATAAATGCATGAAATGCATGGCCAGTTATAAATACAGACCAGTTAGCCTAACATCATCATTGGGAAGATGCTAGAAACTATTATGAAAGAAATCATAACATTGTACTGGGTAAGCATAGTATGATTAGAACAAATCAGCATGATTTTACTAAAGGGAGATCCTGTTTGACAAATTTATTAGAGTTTTTTGAGGATATAACTAGTAGGGTAGATAAAGGGGAACCAGGTGATGTAGTATACCTGGATTTTCAAAAGGCATTCGATAATGTGCCAAATAAAAGATTAATAGGCAAGATGAGGGCTCATGGTGTTGGGGGTAATATATTAGCCTGGATCGAGGATTGGTTAACAGACAGGAAGCAGAGAGTGGGCATAAATGGGGCATTTTCAAGTTGGCAGGCAGTGAATAGTGAGGTTCTGCAAGGTTCAGTGCTGGGACTTCAGCTAGTTACACTCTATATTAATGACTTGGATGAACAGACAGAGAGTATTGTATCTAAGTTTGCTGATGATACAGAGCTCGGTGGAAAGGTAAGCTGCGGGGAGAATGTAGAGAGGCTGCAAAGAGATATAGACAGGTTAAGTGAGTGGGCAACAAGATGGTAAATGAAGTGTAATGTAGGGAAGTGTGAAGTTGTTCACTTTGGTTATAAAAATACAAAAGCAGAGTATTTTTTAAAAGGTGTAAAACTGGTAAGTGTTGATATTCAGAGAGACTTGGGGGTACTCATACAAGGAACACACAAAGTTCACATGCAGGTGCAGCGGGCTATTAGGAAGGCAAATGGCACGTTGGCCTTTATTGCAAAGGGGATTGGAGTACAGGAATAAAGAAGTCTTACTAAAACTGTACAGGGCTTTGGTGGGACCGCACCAGGAATACTGTGTGCAGTTTTGGTCTCCACATTTAAGAAAGGATATACTTGCACTTGAAGTGGTGCAGTGAAGATTTACTAAATTGGTCCCTGGGATGAGGGAGTTGTCCTATGATGAGAGGCTGAGTAAATTGGGCCTATATTATCTGGAGTTTAGAAGAATGAGAGGCGATCTAATTGAGACATACAAGATTCTGAAAGGGCTTGATAGGGTAGAAGCTGAAAGATTGTTTCCACTGGTCAGGGAATCTAGAACACGGGGACACAGTCTCAGGATAAGGGGTCAATCATTCAGGACTGAGGTGAGGAGAAAATTACTACACTCAAAGGTTTGTGAATCTTTGGAATTCTCTACCCCAGAGGGTTGTGGAAGCTCCATCATTGAATATATTTAAGGCTGGAATAGATAGATTTTTGGTCTCGCAGGGAATCAAGGGGTATGGGGAGCAGGCAGGAAAGTGGAATTGAAACCCAAGATCAGCCATGATCGTACTGAATGGCAGAGCAGGCTCGATGGGCTATATAGTCTACTTCTGTTCCTACTTCTTATGTTCTTGTGTGCAAGTCTTTCTTCTCTTTATCATAAGCATCAGTGGATTTTGTTTTGGTCTTTCTGTAAAACCATCTGCTTTATAAAGGAGCTATATTTAATTGAGTTAACTTAAACCCAATGAATGTTTTTACTCGGATTAACATGCCACTGTCCATCATCATCGCCATCGCCAACATACCTTCTTCAGCACTGCAGTTTGCAAATAGAAATTCGTTTTCGCTTCAATGATTTTGATTTCAGCCTCCAGCTTTGATGGCAGGATCACCTCAGCTACTGAGGTTTTTACAATGTTGTGATCTAGTTGCAGAGATGAGCTAGTTTTTGAACTGTTTGTAATTTCAGATATTTTTCCAAATTCACTGAGCTGTTCTGACGTCTTCTTGGGCTTCTTGCTGGAAGTTTGTTCTTGTTTGAATTCCAAAAGATTTTCTTGGTCATATTGGAACTTCTTCTCAGGTGTTTCATCAGGGTGCAGACTTGGGACTATGGGAATGGGAAGATGTTGTGAAGGATCGAGTTTGGCTTGTATTGACCTCAACTCCTCAGTCAGGCTGGTGATTTGCTCAATAATATCAAGCTTTGTGTCACGAAGATCAACTACCTTCCTGCTCATTTCAACTTTGAATTCATGAATCTATAAAAGATGATTAAAAAAATCTCATTAGGTTGTATGGTTGGAAATAAAATACACCTGATATTTGTGGTTTTGCATGCTGTATAATTTTCCAACCGTAGGATGACCCCAGAAACTGGTGTGTGACATGAGCCAACAAACCTGTCCAGTGCAGGTGACATGTTGCAAGCGTCCAACCCCTTAGTCTGACTTCAGAAATAGGTCAAATGATGGAATTAAGTAAGGTGGTGATGACATTTAAGGGACATACACAACTCAGAGCTAGTGTTCAGAAGCAAGCAAAAACTGGTACTACCAACTTATGTTTTGTATTTGTTCATGGGATGTGGGAGTCGCTAGGTAGGCCAACATTTACTGCCTGTCCCAAATTGCCATTAACTGATTGGCTTGCTAGGCCATGTCAGAGGGCATTTAAGAGTCAATCACATTGCTGCAGGTCTGGAGTCACATGTAGGACAGACTGCATAAGGACAGCAGATTTCCTTCCCTAAAGGACATTAGTGAACTAAGAGTCAACCACATTGCAGCAGGTCTGCAGTCACATGTAGGACAGACTGCATAAGGACAGCAGATTTCCTTCCCTAAAGGACATTAGCGAACTAGATGGGTTTTTACAACAATTGACAATGGTCGCCATTAGACTAGCTTTTCAATTCCAGATTTTGTTTTATTAATTGGATTCAAATTTCACCAGGTGCTGTGGTGGGATTCAAACCCATGTCCCCAGAGCCTTGGCCAAGGCCTCTGGATTACTAGTCCAGTGACAATATCACTACGCCACCGTCTCCCCCTATGTAGCACAGTAAAAGATAAATATATAATTATCACACTTACAGACTGCCTGTTATATTACATAAATGGCTCTGTACACATCCCTCAATACACTTTATATTGTGTTATGCAACTGTCTCTGTTCATATCTCTCAATACACCATATAGTGTGCACAGAAAACAGCCCTGAGCCACTTCAGCCACAGTACCAGGCAGTACTTTCCCATAGAATCATCATCCCCTGCAACACACTGTCGAGAAATGTGGTGAGGATTGAGCTGCTCCAGTCCTTTAAAAGCAAACTCAACAGGTTCTTGTTAAGGGTGCAAGTTGTCACTAATGATGAGTAACGGACAACTTAACGTTGCCTGCAACGTTGTAATCCAAAAAGAATTCTATAGTGATTTTCATGAACTGGCCACAGATTTGTTCCTCTGTATTTTGCCTCTCTGAGGTGCAGGCATTCCTGGGTGGGGGTTTGGACAGTGCCTGAGTTTGCAAAGTTGACTGGGTGGGACAAAGTTGATGAGTTTGATGGTCTTCTCCTGCTCTTCTTTTCAACAGTTACTGAACTTTATACTTTCTTTCTTTTGGGCCTCCTTATCTCGAGAGACAATGGATACACGCCTGGAGGTGGTCAGTGGTTTGTGAAGCAGCGCCTGGAGTGGCTATAAAGGCCAATTCTAGAGTGACAGACTCTTCCACAGGTGCTGCAGAGAAATTTGTTTGTCGGGGCTGTTGCACAGTTGGCTCTCCCCTTGCGCCTCTGTCTTTTTTCCTGCCAACTACTAAGTCTCTTCGACTTGCCACATTTTAGCCCTGTCTTTATGGCTGCCCGCCAACTCTGGCGAACGCTGGCAACTGACTCCCACGACTTGTGATCAATGTCACAGGATTTCATGTCGTGTTTGCAGACGTCTTTAAAGCGGAGACATGGACAGCCGGTGGGTCTGATACCAGTGGCGAGCTCGCTGTACAATGTGTCTTTGGGGATCCTGCCATCTTCCATGCGGCTCACATGGCCAAGCCATCTCAAGCGCCGCTGACTCAGTAGTGTGTACAAGCTGGGGATGTTGGCCGCCTCGAGGACTTCTGTGTTGGAGATACGGTCCTGCCACCTGATGCCAAGTATTCTCCGGAGGCAGCGAAGATGGAATGAATTGAGACGTCGCTCTTGGCTGGTATACGTTGTCCAGGCCTCGCTGCCATAGAGCAAGGTACTGAGGACACAGGCCTGATACACTCGGACTTTTGTGTTCCGTGTCAGTGCACCATTTTCCCATACTCTCTTGGCCAGTCTGGACATAGCAGCGGAAGCCTTACCCATGCGCTTGTTGATTTCTGCATCTGGAGACAGGTTACTGGTGATAGTTGAGCCTAGGTAGGTGAACTCTTGAACCACTTCCAGAGCGTGGTCGCCAATATTGATGGATGGAGCATTACTGACGTCCTGCCCCATGATGTTCGTTTTGTTGAGGCTGATGGTTAGGCCAAATTCATTGCAGGCAGCCGCAAACCTGTCGATGAGACTCTGCAGGCACTCTTCAGTGTGAGATGTTAAAGCAGCATCGTCAGCAAAGAGGAGTTCCCTGATGAGGACTTTCCGTACTTTGGACTTCGCTCTTAGATGGGCAAGGTTGAACAACCTGCCCCCTGATCTTGTGTGGAGGAAAATTCCTTCTTCAGAGGACTTGAACGCATGTGAAAGCAGCAGGGAGAAAAAATGCCAAAAAGTGTGGGTGCGAGAACACAGCCCTGTTTCACGCCACTCAGGATAGGAAAGGGCTCTGATGAGGAGCCACCATGTTGAATTGTGCCTTTCATATTGTCATGGAATGAGGTGATGATACTTAGTAGCTTTGGTGGGCATCCAATCTTTTCTAGTAGTCTGAAGAGACCACGTCTGCTGACGAGGTCAAAGGCTTTGGTGAGATCAATGAAAGCAATGTAGAGGGGCATCTGTTGTTCACGGCATTTCTCCTGTATCTGACGAAGGGAGAACAGCATGTCAACGGTCGATCTCTCTGCACGAAAGCCACACTGTGCCTCAGGGTGGACGCGCTCGGCCAGCTTCTGGAGCCTGTTCAGAGCGACTCGAGCAAAGACTTTCCCCACTATGCTGAGCAGGGAGATTCCACGGTAACTTTATACTATAATGTGACATTCTACTACAGTAAAAGAGGCTGCAGAGAGGGTAATGTCAACAATGAATATGGTTGGAGCTCAAAGATAAAAAGGGTTTTCCACATTAGTTGGGGTGCGTTATAGATTTCAAAACTGTGGGATTTGTGACCCACTCTCCTTTTGGAAGGAAATCTACAGTCAAATTAGAGAGACAGGTATAACAACAAAATTATTGTTCTGGGACAGGGTGTGTAGGTGTGATTAGGACTGTTTACCAGCATAGCGGGTAAGCACTGAGACACTGGTTGAGCCAAATGGCCATGAATTGTGCTATAACTGTCTACGCATTCAGGCCAAGTTCCCTCTGCTGCCTTTGAGCTCCTTTGACTTCCTACTGCCCAGTGTGTGTGTCATTGATTAATTCATTAAATCTGGAAGTTCAGGCAGTCTTCATCGTGTAGGTCAGATGTCCTACTGTCCCCATTTAGAAGTACATGCAGTGATAATTTACCAATCCTGTGTTCCTGTAAAGGATCATGGGTCACAGATTTGAGACTCCAACCCATGTGTAAGAGGTGAACATACATGATCCACTGCAAATTCTATTGAGTACATACCAGCTCCTCGAGGCGAATAAGCTGATTCCTTTTTTTTTCTGCGTTAATACGAAGATGTTCCGGTACAGTGTAATCAGCAGCTGTCTTTAACTTGAAATCTCCCATGTTCTCTTGAGCTTCTTTGATTGCTGCCACATCATTTGGATCTTCGTAGTTATCGTCGGGTCTGCTCAAGTAGCTACAGAAAACAAAACGGTAGTGTAAAGAATCATGTAGTGTTTCTGTTGTAGATATGATGCTCTGACCTCTCATCTCCCATCTTTAGAACATAGGAACAGGAGGAGGCCATTCAGCTCCTTGTGGCTGTTCTGCCATTCAACAATATGATGGCTGATCTATACTTCAACTCCATTTAACTATCCCGTAAGCCTTAACACCTCTGCCTAACAAAAATCTAGCAACATTACCATACTGGATAAGATAACTAACGCCTCAGAACAGCTCGGATGTGGGTATCATGCAGGTCCCACCCATAATAAACACTCCAGAGAAACTAAGCTCAGACTTTTACAGTCATTATTTCATCACTAGTGCCCTACCAAATTCATGGTCAAATTTTGCAAATTTCACGGACACAGCATTTTGAGAATTGTGAATTTCACAACTTCACATATTTAAATTGCAAATTTCATGGTGTTGCAACAAACCATGAAAATGATCTATTTAAAACAAAAAAAGATACGGGAGGTTTCTGATTTCAAATGGCATTTATTGTTTACTCAAAATCTATGTAAAACATTATCTACAAACAGGTCACTGAAGTCAGTGGTTGAATGTGAGCATGGAGCAACCTGCAACTGTCTCTTTCTTCATTCCCTGACTCTGCGCTTTGAACACCTGTCCGTGTTTAGAGACAGCTCTCTCCATGACTACAGAATTTGTTGGAATTGTCAGACAGCGCTGCGCTAGGCTTGCAAGGTGGGGGATTCTGCTTTCCAGAGTTCCAAAACTGTAACACAGGCAAAGTACAATCTGCTTCCTTTGCAATGCTTTTATATGCAGGAATGAGGGAAAATTGTAAACCAGGCTTATTACAGTGCATTCTTACAAGGTGCACAGCCTATTACATGGCTGCCCTGGTGAGGTCAGTGAAATTCTTTTTGGCACCATTGTGCAGTGCAGGGAGTTATGGAGTTGGCCACCACCTGCTGGATGATGCCTCCACCCTGCCCTAAATATTTCGTCCGTTCTCTGACTTATTTAGGTTCGACGTTCATCCACTGATGAGTCTGAGAATGTTTTGAATTCCGTGCATTGAAGCTTCACTTGCTGATATGGCTTTCTGAAACTTTTTCAGGTCCTGGCCTGCCCCTTTGAGGTGTGATAGCAGTTTAAATCCCGCAGCACTTTTGGGTTATTCCCCCATTGCTCCTCTCTTCTGCCCCCACACCCTAGGTCAGTGGTCAGCTCCCAGCGGCAGGCATATTATTGCTGGACCATGGCAGTGGGCGTACGTCCCTTCTACCCCAGTGCAAGTCTAGCAGCAGGTCTAGGTCTTTGCAGCAACAGTGGGATGCGTTCATGAAGCTTCCCTTTTCTCAGTATTGGATCTTCCCTTTTATAATGTGTTTGTAAGAGGTGGGAATACAAGGAAACCCTCACAAATACATTTATGATGTTAGTACACACAGCGACCAGAGAACCTCTGCCCTCACATCTGTTCTCTATTGGGTTTGGAGGAATTGATCATACAAGCTCATTGTTACTGTCAACAATTCCCTTTAAGCGCACCAGCTTGTTTGAACTTTGCAATAGTCTGACTGTTTCTGTGTCAAAGACAGGTGGTGGATTAAATTCTGTGTGGCGACAGGTAAAAGAATTTGTATCAGCTGAAGTCATACTCTGAAACTACTTTTGTATGTGTCTGTCTTCCAATTTCCATAAACTTGAGCTCATCCAAAACTCTGTTGCCTGTGTCCTAACTTGCATAATCATCACCCCTGTGTTTGCCACCTACATTGGCTCCAGGCTCACCAACAACACCATAATTTAAAATCCTCATCTTTGTGTTCAAATCCCTCATGTCCTCGACTCTCCCTTTCTCTGTAACCTCCTCCAGCTCTACAATCCTCCAAGAAATCTGCGTTCTTCCAACTCTAGTCTTGTGCATTTCTGACTTCCTTCACCTCACCATTGGTATGCATGCCTTCAGCAATCTAGGTCCTAAGCTCTGGAGCTCCCTCCCCAAGACTCTTCTTCACTACTTTCATTCTCTAAAATGCTGTTGAAAACTTACCTCCTTGATCAGGCTTTTGGTCGCCTGTCCTAATATCTCCAGATGTCCTGCATAACCCTGGACACCCCATTCCTCTCCTCCTGCATTACGTCCTTCTCTCACAGCTTTCGAGAATGGCTGCATTGCAAGTCTTACCTGAGCACTTGCTTGTTCCATGCGCCAGTTCTCAGCCCCATAGTTTGCCTGATACTAGCTGTATGAGATTACGTCATGGCAAATAGTGGGTATTCATTCTTTCTCCTTGATAAGGGGCTGCTTTCTGCTTCAAAGGTAAAGAACAGCTGCAGTTGGCCCCATCTCCCCCCTCACCCCAGTATTCAGCCTCTAACCACTTGCATCACTGGCCAGGCAGACAGATAGCCAAAGAGTGGGAGACAGGGAAGAAGGAAGGCAGTAGCCAGCTGCAGGTTGGTCTGCCTTGGTGTGAGTTCCAGCTTTCCACTACCCTTTGTGTGTGATAAATTATACTGTTCACTCACGGTTGCCGCTATTCTCCTTACCCTTTCTTAGATGTTTCACTGCAAGAATCAGAGGAGAAACAGGGAGGAGCCTGCTGCACATGTGAGTAACCATTTCGTCACAAACACAGTCACTCAACTTTCCCTACCACATGACAGCCCAGAAATATTCAACAAGGGTACTGCATAGTGAGCCAGAGAGTGGGCATGAAGCAAAAGTGGGCCTGAAGAGCTGAGGAGAGAGCATAATGATGCTGATGACTTTTTTATTGATTCATGGTGCAATCACACAACACATAGGATGTAGGCATCAGTGGCAAGGCCACCATTTATTGCCCATCCCTAATTGGCCTTGAGAAGGTGCTGGTGAGTTGTTTTCTTGAATTCCATTTGAGAGGATAGTGAAGAGTCAACCACATTACTGAGAGTCTGGAGTCCGATATAAACCAGACCTGTTAAGGACATCAGTGAAACAGATGGATTTTTACAACAACCAAATATTTCATGGTTACCATTACGGATACCAGTTTCTTTATTCCAGATTTGTTTATTTAATTGAATTTAAATTCCCCAGTTGCCATGGTAAAATTTGAACTCATAATCTCAAGATGGTTATTCCAGGCCTCCGGATGACTAGTCCAATGGCATAACCACAAAGCTACTGTATCTCTCATGAGATATCAACTCTCAGCGAACTCTAATCTTAGCATTTAAAAGGATACTATCAGAGCATACGCATGGACACTAGAATGGTCTGAGAATGTGTTTCATATGACAGGTGCACTGGTGGTGAGTGCAACTCATATAAACATGAGTTCAGCTGTGGAATCCACCTTGGATGGTGTGGCAGCTCCATTTGCAGTGGGAGCCTGTATACAGAGGCCCACAGGACAGTCATAGCTTCTTTGGTGTTTGTTCAGTCTACTGCCACTGAGGGCGAGGGCATCAGATTACAGATGGCTGGTGCTAGGTGGTGAATTTGAAATACGCATTTCTCCACCCCAATAATATTCAAATATTCCCAGGGGGTAAAAATGGCCAGAGTCATTTAAATTATATCCTGTGCTGCACCCTTTCGCAATTTCATCGCCCCAATAACAAAGCACCGCCATGTGTAATGAGAATGGATAACACAAAGAGTTGAAAGTACATTAAAAACAAAAATGATGCTCAATATACATGTGCAAGTAACTCCATTAATCATCTATCATTAATCATTTAACATCGAACTAACTTTTGGATGTTTAAAAAGAGTCAAATACAATCAATTCAATCACTACAACAACACCAATTCCCATTTATATTTTTATTTTATTCATTCTTGGGATGTGGGCATCGCTGACCAGGCCAGCATTTATTGCACATCCCTAATTGCCCTTGAGAAGGTGATGGTGAGCTGCCTTCTTGAACCACTGCAGTCCATGTGGGGTAGGTACACCCACAGTGCTGTTAGGAAGGGAGTTCCAGGATTTTGAGCCAGCGACAGTGAAGGAACGGCGATATAGTTCCAAGTCAGGATGGTGTGTGACTTGAAGGGGAACTTGCAGGTGGTGGTGTTCCCATGCATTTGCTGCCCTTGTCGTTCTAGTTGGTAGAGGTCGCGAGTTTGGAAGGAGCTGTCTAAGAAGCCTTGGTGCGTTGCTGCAGTGCATCTTGTAGATGGTACACACTGCTGCCACTGTGTGTTGGTGGTGCAGGGAGTGAACATTTGTAGATGGGGTGCCAATCAAGCCGGCTGCTTTGTCCTCAATGGTGTTGAACTTCTTGAGTGTTGTTGGAGCTGCACTCCATCCAGGCAAGTGGAGAGTATTCCATCACACTCCTAACTTGTGCCTTGTAGATGGTGGACAGACTTTGGGGAGTCAGAAGGTGAGTTACTCGCCGCAGGAGTCCTAGCCTCTGACCTGCTCTTGTAGCCACGGTATTTATATGGCTACTCCAGATCAGTTTCTGGTCAATGGTAGCCCCCTAGGATGTTGATAGTGGGGGATTCAGCGATGGTAATGCCATTGAATGCCAAGGGGAGATGGTTAGATTCTCTCTTTTGAGAGATGGTCATTGCCTGGCACTTGTGTGGCGCGAATGTTACTTGCCACTTATCAGCCCAAGCCCGGATATTGTCCAGATCTTGCTGCATTTCTACACGGACTGTTTCAGTATCTGAGGAGTTGTGAATGGTGCTGAACATTGTGCAATCATCAGCGAACATCCCCACTTCTGACCTTATGATTGAAGGAAGGTCATTGATGAAGCAGCTGAAGATGGTTGGGCCTAGGACACTACCCTGAGGAACTCCTGCAGTGATGTCCTGGAGCTCAAATGATTGACCTCCAACAACCACAACCATCTTCCTTTGTGCTAGGTATGACTCCAGCCAGCGGAGGGTTTTCCCCCTGATTCCCATTGACCTCAGTTTTGCTAGGGCTCCTTGATGCCATACTCGGTCAATTGCTGCCTTGATGTCAAGGGCAGTCACTCTCACCTCGAGTTCAGCTGTTTTGTCCATGTTTGAACCAAGGCTGTAATGAGGTCAGGAGCTGAGTGGCCCTGGCGGAACCCAAACTGAGCATCACTGAGCAGGTTATTGCTAAGCAAGTGCCGCTTGAGGGCACTGCTGATGACACCTTCCATCACTTTACTGATGATTGAGAGTAGGCTGATGGGGCGGTAATCGGCCAGGTTCGACTTGTCCTGCTTTTTGTGTACAGGACATACCTGGGCAATTTGCCACATTGCCGGGTAGGTGCCAGTATTGTAGCTGTCCCACTTGTAATGTAGGAAAACAGCCCAAGGTACTTCACAGGAGCCTTATCGGATAAAAGGTGACATGAGTCACATAAGGACATATTAGAATAGGTGGGCAAAAGCTTTGTCAAAGAAGTAGATTTTAAGGAGCATCCTAAGGAGGAGTAAGGGGTAGAGAGGCAGAAAGGTATAGGGAGGGAATTCCAGAGTTTAGGACCTAGGCAGTTGAAGCCACTGCCACCAATGATGGAGCGATGGAAATCAGAGATTCGCATAGAACACATGCAAATATTGCATCAGTAAGCCAGATAAAGTTTGTGGTCTTGTTTCATTTAATTCCCTCACCGAAAAGCAAAAATATTTGAATAGTTAAAAAAAAACACAAAAAAACACTCACAGCTCTTTCCATTCTTTTTTCCTCTGCTCAATTTTGCTTTTTGCTTTTTCTGCTTTATTGATCAGATTCTGCAGTCTTTCAGCTTGCCGCATTCCAACATTCATCTTTGCTTGTGGGTGTTGTGAACCTTTCATCAGGTCAACATCTATATCCTGCTCTGGTGCAGTCACATCCTTATCAATGCCTGAAGAAAGTACAGCAGCAATTAATCAGATAAGTTGTAAAACTCATTCTCTCCCCCTAGAAGTTGCAACCCAAGCCTCAACATTAAACATAGGAAACCATTAACAGCAGATCACACAGCCTACAGTAGGAACCTTGACTCATCAACAGGGAAAATTATGAGATAACATGGCAACCTTTGGCTCCTAACAAGAGGGTCACTCTAGACACTGCTCCATGCAAACCAAAGTTGATCAGTGCTGCATTAACTAGAAAAAGTCGAGGATACCAAACTGATATTGGGACAGAAGTGATCTGCAAAGGATAGATGGGCATGACCTAGACAAGATTGAGACTAGAGTCCTCACTGAGAGAGGAATTAGTGCTGTGGGGAAAGGGAGTTGAAAGAAGAAGAAAGGGAAAACAAAGAAGTAGAAAGGAAATCAAACAATTAAGGGGTGTAAGAAAGATGAAAAGAAAGACAGAAGCAAGTTTGAATAGTTTGTATGTAAATGCATGAAGTATTGCAAATAAAATTGGAGAGCTAGAGGCACAAATTGCTGTGGGGAATATGATATAATTCATTAACAGGGGCATAATTTCAGCTAAAGTTTGACGGGTCAGTGAATATTCCTGGGAAGGACTCTACCTGTTGTTTTGTTTTCCTTAAAAAGATTGTCTTTGCTCCTTTGGTCAGTCTGTATCAGGCTCCTCCTCAACATGTCAATCTTTAACTGATGATACTTTTTAGACAAAGACGTTACCCGGTATGTTGATACCTTGTGATCACTTTCAAAGCAATGCACAACGATGGTGTCAAACTCCACTGCATTTCGAAACCTGTGGACACATCAACAGCTAGCTTGGCATTTTTTTTAATCGATCTATGTTTTACTAAAAATCTAACTTTTACATGCGCAATTTGACTTCCTGTCATCATGTTTTTGTTACACATTTTTGGTCTGGATTTTCTTTACGAGCTTTGCCTTCTTTTGCATAGAGAGGGTCTGACAAGTAAAACAAGGAGGTAGGAGTGGCCGCAGCAGTTTCCCTCCTGTGACTGTGATTAGTCTGATGGAGAAGGGAAGCTAGGGTCAAATGTGTGCCAAGATTTCCTTGGAATTTTGTGTAGAAGTGGCAGAGCGGAGGCTGTACAGTTCCCACAAGTGGGAGGAGATCAGGAAGGTGAAAAGTCATACAGGAGTGATACTGCAGCACTGTTTTAGCTGGGAGCCACTGTCACTACTTTCTAGCTGCTGTATCCTGGTTTTGTTTTCTTAAAACTTGCTGAGAATTTAATGGAATCTCTGCATAGTGAAATATTCCCCTCTGGGGATTGCATTGTTTGTGTTTTTGAGGAGGATGATGGAGGAGGAAAGGATGGAATCGAAGAAGGTGCAGTGTCTCACACACACAGGTGTCTGCATCACAGAGCTCTGACCTGGATTTCTTCATAGGTAGCATCTGAGAAGTCTATGCTTTCCCTCTGACATCATGATGAATATATGCCAGCTGTTGGAGCCTGACTCACAACCTCTTTCCAGATAGTGTATGGCCTTGTCTGTGGGTGTTAAGGTGACAAAGTCATCAGCTGGGCATTTCTGGGCAGAAGGAGTGAGGGGAATGGTGTCCATCAACTACTATCCACTGAAATAAAAGATCGCATTGCTGTTTGCGGGGCCTTTGCGGTGTGTAAACTGGCTGCTGAATTGACCATAATTAAAACAGGGCATATACTTTAAATAGAGTTCATTGGTTGTGAATACTCTCGGATATTCTGAAATGTGAAGAGCAGTATATAAATGCAAGTTTGTTTTTTTTCTTACTCTAATGCTGTTCCTATAATGTTACTTTTTTTTGGAATTCAGTAAAATACTGCTGTTTTATACTGTTATTGCAATACATGGGAACAGCAGGAGGCCAATTAGCCTGTTCCAACATTAAATGAGATCATCACCTAACTCCATATACCCAGCTTTGCCCCTTATTTCTTAATAGCTATGCTTAACCAATATCCATCAATCTCAGACATAAAATGAACAACAGACACTTGCAGAATACAGTTCCAAACTTCTACCACATTTCTGTGTAGAACTGTTTCCTAATTTCACTCCTGAAAGATCTGGCTCTAATATTTAGATAATGTCACCTAGTCCTAGATTCCCCAACCAGTGGAAATAGCTTCTTCCCATCCCCCCTATCCCTTTTCTTCAATATTTTGAAAACTTCAATCAAATCATCCCTTAAACTTTTAAATTCCAGGGAATCATAGTTTTTGTAATCTCTCCTCGTATTTTAACCCTTGGAGTCCAGGTATCATTCTGGTAAATCTATGCTACACATTCTCCAAGGCCAATATATCCTTCCCAAGGTATGGTGTCCAGAACTGAACCCAGTACTCCATGTGTGTTCTAGTCAGAGATTTATATAGTGGTAGGTAGCATGATTTCTACTCCCTTGTATTCTATTCCTCTAGATATAAAGGCCAGCATTCCATTAGCCGTTTTGATCACTTTTTGTAGCTGATCATGATATTTAACAATCTATGTATGTGGAACCCCAAGTCTCAGAGGACCAACACTGCTTCTAGCTTTTCACCATCTGGAAAGTACTCTGATCTATTTGTTTTACTTCCAAAGTGGATGACTCCCACTTACCTACTTTGGAATCCATTTGCCACAGTTTTGTCCATTCACCTAATCTATCAGTCTCTTTGTAATTTTATGCTTCCAACTACACTACTTAAAATGCTGACTAACTTTGCATCATTGGCAACTTTAGATATGTTTTATTCCATGATTTATTCCATCATCTAAATCGTTAATAAACAGAGTGAATAGTTGAGGCTCCAACACAAATCCCTGTGGGACATCACTAGTCACATCCTGCCAATTTGAATTCCTTCCCATTATCCCCATTCTCTGGCCACAAAATTGGGCTTTGTAGAGCCACTGACACTGGTGCTATTGAAGATCTGAAGGCATAATATGGTGCAGACCATGCTGCTGGCAATTTCTGGCACATTCCTCATGCTGTGCAGGGCACACACGCGAATGTGCTGTGCAGTATCAGTAGCTTAAGCAGATGTCTGATAGAGACAGCAATCCTGCTGATTTGACGCACATTGCTGAAACTTCGGCTGTGCAGGTCCACTGAATGCTGGTGCTAATCACTCTCAGTTAAACATACATTCATCTGTTTGAGGACCCCCTGTCCACATAACATTACCTAAAGGGCCAGCTATCCAACATGCAGGTGAAGTGCTTTTGACTTACTTTTCCAGTTGCAAAGTTGGTGGAAGTACTGTGGCTTATTTTTTTTTAAAGATACAGCACTGAAACAGGCCCTTCGGCCCACCGAGTCTGTGCCGACCAACAACCACCCATTTATACTAATCCTACGTTGATCCCATATTCCCTACCACATCCCCACAATTCTCCTACCACCTACCTACAACTAGGGGCAATTTACAATGGCCAATTTACCTATCAACCTGCAAGTCTTTGACTGTGGGAGGAAACCGGAGCACCCGGCGGAAACCCACGCAGACACAGGGAGAACTTGCAAACTCCACACAGGCAGTACCCAGAACTGAACCCGGGTCGCTGGAGCTGTGAGGCTGTGGTGCTAACCACTGCGCCAGTGAGCCGCCGCAAGGGTCTGTTGGTGAGCTTGTGCAACCATTCAGGGAGGACAGAGGATTTTGTCGCCTGTAGACTGCAAGAATGTATGGAGGTTGTCATTGCAGTGCTTCTGGGTCTGCAACAGAACCAACAAATGGAGGAGAGGCTGCAAAGGAGGAGGAGGGCTCTCCACAGCAGACCCTACTTACCATGCATTTTCCAACAGCACATCTCATGCCTCTACCAGTAGCAATACCTGAGGTGACTCAAGTTCACCCTAAGGAGGTGTTTACAGAACTGTGTTACCTCCTTCAATATGACATGGAGCCTCACACGAGGGAGAGGCTGGTGCTGCCAGTAGCTGCCAAGAGTCACAGTGGCATTAAACCTCTATGCAACCAGATTTTTCCAGGCGGGAGCAGGCGACTTATCTAACATCTCCTGGTATACCGTCTATTAATGCATTCAGGAGGTGACAGAGGCCCTATATGCCAAGAGAGGTAATTACATTGTGCTCTCTCTAAGGAGGGAAAAGAAGGATAAGCATGTGGATTTGCCAGGATAACAGGACTCCCGATGGTGTAGGGAACCATCGACTGCACACATGTGGTTCTGTGGGCCCCCATATCAACAGGGAGAGGTGCAAGAACTACCATTCCATTAATGTGCATTTAGTGTGTGAGCATGCACAGTACCTCATGTTGGCAAAAGCTATCCTGACAGCAGCCACAATGCCTCATTCTAGGGCAATCTGCCATTCCCAGCATCTTTGTGCCTCCAAGAAGAATTAGAAGGGCAGCTGCTCAGGGACAAAGGCAACCCTTTGTACACCTGGCTGATGATTCCCTCCGCCACCTGACGACACAATACAGGGCATACAACGAGAGCCATGGAACCACCAGGAACATTGTGGAGCCAGCCATTGGCATGCTAAAGCAATGCTTGCAATGCCTGAACTGCTCGGGGTGGTGGGACTGGAGGCGGCCAGTGCACGCCAAAGCGTATCTCCAAGTTTATGATGGTCTGCTGTGTCCTCCACGACATCGCAATCATGAGGGTGCAGCCAATGCCACCGGGAATCAGGAGGCCACCTTGGGAGGAAACAGAGGAGGAGGAAGAGAAGGCAGGAAGGATGCTTCCGGGACATCTTCAGATGGTTGTCTGAGAGCACCTGCTCAGACTCTACTTGCCATAGGACAACATCCCTTTACCACCATGGCTCCCATATCCCCCAACTCACCACCTGTCTTAGACGCCCTATTAAAGAGTCCCTTTCACTAAGATCCTACAATAAAAGCCACCAACAATAACCTTTACATTACATCTTTATTCAAAAAGACATCTGCTTATACAATCAGAAATGAACGATTCACCCTTGTGCATTCCCTTACTGCCTTAATCTGGCCTAGTGCTCCTATGTCGTGCTATTCCAGTGGCTGCAGCACAACTTTCACTTTGAGTTGCAGGATGACCTCCAGTAGCTCTGGGCCTTGAGGCCCGGGCTTCAGACTTCACCATCTTGGCACGGATTGCAGCAGTCTGGGCTGTCCGGCTGAGAGACAACAGCAAGGGCACTGCCAGAGTGGCAGTGGTGGGAGCACAAATGCTGTCATCAAGAGAGAACAGTAGGTTCACGCTCCACAGAGCTACTTCATTCCATGGGGCAACACCTCAGCAATCCTAATAATCTGTTGGAGGACAGATTGTTAGACTGCTGTGAGGGCCTGCATAACCCATTGAGTAATGAGATCAGCACTCACAATGACAGCAGTCTAAGCCTGGATGGCACCGTCTGAGCTTCCATTGAATAACTGAGACGTTGAGTGGCTTCCGCCTGTGCTGCAGTGGAAGCTGAGACAGCGGCCACCAGAGGCTACATCAAGGCTCGGTCAGCAAATGCTGTTATGGAGTTGTCCACCACTTCCAAGCTGAAAAGGATGGGCTTCAAGCTCTGAGTAATACCATCTGCCTTTTGGAAATGTTCCTTGACAGTGACAGGAGGCTGTCTGACAGGTCTGCCAATGCACCGAGAAACAGGCATAAAAACAAATTGCTGGAAATATTCAGCAGGTCTGGCAGCATCTGTGAAGATAGAAACAGAGTTAACATTTCAGGTTTGTGACCTTTCATCAGAACTGGCAAAGGTTAGAAATGTAATAGGCTTTGAGCAAGTGAAAGGGGGCAGGGGGGGGGAAGAAGAACAAAAAAGGCCTGTGATAGGGCAGAGGGTGGGAGAGATTGAATGACAGAGATATCACGGAACAAAGGCAAAGAAAGTGCTAATAGTGGTAGTAAAAGACAAAGCATTAGTCCAGAGAGTTGATGACAGAATAATGAACAGTTCTGTTCAAAAGCAAAACCATGAAAAACAATTTAAAGACAGGCACATGGTTAAAAAATAAAATTAAATAAGTGCTCTGAAATTGTTGAACTCAATGTTGATTCCAGAAGGCTGTAAGGTGCCTAATCGGAAGATGATGTTCACTGGAACATTGTAGCAGGCCAAGGACAGAAATATGGGCATGAGAGCAGTGGGGAGTGTTGAAATGGTAAGCAACCAGGAGCTCGGGATCATGCTTGCGGACCGAGCGGAGGTGTTCTGCAATGCAGTCATCCAATCTGCATTTGGTCTCCCCAGTGTAGAGGCGACTGCATTGTGAGCAGCAAATACAGTATACTAAATTGAAAAATGTTCAAGTAACTCGTTGCTTCGGCTGGAAGGAGTGTTTGGGGCCTTGGATAATTAGGAGAGAGGAAGTAAAAGGGCAGGTATTACACCTCCTGTGATTGCACAGGAAGGGGATGAGATGTCGGAGGTGAATGAGGAGTGGACCAGAGTGTTGTGGAGGGAACGATCCCTTCAGATTGCTGACAGGTGAGGGGAAGGGAAGATGTGTTTGGTTCATCACGCTAGAGGTGGATAAATGGTGGAGGATGATCCTTTGGATGTGGAGGCTGGTGGGGTGAAAAGTAAGGACAAGGGGAACCCTGTTGCGGTTTTGGGAGGGAGAGGGAAGGGTGAGGGCAGAAGTGAAGGAAATGGGTCAGACACAGTTGAGGGCCCTGTCAACCGCAATGGAGTGGGTGGGGAGGAGGGAATCCTCGGTTGAGGAAAAAGGAAGTGCTGCTGTCAAAGTTTGCATCATCCGAACAGATGTGTCACAGATGGAGAAGCTGGGAGAATGGAATGGAGTCCTTACAGGAAAGAGGGTGTGAGGAAGTCAGGTCGAGGTAGCTGTGGGAGTTAGTGGAATTATAGTGAATATTAGTGGACAGCCTGTCCCCAAAGATGAAAACAGAGAAGTTGAGGAAGCAAAGGGAAATGTCAGTGATGGACCATATAAAGGTGAGAGAAGGGTGGAAATTGGAAGCAAAGTTGATGGCGTTTTCCAGTTCAGGGAGAGAGCAGGAAATGGCACCGATACAGTCATCAATGTACTGGAAAATGAGTTGGGGGAGGGGTCCTGAGTAAGACTGGAAGAAAGAGTGGTCGACATACCCCACAAAAAGACAGGCATAACTATGACTCATGCAGGTACCGAAAGCAACACCTTTTATTTGGAGTAAGTAAATGGAGTTAAAGGAAAAGTCAGCCAGGCGGAGGAGACTGATGGTAGATAGGGACTGGTTGAGCCTCTGTTCAAGGAAGAAGCGGAGAGCCCTCAGACCATCCTGGTGGGGGGATGGAGGTGTACAGAGATAGAATAGTGAAGAGACGGCGGGTAGGGCCAGGAAACTGGAAATTGCCGAAATGACATAGGGTGTCAGATGAGTCACGGTTGTAGTTGAGAAGAGACTGGACCAGGGAAGAAAAATTAGAGTCAAGATAGGAACCCCCCTGCCCCCCACACCCCCTCCAAAGCCTATACATTATTTCCTTCCTGAGGTTCGGTGCCCAGAACTGAATGCATTACTCCAGATGGGAGCTTCCTAGAGATTTGTACAGCTGTAACATAACTTCCACCCCTTTGTATTCCAGCCCTTTTGCGAAATAGGCTAACATTCCATTAGCCTTTTTGGTTACTTTTTGTACCTGTCCACTAGCTTTTAGTGATTTCTTTTCATGAACACTTGGGTTAGAAATTCATTTGACTCATTTTTTGGGAGCAAGGGTCGCAGTTTTAAATGAGGTGGGCAGCATGTAAAATCGGTGCATCCACCTCATCTCCATAATTGGAGCGTGACCCCAAGTGGCTCTCATGCTGCACTGGTCTCTGTAGCACCGCCAGCAGCCTCCGCACACTGCAGGGGGCCAAGTAGCATTCTGAAGAAACTTCAGGTTCCAGGTACCCTTCACATTTTAAAAGTGCAATCCTTATAAAAGGGGAGCTGCAGTGGAACTCTCAGGGTCAAGGAAAATGTTGCACCATGTCAGGGAAAGTGCTCCTCGCACCAGTGACGCCACCCTTGAGGCACTGGCCAGAGAGGTGGAGGCCAAGAAAGAGTCCATGTTTCTGCAGGGGGGCAGGAAGCCTTCCAGACAGAGCCTCAGAAGAGAAAAGGAGCATGTGACAAGGGTGGTTAACGCCCAAAGAGTCCCATCCAGGACAGGGCAGCAGTGCTGAAAGAGGTTTAATGACCTCACTTGGATGATCAAGGTGTGTGAATGCATCTGCATATAACAACTCACACCCACCAAACCACCCATCTCTCTCATTGGTCTATGCACCACACTGCCATCACTCACCCAACAGCACTCCCTGGCAGTCAAGACTCACCTCTAATATTATACCAGACCTCACCCACCCAAACCTTGCAATCATGCCAGTCGCACTCACACCTCGACATGTCTCCGCAAACTTTCAGATATTCGGCTATATCATCATCCAAGCACACCAGCACAAAGTCACTGACATTCTTACCTCTCTCTTGCAGCTGAAGGTGGCGTACAACAGGCGGAAACCCACAGGACCGGAAGAGGACTGGCGTACTTCCATCAACTCAGCACCCTCGAGGAGATGGTTCATAGAATCATCGGGACCAATGCCACAGAGCCAGTAGCACCCGGTGCTGCAATATGCATATTCCCCGCTCACACCTCACCATCATCTTGAAAGTTGCCATGACTTAGAAACTGCAGATGGATTGCCTGTGGAACGTCTGTTTTCCTCCCCAACTCTCTTCCCTCATTCCTACCTCCTCTTAACTCGACCTTAGACTCAATTTTACCAGCTCAGATACTGGCATTGCACGTAACTTAGAGGCTAGCACAGAGTCAGGATCAGCACATGTTGAGTCACTGGGCACGAGTGGGCTGCAGCCAGGTCAGGATGATAGTTCAGCTTGTGTGCAAACTCCCCAGAGAGTTCTGCTGCAAGAGAATCAGATGAGGACCTTTTTGGATGGGGTGGGAGAGCTATAGGAACACGCCGATGAAAACGTCCACCGAGATGCTTGGCGCACGAGCAGGCTGACTGACCAGCATCTAGGCACTGGCAAGGGGCTGGCTCCAACATGGCACAGGGCATCACACAGAGCTTGGAGCCCATCCTTTTCACTGTGGAAGTGGTGGGCAACTCCATGGCAGCACTGTCAGACCAACCCATGATGGAGTGCTGGCTGCTGTCTCAGCTTCCACTGCAGTACAGACAGAGGTCTCCTGCTGTCTTAGTGCTGCAGTAAAAGCTTAGACAGAGGTCATGAGATCCTCAGCTGTGGAGGATGCAGGTGCAGACTGCTGCCATTTTGGGTGCAGATCTCCGTGCTCAACAGGGCATGCAGGCTCTCACAGCAGTCCAACAATCTGTGCTACAGCAAATTACTGAGGTGCTTTCCAGTGGGAGTGGCAGTGGCACTGTGGAGCACGAACCTCCCGTCCCCTCTCAGGATGACAGCATTTGTGTTCCCACAACTGCTACTCTGCCTGTGCCCTTGCTGTTGCCTCTCAGCCAGCCAGCCCAGACTGCTGCCACCCATGCCAAGATGGTGCAATCCGAAGTCCTCAGGGCCCAGAGCTGCTCAAGGTCGTGCTGCAAGGCCATCTGCAATCTCCCCTAGTGAAAGTCAGCAGCCTTCCACCAGCCAAGTTCCAGCCACTGGGATAGCATTGTGTAGGAGCTAAAGGCCCTGTAAAGGGACCCACAAGACAAGCACTAAGGGGAGGCATGATGGTGATTAATTCTGTTTTTTTGTTTGCATTATTCATGTGTTTTTGGATAAAGTTGTTGTGGGAAATTATGCTGAACCTTTATAAAGCACTGGTTAGGCCACAACTAGAGTATTGCATCCAGTTCTGTTCACTACACCTTAGGAAGGACATAAACATAGAACATAGAAAAATAGGAGCAGGAGTAGGCCATTCGGCCCTTCGATCCGTTCAATACGATCATTGCCGATCATCCAAACTCAGTAACCTGTTCCCGCTTTCTCCCCGTATCCCTTGATCCCATTAGCCCTAATAACTATATCTAACCCTTTTTTTGAATATATTTAATGATTTGGCCTCAACTGCTTTCCGTGGTACAGAATTCCACAGATTCACCACTCTTTGGGTGAAGAAATCTCTCCTCATCTCAGTCCTAAATGGCTTACCCCTTATCCGTAGACTGTGACCCCTGGTCCTGGACTCCCCCGCCATCGGGAACATCCTTCCTGCATCTAGTCTGTCCAGTACTGTTAGAATTTTGAAGGTTTCTATGAGCTCCACCCTCATTCTTCTAAACATGAGCGAATACAAGCCTAATCGACCCGATCTCTCTTCATACATCAGTCCTGTCATCCCAGGACAGTCTGGTGAACCTTCGTTGCACTCCTTCCATTGCCAGAACATCCTTCCTCAGATAAGGAGACCAAAACTCAAAACAATACACCAGGGTCTCACCAAGGCCCTGTATAATTGCAGCAAGACATCCTTGCTCCTGGACTTGAATCCTCTCGCTATGAAGGCCAACATATCATTTGTCTTCTTAACTGCCTGCTGCACCTGCATGCTTACTTTGGGCGACTGGTGCACAAGGACACCCAGGTCTCGTTGCACCTCCCCCTTTCCTAATCTATTGCTGTTCAGATAATAATCTGCCTTTCTGTTTTTGCCACCAAAGTGAATAACTTCACATTTATCCACATTCTACTGCATCTGCCATGTATTTGCCCACTCATTCAACCTGTCCAAATCACACTGGAGCTTCTCTGCATCCTCCTCACAGCTCACACTCCCACACAGCTTTGTGTCATCTGCAAATTTGGATATATTACATTTAATTCCCTCATCTATATCATTAATATATATTGTGAATAGCTGGGGTCCGAGCACTGATTCCTGCGATACCCCACGAGTCATTGCCTGCCACTCGGAAAAAGGCCTGTTTATTCCTACTCTTTGTTTCCTGTCAGCCAACTAGTTTTCTATCCATGTCAGTACCTTACCCCCAATCCCATGTGCTTTAATTGTACACGCTAATCTCTTATGTGGAACCTTATTGAAAGCCTTCTGAAAGTCTAAATACCCCACATCCACTGGTTCTCCCTTATCTATTATACTAGTTACATCCTCAAAGAATTCCAATAGATTTGTCAAGCATGATTTCCCTTTTGTAAATCCATGTTGACTTTGTCCGATCCTGTCATTGTTTTCCATGTGCTCTGCTATTACATCTTTTATAATGGACTTACTAATTTGATTTCGTGTCTTACTAATTTGATTGAGTTTTTTGAGGAAGTGACGAAGATGATTGATGAAGGAAGGGCAGTGGATGTTATCTATATGGACTTTAGTAAAGCCTTTGACAAGGTCCCGCATGGCAGTCTGGTACAAAATGTGAAGTCACACGGGATCAGAGGTGAGCTGGCAAGATGGATACAGAACTGGCTCAGTCATAGAAGACAGAGGGTATCAGTGGATGGGTGTTTTTCTGAATGGAGGGATGTGACTAGTGGTGTTCCGCAGGGATCAGTGCTGGGACCTTTGCTGTTTGTAGTATCTATAAATGATTTAGAGGAATGTAGCTGGTCTGATTAGTAAGTTTGCGGACGACACAAAGGTTGGTGGAGTTGCGGATAATGATGAGGATTGTCAGAGGATACAGCAGGATATAGATCGGTTGGAGACTTGGGCGGAGAAATGGCAGATGGAGTTTAATCCGGACAAATGTGAGGTAATGCATTTTGGAAGGTCTAATGCAGGTGGGAAGTATACAGTAAATGGCAGAACCCTTAGGAGTATTGACAGGCAGAGAGATCTGGGCGTACAGGTCCACAGGTCACTGAAAGTGGCAACGCAGGTGGATAAGGTAGTCAAGAAGGCATACGGCATGCTTGCCTTCATCGGTCGGGGCATAGAGTATAAAAATTGGCAAGTCATGTTGCAGCTATGCAGAACCTTAGTTAGGCCACACTTAGAATATTGCGTGCAATTCTGGTCGCCACACTACCAGAAGGATATGGAGGCTTTGGAAAGGGTACAGAGGAGGTTTACCAGGATGTTGCCTGGTCTGGAGGGCATTAGCTATGAGGAGAGGTTGGAAAAACTCGGATTGTTTTCACTGGAACGACGGAGGTGGAGGGGCGACATGATAGAGGTTTACAAAGTTATGAGCGGCATGGACAGAGTGGATAGTCAGAAGCTTTTTCTCAGGGTGGAAGAGTCAGTTACTAGGGGACATAGGTTTAAGGTGCGAGGGGCAAAGTTTAGTTTAGTTTAGATACAGCACTGAAACAGGCCCTTCGGCCCACCGAGTCTGTGCCGACCATCAACCACCCATATATACTAATCCTACACTAATCCCGTATTCCTACCACATCCCAACCTGTCTCTATATTTCCCTACCTATATTAGGGGCAATTTATAATGGCCAATTTACCTGCCAACCTGCAAGTCTTTTTTAGAGGGGATGTGCGAGGCAAGTTTTTTTACACAGAGGGTGGTGAGTGCCTGGAACTTGCTGCCAGGGGAGGTGGTGGAAACAGATACGATAGCGACGTTTAAGAGACATCTTGACAAATACATGAATAGGAAGGGAACAGAGGGATATGGGCCCCAGAAGTGCAGAAGGCGTAAGTTTAGGCAGGCGTCAAGATCGGCGCAGGCTTGGAGGGCCGAATGGCCTGTTCCTGTGCTGTACTGTTCTTTGTTCTAGCATTTTCTCCACTACTGATGTCAGGCTAACCGATCTATGATTCCCTGTTTTCTCTCTACCTCCTTTTTTAAATAGTGGGGTTACATTAGCTACCCTCCAATCCGTTGGAACTGTTCCAGAGCTCATAGAATTTCGAAAAATGACCAGCAATGCATCTACTATTTCTAGGCCCACTTCCTTAAGTACTCTGGGATGTAGATCATCAGGTCCTGGGGGTTTATCATTTATTGAATCCCATCAATTTCCCTAACACCATTTCCCTACTAATACTGATTTCATACAGTTCCTCCTTCTCACTCGACCCTATGTTCCCCAACATTTCTGGGAGGTAATTTGTGTCCTCCTTTTTGAAGACAGAACCAAAGTATGTATTTCATTGGTCTGCCATTTCTTTGTTCCCCATTATAAATTTCCCCGTTTCTGACTGTAAGGGACCCACATTTGTCTTCACTAATTTTTTTCTCTTCACACATCTATAGAGGCTTTTACAGTCAGTTTTTATGTTCTCTGCAAGCTTACTCTCATACTCTATTTTCCCCTTCTTAATCAACCCCTTTGTCCTCCTTTGCTGAATTCTGAACTGCTCCCAATCCTCAAGTTTGCTGCTTGTTCTGGCCATTTTATATTTCTCCTCCTTGGATGTAATGTAATCTAATTTCTTTTGTAAGCCACGGTTGAGCCACCCATCCTGTTTTCTTTTTGCACCAGACAGGAATGAACAATTGTTGTAATTCATCCATACGCTCTTTGAATGCTCGTCATTGCCTATCCACTGTCAACCATTTAAGTAACGTTCTCCAATCTATCATAGCCAACTCGCACCTCATACCTTCATAGTTTCCTTTATTTAGATTCAGGACCCTAGTCTCAGAATCAACTCTCTTACTCTCCATCTTAATGAAGAACTCTGTCATGTTATGGTCGCTCTTCCCCAAGGGACCCCGCACAAGATTGCTAACTAATCCCTTCTCATTACACAATACCCAGTCTAGGATGGCCTGTTCTCCAGTTGGTTCCTCAACGTATTCCTCCTCTACAGTATTATTGCAAATTTGATTTCCCCAATCTATATGTAGATTAAAGGCACCCATAATTACAGTTCCACCCTTATTGTATGCGTCTCTAATTTCCTGTTTAATGCCATCCTCTACATCACCACTTCTGTTTGGGGGGGTCTATATACAACCCCCACCAACATTTTCTGCCCCATGGTGTTTCTTATCTCCACCCAAACAGATTCCACATCAGGATTCACTGAGCTAATATCCTTCCTCACTATTGTGTTGCTTTCCTCTTTTACTAACAATGCTATTCCACCTACTTTCCCTTTTTGCCTGTCCTTCCTAAATATTGAATACCCTTGGATATTCAGTTCCCATCCTTGGTCACCCTGCAGCCATGTCTCCGTAATCGCAACTATATCGTATCCATTTACATCTACTTGCACGGTTAATTCGCCTGCTTATTGCGAATACTCCGCACATTGAGACACAATGCCTTTAAGCGTGGCTTTTTAATATTCTTAGACATCTCAGCATTATTTTGCACTATGGCCCTATTTGTTTCTTGCCTTTGATTTCTATGCCTTCCACTTATGCCTTTTTGTTTCCTGTCTTTCGTTTCTATCCTTGTTTCCTCCTCATCAGTCTCCCCGCTCAGGTTCCCATCCCCCTGCCATTCTAGTTTAAATCCCCCCCAACAGCATTAGCAAATGCCCCTGTGAGGACATCGGTTCCGGTCCTGCCTGGGTGTAACCCATCCTGCTTGTACAGGTCCCACCTTCCCCGGAACAGGTCCCAATGTCCCAGGAATCTAAATCCCTCCCTCCTGTACCATTTCTCCAGCCACGCATTCATCTGGTCTATTCTCCTGTTCCGATACTCACTAACACATGGCACAGGAAGTAATCCTGAGATTACTACCTTTGAGGTTCTGCTTTTTATTTTAGCTCCTAACTCCTTCAATCCATCTTGCAGGACCTCATCCCTTTTTCTACCTATGTCGTTGGTACTGACATGTATCACGACCACTGGCTGTTCACACTCCCCCTTCAGAATGTCCTGCAGCTGCTCCGAGACATCTTTGACCCTAGCACCAGGGAGGCAAAATACCATCCTGGAGTCTCGTTTGCGGCCACAGAAATGCCTGTCTGTTCCCCTTACAATTGAATCTCCTATCACTATGGCTCTTCCAGTCTTTTTCCCCACCTTGTGCAGCAGAGCTATCCATGGTACCACGAACTTGGCTGTTGCTGCTTTCCCCTGGGAGGCCATGCCCCCCAACAGTATTCAAAGCGGCACAGTGGCGCAGTGGTTAGCACCGTAGCCTCACAGCTCCAGGGACCCGGGTTTGATTCTGGGTACTGCCTGTGTGGAGTTTGCAAGTTCTCCCTGTGACCGCGTGGGTTTTCGCCGGGTGTTCCGGTTTCCTCCCACAGCCAAAGACTTGCAGGTTGATAGGTAAATTGGCCATTGTAAATTGCCCCTAGTGTAGGTAGGTGGTAGGGAATATGGGATTACTGCAGGGTTAGTATAAATGGATGGTTCTTGGTCGGCACAGACTCGGTGGGCCGAAGGGCCTGTTTCAGTGCTGTATCTATAAATAAATAAATAAAAGTGATATATCTGTTTGAGAAGGGGATGGCCACAGCGGATTCCTGCACTACCTGCCTGCGCCTACTACTCTGCCTGGTGGTCACCCATTTCCTTTTCTGCCTGTGCAGCCATTACCTGCGGTGTGACCACTTTGCTAAACATGCTATCCACGACGTCCTCCACAGTGAATCCACCCACAGCTCCAGCTCCATAATGCAGGTAGCCAGTAGCTGCAGATGGATACACTTCCTGCACACATGATAGTCAGGGACACTGGAAGCGTCCCTGATTTCCCACATAGCGCAGGAGGAGCATATCATGGGTCCGAGCTCTCCTGCCATGACTTACCTTTAGATTACTCAGTTACTCCTCTAATTAAAAAATACTAATTACTCTAGGGGCCTTGATCTATTCCAAACACTAGCCACTACAATCTAAAGTCTTTAATAAATTACATAAATTAAAAAAAACACACTTTAGTAGTACTAACCTTATCACTTATACAGTAGGTTTAAAAAAAGAACTTTCCCTTGATTTCTTTCAGCTATTACCAGGCACTAACAGCTGTTATTCATCAACCAATCACCTTGCAGCTTTCCTGTGATGTCACTGTTAACTTTTTTTTCCCAAACTCTGGCGCGCCTGGACTGCTCTCTGCTCTGCTCCCGGAAGGTAAGTGACTGGGCCTCGAACCTCGGGCTCAATTTATCCTCTTCTCTCATTCGACATTCACCCCACAGGTCCGCTCCTCTCCTCTCCGCTCTGCTCCCGGAAGGTAACTGACTGGGCCTCGATCCTCAGGCTCAATTTATCCTCTTCTTCGGTGTTCTCCCCACAGGTCCGCTGCTCTCCGCTCCACTGCTGGAAGGATGTGAGGGTCCTTGAGAGGGTGCAGAGGAGATTTACCAGAATGGTTCCAGAGATGAGGGATTTTAGTTGCAAGGTTAGGTTGCATAAGCTGGTGTTGTTCTCCCTGGATCAAAGGATATTGAAGGGAGATTTGATAGGTGGGATACAAGATTATGACAACATAGATAAGTTAGACAAGGACAAACTGTTCCCATTAACTAATGGTACAAGGACTAGGGGACACAGTTTGAAGGTTTTGGGCAAAAGATGTAGGGGGAATGTAAGGAAGAACTTTTTACGCAGCGAGTGGTAATGATCTGGAACTCACTGCCAGGAGGGTGGTGGAAATGGAGACGATCAATAATTTCAAAAGGAAACTGGAAGGGCACTTGAAGGAAATAAATTTGCAGGATTATAGGGATCGAGAGAGGGAGTGGGCCTGACTGAATTGCTCTGCAGAGAGCCGGAATGGACTAGGTAGGCCAAATGGCCTCCTTCTTTGCTGTAAGTGACTATTTGCTGGAAGCTTTAATTGAATGCTGCTAGGCAAGGGGACTTTATGATGTAGTGTCTGATATGGCTGTACTGTTAGGGGATGGTGGGTCCATGTTTGGGTAGAGGAGTTCATTTTAATGAAACAAAGCCTCAGAATGTGGTCCTTCCCGCACCGTCCTCTTCTTCCTCCTCCCAAGGTGGCTTCCACATCCCAGAAAGTAGTGTTTGGGCCCCCAGAACTGCAAGGTTGTGGAGGACGCAGAATACCACCAAATCATGGAGACCCTCTCAAGCATGTACTGCAGACATCACCCTGGGTGATCTAAGTAGCGAAACTGTTGCTTATGGAGCTCGATGGCTTGCTCCATGGTGTTGTAGGAACCTCTATGGCTTTCATCAAAGGATCTCTGACCTCATGTGGCAGAAGGGGGCCAAGAGCCATGTGTGGAGGGGGTGGGCCTTGCCACTGAGCAGTCATGAGGTGCATCCTGGAGGCCTGAAAAAAGTCAGTATTGCAGACTGGCACAGGATAAAAACATTGTGGATGCTGCCAGGAGAGCAGGCATTCAATAACTTCTTGGTGTGGTCACACACTAACTGCATGAACAGAAAGCGGTAGCTCTTGTGGTTCCTGTATTACTGCCCAATGACGTGGGGGTGCCTGTAGAGCCACATGCATCCAGTCAATGGCTCTTTGCATCATTGGGAAGCCTGCTATCCTGGCGATTCCACATGCCCTTTCATTCTGGTGTTCCCACCTCAGGTAGAAGAGGATGAGGTCCCCTCTCTTCTGTGACCTCCCTGATACTTCTTTGTACGGCAAAGAGCAATATGTTGCTGATGTCACCTGCTCCCACCAGGAAGGATCCAGTAGTGTACCATGCAAAGGCGACGCTCGCCTTCATTGCCACTATGAGGGCCATCCTCACCTTGTTTTGAGGCTCGAGGTCAGCAGAAAGGAAGTGGCAGAACTCCGTGATGGCCTCCTTTGTGAATCGTAGGCTCCTCAGGCACTGTTCCTGGTTCATCGCTAAGTACGATTGGTGCTCCCGGAAGGCCCCTTGTGGATAGGGCCTTCTGTGGAGAGGCCTGTTGTGGACAGCCCTCCTTCTCCCTCTTCGTTGACCTTCCTCTCTATGCCTCTTCCTCTCCATATCCTCATGTTGCAGCGCAAATGGTACTACAAATATTGCCCCCATACCTATGCAAGGCAATGTTATTTCCTCAAATAAAACCAAAAAATTGCTGGAAATACTCAGCAGGTCTGGCAGCATCTGTGGAGAGAGAAGCAAAGTTAATGTTTCAGGTCTGTGACTTTTCATCAGCAAGTATCAGACCTATATGGTAAGTATATCTTTCCTTAGGTAAACAGACCAAAATTGCACACAATACTCCAGGGGTGGTATCACCAAGGCTCTAATAATTGTAGCAAGCCATCTTTACTCCTATACTCAAATCCCCTTGTAATGGGATTAATGTAGGATTAGTATAAATGGGTGGTTGATGGTTGGCATAGACTCGGTGGGCTGAAGGGCCTGTTTCAGTGCTGTATCTCTAAACTAAACTAAACTAAAGGCCAATGTACTATTTGTCTTCTTAATTGCTTGCTGCACCTGCATGTTAGCTTTTGGTGACTCATGAACAAGGACACCCAAGCCCCTTTGAAGTTCAACACTTCCCAGCCTCTCACTATTTAAGAAATACTCTGTACTTCTGTTTTCCTACCAAAGTGGATAACCTCACATTTCTCCACATTGTATTCCATCTGCCAAACTTTTGTCCAGTCGCTTAGCCTCTCCAAATCCCCTTGAAGCATCTTTGCATCCTCCTCACAACTCACACTTCCACCTAGTTTTGTGTCATCTGCAAACCTTGAAATATTACATTTAATCCCTACATCCATGGAATCACTGACATCATGATATTGTATACTCAATGGCTTTGGCGCATACAGGGGATGCACCTGCCTGCGCTACTCCACTTCAATAACGTTGCATGGGCCATGCAGGAAGTGGCCAGTGGCACATTACGCATATGGAAAACTCAAGTAGGCCTTCGTAGCGCCACTAGAAGCTCTCTCATGACTCCACTTATAATTCAAACATGTTGACAAACATTAATTAACAAATAATAGTGTTATGAACATTTCGAAAACTGATGCTTATATTCAACAGTTTACCTGGCTAGGAGTTTTTGGTGGCCAATGCGATACTTTTCCTGTTCCCATGCCATTTCTTTATAGACTAACTCAATCCGATCAGCTATTTGTCCCTCAATCTGTTGTCGAATCTGGTAATCCAGCTCAAAATCCTAAGAAAAGCATGGCGAATGACAAAATCAAATACAATGGGATTGGGGTAAATTGTGAAGGTGAGCTGATGACTAGCAAATTTTATGTGGACACATGTAAGGTAATGAGACTGAGAAAGGGAAATAAAAATGGGGATATAAACTGAATAGCTCTGAGCTACAGGACACAATACAGGAGCAGTATCAGTGGGGACTGAGTTTAAGCCTTGGCTCAGTGTTAGTACTTCTGTCTCAGAGTCTGAAAGATATGAGGTTAAGCCCCAGTCCAGCACCTGAGGTCACAGCAGAGGCTGATGCTTCAGTGCATTACTGAAGAAGTGCTGTTCTCGATGAGATGCCTGCCTGTTCTGGTGGGTGTGAAAGATCCCATGGCATTATTGGAGGAAAAGCAGAAAGTTCTACTGGTGCCCCAATCAACACCCATCCCTCAGTCAGTAACAGATTATCTGGTCTAGACTTTCACTTTATTATTTGTACTTGTTATGCAGGCAATGCTGGTGTAGTTCATTTACTTCAACCTCTTGTTGCCTTGAATCAGTGCTAGTGGGCCACCTACTTGAATTTCTGCAGTCTTAACGCAACCCCAGAATGTACTTCCATACTAATGCCGCAATAGAATCCTTTACCAACATTGGGCAATCAAAGGTTAAATTTTAAAAAACTATTAAAACCTACCTCCTTTTCAAGCTGGACATGCTCAGGAAGTTCCGCATTTTTTATCTGAAGTTCCCTAAACTCGTCTCGCAGCTCACCTAGCTCCAATCTTTTCTGAGCCTTTTTTTCCTCAGCCAGCTTCATTATCAGGTCCATCTCGGCCTTCTTTTTAGCATTTTCAAGACTAAATATGATACAAAATTAAAAAGTTAAGTGATAAAATTAAGCATAAAAACAGATTATGATAAATAATGACTGATAAATATCTACTGACAATATGACTGGACAGTGTTGTGCCACTTAGCTCTAACACCCACTCCGCCAAGTTCACACATTTAGCCGTGTTGCTGCACTGAATCAGCAAGCAGAGGCCAGGCTCCTGCCAGCCTGCAGGGAGACAGACAAAATTTGAAAAAAAAAGCATTCCCATACTTGACTTGTGATGCTTAGGCTAGTCTGCATGAATTCCTGGAGCTCTAATTGGGCATTTTGGCACAGTCCAAGATACAGTAAGGTGGAACTGGAAGAAAACCCTGTATAACAAAATTATTTCATCCATTGCAAGATGATTGTGATATAGTTCTACATCTTGCTTGCACATACAGTTGAGGTAGGGAATGCAGCAGAACTACAGTTCTCTAAAAGCACTAAAGGATTTAAGGAAGAAATCTCTATAGCTCCTTTCATGACCTCAAGACGCTGCAAAAAGCTTTATAACCAACAAAATACTTTTGAAGTATAGTCACGATTGTAATGTAGGGAAACGTGGCAGCCAATTTGCACACAGCAGGCTCCCACAAACAGCAATGTGATAATGTCTGTTCAATAATATTGGTTGATAAATAAATATTGGCTAGGACACAGAGGAGAACGTCCCTGCTCTTTGAATATGGTCTTGGGATCTTTTTAATCCGTACATGAGGGTAGGTGGGGCTTTGATTTAATGTCTCATCCAAAAGATGGTTTAGATCAGCCAATGCAATTAGACAAACACATGGTGAATGGAATTCAACACTAATACTTCTAACGTCTTACACCTGACTTGAGTAAATGTGGGACATTAAGTAATGCGCTCAGTAATGCATCACCAACTCGTTCTTTTATACTAAACCCTGTCACCAGGTTTCATGGAGACACCCAAGATTACGTCGTTGGCACCAGCTGGACCTCATTGTCACAAGGCGAGCCCCTATAAACAGTGTCCAAATCACATGCAGCTTCCGCAGTGCGGACTGCGACACTGCCCACTACCTGGTGTGCAGCAAAGTTAGACTCAAACTAAAGAAGGTACATCACTCCAAGCAGAAAGGCTGCCCGCACATCAACACTAACAGAATTTCTTATCCACAGCTGTTACATAAGTTTCTAAATTCACTTGAAAAAGCCCTTCAAAACACTCCTGCAGGGGATGCAGAGGCAAAGTGGGCCCACATCAGAGACGCCATCTATGACTCAGCAATGACCACCTTTAACAAACGTGAGAAGCAGGATGCAGACTGGTTTCAATCTCACTTTGAAGAGCTGGAACCTATCATAGCTGCTAAGCGCACTGCATTTTTGAACTACAAGAAAGTCCCCAGCAAGTTAACATCTGTAGCATTTAAAGTAGCCAGAAGCGCTGCACAAGAACAGCCAGCCACTGTGCAAATGACTACTGGCAACACCTATGCAGTCATATTCAGCTGGCTGCCAGCACCAGAAACACCAGAGGAATGTATGATGGCATTAAGAGAGCTTTTGGGCCAACCATCAGGAAGATCGCACCCCCCCACCACTCAAGTCTAAATCAGGGACGCAATCACTGATCAACGCAAGCAAATGGACCACTGGATGGAGCACTACCTGGAACTGTACTCCAGGGAAAATGTTGTCACTGATACCACCCTCAATGCAGCCCAGTCTCTGCCAGTCATGAATGAGCTGGACGAACAGCCAACAAGATCGGAACTCAGTGATGCCATTGATTCTCTAGCCAGTTGGAAAAGCCCCTGGAAAGGACGGCATTACCCCTGAAATAATCAAGAGTGCCAAGCCTACTATACTGTCAGCACTCTATGAACTGCTTTACCTGTGCTGGGATGAGGGCGCAGTACCACAGGACATGCGCAATACCAATACCATAACCCTCTATAAGAACAAGGGTGACGGCGGTGACTGCCACAACTACCGTGGAATCTCCCTGCTCAGCATAATGGGGAAAGTCTTTGCGCGAATCGGTTTAAACAGACTCCAGAAGCTGGCTGAGCATGTCTACCCTGAGGTACAGTGCGGCCTTTGAGCAGAGAGAGCCACCATTGACATGTTGTTCTCCCTTTGCCAGCTACAGGAGAAATGCCGTGAACAACAGATGCCCCTCTACGTTGCTTTCACAGATCTCACTGAAACCTTTGACCTCATCAGCAGACGTGGTCTCTTCAGACTACGAGCAAAGATCGGATGTCCACCAAAGCTACTAAGTATCATCACCTCATTCCATGACAATATGAAAGGCACAATTCAGCATACGGTGCCTCATCCGACCCCTTTCCCACCCTGAGTGGCATGAAACAGGGCTGTGTTCTCGCACCTACACTGTTTGGGATCTTCTTCTCCCTGCTGCTCTCACATGCATTCAAGTCTTCAGAAGAAGGAATTTTCCTCCACACAAGATCAGGTGGCAGGTTGTTCAACCTTGCCCGTCTTAGAGCGAAGACAAAAGTACGGAAAGTCCTCATCAGGGAACTCCTCTTTGTTGACGATGTTGCATTAACATCCCACACAGAAGAGTGTCTGCAGAGACTCAGCGACAGGATTGCGGCTGCCTGCAACGAATTTGGCCTAACCATCAGCCTCAAGAAAATGAACATCATGGGACAGGACTCAGAAATGCTCCATCCATCAATATCGGCGCCAACGCTCTGGAAGTGGTTCAAGTGTACACCTACCTAGGCTCAACTATCACCAGTACCCTGTCTCTCGATGCAGAAATCAACAAGCGCATGGGAAACGCTTCCGCTGCTATGTCCAGACTGGCCAAGAGAGTGTGGGAAAATGGCACACTAACACGGAACACTAAAGTTCAAGTGTTTCAAGCCTGTGTCCTCAGTACCTTGCTCTACGGCAGTGAGGCCTGGACAACGTATGTCAGCCAAGAGCGACGTCTCAACTCATTCCATCTTCTCTGCCTCTGGAGAATCCTTGGCATCAGGTGGCAGGACCATATCTCCAATGCAGAAGTCCTCGAGGCGGCCAACATCCCCAGCATATACACCCTACTGAGCCAGCGGTGCTTGAGACGGCTTAGCCATGTGAGCTGCATGGAAGATGGCAGGATCCCCAAAGACACATTGTACAGCGAGCACGTCACTGGTATCAGACCCACTGGCCGTCCATGTCTCCGCTTTAAAGACGTCTGCAAATGCGACATGAAGTCCTGTGACATTGACCACAAGTCATGGGAGTCAGTTGCCAATGATCGCTGGAGCTGGCAGACAGCCATAAAGGCGGGGCTAAACAGTGGCGAGTCGAAGAGACTTAGCAGTTGGCAGGAAAAAAGACAGGAGTGCAAGGAGAGAGCCAACTGTGTAACAGCCCCGACAACCAATTTTATCTGCAGTGCCTGTGGAAGAGCCTGTCACTCTAGAATTGGCCTTTATAGCCACTCCAGGCACTGCTCCACAAACCACTGACCACCTCTAGGCACTTACCCATTGTCTCTCGAGACAAGGAGGCCAAAGAAGAAGAATGGAAATAAGGATGTCAGGCAGCATCTGTGAAGGGAGTAGGATAGAGTTAATGTTCCACCTGAACCCCGAAGAGAAGAGCAGACGATCAAGGTGGGCACTCCCAAGGGAAAGTGCCAATGAATTAACAACAGTTGACCAGGTGAGAAAGTGGTCCAGGGTTCCCTTTCAGCCTTTACCTGGTCTAAGTGTAACAAGGTTTTATTTTTAAACACACTGTTTTTAGCTCCCCCTTGGTGAATCTTTGTTCACTGCTTTCCAATTATAAGACAAAGAAACCAGCACAAACAGGCTTTTTTAGGTTTAAAGGTGAAATTTTATTAAACTTAAACTTAATCCCTAATCTAGTTGATTCCTACGGATACACCACGCGCCCTTGCTAGCATGCATATGTGATACACACATGCAAATAGAGATGAAAAAGAGCAGAAGAAAAATAAAGTGGAAAGGTTTGAGGCAATATCTGAAGAGTTGTTGTTACGGTTCTTCAAGCTCACTGTAGAGTCCTTGTTTGTAGGTAGATCTTGCTTATCGTTGGGGCCCAGTATTCTTCTTAAACCTTGTTCACTTTTCTCTCTTGGGGTTCATGTGTCTTCAGTCAGTTTTTGGACTTATTTGAAAAAAAGATGGGAGCAGACAGGAGAGGCTGTGGCGAACCAGCCAGGATAGGTCTTTTCAATCCAGGAGCAAACAGCTTTCTGCCGACTCTTAGTTCAAAACTCTGCAACAGCCAGTTAGTCACGTGACTAACTGGTCTGACCACATCTGTTTGTGGATTGAATTGGAACAGGGAATAGCTCCTTTGTCTACAAGCACTGTCTGTTAATATGTAAAAAAACCTTTTCAGCCAAGGTCTGGCAATTCTTGAAACAGGCCTTCTCTTCTTCCCAGCAACAATTTGAAATGTAATGTCCATGTGGCAAAATTAATTTGCCTCATTCTTGGCAGCTGGGGGCCTGCGTGACACTTCCAAACCCAGGGGAATAAAATGCAATTTGAGAAAAGGCGCATTTCATTAAAAGGGTCGGGATAAATGTAAGATACAGAAAAAAAACATGCATTTCTTTCATTAATTTCCATTCATTCATAAATCCTAAAGCTTATTAAAATTGCCTGACTTTTCTTGGTGCCAGTGTTTCTTTAATTGCCCCCTTTTTGGCATTCCAGCAAACATATGTCTCTTTGTGGAAGATTTTCTTCAGTTTGCCCATGGCCATGTCTGCCTAGGGTCTTTGTTCCTGTTGAGGTCTGCCAAGGGTGGTGGTGGGTGGGGGGGATGTTAGATTTAATTAGCCCTAAATTGGAATTGTTTCCAAGAGAGTCAGTAGTGGGTGGGTCTATCCTGAACTCTCTTTCAGTGCTTTGCTGAGCCATGCAAAGGGGATGGGCGGTTCCCTTTTTCTCTGACTGTGGGGGAGGATTCTTTGTTAATCTCCTCTTTGTTCCAGAGTACGCTCCTGCCTGCAGGTATTTGTGTAAACCCTACTGCACTCTCCTGCGGCACTTCAACTAAGTGAAGCATCACCCTCATGGTTTATCTGCCCCCTAGAGGTCTATCTTTGTCTCTGCACGTTCCTGTAAATGCTGTTAGCAACTCTGGTGAGGTGCTTCTAGAGTATACATTTATGTAGGAGGATGTGGGGTCTAACTTTTCAAATTTTTCAGGGTTGGCTGACCAGACAGTAAGGATTTTCATCCCGGATTCTTCCTGGACTTCCTTCAACCTGCCCTCTTGGTCACTTTTTCCCCTTCCCTGTCTGTGGCACCACAAACGAGTAAACTACTGTCCACTCCTTACTTTCAGGCCTGTGACGAAAATTTCATTTCCCCATCAGTACCTCATTCTTTAAATAGTAGCAATCAGGGACTCCCTCTGCTTTACTTTCAGACTGGGCAGCCCGCGCTAACTCTCACAATACTGGGTCTGCTCGCTGCGCCTCACCTAGGGAAAATCCATTTAATTCATTCTCTGGGTCTCCTAACTTTCCAAAGAAAGTATCTGACAGGCAGACCTCATGGTCATCTGCCTGCAGTGCCAATGCAGTCTCCTCAGGGGAGCTGATTTGATCATGGCCTGATCCACTACACATTCAGGGAAACTGCAGGGGTCCATCTCCTGCCACTGCCCTGTCTCTCTGACCTCCTGTGGTCTTTCTTTCCCTACTGGGGGGCTACCATCTTCACCCCCGCCAGATCATTACCTAGGAGCAGCTCAACCCCGTCCACAGGCAAACTACGGACAATCCCTATGATCACTGGTCCCGAAATTAGGTCGCACTCCAGGTGCACCCGGTGTACAGGTACAGGCATACACTGCCCTCCAATACCATTCACCACCATTCTGGTGTTCACTGCACTCTCGGGGGAAAGGTCAGGCCTTTTCCCAGTTAAAAGGATCTAGTGGCCCCTGTGTCCCTGAGAATTACTATGGGCTTGCTTGCCCTACTCAAGGGGTATGGGGTTACTTTCCCTTAAGACACAAAACCCTGATAGCCTTCAGGAATCCTATTAGCTTTTCCTGCTCTGGCTGTAGTAAGCTTCCTGAGTTGCACTCTTACTGTAGTTAAAGCCAAAGCTTGTTCTTTTGTGCTTTCCATCAGGGTCCCTTCTTCATTGAGCGGATGTGCCCTGATTAACCCTACAGGTTTTCCCTTTAGTTACCAGCAGTCATCTTTTAAATGCCCTGCTTTATTACAATGGAAGCACACAGGTCTCCGACTCTCACTCTTGCTCATCGCACCTTCCTTTTTGGCTGCAGGAGGGCCCCCTGTTTCCCTTTCTCTTTTCTCTCCCAGGACTGCCTGGGCTTCGATCACCTTCCCACCCTTTGTTCTTTTTGGATTTGCGGTGGTGATTAGGAAAGGTTTTGCCATGGGAAACCGACTTATAAATGAATGCAAACTCATTGGCCAGAACGGCCGCTTGCCGGGCTCTATGGACCCGCTGCTCCTCTACATGGGTCTGTATGGAGAGTGAGAGGGAGTGTTTAAGTTCCTCTAACAGAATTACGTCTCTGAGATTCTCATAGCTGAGCTGTACTTTAAGAGCTCTCAGCCACTGGTAAAGCCAGCTGCTTACTTCTTTCAAACTCCAGATAAGTTTGATTAGCTTGCTTCTTGAGGGTTCTAAACTTTTGGTGATAGGCGCCGGGTACTAATTCATACGCCCTGAGGATAGCATTTTTGGTCAGTTCATAATTTGATGAACTCTCATCTGGAAACAGGGAATAAACTTCATTGGCCTTTCCAGTTAGCTTGTTTTGTAGTAAAAGAGGCCAGGTCTCAGCTGGCCATTTTAGCTGCCTTGCCAGTTTCTCAAAAGACACAAAAAACACTTCCACATCTTCCTTGTTGAATTTTGGAATTAGTGGAGCTAGATTTAACAATTTTGTTCCCAGCCCTGAATTACTTGCTTCTCCATATTGGCCATGCTTTCACTAGGGTTACTCTGTCGCCCTCTAGTTAACTCAAGCTGCTTCAACTCTCTCTCGTCACATTTCTTCCAGAATATTCTTTCTCTCTCGTTCCTTCTCCTGTCTTTCTTTCTCTCTCTCCTCTCTCTCGTTCCTTCTCCTGTATTTGTTTTTCTTCACGTTCCAGAATGAAGGCTCTCTCTTTCTCCCTCTCTCTTTCCTCAAATTCAATTTTCCTCTGTTCCAACTGTATCTTTGCTAACAATACCCTGTCAGAGTCTGCTTCTAACCCTGTTTCTGCTTCTTCAGATTCAAGGGAAAAATGGTTGGCCAATAGTCTTAGGAGTTCAGACGTCCTAGCCTTGCCACCATCAATGATCCCACACTGCTCAGCCATTTTCCACAACTCCTCCATAGATAGTGCTTTTAACATATCCCAAGTTACTTCACCCTGGCTTGGAGAGCTGCTAGCTTCAGTTGCAAACATGTTAGTATTCGATCACACACAACCACAAGGAAACCTGTATTGAAAACTTTTTTGGTTGGGAACAATTTGGCTTCCCACTTCCAATTTCTCTCATTTGTCTGTGGGTCAATTCCAGATGCTAGCACCTAAATTTCTGTCACGACCAGGTGAGAAAGAGGTCTAGGGTTCCCTTTCAACCTCCACCTGGTCTTACAGGGTTTTATTTTTAAACACACTGTGTTTTGAGCTTCCCCTTGGTGAATCTCTGTTCACTGCTTTCCAATTATTTGGCAAAGAAACCAGCACAAATAGGCTTTCTTAGGTTGAAAGAAGGTGAAATTTTATTAAACTTCAACTTAATCTCTAATTCGGTTGAGGCCTACCGATATACGATGCGCCCACGCTAGCATGCATATACGATACACACATGCAAATAGAGACAGAAAAGAGAAGAAAAATAAAATGGAAGGATTTGAGGCAATATCTGAAGAGATGTTGTTATGGTTCTTCGAGCTCACTGTAAAGTCCTTGTTTGTAGGTCGATCTTGCTTTTCATTGGGGCCCAGTATCCTTCTTAAACCTTGTTCACTGTGGGAGACTTTTCTCTCTTGGGGTTCATGTGTCTTCAGTCGGTTTTTGGACTTCTGTGAAAAAAAGATGGGAGCAGACAGGAGAGGCTGTGGCGAGCCAGCCAGGAGAGGTCTTTTCAATCCAGGAGCAAACAGCTTTCTGCCAGCTCTCAGTTCAAAACTCTGCAACAGCTAGTTAGTCATGTGACTAACTGGTCTGACCACATTTGTTTGTGGATTGAATTGGAGCAGGGAATAGCTCCTTTGTCTACAAGGACTGTCTGTTAATATGTAGTTTTTTTTCAGCCAAGGTCTGGCAATTCTTGTAACAGGCCTTTTCTTCCCAGCAACAATTTGAAATTTAATGTCCATGTGGCAAAATTAATTTGCCTCATTCTTGGCAGGCGGGGGCCCGCAAGACACAACAAGAGAGTAAGCAAAACACAGCTGCTGCTGGAAATCAAAAATAAAAACAGAAAATGTTGGAAACACTGAGCTGTCTAATGGCAAGAGGAGAGGCCAGCGAGGTGAAACATTGACTCTGCCTTCCTCTCTCCATAAATGCTGCTTGTCCCAGGGTTGTATGTTTTTACTTGGATTGCCAGCAGCTGCAGTGTTTTGGTTGTTGGAAAGGGTCTTGAAGTAGCAGTGTATCATAGAATCTTATAGCACAGAAGGCGGCCATCCAGTCTGTTGTGCCAGAAAAGAGGTGTCCAATTTAATCCCATACTCCAGCTTTTTCCCCGTAATCCTGCAAATTAGTCCTCTTCAAGTACATGTCCAATTGCCCTTTGATAGTTCCATGGAATCTGATTCCCCCACTTTATTAGGTAGCGTGTTTTTTTGTTTATTCATTAGTGGGATGTGGGTGTCACTGGCTATGCCAGCATTTATTACACATCCCTAACTGCCCTTTAACTGAGTGGCTTCCAAGGCCATTTCAGTGGGCATTTAAGAGCCAGCACATAATTATTCAGCACGGCGGCTCATTTAAAGGCCGGAGTGGACCGTCCACCCCGATGACATGGAGGAGCGGGCTGTCCATCCCCGGCAATGGCGTCAGGCGCCACTGGACAGGCACCAGAGCCATTTTTAAAGGCCTTCGAGCCCTTCCATTTAGTTTAAATATTTAAAGAGATAGTGAATTAAAATTTATTTAAAAAAATTAAATAAATGTTTCTCGCCCCTCTCCCACCAAACCCCCAACAACCATACAATTCATTCTTTGCCTTTTCCCCCCACCAAAATACTTACCTTGTGCTGCCGACCATCCCCCCCAAAGTTCATCAGCTTTAAACTTTACCCTTTCCCACCACCCCCTAAACCAAAGAAATTAATCTGACGCCACTCCCCCCTACCCCGGCACTGAAAAACTTACCTGCTCCCCACTCCCCACCAGTGTCCCAACTTGGATCCCCTGATGAGTAGTTGAACGCGCAGGAGTGTCAGCCACCAGCAGCAATATCGCTGCGGAACGGACTGTGGGAGCAGGTAAGTGATTAATTCTGTGATTAATATAATTTTCCATATTTAAATTTGCCTTCTGTTGCTGAGCAGCGATGGGGGTTTGGGGGAGGGTGGCGCTGCCACAAGGCCTCGCCGCCGCCAGCAATATTGGGCCAGGCTTCCCCGGCATCAAGGCCTGTAGTGGGCCTCTTCAGGAGGCATTTTCTAGGCACCCGCCTCCATGCCCACCATCCCTCCCATGACCCCCGATAAGTGGGGGGGCTTGTAAAATCCAGCCCAATACTCCAACTGAGGCATTTATCAGTGATTTGTAAGGATTTACTATGCCTTCCATGTTATTGTATTCAGTACCCCTATTTACAAAGCCAAGTATCCCATACACTTGCTTAAGCATCTTAACAACTTTCCCTACCACCTCCAAAGATTCGTGAATATGCAACCCCAGGTACCTCTGCTGTTGCACATCCTCTTCAAAATAGTACAATTTAAATCATATTATTTCTCCCTGTTGTTTCCTACAAGTGCATCACTTCATACAACTCATATTAAATTGCATCTGCCATGTGCCCATTTCACCAGTCAGTCAATGCCCTCCTTAAGTCTGCTACTAACCTGTTTACAATGTTGGCAAGTTTCGTATCATCCACAAACTTCAAAACTGTACTCCCTATACCCAAGTCCAGGTCATTTATATATAACAAGAAAAGCAATGGTCCTAAATATCAACACCTGGGGAACCCCACTACACACTTCTAATCATTCAGAAAAACATGCATTCATGACTACTCTGCTTCCTATCCCTTAGCCTTTTAAATACTCAAGTTACCACTTTCTCCGAGCAAATGCCATTGAAAGTTCACTACACTACCTTCATCAATCCCCTTTGTTGCTTCACCAAAGAACTCAATCAGATTAGTCAGACATGATTTGCCTTTGACAAATCCACACTGGCCGATCTTATTAATCCTTATCCATTATGCTTCTTCAAGTGAGAATTAATTTTGTCCTTGATAAAGGTGTCTCGTAGTCTTCCCACCACTGATTGACCTATAGTTACTAGGTTATTCCTCTCTCCTTTTTTGAACAGGGGTGTAACATTTACAGTGCTCCAGTCCTCTGGTTCCACTATAATATCCAAGGAGAATTATAAGATTCTGGTGAGAGTTTCTTCTATTTCTACCCTATCTTCTCCTAGCAACCTAAGCTGCATCCTGTCTGGTTCGGATGACTTGTTAATTCTGAGTGATGCCAGCTTCTTTAGTACCTCCTTTCTTTCTACTTTTATCCTACCCAATATCTCCACTCACCCCTCCTCGACTGTGACACTAAGTTCATCCTCTTCTTTTCAGAAGACAGTTGCAAAGTACTCATTCAGTCAAGCCCTTTGCCTGGACAAGAAGATTTCCTTTTTCTCCTTAATCGGCCCCACCATTCCTTTAATTATCCTTTCACTTTTTATATGTTTATAAAATCTTTTTGGGTTCCCTTTTATGTTGCCTGCTAATGATTTCTCATACTCTTTGCCCTTCTTATGTCCTTTTTCAATTGCACACTCTGTATTCTGCTTGGCATTTGACTATGTTCTACACCTGACATTTGTCATAAGCTGACTTTTTCAGTTTTATTTTAACTTCTATTTGCTTTGTCACCCAGGGAGCTCCAACTTTGGATGTCCATCTTTCCTCTTTATGGGAATATGTTTAGTTTGTACCCCGACTATCTTCACCTTGAAAGCCTGCCATTGCTCACTTTAGGGCGGCACAGTGGTGCAGTGGTTAGCACTGCAGCCTCACAGCTCCAGGGACCCGGGTTCAATTCTGGGTACTGCCTGTGCGGAATTTACAAGTTCTCCCTGTGACCGCGTGGATTTTCGCTGGGTGCTCCGGTTTCCTCCCGCCGCCAAAGACTTGCAGGTGATAGGTAAATTGGTCATTGTAAATTGCCCCTAGTGTAGGTAGGTGATAGGGAATAAGGGATTACTGTCGGGTTAGTATAAATGGGTGGTTCTTGGTCGGCACAGACTCGGTGGGCCGAAAGGCCTGTTTCAGTGCTGTATCTCTAAATAAAATAAATAAATAAATGTTTTCCTGGCTAATCTTTGTTTGCTGGTCCACCTGTGCTATATCCCTTCTAAAATTCAGAAATTGTCTCTCTTCCAATTGGGTATTTTCACCTTTTGATTTTTCTTGTCCTTTCCCATAAATACTTCAAAGATAATTAAATTATGATCACTACTACATGAATAACCTCCCTAGAACTAGCTCCAGCACTGCTTCCTTCCTCTTTGAGCTAGAAAGATACTGATTAAGAAAGTTTCCCTGTACATATTTTATGAATGTATTGTGCCTCTGCTAACGTCCACACTATTTGATAAAGCAACTGAAAAGGATAATAGTGTTGTGTGGTATATAGCCAGAGCAATAGATTCCAGGGTCAATAATATGTCCTCAGCACTTTCAGTGCTACAACATGCAGTCAGTTTCCTGCACTGTGGGCAGCCCAGACTTATAGATTACACTTTGCAGTCTGCCTCATAACATGAAGAGGGAGGGCCAGTTTTCTATACATCTATTATTCAGAGGCCAATTAAGGACCTAATTTTAGGTACATTGGTGCAGACTGTGTCTGTACATCGATTCACTGTATATACTGGTATGTCTGAGTGTGTATATTTACCACCTCAATCAATCCCAGTTGAGGTGGGGGGATTTTCAAATTTGTTATGCAAGACTATTAAAGGTTACAGGTTACGGAACCAAGATGGGTAAATGGAGGTGATCTAATTGAATGGTGGCACAGGCTCAAGGAGCTGAATGGCCTACTCCAGGGCAGTAACCTGGCAGAGCAGATTGCCTGACCATTACACCACCCACCTGATTTTCAATCTAATCTTTCCAGTGGGATAACAGGTGAGTGAGTTCTACAACAGGTGGTGATCTGCTCCATCAGAAAACTCCCAATATAAACTGTATTAATATAGTGCCTTTAAGATAGTAAAACATCCCAAAGCAGTTCACTGAAATTTTATCAAACAAAATTTGACATAGAGCCGCATAAAAAGAGAGTAGAAAGGTAGCCAAAAGCTAAGTGAAAGAGGTAGGTTTCAAGGATCAGTTTAAAAGGAACAGAGAGAGGTACAGAGGCATAGAGGTTGTAGGGTTGGGGCGGAGGGGTGAAATTCCAGAGTTTAAGCCCTAGGCAGCTAAAAATACAGCCACCAAAAGGTGGAGTGATGGAAATTAGCGATGCACAAGAGGCCAGAAGTGGAGGAGCATAGATATCTTGCAGGGTTGTCGGGCTGGAGGAGGTTACAAAGAGAGGGAGGGGTGAGACCACAGAGGGATTTGAAAACAAGGATGAAAATTGTAATTTTTCCAGGCAAGGAAGGTGATAATTACCCCTCATAAATACATTTATTCATCTCCTCAGACCTGGATAGACCTGCCAGAGATTCTATACTCCTACAAAAACTGGCCTTATGCTGCCATGAAATTCCGGGGGTCTGGATGGAAAGGTTGAATATTTTGCACCAACAAGTTCAAGTTTAAGTACATCTCTTTATTTACTTCCGTACATCTTCACATCTACATCAACAGGGCTACTGTTTTATCTTCATATTTTCTAAATACCAACATACCTGTAGGTATGTGGGTCATCAATATCATCTGCTATTTTATCTGTTGCAAGATCACTCTGTTGGGAAAAAATTAAAAATATTAGAGCATTTTCCTGACCACTTGTAGTGTTCACTTTAACAAGTTGCAACAAATTATGTCAATGTGTTTGTGTGTGAATGTCTGTGCGCATGCTTGGTGTGTGTGAACATGTGAGGATGAAATGTGTTGAGTGTGCATGTGTGATTAATGTGAGAATGTGCTGTGAGTGTGCACAGTGTTTAAGTGTACACAACAAATGGACAGATCCTCACTTGCATCTGGACAACAATTTGGTAAGGTTCTGTGCAAGAGATTATTCGCAAAAATGCGAGCACAGAGTTGGAGGTAGTCTTTTGACTTGAGTTGGAAATTGTTCAGGGGGTAGGAGACATAGAGCAGGAATAAAAGAGAAATACTCTGATTGGATGTGACAAGGGGTCTGTACTCGAGTCTAGCTTTTCACCAGATATCTCAATGACTTTGATGAATGAATAGAGAGTTGTATATTCAAGTATGCAGATGGCACAAAATTAGGAGACACAGTAAGTTATGGAGGTGGGAGGAAGTAGTTGCAAAGGGGCATCATTTGATTAAGTGAGTGGGCAAAACTGTTACAGATAGGGGATAAAATTGGTCTAGGCCAGCAGCACGAAACAGGCTTGTAGTGAATCGGCAGCCAATTTTTCATCCTGTCTGACCTTCGTTCCACTGAAACTGACAGGATGATAGTTTAAACTCTTTTTGGAGACTCCTTTCCTCATTACACTGTCACTTGGTTTGAAATTAAAAATCTTGGCATTATTTTCCAAGTTAATGGAAAATAAAACCTGGTTCAGTGTATAACTGGCTGCCGATTCGTTACAAGCCCAATTCACACTGCTGGCATAGACTCATTTCACCCCCTATAGAGTTCAACGTGGTGATGTGTAAAGTTATCCACTTTGGATCCAAGGTAGATAGATAGGAAGTATTCCTTAATGACGAGAGACTAGGAACTGTGGAACTGGATCAGCAAAGGTTTGGGTGTCCATGTACACAAATCACTAACAGCTAATCATAGATACAAAAATCAATCAAAAAAGCTAACAACGTTTTAACCTTTATCTCAAGGAGGTATCAGCCTAGATTATGTACTTAAATCTTAGTTACCAGAACTTTGTGCCTATGATTGGCAGTGCTGCCACCTGAGGATATGGTGAAAAGGTGGAGGGCTGGGGTGACCTTTTAGAGAGGCATGGGTGTGTTGGACCCAATTGCCTACCCCTTGTGATCAAGAATACTTTATATCAATGAGTGTTAAATGTCAGGAGCTTTTGCAGTTTCAACAACAACAACTTGTCTTTATATAGATAGCTTAATGCAATAAAATGTCCCAAGGCACTTCACTGGAGCATTGTCAAAAGAAAATTGACACTAAATTGCATAAGGAAATATGAGGACAGAAGACCAAAAGCTTGGTCAAAAGGTAGATTTTAATGAATGTCTCAGAGGAGGAGAGACAGGTAGAGAGGCAGAGATGTTTAGGGAGGGAATTCCAGAGCTTACAGCCTAGGCAGTTGGTGGTACGGCCACCAAAGGTAGAGTGATTAAAATTGGGAATGCATAAGAGGCCGGAACTGAAGGGGCACAGAGATCTCAGAGTTATAGGACTGGAGAAGATTACAAAGGGGAGGGGCGAGGCTATGAAGGGATCTGAAAACAAAGATGAGAATTTTAAAATCGAGGTGTTGCTTATCCGAGAGCCAACGTACATCAGCGAGCACAAGGATGATGGGTGCAAGAATGGGAATTTGGTGCGAGTTAGGATATGGGTAGGGGAGTTCTGGGCATGCTCAAGTTTATAAAGGGTGCAAGATGGGAGCCCGACCAGGAGAGCACTGGAATAGTCAAGTCAAGAGGTAACAAAGGCACAGGTGAGAGTTTTGCAGCAGATTGTCTGAAGCAGAGTTGGGGCTGGGTGATGTCACAGAGCTGGAAGTAGGCAGTCTTGGTGATGGAGAGGTTATATGGTCAGAAGCTCATCTCGGTTAAATATGACACCAAGGTTGCGAATGATCTGGTTCAGCCACAGACAGTGGCCTGGGAGAGGGATAGTGTCAATGGCTAGGAACTAGAGTTTGTGGCAAAGAATATTTAGTTGGAGGATATTTCTGCTCATCCAGTACTAGATGTCGGACAAGCAGCGTGACAAATCAGAGACAGTAAAGGGTTTGAGAGAGGTGGTGGTGAGGTAGAGCTGGGTGCCATTAGTGTAATTGCAGAACCTGATGTATTTTTGGATGATGTCGCCAAAGGGCAACATGTAGATGAGGAATAGGTGAGGGCCCAAGATAGATCCTTGGGGGACTCCAGAGGTAATGATGTGGAAATGATGAGAGAAGCCATTGCAGGAAATTCTCCAGCTACAACGAGAATGGAATGGATAGAGTCCTTGCAGGAAGCAGGCTTGTCAGCTACCTCGACTTCACTTCCTCACACTTAGCTTCCTTTAAGAACTTCACTCCATTCTCCCAGTTTCTCCATCTCCGTCGCATCTGTTCTGATAGTGCAACCTTTCATACAAGTGCTTCTGTATGTCTTCCTTTTCCCTCAACCGAGGATTCCCTCCCCCCACCACCACCTCCACTGTGTTGACAGGGCCCTCGACCGTGTCTGTTCCATTTCCAGCTCTTCTGCTCTCATCCCTTTCCCTCCTCTCAGAACCATAAGGTTCCCCTAGTTCTCACCTTCCACCCCACCAGCTTCTACAGTCAATGGATCATCCTCTGCCATTATTGCCACCTCCAGCGTGATGCCACCACCAAACACATCTTCCCCTCCCCTCCTCTTTCAGCATTCCAAAGGGTTTGTTCCTTCTGCGACACCCTAGTTCACTCCTCAATCACCCTGTCCACTTTCCATGGCACTTTTCCATGCAAGTGCAGGAGATGCAACACCTGTCCTTCTACCTCCTCTCTCCAAGGCCCCAGCTGAAACAGCGATTTAGGTATACTTCTGTCAATTTATTCTCTGCTCGCAATGCAGTCGGCTTTACACAGGGGAGACCAAGAGCAGATTGGGTGACCGCTTTGTGGAACACCTCCGTTCAGTCCACAAGCATGACCCTGAGCTACCGGTCGCCTGTCATTTTAATTCTCCACCTTACTTTCACACTGGCCTTTCTGTCCTTGGCCTAGTGCAGTATCCAATGAAGCTCAATATAAGCTAGAGGAACAGCACCTCATTTTTCAGTTAGACACTTCGCAGCCTTCCAGACTCAACATTGAGTTCAATAATCTCATAGTATCTGCCCCCATTTTGTTTCCTTTTCTTTGCCTGTTTCGGTCTTACCCTTGTTTTTCTGTTGTTTTTGCTTTCGGATGGCAGCTGTTCATCATTCTGCCATTCACACCTGCTCTAGGTATATCTTTTGTTTCTTTGTTTTCTTTACTTGTTCCACTACCGGTCCCTTTAGCCCTGCATGACGCCTCTTTTGTCATTTAATCTCTCCTGTCTTCCACCCAATCACAGACCTTCCCTTTTGTTCTTTTTCCCACCCTCCCTCATTTCACCTGTTTAAAACCTATTACATTTCTAACTTTTCCCAGTTCTGATGAAAGGTCATAGACCTGAAAGGTTAACTCTGTTTCTCTCCCCACAGATGCTGCCTGACCTGCTGAGTATTTCCAGAATTTTATGCTGGAGAGCAGGAGTAAACTGAGGTGTATTAAAGGGTATGGGGAGTGAGCTGGAGAATTTTCTCTCTCTGCCTGTCTCTCCCTGTTTCTGTCACTCTCTCACTTCATGCCTCTCCCTGTCTCCCTCTCTTAGACTGGGGGGAATATTAAAGGGTATGGGGAGTAAGATGGAAAGTGGGATTAGACTGGGTGGGATATTAAAGGGAAGGGGGAGTGAGCTGGAAAGTGGGATTAGACTGGGGGGAATATTAAAGGTTATGGGGGGTGAGCTGGAGAATGGTAGTAGACTGGGTGGGATATTAAAGCGTATGGGGAGTGAGCTGGAGAATAGTAGACTGGGTGGTGTCTAAAGGGTACGGGGAGTGAGCAGGAGAATGGGATTAGCTTGGGTGTGATATTGAAGGGTACGGGGAGTGAGCAGGAGAATGGGATTAGACTGGGTGGGATATTAAAGGGTACGGGGAGTGAGCAGGAGAATGGGATTAGATTGGGTGTGATATTGAAGGGTACGGGGAGTGAGCAGGAGAATGGGATTAGACTGGGTGGGATATTAAAGGGTACGGGTGTGAGCAAGGGAGTGAGATTAGACTGGGTGAGGTATTAAAAAGTATAGGGATTGAGCAGAAGAGTGGGATTAGATTATTTAGATATGTTTTCTGCAACAATATATTTTGATTTGTACTCTCTTTGCCAGTACGAACAGGAAGCTAGTTGCTGCACTTTTTTCCTGCTTCTAAGTACTATGCTGATGGTTTCACAGATGTACTATAGGATGATCCCCTAATCTCTCACACCCAAATTAAAGCACAGAACATACAGTTTCTGAGATGCAGTTCCCTTTTACATCTCAGATTTATTACCTGATCTGCTATTGCATTGATCACAGACTTCCTCTTTCCTTGCTCCCCTACTAATTTTATCCACACATCCAAACTGAACTGATCATTCACTTATTTGTTTATGATCTAAAGGTGATCAAAGGGTAAATGTTATAGTCATGAGGCAGCAGCTACAAGCTCACCAGTGAGGTAATCCCAAACTAAGACCTTGTGCTAGGATTGGGTTTTGCAAGACTGGACTGTGCTGTTGATGCCGTAGGCTTTCATCGACAGGCATGAAACCCTGGATTAGGAGGGACAGTGCCAATTCTTGGCAAAGTGTATTAAAGGTAGTGTGCAACCAGGGAGACTTGTGTGTACAAAGTGCCAACTTTCGCCCAGCTCTGTAATATGTCCCATTGCACACAATACAGTGCCATGTGAACACTAATCCATCCAATATAATCAGAGTCATTTACGGCATAGAAATAAGCCATTCAGCCAATCAAGTCCATGCCAGCAATCAACTGTACTATCATTTATAGCATTCAACCTTCCGCCTCCACAATCATACACCACTTCTTAAAAGAGCACTTTAAACTACACAGTCCCCAAGTTTGCTAAGGACTGTACCCTAAGTTGAGAAGAAATAGGGGTGTTATATTTGTTGCATGAAATTCCTCCCATTCGAAACTTCAGTGGACACAGAGGGTGCATTAGCATGAGGTGACAACTAAATATTGTGACTAAACCCCTTTGGGCTGGCCCTGTTTGAGAGGAAGCAGAGGCTGTTGCTACTCAGATAAGCATGCACATCTGCTGCAAAATGAACAGATGGACTGGACACACAAGTGACCTTGATAAGGTCTTGCTGGTCACCTTATCTTACTGTTGTGCTTCTTTGAAGATCTGTATAGTTGGTGGTCCGGTGGTTGTGAATCCACAGGCTCTGCTGTAGTCAACCTGTAATGTCCACGATTGTTTAGCCAGCAGTTGCTCCAGTGGGAGTAGGGCAGCTACTGGGGTTATCAATAAAGGAACAGGCTTGTTTCAGCCTTATGACGTTCTGTTCCCCAATTCCTACAAAAAAAATTTTTTTGTACATCCCATAGACACAAAGGCTGGGAAATGCACCAGGTCTGCTGCTGGTGAGATGAGGAAATGGTACTGAGAATCTATCCCAAAATGAAGCTGTGATGCAGAAATGCAGGGGGTTGGGCCATTCAAAGGCTGTTCCTCTTCTGTGGGCATGAACTAACAAAACACTTGTTCAGGTGGAAAATAGTTTAATAAAACATACAATTAATTGGCGAGATTGTTATGAGCCCTAGTACATATCTACAATCCATTATGGGATGCTTACCCTGGGAGATGGCACCCGGGCTTGCCTTCCTCTCATTAATTCAACAATATCCTCCTGAGGAAGTATACTGAAGGCAAAGATGTTACCATCAGCCCCGCATGTCACCAAAAACTGATCGTCATAACTGATGCACATTTTTTTGATGTGGCCATAATCATTGTCATGTACACTGAGGCTCCAGAATATATGCATGGATTTCAGATCATAATCATTGAACGAGAGAGGATAGATACGCACAGCTCCATTTTCCATCCCACAAAATAGAAGGTTCTCTTCTGAACTGCAAAACAAGAGATGCAAGTCACAATGTGGCTTAATTCTTTCTGCAGTGCACTGGCTGATGTTTCTCGCATGTCCAAAACTGGAGGGAGCATCTGCTTTGTGTACTCCTGTGTTAACGCCGACATAGCACATGCTTCCATACCCCTGTCGCTACAAAGCATTATTTTCTTTGTCAGCTTAAGCCAAGTTTCAAACTACCAAGCAATCATAAATAATGGCATTGAATTTAATCATCACACCACAAAAACAAAGGCACCATGTGCACTCTGAGTCAGAAGTACAGATATGTATTTCATTTAAAAAAAAAACAAAGCCAGCAGGTCACAATTACTCTTCAATGTAGCAGAATACCATTTACACTGCACTGGCAGATATATCTGCCTATTGTGTATATAATAGTGGCTGCAAGTTATATCTACGGCAAAGAAAATTGGGGGAGGAATCAAATGGACACTAGCAATATTGACTTTGGGAGATACTATTTAATCTAATTATTAAGGGTCAGACTGACTCAAGTTTGGATCATTTTTTGTGACAAGTCAGGGATTTAACATCTTAACTATGTGAAACCTATGCTCAATAACAAATCTAAGGTGTTGTGATTTGCAAAACAATTCAACCTACTTACGAATAAACCATAGAGTTTAGGATTTGTCAGAAACACTTTTATAAACTATGATTCCATCACGTGACATTCTGAAAATAACAATCAATAATATCTTAAGGAAGAAAGTTGCACTCTCTAATATTTTACTGAGATGCCTACTGAAAAATTGACCAGGAATTTCCCTGGGGCTTCTCCCGATTGGTTGCTGTAACTCATAAGAATATAAGAAACAGGAGCAGGAACAGGCCATACTGTCCCCTCAAGCTGCTCTGCCATTCAATGAAATCATGGCTGAATGTCTACATCAACTTCACTGTCTCACCATATCCACATATCACTTGATTCCTTTACGTGCCCAAGAATCTATCAATCTCAGTCTTGAAAAATACTCATCGGCTGAGAACTGCGTGAAGAAATTTCTCCTCATCTCAGTCCTAAATGGCTGAACCCTTATCCTGAGTTTGTGACTCTTTGTTCTCGACTTTCCAGTCAGGGGAAACAGCCTCTCAGCATTTACTCCGAAAAGCCCGCCCAGAATTTTATATATTTCAATGAGGTTACCTCTCATTCATCTAAACTAGACAAAAGATTGTCAAGAACTCTATTTGCACAAATATCTGTGGGGCTCCATTTGGTGTAGGTGCACCCACAGTGCTGTTAGGAAGTGAGTTCCAGCTTTTTTGACCCAGTAAAGGTACATGGCCAATCGAAACTCACCCCAAGAAAATTAATTGCTGGTGATTAGCATTGATGCAGTACAATATTACATCATCAAGACTTTTTATTCTGCTTATGGTGAATCAGTGAGTGCAAAGCCTGCTGCTGTTAAGCAAGCATCATTTTCTCTTACCTCATCTAGGTCTCCTCAGGCCATATTTCAACCAAAGCCGAGAGAGTGAGCTGTCAATGTTATTGTCAAGAGTATGATGAGTGTGGGGGAAGATATATTAAGTGGTCTGGTCACAACACTCTCTGATTTTGGTTCTCTTAAAAGTTGCATGACTTTTAGCATTTATGATTATTTGGAAAAGCATAGTTTGATTAGAGACAGTCAGCATGGCTTTGTGAGGGGCAGGTCATGCCTCACAAGTCTTATTGAATTCTTTGAAGATGTGACAAAACACGTTGATGAAGGAAGAGCAGTGGATGTGGTGTATATGGATTTTAGCAACGCGTTTGATAAGGTTCCCCATGGTAGGCTCATTCAGAAAGTAAGGAGGCATGGGATACAGGGAAAGTTGGCTGTCTGGATACAGAATTGGCTGGCCCATAGAAGACAGAGGGTGGTAGTAGATGGAAAGTATTGAGCCTGGAGCTCGGTGACCGGTGGTGTTCCACAGGGATCTGTTCTGGGACTTCTGCTCTTCGTGATTTTTATAAATGACTTGGATGAGGAAGTGGAAGGGTGGGTTAGCAAGTTTGCCGATGACACGAAGGTTGCTGGAGTTGTGGATAGTGTGGAAGGCTGTTGTAGGTTGCAACGGGACATTGACAGGATGCAGAGCTGGGCTGAGAAGTGGCAGATGGAGTTCAACCTGGAAAAGTGTGAAGTGATTCATTTTGGAAGGTCGAATTTGAATGCGGAATACAGGCTTAAAGACAGGATTCTTGGTAGTGTGGAGGAACAGAGGGATCTTGGGGTCCATGTCCATAGATCGCTCAAAGTTGCCACCCAAGTTGATAGGGTTGTTAAGAAGGCGTATGGTGTGTTGGCTTTCATTAACAGGGGGATTGAGTTTAAGAGCCGCGAGGTTATGCTGCAGCTCTATAAGGCCCTGGTTCGACCACACTTGGAATATTGTGTTCAGTTCTGGTCGCCTCATTATAGGAAGGATGTGGAAGCTTTAGAGAGGGTGCAGAGGAGATTTACCAGGATGCTGCCTGGACTGGAGGGCATGTCCTACAAAGAAAGATTGAGGGAGCTAGGGCTTTTCTCATTGGAGCGAAGAAGGATGAGAGGTGACTTGATAGAGGGGTACAAGATGATGAGAGGCATAGATAGAGTGGATAGCCAGAGACTTTTTCCCAGGGCGGAAAGGGCTATCACCAGGGGGCATAATTTTAAGGTGATTGGAGGAAGGTTTCGGGGAGATGTCAGAGGTAGGTTCTTTACACAGAGAGTGGTGGGTGCGTGGAATGCCGTGCCAGTGGTGGTGGTAGAAGCAGATACATTAGGGGCATTTAAGCGACTCTTGGATAGGTACATGGATGATAGTAGAATGAAGGGTAGGTAGTTAGTTTTATCTTAGAGTAGGTTAAAGGTTCGGCACAACATCGTGGGCTGAAGGGCCTGTACTGTGCTGTACTGTTCTATGTTCTACCTCACAGAGCAGTGCATCACAGATCAGCAGCTCCAGGTAGAGGGGAAACAGTGCTTTACACAAATTCACCATCACATATTGAAAGTTATGCTTGATCCCTCTGACTACAGAGGGCTACACCAAGCCTCCTTCAACAGCACCTTCCTAACCCCCAACCTCTACCACCGAGAAGAACAAGGGCAGCAGATGCATGGGAATACCACCACCTGCAAGTTCCCCTCTAAGTCACACACCATCTTGACTTGAACTATATCGCTGTTCCTTCTGTCGCTGGTTCAAAATCCTGGAACTCCCTTCCTAACAGCACTGTGGGTGTGCCTACACCAAATGGACTGCAGCAGTTCAAGAAAGCAGCTCACCACCATCTTCTCAAGGGCAACTGGGGATGGACAACAAATGCTGGCCTTGCCAGCGACACTCACATCCCATAAAAGTAGAAAAGATACAACCCAAGATCCTGTTTGATTTCCTTCCTTGCTGTTCAACTCTGAGCATCAAATCCAATTGATTACCAACTGCACAACAGCAGATGCATCCACCCTGACTTCACCCCACTGCTACCAGACCTTCATTCAGACTTCAGTCATCTCCAGATTCATTTCTCTGATGCATTGCCTGCTGGCCTCACAAAATCCACAAACTCCAATTTGTCCAAACCTCCTTCACCCATCACTCCCTATATCCCCAATACATTAAATTACTGGAATTTGTGGTGATATTAAAGGTGAAACTGTCAGCATTCATCATCATTATTCCGCTGAAACTGACAGCAACCTCTGAAGTCTGTACATGGGCATAATAGCGTGGAAATCAAGGAGTTTCTGTCTGTGATTCTATGCTTCTACAGAGGGTGTGCTGTTCAGGTTCCCCACACTGCAATTAATGGGAAATGAATTGACAAGAGCTTCCACTCTTATTCTTGCTGTAAAAACCTTTGAAAAATTACACCTTGTTAAATAAGCTGCAACTGGATTTTTGTCAGCGTACTAACTTTATAATTACTGTTAAACACCCTCACTGGCCTTGAGAAGATAATTTTATATTTGTGGAAAGTCAAATTTCACCCAAATGTTAAAAAAAATTCCATATATTTAAACATTTTTCTTTAAGCTGGTTTATCTTGATTTTAACTTCTATTTTATTCCAATCATAAATTATTTAGTTCGCTACCTGAAAACTTAAAAGTGAAGAATATTAAGTGCTTTTAACTTTCTGGTTTGCTGTGTGTGAATACTTCAGTGTGATTAGCTGCTTACCCTGTTTGCTGACATCACAGCCACTGCATGCCAAGAAATCTCCTTGACAGTGCTAGACTTAAACTGCTGGTGGGAAAGGGGAACATATGCCACAGAGATCCTTAGCTCTTTGTGGGCAGCTTTCTTCAAGATCAGCAGCAGGTGCCCTTGTTTCGCCAATTATTGCAAAATCTAGGCCATAAAATTTATCCTCAACTACTAATTCCTCTGTAGCCTCACTCACCCATCCTGCAACCTCTTCTGGCCCTGCATCCTTCCGTGCCCTCCAGTCCTGTGTCTCAGTCCTCCTCGATTTCTCCCCGTCTTTGACTCCACCAACATATTTTCTGGAAATCCCTCACTGACCTCCCTAACTCCAATTCTCTTTCTGCTTTTACATGTCTTCTGAACACCCTGCATTTTGCTCAAGCCATTGCTTACCCAGTCTCATCTCTCAACACTGACCAAAGTTCCAGAACCTCTTCCTTTGTTCATCTGTACGGAACCTTACAACATCTATCAACATTATACCAATAGAAATGGTTACTGTTAATCTTGATTTCAGTGAGCTATCCACAAATGACCCCCCAGATCCATCTCCTGTGTTGTGAATAATATTAATTAGTTTGTATTCCTACTGCTTTCTCCCCTTCCATAGTCTCAATATTTGCTCTGTATACACATTGAAGGCCATTACCACTTATCAGCTTCCTAACTAATCCATATCCATAGAACCAGAGAGCTTTACAGCACAGGTGGAAGTTATTCACCCATCATTCTGTGCCAGTTCTTTACTGAAGCAATCAAAAACTAATCGCACTCTTTCTCCATATCCCTGTATCAATCCAAAACAGTTCCCAGTGCCTTGCTCTCCCCATTGCCCTGTAAAAATCCAGAACTGATCTCACTGCCCCATTCTCTCCTGATAGTGGATTAGTTTTGGATTGAGACAGGACTGTCACGCTCTCCCCATTGCCCTGTATCAATCCAAAATTGATCCCACTGCCCACTCTCTCCCCATAGCCCTGTAACAATTCAAAATGAATCCCACTGCCCTTACTCTCTTACCTTTGCCCTGTACCTCTCTCTGCTTCAAATATTTATTTAGCCCTTCTCTTAAAAGATGCAGCCATCTTTGCCTCAACTACTGCCTGTGGTAAAAGGTGTCAATGTTTCAGCAAAATTGACAAAATCTCTTCAATCCTCCCTCCTCACTCTCTTTGTGACAATTAATAATTGATGACCTCTTATTACTGACTTCCCAGCCAGATAAAATAGTCTTTCCCTATTCGCTGTATCAAATCTCTTTGTCATTAAATTTCTACTTCGCTTTCTCAACACCTGTCAAAATAATCCCAATATCTCAAGTCTCTCCACAAAACTATTGGTGATCCTGGTGATCCTAGTGATGCTGTACACTTGCTATGGCTTTAATGGGCTGGATTTTAACAGCCCGCCACTGATCTCAATGCCCAAGAGCTGCCGCGATCTCCCGCATGGCGGCTCATTTAAATAGTCAGAGCGGCCCCACCTCCACCCCCAATCATGTGGAGGGGGCAGGCTGTCCATCGCAGGTACTAGCATCATTTATAAAGGGCAGCCTGCCCTGCTGGTCAATTTGAATTTTTAAAGATACCCCCCCCCCCTCCCAAAATTTAATAAATACATTTCTAATGCCACTTTCCCACCCCCCCCAATGGCAATGACATTAACTATTCGCCCTCTCCCCCCTCCAAAACACTTACCTTTTGAATCTGACCTTCCCCCCTCAGACTACACAAAGTTAAAAGTTCACCCCTTCCCACTATCCCCAACACCCATCACGTTTATTTGACCCCGTTCCCCCCATACTGAAAATATTAACTCCACCCCTCTCCCCACCAGTGTCACGCCCGGCTTTCCCCAGATGGTGAGTCAATTGCACAGGAGTGCCAGCCACCGCGCCGAAGATCGTGGCAGACCAGGAAGATTGAAGGTAAGTTCATTTAAATGTATGTATGTCGTTAATTTAAATACTGAAATTCAGGTCCCTCCTAGCGTCCGCCTCCGTGGCGGACCGCTGCCAGCCCCATCTTTCGGCAACCCTCGCCACAGAGCCTGACATCAAGGGCTTGGTAAAATCCAGCCCAATATCCTTTCTATAAAGGGGCTTCCAAAACTTCATAGCGCTGTAACTGTGACCGACTATAAATTTATCATTAATAGGATCAGAGAACCATAGAATGGTTCCATTACATAAGGAGGTCATTTGGCCTGTCATGCCCATGCCAACTCTCTGTTAGTGCGACTCAGCTAGTCCTACTCCCCCGCCTTTTCCCTGTAGCCCTGCAAATTTTTGTCTTCAGATAATTATCGAGTTCTCTTTTGAAAGCCATAATTGAAATTGCCTCCACCACACTCTCAGGCAGTGCATTCCAGATCCTAACCATTCGCTACATAAAAAAATTTTCTTCATGTTGCCTCTGGTTCTTTTACCAATCACTTTAAATCAGTGTCCTCTGGTTCTCGACCCTTCTGCCAATGGGAACAGTTTCTCCCTAGCTACTCTGTCCACACCCCTCATGATTTTGAACATTTTAATCAAATCATCTCTCAGCCTTCTCTTGTATAAAGAGAACAGTAACAGCTTCGCCAATCTATCCACATAACTGAAGTCTTTCATCCCTGAAACCATTCTTGTAAATCTTTTCCAGACCCTCTCCAATGCCTTCACATCCTTCCTAAAGTGTGGTCCCCAGAATTGGGCTCCAGTTGAGGCCAAACCAGTGCATTATAAAGGCTCATCATAAACTCCTTGCTTTTATACTCTATGCCTTTATTTAAAAGCCCAGGATCCTGTATGCCTTATTGACTGCTTTTTCAACCTGCTCTGACACCTTCAATGATTTGTGCATATATACTCCCAGGTGCCTCTGCTTCTGCACCCTCTTTAGATTGTATCCTTTATTTTATATTGCCTCCTTATTTTTCCTGCCAAAATGTATCACTTCACACTTTTTGGCATTAAATTTCATCTGCCACTTGTCCACCCATTCCCCTTGAAGTTTATCATTATCCTCCTCACAATTCATAATACTTCCAAATTTTGTGTTGAAATTGTGCCCTGCTCACTCAAGTCTAGGTCATTAATATAGATCAAGAAAAGCAGTGTTCGAATACCAACTCCTTGGGAACCCACTATATGCCGTCCTCCAGTCTGAAAAACAACAATTCGCCACTATTCTCTGTTTCCTGTTGTTCAGCCAACTTCACAACCATGTTGCCACTGTCTCCTTTATTCCATGGGCTTCAACTTTGTTGATAAGCCTGTAATGTGTTGTGCCTTTTGTAAATCCAAGTACAACTGCATTACCCTCATCAACCCTCTCCGTTACTTCATCAAAAAACTCAAATCAAATTAGTTAAACACAATTTTCCCTTAACAAATGTGTGTTGGCTTTCCTTAATTAATCCACATTTGTCCAAGTGACTGTAAGTTTTGTCCCGGATTACTATTTCGAAAAGCTTTTCTAACAGCGAGGTTAAACTGACTGGCTTGTAATTGCTGGGTTTATTCTCACACCTTTTTTTGAACAATAGTGTAACATCTGCAATTCTGGCATCAACCCTACAACTAACGAGGACTGAAAGATTATGGCCAGTGCCTCCACAATTTCCACCCTTACTTCCCTCAGTATCCTCGGATGTATCTGATCCGGTCTGGGTGACTTATCAAATTTAAGCACGGCCAGCCTTTCTAATATCTCTTTATCAATTTTTAGCCCATCCAGTGTCTCAACCACCTCCTTTTCCACTATGACTTTGGGAGCATCTTCTACCTCAGCCATGCCCTCTGCATCCAGGCGTAAATCCCCTTTTTGGTTTCTAATCGGCCCGACTATTTTTATCACCATTTTACTATTTATATGTATATAGAAGACTTTTAGATTCTCTTTTATGTTGGCTCCCAATCTCTTCTCATACTCTGCTGCTCTTTTTTGTTTTTTCAATTCGCCTGTGAACTTTCAATGTGCAACCTGGTTCTCACTTGTATTATCAACCTGACATCTGTCCTATGCACCTTTTTTCTGCTTTATTGTTCTACCTTTCCCCTTCATGCAAATGTAACTCGACTCTATCCAAGTTATCTCCTCTTTAAAGGATTACAGTTTTGCCTGCCACTCTTTGATTCCAATTTACCTGGGACAGATCCATTTTAACCCCATTGAAACTGGCCCTCCTCTAATTAATTATTTCTACTCTGGATTGCTCTTAGTCCTTTTCTGTAGCTAACCTAACACTTATGATACTATGATCACTGTTCCCCTACTGACACTTGATTCATTTGTCCCACCTTATTCCCTCAAACAGACCAGCAATATCTGCTTCCTCCTTGGACTGGAAATGTACTGATGTTGAAAATTCTTTTGAACACACATTATTCTTATACTTTATGACTCTATTTTAGAACCCAGAATTCTAATGGCCTTTAACTAAATAGAATTTTTGAAACTTAACTGGACCAGCCATATTAATACTGTGGCTACAAAAGCAGGTCAGAGGCTGGAAATACTGCAGCAAGTAACTCACTTCCTGACTCCCCAAAGCCTGTCCACCATCTACAAGGCACAAGTCAAGAGTGTGATGGAATTCTCTCCACTTGCCTGGATGGGTGCAGCTCCAACAACACTCAAGAAGCTCGACACCATTCAGGACAAAGCAGCCCACCTGATTGGCACCCCATCCACAAACATTCACTCCCTCCGCCACCGGCACACAGTGGCAGCAGAGTGTACCATCTACAAGATGCACTGCAGCAACTCAACAAGGCATTCTTCGACAGCACCTTCCAAACCTGCAACCCCTACCAGCTAGAAGGGGCAACAGATGCATGGGAACACTACCACCAGCAAGTTCCCCTCCAAGCCACACACCATCCTGACTTGGAACTATATTGCCATTCCTTCACTGTTGCTGGGTCAAAAACCTGGAACTCCCTTTCTAACAACACTGTGGGTGTACCTACACCCCAAGGACTACATGGTTCAAGAAGACAGCTCACCACCACCTTCTCAAGGGCAATTAGGGATGGGCAACAAATGCTGTCTTTACCAGACACACTCTCATCCCATGAAGGATAAAAATAAAATTACCTCACTGTATTCACACTAACATGGATTTATGCATTTGGTCTCTCTGTTCCTCTACACCGTCCTATACAGTATGTGCTCCCACTACTGGTTTCTCCTCCAGAAATGAATCAGGTCACACTTCTACACATTAAATGGCAGTTTCCAACTAACTGTCCATGCTGCTAATCTGACTACTTCCTGAAATCCCTTACAGTCCTTCTCAATTTTCGACAAATGCACCGTTGCATCATTAGCTAATTTTGATATTGTGGTTAGAGATCCCAGTAAAGGCAAAAAGGAAGAGGTGGTCAGGAAGTGGAAGAATGATGCAGATTCAGAGTCAACAGGAAGGAAGAATAGTAATGGTATGAACTCAGTGAGGAGAAAGAAAACCATTTTCGTTTTGAACTGGCAAAGGAAGACATCTGACAGTGAGCCATTTAGTTGAGGATACACATCATTTAGCCCACCACTCTGCTGTGATTCATTTTGTTAAATCTGATTCAATTCCAAGTTTTAAAAACTGAGATTTATTGATAATTTTATTAAGACTTTTGAATTATTGGCAAACCACCATAGTTGGAACAAAGAAGCTTGAAAGAATGAACTTGCATTTATATAGTGTCTTTCATGACCTCACAATGGCCAAAAGCACTTCACTGGCACCAAAAACACTTTAGGAAATGCAGTCACAGTTGTAATGTAGGATATGTTTAACCATCGGTGTGCAGTAATGTGTTTGCACCTTCTTCTCGTGTCGATTTGATAGACCATCTGTGAGCCAGTGAAACAGGCTAAGCTCAGTCTGTATGAGTCTGCAGCATACAGGTAACAATGTAAGAACTCCACTAAGTGCATACAGAAAATTAGAAGAAAAAGTTATAAGACATTTGGAAACAATTCAAACAATTACTCCATGGAACAAGAGACTACACAGGAGTACAATAATAGGAGATTGGAAGTAGTGGGTGATAAAATAGTCAGCAAAATAGATATCCCTTTTTGCAGTTATGATTGAGATTCCCAAATATACTATGTTGCCTCCCTGGTGACAGAGAAGCAGTGCAGGGAAAGAATGTAGGTGTAAGGTGAGAAACACAAGTGGAGTGGGAAAATGGGAAATATATCCAAGGATCCTGAGAGAAAGAAGGAGAAGGAATCTTGGAGACTCTAGAAGTTATATTTCAGGATTCTAATGACAGTGGTGCGTGCTGGAGGACGGGAAAATAACCAATGTAATTCCCATATTTAAAAAGGGAGATAAAACTAACTCAGTTAATTATAGGCCAGTTAGTTTAACATTTGTAGTAGGGAAAATTTTGAAATCTTAAAGATGAAATTATTAAATCCCTAGATGGAGAGGAAATAATTTGAAACAGTCAACGCAAATGCCAGAAAGGAAGATTGTGTTTGGCAAAGCTGACAGTTCTTTTGAGGAGGTGATAGAAATGGGGCATGGGAAAATGTATTGAATGAAGTGTATGGGGACTTTCAGAAAGCCTTTGCCAAGATACCAAACAGGAGACTAGTGGAGAACATTAAGAGCTGAGCTTCCGAGCCCATATCCTCTCCATCAAGACCGCCTATTTCCAACTTCCTAACATTGTCCAGCTCCACCCCTGCCTCAGTTCATTTGCTGCTAAAATCTTCATCTATACCTCTAGATTCAATTATTCCAATGTTCTCCTGGCAAGCCTCCCACCTTGCACCTTCCTAAACTTGGGCTCATCCAAAACTGTGCTGTCTGAATTTTGTTCATCCATTGCCTCTGTACTTGCTGACCTACATTGGCTCCCAGTACGCAATGCCTCAATTTTAAAATTTTCTTCCTTGTTTTCAAATCCCTCCATGGCCTAACTCTTTAATCTCCTCCAGCCCTACAACCCTCTCAGATCTCTGCACTCCTCCAAGTCTGGCCTCTTGTCGATCCCTGATTTTCATCATTCGCCATTGGCAGCCATGCTTTCAACTATCTAAGCTCTGGAATTTCCTCCCTAAACCTCTCCACCTCTCTACTTCTCACTCCTCCTTTAACACACTCCATAAAACCTACCTCTCGGCCAAGCTTTTATTCACCTATCCAAATAGCTTTATCTGTGGCTCAGTGTTAAACATTGTTGGTAGCGGCCTGTGAGGTGCTTGGGATATTTTACTACGTTAAAGGAACTATATAAATGCAAGTTGTTTTTATGCAGAATAGAAAAGCCGACTTGTAACGATGAATCTGTATAAGACTTTAGTAAGACCACTGTTGAAGTGGAATGTGCAGTTTTGGGCTACACACTATTGAGGCACTAATATTCTTAACAGCTAAATTATTGTTCAACATGGAAACTGGCTTACTTGAAAATCATTTGCCTGATTGGGGTTTCACTTGCAGCTTCAATGGCTATGAAAGCAAATGGCTCCTCCGCATTCACAGAGTCATCCTTGTTAATTGTCGGTTCATCTGTGAACTTACAATGGTAGAGATATCCGCAATCATAATCAGCCTGAAAAAACAGATTAAAGAAATAAGAGTGAAGTGTGAGTGGCCTTAAAACTTTCAAACCCACTTACTGTTGCTGCTTTTTTTTATTCGTTCCTGGAATGTGGGCGTCGCTGGCGAGGCCAGCATTTATTGCCTATCCCTAATTGCCCTTGAGAAGGTGGTGGTGAGCTGCCTTCTTGAACCGCTGCAGTCCATTTGGGGCAGGTAGACCTACAGTGCTGTTAGGGAGGGAGTTCCAGGATTTTGACCCAGCGATAGTGAAGGAACGGCAATATAGTTCCAAGTCAGGATGGTGTGTGGCATGTAGGGGAACTTGCCGGTTGTAGCGATCCCGTGCATCTGCTGCCCTTGGCCTTCTAGGTGGTGGAGGTCGTGGGTTTGGAAGGTGCTGTCTAAGGAGCCTTGGTGCGTTGCTACAGTGCATCTTGTAGATGGTACACACTGCTGCCACTGTGCGTCGGTGGTGCAGGGAGTGAATGTTTGTGGATGGGGTGCCAATCAAGCGGGCTGCTTTGTCCTGGATGGTGTCGAGCTTCTTGGAGCTGCACCCATCCAGGCAAGTGGAGAGTATTCCATCACACTCCTGACTTGTGCCTTATAGATGGTGGACAGGCTTTGGGGAGTCAGGAAGTGAGTTACTCACTGCAGGATTCCTAGTCTCTGACCTGCTCTTGTAGCCACGGTATTTATATGGCTACTCCAGTTCAGTTTCTGCTCAATGGTAACCCCAAGATGCTAATAGTGGGGGACTCAGCAATCATAATGCCATTAAATATCAAGGGGAGATGGTTAGATTCTCTCTTGTTGGAGATGGTCATTGCCTGGCACTTGTGTGGTGCGAATGTTACTTGCACGAGCTCCTAGCACTCTGTGACCCAGAAACAGAGCCTCACACCAATGCCAACAGTTGCTCCTTTGGAAGTGGAGGCCCTGAACTGTTATCCATTGGACTCAGAGCAATCTTGCAGCCAAACCAAGAGAGCAAAGACGGAGAATGCCGTTCCCAGAAAATTCAGTTGTCTCCTCCAGAGAGGATGAAGAGCCCAAGATCCTCACCATTCCCAGTCAAACAGTATGTCCCATTTCCAAGGCCCACCTCATCATACTCTACATTGAGAACTGTAATGATAGTGCCATTTCTTGCAACAAGCCAACAGCAGAACATTTGACCAAAAGCACTTAGATCAAGCATCGCAGCAACACAAAGCTCATTCAGAACCAAGTTCCAATGACAGGGCCAGCATAGCACTGCTGCCTGCCATTTAAAACTATCCAGACCAAAACATGGCATGCAGGGAAGACAATTCAGGGACAAGGACATAAATTAGAAAACTAAGTGAATACTTTCTGACAGCTATCCAGGTCTTGCACACAGAGTTCCTTAAACATTGCAATGTAATATCTCAGGCAGAACAGTGAATGATAAAGCTGGAGATTCTCAAGCTTAAAGGCAGCTTCGGTGGACCAGACACATCTGCAGGATGGAAGATTATTGCAAAACCAAGGATCTTCTGTACGGTGAGGTAGCCGGGGCCAGATGACCAGTGGGGTGCCCAAAGCTCCGCTTCAAGGATACTTGCAAGTGTGGCATGAAGGACCTAAATGTCGACTATTGCACATGGGAGTCACGAGCTGGTGAAAGCGAGAAATGGCGGCACATCATGTGGACTGGTGTGCACTACCACAACGGCCAGTGGCTACAGCAGCTTGACAACAGGCACCAATGCTCAAAACAACAACTCACAGTTTCACTTGGCAGCTTCACGTACAGCACTTGTGGCAGAACCTGCCTATCAAGGATTGGCCTTCACAGCCATCAGCAAAGATGAACCAATAGAAGACACCCCACCTAAATAGATTGTTTGCTGTGTATTCATCATCTTTCATAGGTGGAAGGATGCCAATCATACAAAGATGAGAAGGTAATGGTAATATAAGCCCCAAAGGTGCATCTAGTACAGAGGGACCAGGGATGGCCAGGAAAAATTAACAACTGGAACACTGGGATCATCACAATAACAATCCAAAACATCAGTATCCCTTAAGGGCAGGAGACCATCACATCCCCCCTACAACTGAATAGCATGATGGAACTGATATTACAGCATGCCCGCAAAATATTCAGACCCATTCCTAAAGATTGATTAAAGCATTCAGCCCAATACTAAATGCACTGATGACTGTCTGCTTGTTCAGCCGGGGGCCCAGGGTGCATGCGTGGTTAGCACGACGCACAGCTAGCTGGCACCTCTTAAAAGCAGCCTGCTTCCTCTTAAAGGGGAGCTACACCCAGGTTACAGGAGCTGCTGGAAAAGTCTCAGGAAGGCTTTGATGGAAGCTTTCAGTCTGTTGCATCTGGCATTGCCAAGACTATCCAGGATGATGGCTTGCCTTATGTCCCTTCTCAAATCCCACTTCACCCTCATCCTGCCACACAGCCTCTTTCACAGTCAAGAAGCATGGAAAAATTCAGCTCCAACTTGGCACAGGGATTCACAGGTGGCCAACTAAATGACAGCACTTGTGGGCTCAACTTTGATGCAGATCCTGGTGGCCATTGTCTCAGCTTCCATTGCAGTATAGGGAGAAACCACCAAAGTCTCAGTGCTGCAGTGGCAGCTCAGACTGCAGTCATGAGATTCATGCTTGCTGCCATGCAAGACCAGCTTGGTACTATACAGGTTCAGACTGCTGTCATCATGGCTATGGATACCAGTGCTCAAAGTGGCATACAGGCTCTCACAGCAGTCCCTATGGAATCTCTTCAGTCTTTCAAATGAATCAATTTCCACAATTTTTAAACATGAGTCCTCAAAGAATGTTATAAAATGGAAGCACTTTCATAACATCTTATTTTACCATTTTGGCAAAGAAGACAGTTTGATGGTACGCAGATGAACTGAAAGGTGTGGAATAGTGGAGAAACAATGATTTGGGATGAGATCTCAGGAGAAGCGTAGTCTCAGTATCTGCTCATGAACAGTCTGTCTGGAGTGAAGGGGTCCTGGATGCCTACTCCCTTTCTCCTTCTCTTCCCCTGAGGTGCCTTCCGAAGGCCTAGTGGCAAGGGCTACGCTCTCATGTGTAAGATTATTAGATTACTAAAAGGTACTAACCAGCGTACTAATTGTTAAAATCCAGCTATTATAAACTAACAACTAACTTACTATCATAAACTAACATTTAACTTTATTCGAAACCCTTCTTTGTAGCATGATAAAGTGGAAAAACTTAGGAAATAGGGCACAGTATGGACAAGATGTCAAGGCAGGGAGATTCTGGGAGATTATGTCAAGTTTTAAAATGCTTAACTTTCAGCAAAAGGTTAAGACCTTGAGAGCAGAAAGTGAAAACAGCTTCTGCGTATATTTGCCTCATAGTAAGAAAGGCATCCTCGAAATGTAAAAGCATTGGGATAAAGTAGTCAACACAAAGGGGTACTACTTGCATAAATCTGAAAGGTTAGCAACCATCACAAAACGATTCTTGGTTGGTCAAGAAAGGCATCCTGTAATACAAGACTAATCATTGATTGGGAGAGGGGAGGGTTAACTGGAAAGCTACCAGGATAGAAGAAGTCTTGTCTTTGACACTGTATGGCAGAGAATTGTGAACAACAACAAAAGAGAGAGAGATAGACCGACCGAAAAACTTTAAGACCAAAAGCTGCAAGAGAAAGGGCCGTTTGCTTTGCCGTCCAGTCGCTAATACGGGTAGTATCTGTGTTAGACTGTTAATTACTGCCAGAGTTTGTGACTATGGTTTAACTGAAAACTTAACAAACTTGTCCTTATCTTTATCTCAATAAAGTCGATTCATAACAAGCTGTTGTGGTGCCAAGTCTGTTCCCAACTTAGAAGGGGGTATAAAACACCCCTATCGTATTAAATCTTATACATGAGAGTGAGGTCATAGAAGAAGCAGACCACCAAGAACTAAGAGACACGCTCCTGCAAGTACTAGAGGGCTCCCCACCGATAGACCAGGCAGTGGAAATGCTGTTTCACGATGCTAATGGTTTGCTCCATGACATTCCTGATGGCAGCTTGCCTCTCATTGCAAGCGTGCTGTTCAAGTGTGGTCAGGTGATGGAGGGGAGTCATGAGCCAGGTGTAGAGCGGTAATCTCTTGCCACCCAGCAGCCACTCTCTGGTTCTTCACAGTGGCAAAAAAATGGTGGGAACGGCTGACCATTGTAGGATGAATGCATTGTGGCTGCAGCAAGATAGCGGGCATTCACTGATTTCTGGAAATGGTCGCACGCAAACTGCATGTTCATGGAGTGGTAGCCTTGCAGTTGCTGTACATCTCCCCATTAATATGTGGGGCCTGCCAAGGCAAGTGCATGCATTTGATGGCTCCCTGCACTATTGGGAATCCCACTAGCCTGGCAAAGCCACATGCTTGCTCCTCCTGCTTCTCTCTGCTAAGGAAGAATACAATGAAGTCCCCTTTTCTTGTGTACAGAGCCTCTGTCACCTCCCTGATGCAGCGATGCACAGCAAACTGAAATGTTGCAAATATTGCCTGCTCACACCTGGAAGGATTCACTGGCTTAGAAATTGATGGTCATGGTTATCTTCATGGCCACTGGCAGCATTTTCCTCACCCTGCTGTGCAACTGCAGGCACCATTCAGTTACCACCTCCTTGGTGAAACATTGGCTGCTGAGACACTGGTCCTGCCTGAGGTGAAGGTAGGACCTGAGACACTGGTCCTGACTGAGGTCAAGGTAGGACCTGAGACAGTGGTCCTAGTTGAAGTTAAAGTAGGACCTGAGACATTGGTCCTGGCTGAGGTTAAAGAAGGACCTGAGACACTGGTCCTGGCTGAGGTCAAGGTAGGGCCTGAGATACTGGTACTGACTGAGGTTAACGTAGGACCTGAGACACTGGTCCTGGCTGAGGTTAAAGAAGGACTTGAGACACTGGTCCTGGCTGAGGTCAAGGTAGGGCCCAAGATACTGGTACTGACTGAGGTTAACGTAGGACCTGAGACACTGGTCCTGGCTGAGGTCAAGGTAGAATAAGTGCACCCTGAAGACTTTTGGTGGGTAGGGCCTTCGATTGAGAGCTCGTCTCATCCCACTGCACACAGCTTCCCCTCTCTACTGCCTGTGCTCATCCCCAAGTTAGGCTGCAGCCCAAGAGGAACTGTAACTATAGCCCCCATTATTGAAAGCAGGTTTTCTTCTGACAGACCTTCCAACTCCTCTGACTTCCTTGTCAAAGTCCAGCACCTCTCCCTTGTCAATCCAAAAGGTTTCCAAACTCCTCCAATAACACTCAACACAGTACTTCCATGATCTCTGCACTAGCAAAAAAAAAGACTTGCAATTATATAGCCCCTTTCATGACCACCAGACGTCTCAAAATGCTTTACAGCCAATGAAGTACTTCTGAAGTTTAGGCACTATTGTAATGTAGGAAACACATCAGCTAGTATGCGCACAGCAAACTCCCACAAACAGCAATGTGATAATGCCTAGATAATCTGTTTTTTGATGTCGATTGAGGGTTAACTATTCGCCAGGACACAGGGACAACTCCCCTGTTCTTCTTTGAAATAGTGCTATGGTGATCCCTTAGAACAGGGCCAGCGGAGGATGATCCCTCATGCAATTGAACCCATGTTCAGTTGGGAATGATTAATAGAGGATGTTAACAGGACCTGTGATGTCCAATACGGTAGTTTGTGCACGACAGACACTGTTTGACTCCACAATCTGCCCAATCTAAAAGCTTCCACGGGCTGCTCCAGAAGTAGCCGGAACCATTTTGGCCGATATTTTTTGCAGATGTGCCACTTTACATTGAATTTCAGAATTCAGGAAAGTCAAAGTCCACCACCAAGCCCAAAGGCACCCGACTCACAACTTCCCTAAAATCCAAGATAAGCTAACTTCTACTATTTCCTACTGTCACGGATTTGTAATTATTTTTCTCCTCGGATTGAAAAAAAAACTGTGTGCCTGAAGACTTTGTTAAAAACAGTACACCTTTAAAGGGAGAAAAAGTTCTGGAATTTCTGAGACACAGTGTGCCACAGCTGCATTTTTTTACCCTGGGCAGCAGCAGGAAAGAGAGAGAGAGAGAGGTCACATGGTAATTTTCCACTTGGCTGTGCGTAAAACTGGCAGAAACTGGCTGAAACCAGTTAGTTGAGAGAAATTTTCCAGGGGGGCGTACTGAAGAGAAAGGTGCGGTTTATTCTCTCTCAGCAGAAATTCTACAAGGAGCGAAAAACGAGTTACTTCCCTGATTAAGGAAGAAAAGCCTTTTCTTTCAAGGAACTGTTTGTATTGCTGTGCTCATCGTTCAAAGAACTGTTTAATGCTTGCTGCAGCTGAAAACTTGAATGCCTATCTACTGAAGGACTATTTTCATCAAATCCACATGAAGACTTCAAATGGCCTTTGACTATTTTCACATTAGAATACCTCATCCACTGGGAATATAATCCAGAAAAACATACTTATTTTATTTATTCTTAAGAGACAGCTAATTTTAAAAACTCCACTTTTTAAAAAACGGCTAACTACTGTTATTTTTGAATGTATGTGTGTGATGGGGGAGTTAGATTAAAATAAGAAGTTTTTTTTAGATTTAGATATACAGCACTGAAACAGGCCCTTCGGCCCACCGAGTCTGTGCCGACTATTAACCACCCATTTTATACTAATCCGACACTAATCCCATATTCCTACCACATCCTCACCTGTCCCTATATTCCCCTACCACCTACCTATTCTAGGGGCAATTTATAATGGCCAATTTACCTATCAACCTGCAAGTCTTTTGGCTTTGGGGGGAAACCGGAGCACCCGGAGGAAACCCATGCAGACACAGGGAGAACTTGCAAACTCCACACTGGCAGTACCCGGAATTGAACCCGGGTCGCTGGAGCTGTGAGGCTGCGGTGCTAACCACTGCGCTACTGTGCCGCCCTATAAGGTTTTTTGACATAGGTTTATCTTAACAGTGTTTACGATTTAGTTTTTTCATAAATAGTTAATTTGTTGTTGTCTAAAGATACCTGGTTGGTCTGTTTCACTCTGGGGTTTGTTACGACCAGGTGAGAAAGAGGTCTAGGGTTCCCTTTCAGCCTTCACCTGTCTTACTGTAACAGAGTTTTATTTTTAAACACGCTGTGTTTTGAACCCCCCACCAACCCCCCGCCCTTGGTGAATCCTTGTTCATCGCTTTCCAATTATAAGGCAAAGAAACCAGCACAAACAGGCTTTCATAGGCTTAAAGAAGAAAAGTTGAAATTTATTAAACTTAAACTCTAATTCAGTTGAGGCCGACAGATACACGACGTGCCCACTCTAGCATGCATATGTGATACACATATGCAAATAGAGACAGAAAAGAGCAGAAGAAAAATAAAGTGGAATAGCTTGTTGTTATGGTTCTTAAAGCTCAATGTAGAGTCCTTGTTTGTAGGTCATTGGGGCCCAGTATTCTTCTTAAATCTTGTTCACAGTAGGAGACTTTTCTTTCTTGAGGTTCAAGTGTCTTCAGTGGGTTTTGGCCTGCATGATACCTCCACACCCAGGAGAATGAAATGCGATTTGAGAAAAGCACATTTCATTAAAAGGGTGGAGAGAAAATATAAGATACAGAAAAAAAGACGAATTTCTCTCATTCTTTTCCATTCATTCATAAATCTTAAAGCTTATTAAAATTCCCGGTCTTTTCTTGGTGCTTTAATTGCCCCGTTTTTGGCATCCCAGGAAACATGTGCCTCTTTGGGGAAGTATTTCTTCAGTTCGCCCATTACCATGACTGCCTAATCTTTGTTCCTGTTGAGGTCTGCCAAGGGAGGGGGCAGTTAGAATTAATTATCCCTAAATTGGAATTTTTTCCAAGAGAGTCAGTAGTGGGCAGCTCTATCCTGAACTCTTTTTCAGTGTTTTGCTGAGTCATGCAAAGGCTTTTGACTTCAGGGGATGGGTGCTTCCCTTTTTCTCTGATTGTGGGGGAGGATTCTTTGTTAATCTCCCCTTTGTTCTTTGGGACATTCCTGCCTTCAGCTATTTGTGCAGACTCTACTGCACTCCCCTGTGGCACTTTGACTAGGTGAGGAATCACCCTCATGGTTTCTCTGCCCACTAGAGGTCTTTATTTATCTCTGCAGGTTCCTGTAAATGCTGTTAGCAACTCTGGTGGGGCGCTTCTTGTGTCTGCATTTATGTAGGAGGATGTGGGGTCTAATTTTTCACATTTGTTGGGGTTGGTTGACCGGACAGTAGGGGTTTTCATCCGAGATTCCTCCCAGACGTCTTTAACCTGCCCTCTTGGTCACTTTTTCCCTATCTAACCTTTTTCCAGCCTTGTGCCAGCCTGTCCTTTTTTGTTCTCGGCAGGAGTCCCTTACAGTTCACCAGCCCTCTGCTGAAGGGTCATCCTAACACCAGTACAGGACTTAGGGGTGCAGGTTTCACTGTAGGTTGGGGTTTCCCCTCATCCTGGCACATGTGGCAACTCCTGCAGTACTCCACCACATCTTTGTGGAGTTTTGGCCAGTCAAACTGCTGTCTTATGTGGACTTTGGTCTTTCGTATACCAGCATGTACAGCCACTGTAAACTCATGGGCCCTTCTTAGTATTTCTCCCTGGTACCTCTGTGGCACCACTAACTGGTGAACTACAATCCACTCCTTGCTCTCAGGCCTGTGAGGAGAACTCCATTTCCTCACCAGTACCTCATTCTTTAAATAGTAGCAATCAGGGACTCCCTCTCCTTCACTTTCAGACTGGGCAGCCTGTGCTGTATAACTCTATGATTCTATATCATCAGACTGGCATTAGCAGTTGCAGCAGAGTTTTTGGGAAAGGAGAATGTTTCCCTCAGTGACTTGGTAACTTTAACTAAGAATAAACTAAAAGAATTGGCAGCAAAATTGGGGTTAGAATTGAAATCAGGTGCCAAAAAAGCAGTGATAATTGACCTAATAGCCCAACATCTGGAATTAGAAAAAGAAGAAGATGAGGAACAAGAAGGTAGTCAGTCAGAGAATAATGCAGTGGAATTAGCCAAAATTCAGTTAGAAATGAAAAAACTGGAGCTTCAACAGGAAAATGAAAAACCGTAGCAATAAGAAAACTTGAATGGGAGAAAGAGAGAAAATTTCAAACAGAAAGTGAAAGAAAAGGGAGGGAATTTAAGTTAAAAGAGATGGAATTAAGACAAAGGGGTAGTCTTGACTCCAGCGAAAATTCAGGTCAGGAAGAATCTGAATTCAGCTCAGGACCCAGCTGTTTAAATTTATACAAGCTCTTCCTAAGTTTAAAGAAAGGGGCGAAGAGGCAATTTTCATATCTTTTGAAAAAACAGCCAGACAGATGAAATGGCCGAAGGAAAGCTGAACACTGCTTATGCAAAGCAGCTTGGCAGGCAAAGCTCATGAAGTTTATGCCATGCTTCCTGAAGAGGCTTCTGCAGATTATGAGATGGCAAAAAAGGCTATTCTCGCTGTGTATGAGTTTATTCCCTGAAGCTTATCATCAGAAGTTTTGGAACTTACGGAGATTGGCTGGGCAGACGAACATAGAATTTGAGAGGGTGAAGCAAATTAACTTTGACCGTTGGGTATGGGCATTAAAGCTGGAAACCACGTATGAGAACCTTCGAGAGTTGAGTCTCTTCGAAGAATTTAAAAATTCAATTTCTTCAGTTGTGAGAACTCATGTAGATAACCTGAAAGTTTTGAAAGCTAGGCAAGCAGCAGAAATTGCTGATGATTTTGAGTTTGTGAATAAGCCAAAACCTTTTGTCCATCATCCCCAGAAACCCGAAGGTGGGAGAGCAAAAGTAAGGCAAGTAGCCGGACACAGCAAGAACAGCCACAAAAGCCCCAGGATCACGTCCTCGTGCCAGAAAGGAAGGTGCTGAGTGTAGAAGTGAGGTTCGCAAGCCAAAGTGTTATCATTGCCAAAAAGCGGGTCATCTTCGTTCAAAATGTTGGAAATTGCGAGGTAAACTCATAGGATTTGTTGGGGTACGCAAAGCTAATGTAGAGGAAAAGACTGACTGAGAGTATAACAGACCAGGCTACAGCTTTAACAACAGCTGCAAGCCAGATGCAAAAACTAAAATGAGTGTAGAGGTTAAGAATAAGATACCTGAAAGTGATAATGAATTTTTGTCAAAGAGGAAAGTAACTCCATATCCTGTAAGTGAGGCAGAAAATCCTATTATACTCAGGGATACAGCAGCAACCCAAACACTCTTGCTGGGGAAGGATATAAGGTTTCCACCAGAGAGTGCCTTGAACGCTAAAGTTTTAGTTAATGGAGTTGGCGGGAGTATCTACCTGTACCTTTATATAAAGTGGAGAGTGACTTAATATCTGGGATGGTAACTGTAGGAGTTGTCCACAGTTTGCCAGTAGAGGGAATTGATCTACTCCTAGGAAATGATTTGGTTGGATCAAAAGTATCAGTTTCTCCTATAATTACAGAGGAACCAAGTGAAGTTAGGGAAACTGAGTAATTACAGGAACAAGTTCCAGGAATATTTCCTGCATGTGTAGTCACCTGAGCAATGGCTAAACAGGATCCATTGTAGGAGGTAAAGGTGGTACCACAAACAGATACACAAGTATCTGAAACCTTATTTGGGGATTTAGATAATCCAAATGAGATGTTTAACAAATTTTCTATCATTGCAACACAGCAAGCTGATCCAGAGATATACCAAATGGCACAGATGGCTCTGATAGAAGTTGAGGCAAAAGGAATTTCAGAAGCTGGTATATGGCAAGCAGGGTTTTGAGTAGGAAATGGAAACTGCCTCATAGACCTGCGGACGAAGACTGGACAGTTATTGAACAGATAGTGGTATCACTTAAATATCGGCAGGGATTATGACATGACATTCCTTTTGCAGGACATAGGGGAATTTGGAAGACCAAATCACATATAAGCCAACATTATTACTGACCAGGTCTTACAAAGAATGTGAGACAATTTTGTAGGACATGCCATACATGCCAAATGGTGGGAAAAACGGAACCTACCATAAAACCGGCACCACTAGTTCCCATATCAGTGACTGAGGAATCATTTATCAGGATATTGGTAGACTGTGCCAAAAACAAAAGCGGGACATCAATACATACGTACTATCATGGATATGGCTACTCGATTTCCAGAGGCCATTCCTTTGAGGACAATTACTGCTAGAATAGTAGTAGAAAAGTTAGCCCAATTCTTTATGCCATATGGGTTACCACTTCAAGTTCAATCGGATCAAGGTTCTAATTTCAGGTCTAAGATATTTCAAGAAGTCATGGGCAATTTAGGGATTAGTTGGTTGAAATCTTCAGCATATCACCCACAGAAACAGGGAGCTTTAGAGAGATACCACCAAATTCTCAAAACAATGGTTAGAACATACTTTCACAAATATCCGCATGACTGGGATAAAGACCTTCTTTTATTTGCCACCAGAGACTCACTGAATGAGTCTACAGGCTTCAGTCCTTTCGAATTGGTTTACAGACATGATGTATGAGGTCCTCTAAAACTCATTAAAGACAGATTCTTGGAACAAAAGAATGAATCTTCGATATTGAACTATGTATCTGTGTTCCAGGAAAGGCTCACGAAAGCTTGCAGTGTGGCTCAGGAACACCTTAAAGCATCCCAAGCCAATATGAAAAAAATGGGCAGACAAGAATGCAAAAGCCCACGATTTTCAACCAGGAGATGAAGTATTGTTGTTGCTACCGTTACAGGGAGAACCATTAGAAGCACAGTTCAGTAACCCATATAGAGTGTTCAAAACAGTGGGTAAGGTAGATTACTTGATTGACATTCCTGATCACCAAAAGAAGAACCGGTTGTGTTGCATCAATATGTTAAAGCAATATTATCGCAGGGAGGAGGATAAGCTAGAACAGGTACGTCAGGTAATGGGGACTGCTGAGAAGGAAAAGGATAGTGAGGATGAGGCAGAAGCAGGCCTAGAAAATTCTCAGATTGAACCTCCAACTATCAGATTGGCAAATGCAGAATGGCTAGGAAAATTGGACAACATGCTTTTGCACTTAGAGGCAAAATAACGTGAAGACCTAACCAGGCTTTTCACAACATTTAAAAGAGTTTGTAGGGATAAGCCGGGATGTACAACCTTAGCCACACATGTGGATAAAGGGGGAACTAAAGGCCTGCTCGGGTCTGGAAAAAAAACTACCCGAACCCGGCAGAACCACATCGGACCCGAGCCTGACCAGGCCCAAATCCTTCTATTTTTTTCCCACGCCCAACCCGACCTGACCTGCGCCCAACCCGACCATAGTGCACTCTGTAGTTATCATTTTTGGAAGGATGCTGCAGCATGAGCACGATGACATCATAGAGTCGCTCACTGCACAAACTCAGAGTCTGTAGAGTACTGTGCGTGTCCGACCCGACCCGAGCCCGAAAGCCGGACCCGGAAGAACGAACCGACCCGACACATGTCATCGGGTACCGTCGGGTTCGGGTTGGGTAGCAGGCCTTTAGGGGGAACTGTTCCTTTAAAACAACATCCTTACCGCTCGAGTCTGGACAAACAGGCCCAAGTAAAAGCAGAGATCCAATGCATGCTGGAAAACAATTTGATCAAACCTAATCAAAGTAGCTGGAGTTCACCAATAGTTCTAATACCTAAACCTGACAGGTCAACCAGGTTTTGTATAGACTACAGAAAGGTCAATGCGGTAACGAAGGCAGACTCTTACCCAATTCTGTGTTAAGAAGACTGTATCGACAGAGTGGACAGTGCTAGATTTCTTACCAAGATCGACTTGTTAAAGGGATACTGGCAAGTTCCTTTCACTCTTCAAGCTAAAGAGATATCAGCTTTTGTAACACCTGACCGTCTTTATCAGTGCCGGGTAATGCCAGTCGGGCTAAACAAAATGCCCCAGCCGCTTTTCAAAGATGAATGAATCAGGTAGTAGCCAGTGTTCCCAACTGTGTAGTGTATCTCGATGATGTCCTAATATACAGTAACATTTGGCAAGAATACTTAAACCAGCTAAAAATTCTGTTTAAAAAGTTACAAGCAGTGGACTTTGTGATAAATCTGGCAAATTCGGAAAAGCAAGAGTAATTTACCTCAGACACAAAGTGGGGCAAGAACAGGTATTGCCAAAAACGGCAAAGGTACAAGCCTTAGTAGAGTTCCCTATCCCTAAATCTAAATGGAAAATAATGATGTTTTTACCGGAAATTTGCACGACATTTTAGGAGTGTGGCTGCTCCATTAACCGATTTGCTACAAAAAAAAGAAAAACCAAGTAGTATGGTCAGATTAATGCCAGGCAGCTTTTGAAAAGCTAAAGGTGATCTTAGCTAATGAACCAGTGTTGGCTGCTCCAAATTTCGTTAAACCCTTTAAAATAGCAGTTGATGCGAGTGACCTGAGGGTTGTTGCAGTCCTATTGCAGGGTGACGAATCGGGCATAGAGAAGCCAGTAGGGTACTCTTCAAGAAAACTAAATTGTCATCAAAAAAAGTGAACCATTGTGGAAAAATAAACATTAGGACTTTTGCTGGCTCTCAAACATTTTGAAGTATATGTCCGCCAGGACTATAAAGAAATACTAATATACACTGACCATAACCCATTAACGTTTATGGAAAGATTTAAAAACTGAAAGTCTGGAATATTTAGATGGAGTTTGTTGTTACAGCCTTAACATCTAAAAATTATACATCGTTCGGGGAAAAATATTATCGCTGACACCTTGTCATGAATTTAACCATGTCAGCTTATATGGATGACAATGGTATAAAGAAAATGCTGGAAATTATCAGTAGAGTGAATGGTGTGTGAATATGAGAAAATGTTTGAGTGCTTCTTTCCCAATTTCTATTTTTTTTTTTGCATTGTAATGAAATGCATTTTTAAGAATGGCATTTCATTTTGCCAAGGGCGGAGGTGTCACGGACTTGTAATTATTTTTCTCCTCGGATTACAAAAAAGTGTTTGTTAAAAACAGTACACCTTTAAGGGAGAAAGAGTTCTGGAATTTCTGAGACACAGTGTGCCACAACTGCATTTTTGTTACCCTGGGCAACAGCAGGAAAGGGAAAGAAGGGTCACATGGTAATGTTTCCACTTGGCTGTGTGTAAAACTGGCAGAAACCGGCTGAAATCTGTTAGTTTAGAGAGATTTTCCAGTGAGGCGTACTGAAGAGAAAGGAGCTGTTTATTCTCTCTCAGCAGAAATTCTACAAGGAGCTACAAGCCAGTTACTTCCCTGATTAAGGAAGAAAAGCCTTCTTTTCAAGAAACTGTTTGTATTGCTGTGCTCATCGTTCAAAGAACTGTTTAATGCTTGCTGCAGCTGAAGACTTGAATGCCTATCTACTGAAGAACTATTTTCATCAAATCCACATGAAAACTCCACTTTTAAAAAAAAGGGTTAACTATTGTTATTTTTGAATGTATGTGTGCGAATGGGGAAGTTAGATTAGAATAAGAAGTTATAAGGTCTTTAGACATAGGTTTATCTTAATAGTGTTTAAGATTTAGTATTTTTAATAAATAGTTAATTTGTTGCTGTCTAAAGATACCTGGTTTGGTCTGTTTCATTCTGGGGTTACTAGTGTGTTTAATTTGGCTGTTTTCCAATTGGGTATGAAAGTTTAATAATATGCTGCGACCTGGGAATTGACAGGACTGAACTGACAGTGCGTTGCTCCTGCCGCGGTCGTAACACTACCCTTAAGATAGTTGCTTGACATATCCTAAGTCCCCACAGTATTGTGTTTAGGAGGACAAAATATGATCTCCAGCATACACAACAGCTGAAGTGTTGAGTCATGCTTTGTGTCCAGCCTCAATGAAGTTGCATCAAGTTGATAAAGGCCTTTTGCAATGCATCCTATGGCCAATAAGCAAATTGGGCACAGTCTTAACTCTGCTATCTTCCTGAGTTCTGACATATTTTTCTAATCTAGTCCAACAACCAACGGACACTTCTACTCAGTCGTTCCTAATAGCCTCTGACAGGAGGGTGTTCTGCCTACCATTGCTTGTGCGTTTCCTACATTACAAGTGACTACCCTTCAAAAGTACTTCATTGGCTGAAAGAAAAAGGTGACCAAAAATTATAGGAGAAATTTAATCATTCATTTTCCAGCTTTGTTTGTTTCTGATGATAGCTTTGATACAAAAATTAGTTTTACTGGCTTATTTTGGGTGGAATTCTGGTTTGTCATTGATGGGACTGCCTCCAACTCCAAAATGTCTCCCCTGTACCTCAGTCACTAGAGTGAAAACAGTACTCAAAGCACAATCCACCACCACCCTCTACATGTCTCATCACATCCTCCAACTCTGTTGTTCTAGCTGTGGAGTCCCATATTGTGTTGTCGTTGTCAAATGCTGCTCTGCACTAGTTGTGTAGTGTTGGGTCTGTGAAGGCTCTGAAGTCTTTCTCAATTAGTTCAAACCCATTCATGGAGTTTCTTTATGAAGCACCTTACACTTGTCTGCAAAGAATTTCATCTGATATTGGTGATATTTACACAGAAATATAAAGTACTTAACAGATAGCGGTCAATTGAGCCAATCATCTGAGTGGCATCTTTTGAAAGTGTGATGCACTTTGTGTGTGAAATTTTAAACTGCGATATCCATTTTACCACACACATTGGATGGCAAATTCCTCAGGATTCTCCTACTCCACCACCATAACTTCCAGGGAAGATCAGTGGAAATCGCTTTTACACACATCAAAGGAGTTTCCCCCAAACCACCGCTGCCAAAGAGGGAGAACTCAAAATAAATTTCTGGGCCTAGATGAAGGACTTTATACAGATTTCAGAATTATGCACAAGATATCTAAAGCACTTCAACAATGGCAGCGTACAAAGAAGTAGCAAATAGAATCATAGAATCTTACAGAACAGAAGGAGTCCATTCAACCCATCAAGACTGTGCCAACTCTTTGAAAAAGAATTACTGTCAATTAGCATAAATCTGTGTCCTCTGGTTACTGACCCTTCTGGCTTTGGAACAGTTTGTTCTTATTTACTCTATCAAAATTATGAATAACACCTCTGTTTAATTTCCTTGAACCTCATTTGCTCTAAGGAGAACACCACCAGTTTCTCTTGTCTCTCCACATGACTGAAGTCCCTTATCCCAGGTGTCATTTTGGTACATTTCTTCTGCAACCTCTCCAAGGCCTTTTCAAATAACTAAATATTTAGTTAACGGGCACCTTAAACCTTAGGAATTTGTTTGTCCAACTCAGTTTGTTATGATAATTAGAACTTACCACAGACAACCAGAATGCCCCTGGTTTTGAGTAGAAACCACACAATATGGCGCTTGGTTCAAGTGGAATGTACATCATTGGGAGTTCCTCCTCCTCCTCTTCTTCCTCCTCTTCCTCCTCTTCCTCTTCTTCAGTGGCCAATTCTGGATTCTCTGCCACCATTTCCTTCTTTTTTTGGAGTCGTTCTTGCTTTTCTTTCTCTTTTTGATCCTTTATCGCCTGCCTCCGTTTAATCTCTGCATTTCTCTACCATAACCAGTCATAAATGTAATGATTAGAAACACACAGTCTCAGTCTATTACCAAACAATAATATTACACTTTGTTCTGAGGATATGGATTTCACGAGCAGAGCCCATTTCTAGTTGCCTAGAAGACATTAAGAGTCAACACAATGACCCCAATATTTAAGTGGGGGTGGGGAATCATGGGAAAAATTCAGCAGTGCCAGGTATATGGAGGTCCTGCCACTTTAATGGTAGGACCTCATTATACTTCTATTCTTCTGTTTCCTGCCTGGCAGCCAGGCAAATTGTCAAGCTGGCCATCAGCCAGGAAAGAAAACCAACAGCAGGAGGCCACTACCAGGGACTCTTGGGAATGGTCCCTCACAATGACAATCGTGGGTCAGTCGGGCACGATCAACAGGAACTCCCAATGATGTACAGGGAGATTGGCAGGGAGATTGACTGAGGGGCCAGGGAAAGCACTCCTGTCCATCCTGACTCACAACAGTGCTACAAAAAGCACTTATCAACTGGATCTGGCTGCTCCCCTCTCCAATTTGCTGTAATCATCTAAGTGGTTAATGAATACAATGCTCAGAATTAGACACAATACAACAGTTGAGAACAAACCAGTGTTTTATAAAGATTCATCATAACTTCCTTGCTTTTATATATGCCTCTATTTATAAAGCCCAGGATCCTGTATGCCTTTTTAACCACTTTCTCAACCTGCCCTCACACTTATAACCTCAGGTCACTCTGTTCCTGCAACCCCTTTAGAATTGTAGCCTTTATTTTATATTGCCTCTCATCATTCTTCCTTCAAAAATGTATCACTTCACAATAACTTTCATCTGCCATGTGTCCACAAATTCCACCAGCCTGCCTATGGCCTCTTGAAGTCTATCACTATCGTCCTCACAGTTCACAATATTTCCAAGTTTTGTGTCAGCTGCAGATTTTGAAATTGTGCCCTGTGCACCCAAGTCTAGGTCATTAATATAGATTAAGAAAAGCAGTGGTCCTAGTACCGACACCTGGGAACCCCACTGTATACCTTCCTCTGGTCTGAAATATAACTGTTCACTACTACTCTCTGTTTCCTGTTACTCAGCCAACTTTGTATCCATCCTTTTATTCCATTGACTTTAACATTGCTGGCAAGCCTATTATGTGGCACTTAAAATGCCTTTTGGAAGTCCATGTACACCACATCAACCACATTATCCTCAGCAAAAAATTCAATCAAGATAGTTAAACACAATTTGCCTTTAACAAATCTGGGCTGGCTTTCCTCAATTAATCCACATTTGTCCAAGTGACTGGTAATTTTGTCCCGGATTCTCATTTCTAAAAGCTTTCCCACCACCGAGGTTAAACTGACTAGCCTGTAGTTACTGGGCTTATCCTTACACCCTTTTTTGAACAAGGGTGTAACATTTGCAATTCTTCAGTCCTCTGGCACCACCCCTGTATCTAAAGAGGATTGGAATATTACAGCCAGTGCCGCCTCAATTTCCCTCACTTCCGTCTGTATCCTCAGATGCACTTCATCCGGTCCTGGTGACTTATCAACTTTAAGTGCAGTCAACCTATCTAATACCTCCTTTTTTAAAATCAATTTTTAGCCCATCCAGTGTCTCAAACAGCTCTTTTTTCCACTGTGACTTCAGCAGCATCTTCTTCCTTGGTAAAGGCAGATGCAAAGTACTTTATTTAGTACCTCAGCCATGCCCTCTGCCTCCATTCCTAGAGCCCCTTTTTGGTCCCTAATTGGCCCAACCCCTCTTACTACTCTTTTACTTTTACCCTTTATATGCTATTGCTGGCCAAGTCTCAGTAATGGCTACCTTGTCATACCCTCCAAGTTGAATTTTCACCTGCAATTCATTTAATTTGTTTCTTATACTCTGTGTTTGTAGAAAGAACACTTATTTGGGCCACACACCCTATTATGTGCTTCTGCTCTACTATTTTACTCACACGTTTATTTTTCTTTCCTCGTTTAACCATTTTACATATTTTAGTTTTCCCTTTACCTGTAGTGCGTAAAGCACGATTTCTGACTGTTACTTTACTCTTTTCCCTTTTGTTTGTTATCGAACTATTATCTATACTTTTCCAACAGAACCCTCCTCCCAAATTACTAGTTTAAAGTCCTTTTCACGAGGACGCTGGTCCCAACCCGATTCAAGTGGAGCCTGTCCCAATGCTACAGTTCCTTCATCTCCTAATACTGGTGCTAGTATCCCATGAAATGGGACTTCTCTTTCCACATCTCCTGTCATGATTTTAAAAAACAACTATTTCATATACCCTTAGCATTTGCTCCAGTAGAAATAATGCAATATCTCAAATCTTTCCTCATAACTAGAGTTTTCCATCCTGACAACTTCCAGGTGAATCTAGGCTTTACACTCTCTTTCACTTCAATATGAAGGCCCAAAACTGCACACAGTACATCTATGACTTCATGGATGTTCAGTACAAACTTATCATTGTTAATTTAATCTTGACACTATTCCCTATCTGTAGATCCCAAAACAATGTTGACCTTTTTTATGCTTTGATCCACCTACATTCAATTTCAAGAAATTCTGTATTTGAACACCAAGATCTTTATATGCATCCATACCCTTTAATGTTTTTTCCCATTCAGTATACACTCCCATTTTGTTTTCCTCCCAAAATATATAAACTCACACTTATACAGGTTAAATTACATCTGCCACTTGTCTTCCCATTCCACTAACCTGTCTATATCCTCCTGAGATCTCAAACACTACTTGTTGTTTGCCAATCCTCCTACTTTAACATCCTCAGTAAATGTCGGTATTGTGCTACCTATACAGAAGTCCAAGCCACCAAAATATGCTGAGAACAAAGGAACATAGGAACAGGAGGGGCCATTTCGTCCCAGAGGGCTGTTCTGCCATTCAATGAGATCATGGCTGATCTATGACCTAAACTATATACCTGAATATCTTTAGTTAACAAAATATCTAACAATATCAGACTTTAAAACAATTTAACCAGCATCAACTGCCATTTGCGGTTCCAAACTTCGACCTGTTATTGCATGTAGAAGCCTGATTTTAAGGCTATGCCCCTAGTCCTATACTCCCCAACCAACAAAAATAATTCCCGCTATCTACCCTAACAGTTCCCCTGAATATCTTGAAAACTTTGATCAAATCACCCCTTAACCTTCTAAATTCCAAGACGTTTTTGTAATCTCGCCTCATAATTTAATACTTGGAGTTCAGTTATCATTCTGGTAAATCTACGCTGCACATCCTCCAAGGCCAATATATCCTTCCTAAGGCATGGTGCCCAGAACTGAACATAGTACTCAAGGTGTGGAAAAATGGAGATTTGTATATCTGCAGCAGAACCTCTATTCCCTTGTATTCTAATCCTCCAGATACAAAGGCCAGCATTCCATCAGACTTTTTGATTATTTTCTGTACCTATCCATGACAGTTTAAAGATCTATACACATGGATCCCTAAGTCTCTTTGGACCTCCACTGTTTCTAGCTTTTCACCATTTGGAAAGTATTCTGTTCTAACCTTTTTAGCTCCAAAGTGGATGACCTCACACTTGCCTACATTGAAATCCATTTGCCACAGTTTTGCCTATTCATTTAATCTATCAATAGCTCTTTGCAATTTTATGCTTCCATCTACTCTGCTTACCATATTGTCGATTGTCGTGGCTCTCTATGCCATCAGCTCAGGCATTAATAAATACGGTGAATAGTTGAGGCCACAACACAGATTCTTGCGGGACACCATCAGTCACATCCAGCCTACCTGCCCATTATTCCTACTCTCTGCCTCCTTCTGCTGAGCCAGTTTGCTAACCTGGTCAATAATTTGCCTTCAATTCCATGAGCTTCAACGTTAGCCAACAGTCTCTTATGAAGGACTTTATCAAATGTCATCTAAAAGTCTGTATAAGTAACATCAATAGACATTCGCCTGTCCACTCCTTTAGTCACCTTTTCAAAAAATACAACCAAATTCGACAGGTATGACCTACCCTTTGCAAATTCACGCTGGCTTTCTCTGATCAGCTAAAAATTTAAGGTGTTCCGTCATTCTATCCTTAATTATAGATTCTAATAATTTCTGAACAGGTGTTGGGGTAATGTGTCTATAATTCCCTGGTTTCCCCCTCTCAACTTTCTGAAATAGCAGAGTGACCTGTGCAACTTTCCAATCTAAATGAACAGTTTCTGAATCGTCAGAACTTTGGAAGATTATAGTTAGGACATCTGCTATATTCTCAACTATTTCCTTTAAAACCCTGGATGAAGACCATCTGGTCCTGCAGATTTGTTGCTCTTTCTTTCTTCTTTTGGGCCTCCTTATCTCGAGAGACAATGGATACGCGCCTGGAGGTGGTCAGTGGTTTGTGAAGCAGCGCCTGGAGTGGCTATAAAGGCCAATTCTAGAGTGACAGGCTCTTCCACAGGTGCTGCAGAGAAATTTGTTTGTCGGGGCTGTTGCACAGTTGGCTCTCCCCTTGCGCCTCTGTCTTTTTTCCTGCCAACTACTAAGTCTCTTCGACTCGCCACATTTTAGCCCCATCTTTATGGCTGCCCATCAGCTCTGGCGAACGCTGGCAACTGACTCCCACGACTTGTGATCAATGTCACAGGATTTCATGTCGCGTTTGCAGACGTCTTTATAGCGGAGACATGGACGGCCGGTGGGTCTGATACCAGTGGCGAGCTCGCTGTACAATGTGTCTTTGGGGATCCTGCCATCTTCCATGCGGCTCACATGGCCAAGCCATCTCAAGCGCCGCTGACTCAGTAGTGTGTACAAGCTGGGGCCATTAATTAATTAATTAGTGCCATTAATTTCTTCATTTCTGTTACTTTGCTTACATTAATTTTGGTAAGTCTCTGCCCCTGATTCAATGTTAGTTTTTTTGGGATGTCTGGCTACCCTCTTTCTCTACTGTAACCACTGACACAAAGTAATAATTCAACATGGCCACCTTTTCCTTATTTTCATTTACAATAATGCAGTTATCAATTTTCAAGGGATCCAACATTACTCCTGACCACCTTTTCCAAATGTAATTGTAAAAAAAGTGATCCTTTTGATATCCCACAAATTTCTGTTCATACTCCATTTTTGTAGCTTTCTGTTTTGTGACTTTTTTCTGTTTTTTGTATTTCTCCCAGTCGCTAAGATTTCTACTTTTTTTCACATTTTTGTAGGCTTTTTCTTTTAGTTTTATGTTGTCCCTTACCCTTCAGTCGTCCATGGTTGTTCTTTCTTGAAAGGAGCACTCTTGTCCCTTCGAGGTATAATTTCGTTCTGTATCACATTAAATTCTTTTTTTGAACACCTCCCACTGATCTTCTGTTGATTTACCCATGAACAGATTTGCCCAGCTTACTGTGGGCAGTTTCTATCTGATCCTGTTGATATTTGCCAGACATAAATCTAGAATCCTAGTGGCTGTTTCATGTTTCTCTCTTTCAAACGCAATACAGATCACTATAGATAAATGTTCACGCACTATTAACTAAATCTGGATGATTACTTATTATTAAATCTAATATGGCCTGTCCCCTTGTTAGTTCTAGTTCATATTATTGTAGAAAACTATCCTGAACATAATCAAGGAATATGCTTCCTTTCTGATTTGAGCTAGTCTGCTTGTCTCAATCTATATGAAAGTTTAAACCCCCATCAAAACCACTCGCCCTTTGCTACATACTTGTCTAATCTCTGCATTTATACATTCTGCCACTTAACAGCTGCTATACACAACTCTCACTGCCATCTTAGATTCTTCTTAATTTCTTAAATTGTACCCATAAAGTCTCCACTACCTACTTCCTTTCTATATATCCTCTCTTATCACTGAAGTAATTTCATCCTTATCGCTAAGGCTACTCATTCTCTTCGACCAGTTTCCCTATCCTTCCTGTAGACCTTATAACATGGGATATTCAGTTCCCAGTCCTAACCATTTGGCAACCACATCTCAGTAATGGCTACCATGTCGTACTCTCTAAGTTGAAGTTGTATCTGCAATTCATTCAATTTGTTCCTTATACTCTGTGAATTTCTATAAAGAATGCTAATAATGAACTCCCAACACCAACCCCTGAGGCGCACCACAAGTAAACCCTTCTCTAATCTGAGGAACATCTATTTACTCCAACTATTGGTATCCAGTCTGTCAAATGACCTTCTACCCATGCTTCTACATTTCTTCTTATAAGCCTGAATTTGTCTTAGGAGGTTTTTGTGAGACACCTTATCAAATGCCTTCTTAACCTCCACACACTCTACTCTTTATCTAACCAATCAGTTGTTCAAAAACTAACTACTAATTTTGTCGATCTAGACTAGCCTCTAACAGATCAGTTGATGGAAAATTACAAGCTGCACACTGTTGAATTTCTGAGAGGAAGGTGCCAGGCCTCAGGGTAACCCCTTAAATGAGTTGAAGGACCTTCTTCATGCCAACCTAAACTTGTGTATTGCTACATTCTTTCCAGAGTAGTTCATTTTGATAGCTGGATGGGCTAGTAATAGGTGTGACAAGTGATACATAAATTACCTCTATGCTAGACCTGATGCTCTTGAAACGGAAGTACTGTTTCTGAAGGGGAATCTCAAATGTTAAAGTCGTATCTAGTTCCTCGAGTTCTGGATATGCAGTTTGAACCACATAACCATTTTCACAAAATATAAGCAACACAGCTTTCTCCTAACGGCAGAAAAAAAACATTTAAACAAGAACATAACATAAACTTCTCACATTGCAAGACTTTTACACACTTAAATATAAAGAAGCACCAGCTAGAAATTTGTTTAGGGTGGTGACACAAAACAGGTGGTAGGATAAGTTCCCCGTTCTACACAGACCCTGATATTTCATTTTATTGATTGAAATGGAACCGAATATTGGGTGCTGTGTATAACAGGCGGCTGGTCTGATACCACCTATTTTGTGTCACAACCCCCCCCCCACCCCCCCCGCAACCCTGGCAAATTTTTGTGACCACATATTTTTCCCTGTTAACTGTCTCTTTACCCTTTTTTCACCTGAATCCACAACAGTAGCAGATGTCCAGCACCTTACCCAAGTTTCCATGACAATGAAGGCCATCAGACTATTTGATTATTAGCTGGTCCACAGCTGATCCCAATGGTGTCTTCATACATGACAGCATCACACGTGCCCTTGCAGCACATGTCACTAGTTTTATTTATTTAGAGATACAGCACTGAAACAGGCCCTTCGGCCCACCGAGTCTGTGCTGACCAACAACCACCCATTTATACTAACCCTACACTAACCCCATATTCTCTATCACATCCCCACCATTCTCCTACCACCTACCTACACTGGGGGCAATTTACAATGGCCAATTTACCTATCAACCTGCAAGTCTTTTGGAGGTGGGAGGAAACCGGAGCACCCGGAGGAAACCCACGCAGACACAGGGAGAACTTGCAAACTCCGCACAGGCAGTACCCAGAATCGAACCCGGGTAGTTGGAGCTGTGAGGCTGCGGTGCTAATCACTGCGCCACCCTAGTTAATGAGCAGAAGCAGCAAAGGTGGCCAATTTTCCATGGAGTGCTATTAATGGCTGATCAGATATCAGTTAATACAATGCAGACTGGGGCTGAACCTCAGTCCTGCCTGTTATAGGGGTTCAGCTACTCTCTGGATCATCAGTGGACTGCAAACACACATTATCGAACATCAAGGTTACAAGGCAGATTTAAATTTCCTTGCATTGGCTCCAAAAAAAAAAAATCAGCAGCACAGGCTGAGCAATGATATTTCTGACCAGGCGGAACCAGGGGCCTGAGCAGGAGGAGGGAACAGGAGGCCCGAGCAGAGGGAGGTGCGCGGGGCTTGCACTGCTCCTTAAATCCAACGGTTTGCTGCATCAGGCTGAGAGTATTGTGCCCAAGTATAAATAGGTACATTGCACCTCACAGCTCTTTACAGCAGGCAGACGGCACTGTACAGCAGGCACAGAAATATATATAGCAATACCGACAGAAACATACACACAAATACAGAAACATACACACAAATACAGTAACAGGTACGCTATGGCAAGGCACTGAAACCTCACAAAGGGGTTTTGTGACAATCTGGATCCGACTATTAAATACCCAATACATTATTTCCCTCATGGTTTTGTGGAAGCTAGATAATACAATCCTGATGCATTGGAGACTACAAGTGAAAAAAATAAAAAAGTATTACATAAAATCAGTTTTTTCATTTCACTCAATAACAGAATGTTGTGCAGTACATACATGGGTAGGTGGAGACCACTGCAAGCTCACAACTGGTCCTGGTACATTGATGAATCCCACTGGTACATACTGATTCCCAGTTAGAAAGAAAAACACTGTGCTGTCTTTGCTCTATGAGGGGAAGAAAAGTATAATGATCTTGAGCACACTCATTTCAAATTGCCACATCTAGAGAACATTTCTCACCTATCACACTTCACTCATACTTGAGGAGCATGTGATGAGACAAAGGCAATAATTTGGTGTGTACAAAGAAATTCTGCGGGACCACAACTTATCAGTTATTTGCATGTCCCAACTTCAAAAAAGAAATACAAGGTCACAGTCTGACTTGCAGCCTGAAGAGACGTTGAACTCTGAAATAATGCACTGTGCACTTGACAACAAAGGATTTAATGGCCTCAGCAGTACTGCATGTTATAACATTCCAGTCCTTATAAAACAGTGTACAATCCAACTGACTGTGAGCATTGCTATGGGAAGTCTATTATAGTAACATTATCACCTGTCATTCCAAAGTCCTATCTCAAAGGTGCTTATGGATTTTCTATATTAATTCTGCACACATCTGGTGATGCTGACTGTCTTGCTTTTAATTGGATCACCCCATTAATGTGACAGTTTGCGACTATAGTTTGCTAACATTTCTATGAAACATCTTGGGGTGTTTTGCTGCATTAAAGGCACTATATAAATGCAAATTGTTGTTGTTGTAATTCTGTAGATGTGTCAGCCATGGCTCAGTGGGTAACATTCTCACCTCTGAGTCAGGAGGTTGTGGGTTTAAGTCCCATTCCAAAGACTTGAGCACAAAAATCCAGGCTAACACTCACAGTGCAGTACTGAGAGAGCTCTGTGCTGTTGGAGGTGCTGTCTTTGGGATGAGACATTAAATGGAGGCCCTGTCTGCCTTCGCAGGTGGACTTAAAAGTCTCATTTTGAAGAAGAGTAGGGGAGTTATTCCCAGGGTCCTAGCCAATAATTAACCCTCAATCAACATCACAAAAACAGATTATCAGGTCTTTGCCACATTGCTGTTTGTGGGAGCTTGCAGTGCACAAACTGGCTGCTGCGTTTCCTATATCACAACAGTGAATACACTTCGAAAGTTTAGCGACAAAGCGCTTTCGGACATCCTGAGTGATGATGTGAAACAATCTATCAACCTTCATCTGACTATTTTTGATCCATATTTTCCCCCAGTAATTGAAATTGCATATAAATTTCCAATGCAAGAGTTTAAACAAAATTTAAAAATCACAAGCTTGCATATTTCAAATAATATTAAATGCATATATTGGCTTGTCTTTTAATGCCTTCATTGGTCATTTTTACCTTACCCTGTTTCAAAAACATAAATTTTGACTGGGCATTCTTTCCTGACAACAGACAAAAGCATTCAATCACATCTGTGTATTCAAAGCATGTGCAGTTTGCAGAATGTCCCAGCATCAGCACCAGTTCATGGGTAGATGGGTATGACCGCTCATTGTGAGCATTTGAGAATTTCTTTGCTTTTTTCAGAAGAAAAGCCGAGGTAAAGTAGAAGAAGCCTGCAGGCCTGTCCTAGGCAGACAACCGCCTGGGGCCATGCCAGCGACAGGATAGATGCTCCACAACATAGCAGTAATGAAAGATGCAGGAGTCTAACTGCTGTGCCTCAAGAGGGACATGGGAGGAGAGGAGGTGGGAGAGTAAAGAGAGACAGAATAGCAGTTGGATAGAGTGGTGAAATAGCCTCGGTCCATAGTAATTACCAATGTGCTTTAAATGCATTTATCTGCAAATACTTACACCTGTTGCAAGCATTTCTCCATTTTGTTCATAAGCGATAGCAGTGACATCAGCTGTGTGTGGTTTCAAGGCTTGTTTTAGTCGAATCTCAACCTCACCACCTTCTGATCGGCCAGCAACATGAACAAGGCCTTTAGGGTTATATATTTCCAAGATTCGGATAACACCATCTTCAAACCCTACAGCAATCATGTTTCCCTTTGGGTAGAGCTGTAAAGGAAAAGATGTTTGTACATTTTGAAATTTGGCATAAATAGAACAAAAATACGGGATTAAAATCAGCACCTTAAAATTGCAGGTAGGAGGAGAAAATCATTTGCAAAAGTTATTCTGATTGTTGAAAGGAATAACTGATGTGTGCAACAGGGCCAAGTGCTGGAAATGGGATTAGAATAGTTAGGTGCTTGATGGCCGCACGGACACAATGGGCTGAAGGGCCTGTTTCTGTGCTGTATAACTCTATGACTCTATGACTATAAATATCAACATGCATCATTTATGATGGCTGAAAGATCATCACATCATGTTGGCCCAGATTTTGCAGTTCAACAGCACAGTATCAGAGCTTGCCATTGACCTTAAATCAAACTACGAATGTGCCTACTGCAATCTCCACGTGAGAATTTGAGTTTGAAGGAGGGAGGATTCCCTCCCGGAGTCAGCCTCAGCGAGGCCTAGCAGTGCTGTGCAGCATGGAGGAAATGGCAAATAGTTGTGGTGCAGTGACTGAAAGCCACACCCACAAAATCTGTATAACCCAGGCTGCTGCAATAAAAAGGCATTCAAACAAAGGGTTAAATCAGATGCATTTGATAGGAATCATTTTACAAAATTTAAACATTTTTAAAAAGTGTGAGAAATTTGATCACAATCATTTTTATATTACATATATTTTTATGTCAGTTAAGGATGTGGATTCAGTTTCCACTCCAGAAACTTGAGCAAAAAATCTAGGCTCCTTCAGTGCAGGGGGTACTGCACTGTCCGAGCGCTGTCTTTGGGATGAGACATTAAACAGCGTGCCCGCCTGCACTCTCAAGTGGACGTAAAATAACTAATGCACTATTTCGAAGAAGACCAGGGGTGTTATCACCAGCGTCCTAGCCAATATTTATCCTCCAATCAACATCACTAAAATAGATTATCTGGTCATTATCACATTGCTGTTCATGGGAGCTTGCTGTGCACAAACTGACTCTGCGTTTCCTACATTACTCTTCAGAAGTACTTCATCGGCTGTAAAGCGTTTTGGAACATCCTGAGGTTTTGATAGGCACTATATAAAAGCAAATCTTTTTTCCTTTCTATTCTTAGGTTCTCCTCTCCCCTCACCACATCCTTACCCTAGTCCCTTTTCTATTTCAGATACCAAAGAACTGCAACCTGCCCAGACAGTGCAGGAAGAGCAAGACGACAGTCAAGACGAAGACACATGGTCACTCAATTTCATAGTTGCAGCCACCAGTTCAGATACTGAAACTGCTGCAATTTAGAGGACAGGATAGAGGAGGGATATGCACGTGGTGAGACACTGAGCACATGTGTGCAGGAGCCAGAATAGGGGAAAAGATAGCACAAGTGCCAGCTTGGCAGTGGGTGAGGTCACACATGAGTTCTGCTGCAGAAGACACAGATAATGAACTTGATGGGCCAGGCTACAGAAAGCAGTTGATGGATGTACACACCCAAATGCTGGTGCACTGGGGACCCTGTCTGAAAGTCTGCACTCAGTATCAAGAAGCACAGAGGAGTCTAGAACCAATATTGCACAGGGCTTTGTGCCTCCTTCCAGCTGCACACTTGTGGAATCAACTATGATGCAGTATCGGATGGCCGATGTCTCAGGTGCACTGCAGCACAACAGCACTCACTCAGTGAATGAATGCTGCTGTGGAAGCTCACGCTGCTATCACACAACCTCAGCTTGCTGCCATGGAAGCTCAAGACTGCTGCCACAATGGCACTGGATACCTGTGTGCAATGAGGCTTCCAGATTGTCACAGCATATCAACAATCTGTTCTCCAACAAATCTGCTTCCTAAAGACCCTCTACTATATAGCCTCCTCCCTCTTTCACAGGTTGTTCTATTCTGTGTGGCCTTTGCTCATTCTCCCAGTCAAGAGGAGGGCTTATTGGTCTACCTTTGTCTACGGGAAACTGGTCTATGCAAGAACCTTTAACCTCAGCAAAAAAAGTACCTTAACACCTTCCACACCACTCTTTGTACACTAATGAAACTTTATCCAACGAGAGAGAGAGAGAGAGAGAGAGAGAGAGAGAGAGAGAGAGAGAGAGAGTGAGAGAGAGTGTGCCTGTGGGAGTCAGCAGGAGATAGAGAGAGCACTGTGAGAAAAAAGCCAACAAAGAAAAAATGAAGGAATGACGTTGTCACAGGACAGCAGATAGATGACCGGTTCTTCAGAGAGCCCAGAGGTAAGGAGCAAGTACTGAAGGAATTTGAGGACAGAGCAGCAGAATGGAGTGAGCGTCAGCATCAAGGGACAAGGTTTAAAAAAAGAACTAAAAGTATTGTCAGCACGAGAACCGTAAGAATAACAGGAAGCAAATTAATAATGAATATTAGCACAGTGCAGGTCTAGGTCTATTAATTAAATTAATAATTTAATAATTCTAAAAAAGATAATAGAATTTTTTTCTGACATCATGGATGGGCAGCTGAGACCTGTTGCTTGCAATTCTTCTGCCATATGGGAACTTCAGGAAACTTCATGTGTCTTGCGGGACCATTTGTGTCGGAAGTGTCTCCAACTGCTTGAGCTCAACCCCAGGATTTCTGAGCTTGGCAGCAGCTGGAGTTACTATGGAGCATAAGGGTGGATGAGAGTTTCCTGGATCGTAAGTTAGTGAGGGTTCAGGATAATAGGTGGATGGCCATCTGAAGAGGCAGGAAGTGCAGGAGTCTTCGGGGTGTGTGCCACTCTCAAACTGGTACACAGCATTGAAGACTGCTGGGAGTGACGACACCTTGAAGGAGTGCACTCCAGACCATGTACCAATGGGCAAGGGACTGCACAGGAGAAAACAGCAAGGTGTAGAAATGCAGTCTTTATAGGAGATTCCATATTCAGGGGGACAGACAGGCATTTCCGTAACTGTCCTCATGAGTCCAGCGTGTTGTGTTGCCTCCCTGATGTCAGGGTAAAGGACATTACGTTGAGGGTGCAGGATATTCTGCAGGCGCAAGGCAGAGAGCCAGAAGTTGTGGTACACATCAGTACCAACAATATGGAGAGGGCAGGTATTGAGGTCCTATGGTCAGATTTTCAGGAGCTAACGAGGAAGTTATAAAGTAGGACCTCAAAGTTGGTAATCTCTGGATTATTCCCAGTGCTGCCCGCTAGCAAAAGTAGAAATAGGAAGATAGGGAGGATCAATTTGTGACTTGAGGCATGGTGCAGGAGGGAGGGCTTCAGATTCTTAGGACCAGTTCTGGTGCAGGAGGCATCTAATCAAAAGGAATGGGTTGCACCCCAACAGGAGTGGGACCAATGTCCTCGCGGGGAGGTTCACTTGTGTGGTTCGGGAGGCTTAGGGAAGGAAGTAGTGCCTTGTTAGATAGGAGCAGACTAAGAAGAACTACGAGGAATACAAAGAAAGGTTTAGAATGCATGTATGTAAAGGCATAAAGTGTGCTTGACTAACTGATTTTTTAATGAAGTAACAGAAGGTTGTTGAAGGGAATGGTATGGCTATCGTCTATGTGGATATAAAGCAAGCATTTGACAAAACACCACATAAAAGGCTGGTTAACAAAATTGAGGCTCATGGAATTTAACAGTCAGTGTCAGCTTGAATAAAAAATTTACTTGAGGGCAAAAAACAGCGAGCCACAAAGTGGCTTCAAAGAGACATAAATAGGTGTATGCTGTGGAAGAATGTGAAGTTGTCCACTTTGATGGAATGGAAGCCCTTCCTGTTGATGAAGGCCACTGGCTGCTCTGTGGGAGCCTTAATGGCCACATGCGTAAAGTCGATGGCACCTTGCACCTGGGGGAATCTAGCAATGGCACGCAGCCGATGGCCCTCTCCGCCTGACTGGCAGGGTTGGTTCAGTATTGCACATAGTTGCCGGCACTCTTGAACAGGGAGTTGGTTACCTCCTTGACGCAGTGGTGGGCTGCTGCTTGGGAGACCCCACACATGTCCCCAGTGGATCCCTGGAAAGAAGTTGAGTGCCACTGTGATCTTCAGGGCCACAAGCGTTGGGTGTCCACTGAAGCCCATGGGTTGCAGCTCGTCCTGTAGCATGGCACATAAGTTGGTGATCACCTCCCTGGAGACCCGTAATCTTCACTGACACTGCCGTGCAGACGTTTGCAGACTGAGGCACGTCTCATAGACTCTCTGGTGCAGATAGGCCCTTCTTAGTGTGGCAGGCTGCTGCCGTCCCCTATTGGACTTCCACCAGCACGCCCAGCCGTATTCTGACCCTCCCTTCCTCTGAGCTGCTCCTGTGCAGCACAGGGGTTCACAAAAACTGTGTATGACACCCATGCCAGTAGGTCTCTGCCCTTCCAGTAAGCTGGCCTTGGAGAGACAATCTTGCCTTGGGACCTTCCCCTTGCTATTCCCCTCTGAAGACAAGCTAATGCCCCTCAGCTTACAGAGAGCCTCGCACCCAAGACTGCAACCAACCTTCCAGAGAGCCCAGCACCTGAAACTGTAATATAAGGGTCTGAAAGAGTTCATCTTGACAGCGTGGAAAGAATATCTCCTACCCTGATGATGCAAGAGACCACGTGAGAGAGCCCAAAGATAGATGCAACGTGGCTTTTGAATGAGTCAAACAGACTGGTGTTACATGTAAATAGTTATAATGTAATTAAAATTAATGTTTAACTACTACAGACGCAGAATCACTCTCGCTAGACTAACTAAGGTAGCAGCATACCAAACAAACATATAATATGGTGATCAGAGGTGGGATCGAGAACAACAGAAGTTCTTACCATCCTACACCCAGAAGAAGAATCTGAAGCAGCTAACTGAAAATATCTGACCTGGAGAAAAGCGCCAAAAAATTGCAGAACTTGAGAACAGGCTGAGGGAAGCTCCACAGCCGTGGTGAAAGACAGGCTGCTCCACAGAACAGAAGCCTGATTGCCTGCAAATAAATTCCATCAATCGGGTGAGTTACAGTGCTGACGGTCAAGGAATCGCGTTAAAAACCTTTAAAGGGCTTAAATTAATTTTCTGAAAGCATCGTGCTAGGAAAAAAAATGAGGAAAACCCAATTCTTCACTCGGGGAAGACAAGGGTGAAGAGCGGGAAACCCCCGAAAAGCGTGCGAACTGCTGAAAAGCGCAGGAAACCCCCACACACAGCAGGGACACTCCATTAAGGCAACCAAGCCTGAAGAAAAACAAATAAACTGAAGTTCTTAAAGAAAGGAGAAACCCTAGAACAGTCTATTAAATCAGCAGGGAACTCTCAAACAGCTGTGTCAACTCATTAAGGCAAGTTAGCCTGAAGAAAACAAAGTGAAGTTCTCAAGCAAAGGGGAAACCCTAAAACAGCCCATTAAAAACAACAGGGAACACTCGAGAGCACCTGTGACACTCCATTAAAGCAACTGCCTGAAAAAAAAGAGTTTCTTAAAGGGTAACACTAAAAAAGTCTATAAAATAAAGCAACATGGATCAAAAATTGGGAGTGCTGGAGAGTTTCCAAAGATAAAAGGGGCCCAATCAGATTCAAAACTGGGTATTATGGAGAAAAAGGTTCTCAATTACAGAATTGCATCTAAGTTAGACAATCAGTCTGAAGCAGAGCAGGTGAATACACTGTTGTACTCTATTGGGACTATAGCAGATGATGTGATTGCCAGGCAAGATTTTAATGAGGCATCTGCCAAATTCGACGAATTTTTAAAAACTTTTGATTCTTATTTCAACTTGTAGTGTTAACTAGATTTTAGTAACAGCAAGATTCAACAAAAGGGTCCTGAAACCGGGGCGAAACAGTCGATGCTTTAATCAATTACCTTTACAGGCTAGTTGAAGGATATGAATATGGAGACCTTAAAGCTGAATTGATAAGAGACCGCATTGTAGTACGTATTGCTGATGATTCCCTATCAGATTTTTTGCAGTCTAAAGAAGGTCCCAGGTCCCACCCTAGACAAAGCTATTCAGCTGGTGAGGCAAACAGAGGTCCGAAAGAACAGAGCAATCCTGCAAGGTGAAGAAAGACCTTGGTTCAGGAAACCTCCTGCAACTGTTCAGTTCCTTAAGCAAAGAGCTGAAAAAGAGGCACCAGGAAAAAAGATACACTGAGCAAAAGATGCCATTAAACCGTGCCAGCAATGTGGTGCCAAAAGCATCCACAGGTGCGAACAGTGTCCTGCAAATAGAGCAGAATGTTTTTATTGTAGAAAAATAGGGCATTTCAGTAAAATGTGCAAAATAAAATCTTGACCACGTCAAATTCTAAAGAATTTAAGAATAGAGTGGTTAACGAAGTTAAACTATCTTCTGCAGCACAACAGTCAAAACATTTTCTTGGTGAGATCAATGATCTGAATCTGGCATTTTGGTCTGCAGACATATAGGTTAATGGACATATCACTAATTTCAAACTCGATACCGGAGCAAGCATAACGGTCTTATCAGACAAAGAGTCGTGGTTATCCACACACTTTCTGCAACCAACAGGCCCTTGACAGGTTGAACTTGAAGTAAAGGGGAAGTTACAGCCAACACTTCAGTACAAGAGAAAGCAGATATTCGAAACACTGTATGTTCTAAGAAATCAGAAGTTCTCACTCTTAAGTAGAAGAGCTTATATTGACCTTCATCTTATAAAGTAGAAGAAGTTAAACATCAAGAATCTAGAAGTCACTTACAAGAGGAATTCCTGAAATTGGTCACTGGTCTAGGGAGACTGAGCCGGGACAGAGGGAGAGCCCCCCAACCCAGCCTGAGCCATGCAGAGAGCCCGGATTCCACCAGAGAGCCCGCCCAATGGAAAGAGAATCCACACAACTCAGCACAGCCCACCAAATGGGCTGCTCAAATCAAAGACTACCGGAGCGATAAAGAGAAGGCTGCGTTTGCTGACTACGCAACCACTAGGTGCCGCAGTATTCGCATATGCGCAAATGCAGCCTCATCCACATGAATCATCACTGTCTGCGACATCAAGGCAGCTACCAGTAATAAAGATGGCACAGCTCAATTTATCACAAAAAACAGATTATGCCCAAATCCCCTCAATGGCTGTGATCGCCGCGTCTATCTGTGGGATCGGAATTCCTTCTCCCACCGCCCCCCACAACTGGACTTTATGAAATATAGGAAAAAAACCCAGCCCCCATGGACACTAGTACTTTGAATAAAAGCCAAACCTCAACACAAAACACGCAGAGGCAGGCTGCATTCCAAGGGGTCAATTTCAAACATTCCAACATCACAACAGAACTGATACTGTTAAAGGACCGGAATTTGGGACATTATCATAACAGTGACATAAGATAACTGCCATCATGTAACCCAATTAAGTAATTGGGAGGCCATTGTTACAACAACCAGCCCCAGACCACAGCATTCACTCCTGTCAAGACAGGAAAGAAACATTTTCATGTATATCAGCTTTGGAGCCTGGAATACCTCACCTTGATGGAGTTCATTGTTCTCAGTCATGGAAATAACATCAGCACTGAGTGGATCTGACCGGACCAGGCAGGTAACAGACAAAAGGGATTAAAAGGTGCTAAGCGCTGACCATTCAGCAGGATAGCTTCAGGAGAAGTGTTTATGATATTTCGATAAGGATCATCATAAAAAGGAGAAGATCGAAGGGTTTGGGGCTGCAATCAAGAAAGAGGGTCAGGAACGGGCAACCTGGCTCTTGGACCTACAAATTCTCACCAGAAGGACCAACTTGCATGGAGTATTGTAAATTATCAGCCAAATCCAAGGGGTATTTGGGGCTGAGAGTTTAAAGCTATTTTAAGTGTAACAACCAAATCCTGGGAGGATTTGGTTTTGAATTGAGTGAGTTTGGGGCAGAAACATGGGGTTTGCCTGTGGTTTTTTGAAAAATGTTTATCTTATAAATCATGGTGACTTGTGTGTTTGGGTGGGAGCTGAGGTTAAATCATAGAGGGATTTAAACCGGACTAACCAATCATGGTGCCATGTGGTGTCCTTTAAATTAGTTTAGAGGTCTTTGTATCAGGGTGTTAGGAGGGTTTTAATAAACAAGTTTGTGGTTCAGCCCAACCTTGTGTCTGTGCAATTTGTCTTTTATAAAATCCTAAAGTCAAGAACCATCAGTAAGGGGGGAAATGGGAGCGGGAACCTCTTACACATCCCACCCCCAACAATACCCCACTCTCTTCTGCCACCGCCCTTCTCTTCGCTGCCTGCTCCTGCGCCCATCTGCTCGCCGCTCGCTCCCCGCCTCGCCACTGTCTTCCCTCAGCCTCTCGCTCCCCACCTTGTGTTTCAGCAGTTCATTCCCAACCGCTTCTTTGGGCGCGCTGCGGAGAGCAAATTGCCGAGGGGAGGAAGCGGCGAGGCCTGGAGCGAGCAGCCGGGGGGGGGGGGGGTCGGAGGTGGAGGTGAAGCGGGGTGTGAGCGGCCAAAGTGGGAGCAGGAAACAGCAATACCAGGAGCGAGTGGCTGAGAGAAGGTAGCGGCGAGGCCAGAAGCGAGCGGCTGAGAGAAGGCAGTGGCAAGGTCGGGAGCAAGTAGCCCCGTTCCAGCAGGTGATGACATTTTAGAGCGCATGCACAAATTAGTCCTGGCAAGCCAAGCACTGATGGAGGCTGTGCATGCACAGCACCATACTGGCAGGATGAAACCGTTCTGCGCATGTGCACAACTGGGAACGCACTGATGACGTCTGTGCTTGGCAGCCTTGTCAGGAGTCACTTTGTAAAGAGAAATACAGCAAGTTCCTGCAGGAGCTCTACATGGACAGAGAACTTGGGAAAAACGAAGTCCAACAAATTCATCAGGTGCAGATGCAAGATGAAGAATGCATCTATGTCCGTCAATATTGCAAGCAAAGTTGGCCACAACAGAGTCCTAAGCGGAAGAGGATGAAAATCTTCTTTGTACACAGAAGATACTTTACCACAGCGGTAGATTTGCTGGTATATGACAAGAGATTAGTGATTTCAGGGTCACCGCAACTTAGATACCTTGGAGAAAATACACCAGGGCCATATGAGCATAACGAAATGTAGAGCACGGGATCGGGCATCCGTGTGCTGGCCGAGAATCTCGAAATACTGAAGAACTGATTTTGAATTGTGATGTGTGTGCAGTTCACAGACAGGATCAGACAGAACCTCTAGTTTCGACCAATTCCCAACTAGATCGTGGGAACAGTTGGCGATGGATCTATTCTTCTTTGATAGAAGATTCTATCTCACTATAATCGATTACTTCTCAAGATGGATCAAGGTTAAACAAATGTACACAACAACAACTGAGTCAGAGTTTTACAAGAAGTTTTTGCAACACATGGTATACCTGGATCAGATAGTATCTGATAATGGACCACAATTTGGTGGTATGTAAATAAAAAAAGCAAATGCATGTAAATATATATTTGGATAAAAACTTGGGAGGAGATGTAGTATAAGAGTGTGAAAGGGTTAATGTTGAGAGAGTGTAAGGAATAAATCCTACCATGATGATATAAAAGATCACATGAGAGAGAGACTCGAAGATGGATGCAGCATGGCTTTTTGGGAAGTTACACAGACTGGTGTGAAATGTAAACAGTTATAATGTAATAAAGATTAATGTTTAATTACTACAGACTAAGAATCTCTCTAGCTAGACTAACTAAGGTGAAGCAGCGGTTTACTTGTACTTCTTTCAATGTAGTATACTGTATTCGCTGCTCACAGTGTGGTCTCCTCTACATTGGGGAGACCAAGCGCAGACTGGGTGACCGCTTTGCGGAACATCTCCGCTCAGTCCGCAAGCAGGACCCTGAGCTTCCGGTTGCTTGCCATTTCAACACTCCCCCCTGCTCTCATGCTCACATCTCTGTCCTGGGATTGCTGCAGTGTTCCAGTGAACATCAACGCAAGCTCGAGGAACAGCATCTCATCTACCGATTAGGCACATTACAGCCTGCCGGACTGAACATTGAGTTCAATAATTTCAGAGCATGACAGCCCCCCATTTTACTTTCATTTTTAGTTATCTTTTCCTCCTTTTTTTTAAACATTCTTTTTTACATTTTTTACAATCTTTTTTTTGCATTTATTTCATTTCATCTTAGTTTGTTCAGTTTGCTTACCCACTGTTTTTTTCAGGTTTGCACTTTGCTGCTGTTCAATATTCAGTGTATTTACACCTAATCTGTACTAATGCTTTGTCTTTCAACACACCATTAACATATTGTTTGCCTTTGCTCCATGACCTTTTGGTCAGCTATGTGGCCTGGTCCAATCTAGACCTCCTTTGTTATCTTTTGCCCCACCCCCACCTCACTTGCTGATAACCTGTGACTTTTCTAATATTAGTCAGTTCCGATGAAGGGTCACTGACCCGAAACGTTAACTCTGCTTCTCTTTCCACAGATGCTGCCAGACCTGCTGAGTGATTCCAGCATTTCTTGTTTTTATTTCAGATTTCCAGCATCCGCAGTATTTTGCTTTTATTTTAGTGTTTAATTCACTGCCACTTCTCTTCCAGGAATGCCTACCTTGAAGAAGTTCTGCTCTTCTCTCCGACGGGATTTTCGTTTGTCTCTTTTACCTTGTTCACCTTCATTGCTTTCTATTTCCCTCCTGGTGTTTGATAAGGTAAACTCGTTTTCACAGCCACATCTCCTTCCTCAGTGACTGTCTCCGGCTCCGACTTATTCCACGTGGATTCCAGCTGCAGTTTAACCCATCATGCTTTGAAACCACCCAGGATCAGAGGTATCTCCGAGCAATACAACGTTCCTCGGACTGCTACTCTCGCCGCATCCTGAGATCCACGCTCAGTGCTATGCGCCGCCACATGGACACACTGGACCTCTCTCTCCAGCAGCACCGCCACATCTTATCTCAAAGCTGTTCTACTCCGCAGTTTCATTTCATCTTACGTCTCATCTGACGCATTAACAAAAAACTTTTTTTCTTCCTTTCAGGTGTTAAGGAACGCAAGCTCCAGCAGCTGATGGGGACTAATGCACCTCCAGATCCTCCCTCCGCTTCACTTCCCTCTGACCCCCACCCCTTCTGACCTGACCCCTTGCCGTGTATTCACTATACCCTCTGACCTCCCCCTCTCTGATGCTGAGCGTTTTGTACTCAGCAAAGGTCTCAGTTTTATCCCCTTACGCCCCCACCTCAATGAATTTCGCGCTCGGCATGACGTTGAGCTCTTCTTCCGTCGCCTCCGCCTCCGGGCTCACTTCTTTGACCAGGAGTCCACCCCCCGACCAGCAGACCCATTCACCCGCCTCCAGCATTCTCCCTCTACCTGGACCCCTGGCCTCTTACCCGCTCTTGATCTCTTCATTGAAAACTATCGGCGAGACATTGGTCGTCTCAATTTCTCTGCCCCCCTCACTCACCCTAACCTGTCCCCCTCTGAACTTGAGGCACTCCGTTCTCTCAGGTCTAACCCCGACATGGTCATCAAACCTGCAGACAAGGGTGGTCGTATGGCGTACCGACCTCTACCTTGCAGAAGCTCAACGCCAACTCACGGACACTTCTTCCTACCTCTCTCTGGACCATGACCCCACCACCGAACATCAAGCCACCGTCCAAAGGACTGTCACTAACCTCATCTCCTCTGGAGATCTTCCCTCTACAGCTTCCAACCTCATAGTCCCACAACCCCGGACAGCCCGCTTCTACCTCCTTCCCAAAATTCACAAACGGGACTGTCCCGGCAGACCCATTGTGTCAGCCTGCTCCTGCCCCACTGAACTTATTTCTTCCTATCTAGACTCTATCTTTTCTCCGCTGGTCCATTTTCTTCCCACCTACATCCGTGACTCTTCTGATGCTCTACATCATTTTGACAATTTCCAGTTTCCTGGTCCCAACCGCCTCCTCTTCACTATGGACATCCAATCGCTCTACACCTCCATCCCCCGCCAGGATGGTTTGAGGGCTCTCCGCTTCTTCCTGGAACAGAGGCCCAACCAGTCCCCATCCACCACCACCCTCCTCCACCTGGCTGAACTTGTTCTCACATTGAACAACTTCTCCTTCAACTCCATGCACTTCCTTCAAGTAAAATGTGTCGCTATGGGTACCCGCATGGGTCCTAATTATGCCTGTACTTTTGTGGGATATGTCGAACATTCTTTGTTCCAGTCCTACTCAGGCCCCCTCCCCCAACTCTTTTTCCGGTACATTGATGACTGTATCGGTGCCGTTTCCTGCTCCCGCCCCAAACTGGAAAACTTTATCAACTTTGCTTCCAATTTCCACCCTTCTCTCACCTTTACATGGTCCATCTCTGACATGTCCCTTCCCTTCCTCGACTTCTCTGTCTCCATCTCTGGGGATAGGTTGTCTACTAATATCCATTATAAGCCCACCGACTCCCACAGCTATCTCGACTACACTTCTTCACACCCTACCTCCTGTAAGAACTCCATTCCATTCTCCCAGTTTCTCCGTCTCCGACGCATCTGCTCTGATGATGCTACCTTCCATGACGGTGCTTCTGATATGACCTCCTTTTTCCTCAACCGAGGATTTCCCCCCACTGTGGTTGACAGGGCCCTCAACCGTGTTCGACCCATTCCCCGCACCTCTACACTCACCCCTTCCCCTCCCTCCCAGAACCGTGACAGGGTTCCCCTTGTCCTCACTTTTCACCCCACCAGCCTCCATATCCAAAGGATCATCCTCCGCCATTTCCGCCACCTCCAGCGTGATGCCACTACCAGTCGCATCTTCCCCTCCCTTCCCCTGTCAGCATTCCGAAGGGATCGTTCCCTCCGCGACACCCTGGTCCACTCCTCCATTACCCCCACCACCTCGTCCCCGTCCCAGGGCACCTTCCCCTGCAATCGCAGGAGGTGTAATACCTGCCCATTTACCTCCTCTCTCCTCACTATCCCAGGCCCCAAACACTCCTTTCAGGTGAAGCAGCGATTTACTTGTACTTCTTTCAATGTAGTATACTGTATTCGCTGCTCACAGTGTGGTCTCCTCTACATTGGGGAGACCAAGCGCAGACTGGGTGACCGCTTTGCGGAACATCTCCGCTCAGTCCGCAAGCAGGACCCTGAGCTTCCGGTTGCTTGCCATTTCAACACTCCCCCCTGCTCTCATGCTCACATCTCTGTCCTGGGATTGCTGCAGTGTTCCAGTGAACATCAACGCAAGCTCGGGGAACAGCATCTCATTTACCGATTAGGCACACTACAGCCTGCCGGACTGAATATTGAGTTCAATAATTTCAGAGCATGACAGCCCCCCATTTTACTTTCATTTTTAGTTATTTTTTCTTCCTTTTTTTAACATTCTGTTTTACATTTTTTACAATCTTTTTTTTGCATTTATTTCATTTCATCTTTGTTTGTTCAGTTTGCTTACCCACTGTTTTTTTTCAGGTTTGCACTTGCTGCTGTTCAATATTCAGTGTATTTACACCTAATCTGTACTAATGCTTTGTCTTTCAACACACCATTAACATATTGTTTGCCTTTGCTCCGTGACCTTTTGGTCAGCTATGTGGCCTGGTCCAATCTGGACTTCCTTTGCTATCTCTTGCCCCACCCCCACCTCACTTGCTTTTTACCTGTGACTTTTCTAATATTTGTCAGTTCCGATGAAGGGTCACTGACCCGAAACGTTAACTCTGCTTCTCTTTCCACAGATGCTGCCAGACCTTCTGAGTGATTCCAGCATTTCTTGTTTTTATCTCATTTAATAAAGATGCAAAACTCATTAACACACAGGTTGAAATATGAAATTATAAATATATTCCCTTCTAAATAACCCAACACACATTCACACACACACATCTTAAAGTAAAAATAAAGAAGATTTCTCTGCAGAGATCAACTTTACAACAGCAAAAATACTTTGGCCAAATACTTGCTAATTCTTGAAGAACAGGGATAAGATATGGAATGTTCCAAATGACATTCGGTCTGGTGCCCGGGTACACATAGACGGATGTCACTAGACACATGTGGTTGTCACTGTGATCTTTTCAGAAGCAGTCCATTCAGGAGATGTCGAGAGGAAGTCTTCCAGAAGCTTCTCAGGAGAAATGCTACATCAGTTTCTCCAGCTCTCGCACTGGATTCTCAGGGTTTCTCAAAGAGGTGGAACAGGATGGGTTGGTTGCTTCTCTCTCTGACCAGGCTGCAATCCCAACTGAACTCCAAGCAATATCCAAAAACAAAAACAAAAAATCTGAGCCCTAAACCCAGACATGTGACTTCTCCAAGTCCAAACAGTTCCATAGTCCATTAGGCTCCAGCTGTTTACTTAGCTTAAAACAGGCGACTTCCAGTAAGTCTTTGTTTTAATCAAGTGTCCTTCCACTTTAAAAAAAAACAAGTCCAGCATCTCCTCAGGTAGCTTCCACAGTCTTTTAAACACAAGTCCTCATAAAAAATTAATAATGGAAGCATCTTCATAACATAGCAGCAAGCTGACCTTGCCTGGCAGCACTCAAGACTTCTGGTGGAACTGTTTGTGCTGCAAAGGAAGTTAAGACATTGACCATCAGACGCAGCATCATGGTTGGGTCCACAAGTACTCTGATGGAGTTGACCACTTCTTCCATATTGGAAAGGATGGGCTCCAAGCTCTGGGCAAAGCCCCATATTAAGTTACTGCTGGACTCCTCCATGCTCCTGACATTAACCGCAGGCATTGACAGATTTCCCAATGCACCCAGTTTTTTGTTGTGCATAACCATCAGCGTTCTTCTGTATGTTGCCCCATCGAAATGCTCAGCTGAGTCCTCTGCAGCAGAACTCGAGTGCAACCTCGCCCTCTGGCAAGCTGGCACCAGTGCTTTCATTAGCCCCTACCTGGCTGTTTTCCACTCATGCCCAGTGTCTCACCACACACAGATCCTGCCTCTATGCTATCCTCTAACTTACACTGTGGCACTATCTGAGCTGGTGACTGCAAGTGTGAAATCATGTGATCGTACAGTGTCTTCACTATCACTGTCATCTTGCTGTTTTTCCTCCACTGCCTGGTCAGGTTGTACTCCTTGGGTATCTGAAAAGAGAAAGGTACTGGGGTAAGGTTGTGGTGCAGGGAGAGGAATTAAAGTAGAAGGTGTATGCTTACACCTCTGCAACTTGTAAACCAGAAAGGAGTGTGGGATAAGGGAAAGGTGGTATAGGGAAAGGTGGAGTAGGTGTGAGAATACCCTCATTTCTGATGGCTCCAGCACCTCCAGTGGCCACTGCCTCAGCAATGGGCATCCCGATATAGCCAGCACCATCTCCTCCATGGGGATCAGGATATACTGACACACCTGTTAGCTTCTGCTGCCTCCAGTTGTGTGCCCCTTTTGCCAATGAGAGAGAGGGAAGTGTGTCAATGAGTGTTGTGCAATCATTTGGCTGATGCGGCTGTCATGGTTGACTAACTGGCTGTGTCTGCAAGCTGTGAGATGTGGGTATGAGGCTTGCAGAAGTGCAAAGTTTGTGAGGGTGCAATGTAGCATATGTATGTCAGGTTTGAGTACTGATTGATAGAAATTGTTGCTAAGTAAGTGATGAGGGAGTGGTGAATAGTGATTTGATTGACGCTAGTGATGCAGTTGGCAGGATATGGCATTTGAAATGCATTCACTGACTTTGACTACTCGGGGCTCAACCCCTGGCTTTGACCTCCATGGCTATCTAACCCCATTGCCTTCTGAGTGTGGTCTGGATGGCCTCCTGGTCACCTGCACAGACAGGACATCTTCCTTGAACCTGCTCCATCTAAGGCCTCCAATGCACTGTGTAAAGAGCTTGGAGCCCACTCTTTCCCATGTTGTGCCATTCTTCTGTCTAGCCCAGGTCAGATTCAGCATACACAGGACTGCCAGTACCTGCTCCAGCCACAGTACACCTTGCCTTTAAGAGGCACAGTCTAGCATTAACTGGTACTGGCCACTCACGATATTGACCCCCTGCTCAAACGTCCAGCCAATCAACAGCACAGTTAGCATGGCTGGATGCTGAAATCATTTAAAACAGCAGATAGCATGAAATTTGTGTGCTGCCTGCATTGCAGTCAACGGGTGTGGGTGAATCATGCATTGCTATCCCCGCGTCAGGTTTCAAGGGGTATCGAATCTGGCCCCATGGAGATATAGAGAAATGGAGAAATACAGCTGAAATCAATGATAATCAGGTGGTTTCTCTAACAAACAGCTGATCCCAATGCCAATTTGACATTCGGGGACAAGTTGAAAATCTATCCCGTTACGTGTTTTCCTTATACAGATTGCAGCCTAAGTTTTCCCAGTATACACCAGTGTTGAGAAACATCACCCTTTCCTTGTATCTGTCAGAAAATTGCAGGTGTGTGCCTCACCATTAGTGCATTCTTGTTAAATTCTTTACCATCTGCCATCTCTGAACAAGCAAAGACTACCTATTCTCTTAAAAAGCTGCAATAACAAGCATTTGCAGTGAGGTCACATACCACAAGAGGTGCCCAAGTTAGTGCAGTTCCACCTTGACTGTATTTCACGTTGGCCATTGCTTTATTTCTTACAAAGTCGTAGATACGCACCGTGCCTGAAATTGTAATGAAAGAAAAACATTTGAGAAACTGAGAATTTTCGCATTGATTTCTTGACAAAAAATCTCTGATGAAGCACCCAGTGAGACAGACAGACACACACACACACACACAACTCTCCTCACCGACAGCCAGTTCTGGGGCATTAAAGAAAGCTGTGTACCTGAAGCAACTCGCTTCTATACAAGCGTTTAGAAAAAGGGAGCATAAAAATCAAGATCTGTTATTGATACAAAAATAGGGAGTTTGGCAAAGGAGGAGTGCAAAAGACTTCAGGAGGATGGAGGCTGGCTAGCAGAATGGGCAGATAGGTGCCAGGAGCAAGTTAATGTGGAGAAGCGAAAGGGAATGTGTTTTTGAGAGGAAAATCAAAGCCTGGGAGTGCACACACTCAATGCAAAGATGCTAACGATAGTCAAAAATCCAGGGGTTCAAATACATAATCCCCTGAAGGTGTGGGTGCAGGTAGACAAAGCCATAAAGAGGAAAATAGCATTTTGGTTCTACCAATAAGGAAATAGGGACATAGAGTAAAATAAATTTGCAAAAAACATTAATTAGGCCACAGTCAGACTTTCAATTTTGGGTGCCCCATTATGGAAAGGGCATTGTATGCTCTATGGCTTCAGTGTAGATTCACCAGGATTATATCACAGGTAGGATTTAATCAAAGTTTTCAAAACGTAGGAAGGATTTTGACAAGGAAAGTGTATTTCTTTTAGTGAGGAGTCTGTGACAAGAGGTCATCGATTTGAAATTATCACTAAGCGAGAAGAGGTTAGAAGAAATATCCTTATGCAGAAGGTTGCTGGACAACAGAATGCTTTGTCTCAAGGAATGACTGAAGCAGAAGTGTTATGACCGAGGCGGGAGGAGTGCACTATTTATTCTTGTTCCGCTTCTCCACAGGTCACAACATATATTTAAATTTTCCTACTTACCGATACAATCATAGACTCTATTTTTCCCAGAATAAAACACACCAACCAAGTTTCTTCACCAAACAACAAAATTATCAGTTTGTTATAAAACAAGTCTTAACCAGCAATGAAGCAAAGCATAAACACAAAGATTGAAGTATAAGAGTTCCCTTTTTACTTTAGCCCTGCACACTCACACACACATACATAATTACATCGGTTAACCGGAAAATTAAACGGGATTTTGGTTTTAGACTCTTACCAAAAAAAGGACAAAAAAAACCACTTGGGCTGAATACTTGCTCATTCTTGAATAAAAAAAGAGAAGATATGGAAAGATGTCCTTTGTTTAGGTTTGGCATTCCAAATGCATATAGATGGCTGTCACTGGGATCATCTTAAAACAGTTCTTTCCAGGCAATGTTGAAGATCAGTTTGAGTAGGCTTTCCAAGAAATGCAGCTGCAGAGGCTGCAGATAGGCCTCACAGCAGAAATGCAGCAACAGGGGTTTTAGTTCCCACACATTCAATACGCAGGGTTTCTTCAAATACAGGAGGAAAGAGGAGACTGACACACTAGGTATGCAGGGTTTCTTTCCAAGAGAGAGAGAGAGAGATGAGCTGGGTTTTTCTTGGCAGGCAAAAACCAACTGTCTTTTGTATCAATTCAAAGTGAAACCAAAAGCATTCCAGAAGTCAGGCCTCCTGACCTCTATAACTCTTGACCTGTCACTTCTCGGTAAACATCTTCTCCAAGTCAAAACAACTAGCTCCTACTGGTGTTTTATCTGAAAACAAGTGCCTTCTGTTGAAGAAGAAACCTCTGGTGACCTCTTTTTAAAAAAAACACAAAGTTCGGGATCTCTTCAAGCTTCCAGATGAATCAATGTTCATAATTCAACTATAAGTCCTTAAAAACATATTTTACAAAAAATAGAAGCACTCTCATAACAGAAGTCATTAAAGCTTTCAGTGGAAGAATAGATAAACATTTGAAGCAAAGAATCATGCAAGGCCACGGGGAGCGCAGGGCAAGGTGATTAGCTCTGGGTTGCTCTAACTGAATGGCTTCCTTTTGTGCTGTAAAACTAACCACTTTATGATTCTATGATCTTAAATTAAGCAACTTTTGTGATGTTGCTTACTCTACGCTCTAGAACAGTGGTTCTCAAAGTGTGGTCCATGGACAAGGATCCTCCAGGTGGCCCCTGGGCTGGTCCATAATGCACAACACCATGGCCAAGACCACAGGGGAGAAAAGGCCAGAACCCTCATGCCCACCACTCGCACGACAACACACAACCAGACCAGCTCCCGCATGCATGGCATGAGTCTTCATAAGCACGAGAAACAACAATGTATTTTTATAAGATGTATGTTACCATTGCAATATACAACTGCAAGATTGAATTTTCAGTGCTTCTGGGGCTAGAACAAAGAGGAGGTTCTGCTGAACGTGGTGCCTGACATGAGACTGAAGCTCTCCAGCTTGGAACCAGAATCACCTCATTGGTGTTTCATCAAAAGTAGTTCCTTTCTTTCCAGTAATTGATGATTTTCTTTTTGTAGTTGCAAGTGAAGGTCAATGGGGTAGGACCAGTAAAGGTCCAAGGGGTCTTTTGCCTCGCCTAATTGGTCCACAGATGAAAACTTTTGTGAACCACTGCTGTAGAAGGCATGGGGAGCTCTAGACTTCTTTCTTTGACAACGACCAGCTCCTTGATACCCTTTCCTTCTCCACCGAAGTGCAATAAGATAATCTATTTCTTTATCACCAAGATAGAGACCACCTGTGCACCTGCCTTCTCCTTCCTCTGCCCCTCCAAGAAACACTAGTGTGACTCACTTTAGTCTTGATCTCCCAACTCTGCAGTTTTTCCCCTCACTCTCTCCCCAAGCTCTTCTCGTGCAGGAGACCCAACACCGACCGACTCTCTCAACTTCCTGGCCCCCATGCAGTCTCTGACATTGTCAATGATTCCCTCTCCACAAGTACTGTGCTTCTCCTCTTCTAAACCACCATTATGATCCCCTATTCAAAATTTCCCACTATCAACACTTTATTCCGTGCTAATCACTGCCCCATCTCCAGTCTCCACTTCCTGCTGAAGGTGCTTGAAAGCATCATTGCTTCCCACCTCTGAGCTCATCTCTCCTTAACTCTCTGTTTAAATCCCTCCAGTGCAGCATGCACCGTTCCCACAGCATTGAAATTGCCCTAATGAGAATGATCAATTATATGTTCTGTGACTGTGGCCATGGTGCTGCATCTCTCAGTTCAAGATGGTTAACTAGGCCATCCCTTCTCCAATGCCGTACCTCTATTGTCCAGCTCTGTGGGACTACCCTCATAGGGTCCTACTCCTACAAACCCAGACAGTAAATGCTTCTAGACATATATAAAAAGGAAAAGAGTATCTAAAGTAAACAATGGTCCCTTAGAGGATGAGACTGGGAAATAATGGGAAAAAAGGAAATGGCAGAAACTTTAAACAAGTATTTTGTATCTGTCTTCAGCTTAGAAGGCACAAAAAGCATCCCAAGAATACTTGAAATTCAAGAGGCAAAAGGGAGGGAGGAACTTAAAACAACCACTATCACGAGAGAAAAAGTACTAGGAAAACTAACGGGACTAAAGGCTGACGAAACCCCTGAGCCTGATGGTTTGCATCCTAGGGTCTGCAGAGACAGTGGATGCATTGGTTGTAATCTTCCAAAATTCCCAAGATTTTGTAAAGGTCCCAGTGGATTGGAAAACCGCAAATGTAACACCTCTATGCAAGAAAGGAGGGAAACAGAAAGCAGGAAACTATAGGTCAGTTAGCCAAACATCTGTCATTGGGAAAATGCTGGAATCCCTTATTAAGGAAATAGTAGCAGGTCATTTAGAAAATCATAATGCAATCAGGCATAGTCAACACAGATTTATGAAAGGAAAATAGTGTTTGACAAATTTAACTGTAGGAGAATAATGTGGGAAAATGTGAGATTGTCTACTTTGGTGGGAAGAATAGAAAAGCAGAATATTATTTACATGTAGAGAGACTGCAGAATGCTGTGGTACAGAGGGATCTGGGTGCGCTCATACATGAATCACAAAAAGTTAGCATGCAGGTACATCAAATAAATTAGGAAGGGAAATGGAATGTTGGCCTTTATTGCAAGAGCGATGGAGTATAAGAATAGGGAGGTCTTGCGACAGCTGTATAGTGCTTTGGTGAGACCTCACTGTTATGAGCAGGTAGTTAATCTTTTTTTTCTCTGAACAAATTTCCCTGTTTTTTCAACCATCTCTCTGTAAATAGATTAGTGATTGAATTTCTTTCCCTCCCTTAAACCTGGACAATAAATGACTGCAACAACAACACAGTTGTTAGAGTTAAATCAAAGAATGAGGGTTTATATTGTGATGAAAACCCCAACTGCCAAGAATGAGGCATATTAATTACATCAGATGGAATATTAATTTTAAACTCTTACTGGATGGAAAACATGGCTGTACCTGCATTCTAACAGTACAGTGGCAGAAACATTTGCATTCTAAGAGACAGTTGCCTGGAGAAGACAATGGAACTGCTCCCTGATTCAATTAACCAAATGGATTTTGATCACAAGACATTGACTGTGTGAAAGCCAACATTCCAGCCCCCTACTCAGGATGTCTACTAAAACTGAAAGCATTCAAAAAACTCGTTGAGCAGGTTGTTTCAAGGAAAATAGCTAGTCACATGACTGGCCTGCTGGCCCAGGTTTGGTTTGAATTGTGTTCACAGAGCAGTTTGGGACAGACTGTAATTTGAAGACAAAAGAGAAGGAAGGTCTCTCCCTCTCTCACGAAAAGAAAAGACTACAACTGGATTTCCAGAAGACAGAAAACCATCATGTTTGTAAGAGTGCACTGAGCCCCAACGAGACAGCAAGATTTAACTGCAACCAAAGACTTTACATCAAACTCAAAAGACAGTAAATGAACTCCAGCTATTGCTTCAAACCTTTCCCCTTGATTTTTTCTCCTTTTCTGTCTCTATCTGCATGTGTTTGTCGCGTATGCATGCTAGTGTGGTCGTGTCGTGGATTTTTAGTAGTTTTAACCAAATTAGAGTTTTAAGGTTAATAAACTTACACCTTTCTTGTTTAAATCTAAGAAAACCTGTCTGGTTGATTTCTTTGCCATTACAATTGGAGAGCAGTGAACAAAGATTCACTGAGGGGAAGCTAAAAACACGGTGTTTTAAAAATTAAACCTGTTGCGGTCAAACCAGTTTCAGTTAAAACCAGCATTCATTTAGATTATCAAAAAAGTCCAAAAATTGGAGATCACCGATTGGAAATGCTGAAATGGGGAGGAGCTGTTAGATATATCTCTTCTCTTACAAATTTCTTCTTCTTTGTACTCTCAGATATAAATGGAGGTAGCTTAATTTTGCTGAAGGCACTGTTTTCTTAGATGGAGAGGAAGCTAGCAGAAAATAGGGTTTCTTGCTATTTTTGCAGACTGTACCTTTAATCTTCTTCGCTGTTTGCAGTCTGGGTCTTCTTTAATTTTTCTGGCTTCTTGCAGACTGTGTCTTAGAAAGAGATGTGCATCTTCAGGCAGCTGGGCTAATCTGACCCAAAGGCACTGTGGAATGAAGACAGGCTGGACCCTCAAACTGTTACAATTTCAAGTCCAGACAGGTTGGATAGGGGTTTCCTGGGTCCTAAAACTAGACCCTTTTCAGGTTGCTGTCCCACCAGACCTCTCTCCTCCATTTTGACCATCGGAACACAGAAGTCAAAACTTAAACATGATGTACAAAAATGGCGGTTGACATTCACACTCAAATGCACAAAACACAATTTACAGGGGGTGCTCATCTTTTCGTGACAACACCTAGAGTATGGCATACAGTTTTCATCCCCTTATTTAAGGAGGGTTATACTTCCATTGGAAGCAGTTCAGAGAAGGTTCACTGGGATTGTCTGATGAGGAAAGGTTGAACACATTGGCCTATACTCATTGGAGTTTAGAAGAATGAGAAATGATCTTATTGAAACACGTATGATTCTGAGGGGGCTTGACAGGGTAGAATCTGAGTGGATGTTCTCCTCGTGGGGGAATCTAGAACTAGGTAGCACAGTTTCAAAATGAGGGATCTCCCATTTAAGATGGAGATGAGGAAGAATATCATCGCTCAGAAGGTCATTAACCTTTGTAACTCTCTCCCCAGAGAGCAGGGGAGACTGGGTCATTGAACATATTCAAGGCTGAGTTAGACAGATTTTTGATCAACAAGGAAGTTCAAGGGTTATCGGCGGCTGGCAGGAAAGTGGAGTTAAGACCACAATCAGATCAGCCATGATCTTATTGAATGGCAGAGCAGTCTCGAGGGGCTGAATTGTCTACTCCTGCTCTTATTTTTTATGATCTAATGATCCTACCTATCTGACCATAAGCAGATAACGTGCAAGGAATGGCTTCTCTTCCCATTCCTGAACCTTCACCTCAGCAGTTCCCTAAAGATCTATCCTTGGCTCTCTCCTTTTCCTCATCTACATACTGATCCTCAGCAGCATCACTGCAGATATGTGTTCAGCTTCCACAAGCACACCAATGACACCCAGGGCTACCACTTCGTCACCTCTCTAGATCCCCTGGATGGCTCTGTGTTATCAGACTGCTTTTCTGACACCTTGGACAAAGTAATCTCCTCCATCTCAGCAATGGGAATGTGAAAGCAATCATGTTCAGTTGTTGCCACTGATTCCATCTCCTTCGCCTGCCACACTCTGACGCTGAACCAGACTGTTCACAATCTCAGCGTCTGGTTTAATTCAGACCAAATATTCATACACTGTGCCCTCTCCAGCACGTTGCAACATTGTTCATCTCTACCAATGCAACCGTTGTACATGCTTTTGGCTCCTCCAGGCCTGATTGAGCCATTCTTACTAGTCTCTCATCCTATCTTCTCCATTAACTCTACCACATGTATCCTTTCTCATACTAAATCCTGCTCACCCATCACCCCAATCCCGCAGACAGAAAATCAGCTCTCTGCCTCAAATTGAAAATTCTCATCCATCTCTTTAAATCCCTCCATTTCCTCACTCCCACCCTTCGACTGCAATCTCTTCCAGACCCATAATCCAACCTCTCAAAGTCTCCATTCTCCTGATTCGAGCCATCCTCAACTCTCATTGCCCTACTACTAACAGCCGGTGCCTAAATCCTATCCTCTTGGATTCCCTCCTTTAACTCTATTGCCTGGCCACCTTTCCTTTCAAAGTTTTCTCGAACCTCATCTCTTTGACTATGCCTTTGGTCACCCCTCCTATTATCTCTCCTTCCTGGCTTGACATTTGTTGTCTATTTATCTCTCTACGTCACACCTTGGGACTTTTTTTTTCGCATTAAAGGTGCTACATAAATGAAAGTAATCATTGCTGATGTAGTTTTATCGGTCTTTATTTATGATAAACTGCCAGACTGCACAGCTCTGAATCACCAGCTGCTCACTGAGAAATTAAACGTGATCTAACAGACTCACCACCACTTGCATGAAACACAAGATACCGTAAACTTTGATAGGGAAATTCAGAAGTCTCCCAGCAGAATGTTATAAAGCCCCCCTCCCTTAGCTAATACACTGCTGCTGAAGGTCTAATTAAATTCTGTTTGCCACAGTAGGTCAGCCAGAAGGTAAGCCTTTTCCTGCCAAATTGCCAACAGGATGTGAGCTATGGCTGTAGGCCCTCTGAACTCAGTTTATTAGAAAAGGGAATAGTGCTCAAGGACTAGAGGACAGCTAATGTTGGTCCTATATTTAAAAAGGGAAACAGAACAAGGCCAGGGAACCAAAGACCAGTTAGCATAACATAAGTACTAGGAAAGATATCGGATCTATTACCCAAAGATGTAATAAAAAACATCTGAAAACTGAAAATATAATAAAGGACAGTCAGCTGAAGGTTACAAAGAACAAAGAACAGTACAGCACAGGAACAGGCCATTCTGCCCTCCAAGCCTGCGCCAATCTTGATGCCTGTCTAAACTAAAACCTTCTGCACTTCCGGGGACCGTATCCCTCTCTTCCCATCCTATTCATGTATTTGTCAAGATGCCTCTTAAACGTTGCTATCGTACCTGCTTCCACCACCTCCCCCGGCAGCAAGTTCCAGGCACTCACCACCCTCTGTGTAAAGATCTTGCCTCGCACATCCCCTCTAAACTTTGCCCCTCTCACCTTAAACCTATGTCCCCTAGTAACTGACTCTTCCACCCTGGGAAAAAGCTTCTAACTATCCACTCTGTCCATGCCGCACATAACTTTGTAAACCTCGATCATGTCGCCCCTCCACCTCCGTCGTTCCAGCGAAAACAATCCGAGGTTATCCAACCTCTCCTCATAGCTAATGCCCTCCAGACCAGGCAACATCCTGGTAAACCTCCTCTGTACCCTCTCCAAAGCCTCCACGTCCTTCTGGTAGTGTGGCGACCAGAATTGCACGCAATATTCTAAGTGTGGCCTAACTAAAGTTCTGTACAGCTGCAGCACGATTTGCCAATTTTTATGCTCTATGCCCCGACCGATGAAGGCAAGCATGCCGTATGCCTTCTTGACTACCTTATCCACCTGCGTTGCCACTTTCAGTGACCTGTGGACCTGTACGCCCAGATCTCTCTGCCTGTCAATACTCCTAAGGGTTCTGCCATTTACTGTATACTTCCCACCTGCATTAGACCTTCCAAAATGCATTGCCTCACATTTGTCCGGATTAAACTCCATCTGCCCAAGTCTCCAACCGATCTACATCCTGCTGTATCCTCTGACAATCCTCATCACTATCTGCAACTCCACCAACCTTTGTGTCGTCCGCAAACTTACTAATCAGACCAGCTACATTTTCCTCCAAATCATTTATATATACTACAAACAGCAAAGATCCCAGCACTGACCCCTGCGGAACACCACTAGTCACATCCCTCCATTCAGAAAAGCACCCTTCCACTGCTACCCTCTGTTTTCTATGACCGAGCCAGTTCTGTATCCATCTTGCCAGCTCACCTCTGATCCCATATGACTTCACCTTTTGTACCAGTCTGCCATGAGAGACCTTGTCAAAGGCTTTACTGAAGTCCATATAGATAACATCCACTGCCCTTCCTTCATCAATCATCTTTGTCACTTCCTCAAAAATCTCAATCAAATTAGTGAGACACGACCTCCCCTTCACAAAACCATGCTGCCTCTCACTAATAAGTTTGTTTCTTTCTAAATGGGAGTAAATCCTGTCCCGAAGAATCCTCTCTAATAATTTCCCTACCACTGACGTAAGGCTCACCGGCCTATAATTTCCTGGATTATCCTTGCTACCCTTCTTAAACAAAGGAACAACATTGGCTATTCTCCAGTCCTCTGGGACCTCACCTGTAGCCAATGAGGATACAAAGATTTCTGTCAAGGCCCCAGCAATTTCTTCCCTTGCCTCCCTCAGTATTCTAGGGTAGATCCCATCAAGCCCTGGGGACTTATCTACCTTAATGCTTTGCAAGACACCCAACACCTCCTCCTTTTTGATAATGAGATGATTGAGACTATCTACACTCCCTTCCCTTGGCTCATCATCCACCAAGTCCTTCTCTTTGGTTAATACTGATGCAAAGTACTCATTTAGTACCTCGCCCATTTCCTCTGGCTCCACACATAGATTCCCTTCTCTGTCCTTGAGTGGGCCAACCCTTTCCCTAGTTACCCTCTTGCTCTTTATATACGTATAAAAAGCTTTGGGATTTTCCTTAATCCTGTTTGCCAATGGCTTTTCATGACCCCTTTTAGCCTTCCTGACTCCTTACTTAAGTTCCTTCCTACTGTCTTTATATTCCTCAAGGGATTCATCTGTTCCTAGCCTTCCAGCCCTTACGAATGCTTCCTTTTTCTTTTTGATTAAGCTCACAATATCCCACATTATCCAAGGTTCCTGAAACTTGCCAAACTTATCCTTCTTCCTCACAGGAACATGCTGGTCCTGGATTCTGATCAACTGACGTTTGAAAGACTCCCACATGTCAGATGTTGATTTACCCTCAAACAGCCGGTTGATCTGAGGTTGATCTGATAGAGACATTTAAGATGATGAAAGGGCTTGGTAGGGTAAAATGCTTCCACTTCGAGGGGAGTCCAAAACTAGAAGGCATAAATATAATATAGTCACTAATAAATCCAATGGGGAATTTAGGAGACTTCTTTACTCAAAGAATGTGAAACTCACTACCACAAGGAGCAGTTGAGACAACTAGCATAAATGCTAAATAAGCACATAAGGTAGAAAGGATTGGAAGGATAAGCTGATAGGGTTAGGCGAAGAGGGTTGGGAGGAGGCTCCTGTGTAGCATAAACATCAGCAAAGACCAGATGAGCTGAATGGCCTGATTCTGTGCTGTAGGCTCAGTGGAAGAAGGTTCTGAAGCTGGTGGCCATTTCTGCAGCTGCAGCCTCTGGGGCCACCAGTGAGGTGCACTGGGTCAAATTTAAGTTGGCTGAACACTCAAATGTGTGCAAGGTTATGTCAGTTCAGATGAGGTGAGCCCACATCAGGTACATTCCAACTGAGGCAAACACAAGGGCTAGGCTGGGCTGGGTGGGCGATGGTGGAAGAGGAAATTTCCCCCAGAAAATCAAAAAAAAATTTCAAACAACATATTCAGCTGTTGTACCAAGTATGAGAGATACCATACATCGCTGTGCTATGAGTCTTTAAAAAAGCTTTGCAGCTTATATTGAAGAATATTGAACTACTTTGCAGCTGTTATTGATTCACCAAAGTCTGTCCACCATCTACAAGGCATAAGTCAGGAATACTCTCCACTTGCCTGGATGAGTGCAGCTCCAGCAACACTCAAGAAGCTCGACATCATCCACAGCAAAGCAGCCCGCTTGACTGGCACCCCATATACCACCTTAAACATTCACTCCCTCCACCACTGGTGCACAGTGGCAGCAGTGTGTACCACATATAAGATGCACAGCAGCATCTCACCAAAGCTCCTTCGACAGCACCTTCCAAACCCCCGACCTCTTCCAGCTAGAAGAACAAGGGCAGCAGACACCTGGGAACACCACCACCTGCAAGTTCTCCTCCAAGTCACATATCCTGACCTGGACCTATATCGCCATTCCTTCACTGTCGCTGGATCAATATCCTGGAACTCCCTTCCTTACAGCACTCTGGGTGTACCTACATCACAAGAACTACAGCGCTTCAAGGTGGCGGCTCACCACCACCTTCTCAAGGGCAATTAAGGATGAGCAATGAATGCTGACCTAGCCAGCAATGCTCATATGAAACGAACGAATAAAATAAATTAAAAAGATGGAGCAGTTACTGGTTTTTATGTCAGTTTATTCGTCTAAAATTAATTCTATTAAGATCCAAAAGAAGATGTTAATTCTTTATAGAAAAAACAGCTGACTAAATTGCAACTACATCTAGTCATGTTTTAAATAAGTAAGCAAGTCAAACCTACGGTCAAGTGCTGTTGTCGCCATCAGGTAGGTGAGTGGTGAAAGGTCCAAAGCCTGAATTGCGCCAGAGTGGAAAGAAAACAGACACTCAGGGTCTTGGGTCTGCAAGGAATCAGAAAAACTGGTTACTGAAATTAACAGTTATGAAGGATGCACTGTTCATACAAATTGTTTCCTTCATCTGATTTTGACCCTCATCAGTAAGAGGGATGCCAGTTCTGGAGAATGGAGATTCCAACCACATTTCACAACCAGTGCCAACAACAAGGATGTCAGATTGGCACAAGGCAAAAGAGTAACTCCCATCCCCACCCTCAACACTTTTCTGAAGGAAGAAGAATTTCAACTTGTATGGGAATGAGAAGAGCACATCTTAAGAACGTATGAGGAAGGATTAAGAATAATTATAATAAAGGGTCAAAGCAGTCGAAAAAGGAAAAGGTGTATAGAAAGATGGATCTTAGGATAGATGGTAGAGAGAATAGTGAAACAAATAAGGAAAAGTAGAAGGGAAGGTTATGGAGGAATATGAACGACTTAAAGTTTCAATTGGAAACCACTGAAAATAATGGAGGACTAAAGGCACTAATTAAATTGGGAGACTTCATGTGATAGCATTGGCAAAAATTCGGTTTAATTGTGAAAACTAAATATTCCCAGTTACAAAGTTCTCTAAAGAGATAGAGAAGCAAAGACAGGAGCATGGATGGCCTGCTTAATGGTGATTACAATTGTAACTGTACCAAGGACAGTTTGTATTAACAGTGGTGCTCAGTGTCTGCCTGGTAGAGTTAAGAAATAATAAGAAATGTTAACATTATTGAGAATAGATGATAGGTCACTGATTGGTGGAAAAGATTAGATTTGTGACCAATTTAGAGAAGTACGATAAAGTTGGGGGTTAACAATACGAAAAAGAATCACAAGGAGTATAGAAAGTGTAGGGCGGAAATGAAAAGGGAGATTAGAAGAGCAAAAAGGCAAAAAGGCTAGCAGATTACATAAAGGGTAATAATAAGGCCTTTTATAAGCATACAGAAAGTAAAAGAATACTTAGAGAGGGTAGAACACCCAGTGATGAAGAAGCGAGTGTAATTGTGGAGGATACAGGATGAGAGAAATATTCAATAAATGTCCCAAATGATGGTGGCAGTAACAACATGGGTATACTGGAGAAACAATTAATCGGGATAATTGTCGAAAAGGAATTCATTCTGATAAAATTACTGAAATTTAGTGAAACTCATCACCAGTCCCTCATGGCTGCACCTATCCGAGAACAAGTACACAAATTGTACTTTGGATAGGAGAACAGCTGAGATATCACCTTGGTACAAGAAGGGAGAGAGGGATAAGCCTGATTACTATAGACCACAGGAACACAAGTAGGAGCAGAAGTAGACTATGTGGCCCATCGAGACTGCTCCGCCATTCAATATGATCATGGCTGATCTTGGGCTTCAATTCCACTTTCTTGCCCGCTCCTCATATCCTTTCATTCCCTGCAAAACCAAAGATCTATCTATCCCAGCCTTAAATGTATTCAATGATGGAGCATCGACAACCCTCTGGGGTAGAGAATTCCAAAGATTCACAACCCTTTGAGTATAGTAATTTCTCCTCATCTCAGTCCTGAATGATTGGCCCCCTTATCCTGAGACTGTGTCCCCATGTTCTAGATTCCCCGACCAGTGGAAACAATCTTTCAGCTTCTACCCTATCAAGCCCTTTTAGAATCTTGTCTGTCTCAATCAGATTACCTCTCATTCTTCTAAACTCCAGAGAATATAAGCTCAATTTACTCAGCCTCTCATCATAGGACAACCCACTGATCCCAGGGACCAATTTAGTAAATCTTTGCTGCACTGCCTCTAGTGCAAGTATATCCTTTCTTAAATGTGGAGACCAAAACTGCACACTGTATTCCAGACTTCTTTATTCCTATACTCCAATCCCCTTTGCAATAAAGGGCAACATGTCATTTGCCTTCCTTATAGCCTGCTGCACCTGCATGTTAACTTTGTGTGTTCCTTGAATGAGTACCACCAAGTGTCTCTGAATATTAACACTTACCAGTTTCACACCTTTTAAAAAATATTCTGCTTTTCTATTTTTATGACCAGTGAACAACTTTACACTTCCCTATACCTGTCTATATCTCTTTGCAGCCTCTCTACGTCCTCCCCGCAGCTTACCTTTCCACCGAGCTTTGTATCATCAGCAAACTTAGATCCATTACTCTCTGTCTCTTCATCCAAGTCATGAATGTAAAGTGTAAATAGCTGAGGCCCCAGTACTGATCCTTGCAGCACTCCACTATTCACTGCCTGCCAACTTGAAAATGCCCCATTTATGTCAATTCTCTGCTTCCTGTCTGTTACCCAATCCTCTATCCATGCCAATATATTACCCCCAACACCATGAGTCCTGATCTTGCCTATTAATCTTTTATGTGGCACCTTATCAAATGCCTTTTGAAAATCCAGGTATACTACATCTACTGGTTCCCCTTTATCTACCCTACTAATTATATCCTCAAAACATTCTAATAAATTTGTCAAACAGGATTTCCCTTTAGTAAAACCATGCTGACTTGTTCTAATCATACTATGCTTTTCCAAGTGCAATGTTAAGACTTCTTTAATAATAGTTTCCAGCATCTTCCCAATGACTGATGTTAGGCTAACTGGCCTGTGGTTCCTCGTTTTCTTTTTACCTCCTTTCTTGAAAAGCTGTGTAACATTTGCCAACTTCCAATCTGATAGGACCATTCCCGAATCTAAGGAATTCTGGAAAATCATAGCCAGTGCATCCACTATCTCTGCAGCTATCTCTTTTAGAACCCTAGGATGTAGGCCAGTTGGTCCTGAGGACTTGTCAGATTTTATCCCTCAAGTTTCCCCAATACTTTTTCTCGACTGATATCAATATCCTTAATTTCCTCACTCTTTTTAGCCCCTAGGTTACTGCCTATTTCTGGAATGGAACTAGTGTCTTCTACTGTGAAGACAGACACAAAATAATTGTTAAATGCCTCTGCCATTTCATCATTTCCCATGATGATTTCTACTGTCTCAGCCTTTAAGGGACCAATGTCTACTTTAGCTACTCTCTTCCTTTTTATAGTTATAGTTTTCCTTATAAAAACTCTTACAATCTGTTTTTATATTGCTGGCTAGTTTACTCTCATTCTATTTTTTCCCTTTTTATAAACTTTTTGGTGGCCCTTTGCTGGTTTCTAAAACACTCCCAATCCTCAGACTTGCTACTATATTTTGCTACATAGTAACCTCTTCTTTTAGTCTAATACTCTCCTTAACTTCCTGAGTGAGCCATGGATGGGTCTTTCTAGATGAGTTTTTGTGTTGGAACGGAATGTACTTTTGTTGAACCCTTTGAATTGTTTCTTTAAATGTTTCCCACTATTCACTTACCACCATACCGTCCAGTCTATTTACCCAATTAACCTTAGCCAGTTCTCTCCTCATACCTTCATAATTGGCTTTGTTTAAGTTTAAGATTCTTGTTGGTGCAACTTCATACTATGCTTTTCCAAGTGCAAACTCTTTGAATCCATAATTCAAGATAAAGATGGTGAACATTTAGAAATGGGTAGGTTAATCAAGGACAGCCAGCACAGAACAGATTAAGATAAAAGGTTCTGATGAGAGGTCGCTGATCTGAAACATTAACTCTGTTTCTCTCCCGCAAATGCTGCCTGACCTGCTAAGTACTTCCAGCATTTTGTTTTTATTTCAGATTTCCAGCATCTGTAGTATTTTGCTTTTGTATCAGATAAAGGCAAGTTGTGCTTGGCAATTTTTTTTCAAACAGTGCATTTTTGGATTGATAAAAGGAATGCAGCAGATGTAATGTATATATATCTTCAGCTGTTTGTTAAGGTGTCTCATAAGCAGTTTGTTAGAAAAATTCAAGTATATGGTATAAGAGAAAATGTAGCAGCATGAACAGAAAGTTGGTTGACAAATGGAAAACAAAGAATTAGTGCCAATGGGTGTTGCTAGGATTGGAGAATAGTTGGAAGAGGTCTCAGTGCTGGCTCCAAGTTTGTTTCTGGTACATGTATCTTGGATGTGGGCATAGAGACTTCAAACACAAAAGTTGCTGGTGACAAGGTAGGGAATTTGGCAAACAGCAAGACTGTGAGGGATTTTAGGAAAACATAGGTTAGTGGAATAGGCTGATAGGTGGCAGATGCATTTAATCTACATAACCATAAGTAGGAAAATACATAGAAGAAATGTATGTGGTTGAAAAGAGAAATTCAAGCATTCAATTACAGAATTCCCTGTAAGTTTGAGTTCAGATAGATAAAGCCATAAAAAAGCCAACAGAATTTTACATTTTATAGATAAGGACAAATTATAAATTTGCACAACTCACTGGTTAGCTTATAGTTAGAGTACCGCATGCTACTTTGGTGTCCCATAATAGAAAGGACATTAAAGCTGCCTTTGTGTCAGGACGGAAAAGTATAGTTATGAAGGGCTTTTTGAGAATACTAGGTCTATTTCCACTGAAACAGTGAAGACGTAATGGAAGTTTTCAAATTATGAAGAGTTTTAATAGAATGAACAGGGAAAGGCTACTTACTTTGATTGGGGAGTCAGTGACAAGGGATCATCAATTTATAACAATCATTGAGAGTGAGGAGAAAGGATGAGAGAAACTTCTTCATAGAGGGGGTTGCTGGAGCATGGAATAAATTTGTCACTTTGGGAGAGATTATATATTTGAAGCTGAGGAAGATACATGGCTATGGGATTAGTTTTGGATTGCTCTCACAAAGAGTTAGCATAGACAAGATGGACTGAATAGCTTCCTGCTGTGTGGTAATTTGGCATATTTACAAGTTGCTTTGGTATTTACAGCCAATAACAGTGAAAAACCTCAACAATATCCAGGATAAAGCAAGCTACTTGATGAATTCACATATCTTTGGACTCAAAATCCACCCTCGGCACATTGTGTAGCTACAGTATGTAATCTACATCAATCAATGGATCAATAACCTGGAATTACCAACCTTACACCATTGTGGTAGAACCATTGTCACCAGAATGATAGGAGCTCAAGGAAATGAACTACTACCATCTTCTTGGGGCAACTAAGGATTAGCAATAAATATGCCACTGCCAACGTCACACATATCCCGAGAACAAACAAATGAATCCCATCATCCTGTGAATGCATGCCACAACAAAACAAGATACTTAAGCATTGTAAAAAGTACAGCAGGGGATTGAAAGTAGTAAGCTATGACAACAAGAGATATAAAAATGGCTGGAAAAGGAGGCTAGAAGAACATGTTTACATGTGCATGTGTGTGATTTTCATCTGGAGAGAGATCGAAGAGAAAAAGCAGAGCAAGAAAATGAGAAGAGCATAGGAGACAAACTTGGGAGTGATAGAGACCAGTGATAGAACAGTAAAGAGGTTGTGGGTGATGAGATGTAAGAAAGGGAGAGAAAAAGGCAGAGCTAGGGGTAGAGGGGGAAGGAACAAAATACCACATTAGATTCAGACCTTGCTCTTATTCGCTTAATTAACCAAAAACAATTTCTCGCACTTACAATGTTTGAAAAAGAGAGGTCAAGTTTCCAGATTCTACCATTGGCATCCTATGGAAAAATAAAGTTGTTCATTTCACCTTATGTGATTGTGTTAATTTAACAAACTTAAACATCAATGACTTGTAATAAAGGCACTGATCATTCTAGAGTTTCTAAACATACAACAGCAGATTTTACCCTGGATTTATACTAAATCCCTGACATAATTCTTGGAGACAGGAATAGAAAGTCAGACAGAGTGCAAATCTGCCAAGTCCCCACATTCTACCAGTCCAGGGGGGACGGTAACATAGTGGTAATGTTACTGAGCTAGTAATCCAGAGGCCCCGACTAATGTTCTGGGACATGAGTTCAAATCCCACCATGGCAGCTGTTAGAATTTAAATTAATTAACAAACCTGGAATTTATATAAAGATAGTCTCAGTAACGATGACTGTGAAACTACCAGATTGTCATAAAAACCCATCTGGTTCACCAATGTCCTTTAGGGAAGGAAATCTACTGCCTTACCCAGTCTGGCCTACATGTGACTCCAGTCCCACAGCAATGTGGTTGACTCTTACCTGCCCTCTGAAATGGCCTAGCATACCTCTCAGTTGTACCAAACCACTACAGGAAAGCTGAATACGAATAAAACCAGACAGACCACCCAGCATCAACCAAGGCACCGGAAACGACAACAGCACATCCTGCCCAGTCGACCCTACAAAATCCTCTGTACTAACATCTGGGGACTGGTACCAAAATTGCGAGAGCAGTCCCACAGACTAGTCAAGCAAAAGCCTGACAGTGTCATATTTACTAACTCATACCTTATAGCCAATGTCCCAGATGCCTCCATCACCATCTTTGGGTATGTCCTGCTCCACCGGAAGGGCAGACCCACCAGAGATGTTGAACACCATTTGAAAGAAGCACTGAGGGTAGCAGGGCACAGAATGTACTCTGGGTGGGGGACTTCAATGTCCATCACCAAGAATGGCTCGGTAGCACCACGACTGATCAAGCTGGCAGAGTCCTGAAGGACATAGATACCAACGGCCTGCAGCAGTTGGTGAGAGAAGCAACAAGCGGGAAAACCTACCTGAGCTCGCCCTCACCAATCTACCTGTCACAGATGCATCTGTCCATGATAGTATTGGGAGGAGTGACCACCACACAGCCTTTGTGGAGACGCCGACCTGACTTCACATGGAGGATACCATCCATGGTGTGGTGTGGCACAACCACTGTGATAAATGAGATAGATTCAGAACAGACCTAGCAGCTCAAAACTAGGCATCAATGAGGTGCTGTGGGCCATCACCGCAACAGAATTGTACTCAACCACAATCTGTAACCTCATGGTCTGGCATATCCCTCGCTCTACCATTACCATCAAGTCAGGGGATCAACTCTGGTTTGATGAGGAGTGCAGGTGAGCATGCCAGGTGCAGCTCCAGGTATACCTCAAAATGAGATGCAAACCTGGTGAACCTACATAACAGGACCACATGCATGCCAAATAGTGGAAGGAGCATGCAATAGACGGAGCAAAGCAATCCCACAACCAATGAATAAGATTAAAGCTCTGCAGTCTTGCCACATCCAGTCGTGAATGGTGGTAGACAATTAAACAACTAACCAGAGTAGGAGGCTCCACAAATATCCCCATCCTCAATGATAGGGGAGTGCAGCAGGTCAGTGCAAAACATAAGGCTGAAGCATCTGCAACAATCTTCAGCCAAAAGTGCCGAGTGGATGATCTATCCCGGCCTCCTTCTGAGGTCCCCAGCATCACAAATGCAAGTCTTCAGACAATTTGATTCACTCTGCGTAATATCACGAAATGGATGAAGGCACTGGATACAGCAAAGGCTATGGGCCTTGACAACATCCCAACAATAGTACTGAAGACTTGTGTTCCAGAACTAGCCATGCCCCTAGCCAAGATGCTCCAACACAGCTACAACACTGGCATCTACCCTACAATGTGGAAAACTGTCCAGATACATCCTGTTCACAAAAAGCAGGATGAATCCAATCAAGCCAATTACCGCCCCATCAGTCTACTCTCGATCATCAGTAAAGTGTTATCAGGAAGGTCTTGTCGACAGTGCACTCTAGCACCACTTAAATACCAATAACCTGCTCAATGACACTCAGTTTGGGTTCCACCAGGGCCACTCGGCTCCTGACCTCATTACAGCCTTGGTCCAAACATGCACAGAAGAAATGAATTCAACAGGTGAGGTGGAAGTGACTGCCCTTGACATCAAAGCAGCATTTGACAGAGTGTGGCATCAAAGAGCCCGAGCAATATTGAAGTCAAATGGGAGTCAGAGGGAAACCTCTCTGCTGGTTGGAGTTGTACTTAGTACAAAGAAAAATGGTTGTGGCTGTTGAAGGCCAATCATCTCATTCTCAGGAGTTCCTCAGGGTAGTATCCTAGGCCCAACCATCTTCAGCTGATACATCCTAGGGAAGGTCATAAGGTCAGAAGTGGGGATGTTTGCTGATGATTGCACAGTGTTCAGTACTATTCATGACCCCTCAGATACTGAAAGTCAGTGCCTCACATGAAACAAGATGTGGACAACATCCAGGCTTGCGCTGATAAATGGCAAGTATCATCTGCACCACACAAGTGGGGAGCAATGACCATCTCCAACAAGAGAGAATCTAACATCTCCTCTTGACATTCAATGGCTGAATCCCCCACCATCAACATCTTGGACATTACCATTGACCAGAAATTGAACTGGACCAGTCATATAAATATTATGGCTGGAAGAACAGGTCAGAGGCTGGGAATTCTGCGGAAGTAACTCACCTCCTGTCTCCCCGATGCCTGTCCACCATCTACAAAGCACAAGTCAAGATACTCACCACTTGCCTGGATGGGTGCAGCTCCAACAACACTCAAGAAGCTCGACACCATCCAGGACAAAGCAGCCTGCTTGATTAGCACCCCATGCACCACCTTAAACATTCATTACCTCCTGGCGCACAGTGGCAGCAGAGTGTACCATATACAAGATGCACTGCAGCAACTTGCAAAGGCTCCTTTGACAGCACCTTCCAAACCCCCAAACTCTATCATCTAGAAGGACAAGGGCAGCAGACACATGGGAACACCACCACCTGCAAGTTCCCCTCCAAGCCACACAGCATCCTGATTTGGAACTATTTGGCTGTTCCTTCACCTCACTGGATCAAAAACCTGCAACTCCCTTCCGAACAGCACTGTGGGCGTACTTACACCACATGGACTGCAGCGGTTCAAGGTGGTGGCTCACCACCATCTTCTCAAGGGTAATTAGAGTTGGCAACAAATACTGGCCTTGCCATTGATGCTCACATCCCATGCAAGAACAAAATAAAAACTTGCCGAATTTGTCCTGGGAAGTGACAGCATCAAATGACGCCCAATTCTGGGCAGGAATATTCAAATGGAAGAAAACTGCGGCACAAAGTATTTATGGCATTAATGTCACAGCAACTCTAGCCAATTGAAAGGCTAAAGCCTGTCTGATGTTTTTATAATTCAGTGCCCTCCTTTTCAGTTGCTAAGGAGACTGTCAATCACTTCTGGTTGCTGCTGCATCCCAGCCTTGTAAGAGCAATTTTCCTCCCTTCCCCTCGGTGGGTTTCCCAATGCAGGCAAAAATTCAGAAACAATTTATAAATAAAGTTCATGACAGAATATCGTCCAAAGATCCAAGGGTCAGATTACATTCTTGTCCCACGAAAACTGCAGCAGAATTCCATCCAAGAGGAAACTCCCAGTCGACAGCTTTAATTGCACATTCGCAACATGACACTGAGTACCTTTCAACTGAGCACTTTTCATCAGAATATTTCAAAGTAATTTGATCATTCATTTAAAAGTTCATTCAGAAATCCTTTGAAAAGAATTTTTTTTTAAAAATCAAAGAAATTGACAAATTTTCATTTACTTCAACTCAGACATACTGATGCAGACTGGGAAATTCTGAAACCTGTTTATGGGGATGTGGGCCTCGCTGGCCACGCCAGCATTTATTGCCCCATCCCCAATTGCCCAGCAGGTGGTGGCGAGATGCCTTCTTGAACCGCTGCAGTCCATTTGGGGTGGGTACACCCACAGTACTGTTAGGAAGGGAGCTCCAGGATTTTGACCCAGAGACAGTGAAGGAACAGTGATATAGTTCCAAGTCAGGATGGTGTGCGGCTTGGAGAGGAACTCGTAGGTGGTGTTGTTCCCATGTATCTGCTGCCCTCGACCTTCTAGATAGTAGAGATTGCGGGTTTAGAAGGTACTGTCCAAGGAGGCTTGGTATGTTGCTGCAGTGCATCTTGTAGATGGTACATAGAAACATAGAAAATAGGAGCAGGGATAGACCATTCGGCCCTTCGTTATGATCATGGCTGATCATCCAACTCAGTAACATGTTCCCGCTTTCCCCCCATATCCTTTGATCCCTTTCGCCCCAAGAGCTATATCTAACTCCTTCTTGAAAACATATAATGTTTTGGCCTAAACCGCTTTCTGTGGTAGCGAATTTCACAGGCTCACCACCCTCTGGATGAAGAAATTTCTCCTCATCTCAGTCCTAAAAGGTTTACCCCATATTCTTAGACTATGACCCCTGGTTCTGGACTCCCCACCATCGGAAGCATCCTTCCTGCATCTACCCTGTCAAGTCCTGTTCGAATTTTATGACACTGTGTGTCGGTGGTGCAGGGAGTGAATGTTTGTGGATGGGGTGCCAATCAAGCGGGCTGCTTTGTCCTGGATAGTGTCGAGCTTCTTGAGTGTTGTTGGAGCTGCACCCATCCAGACAAGTGGAGAGTATTCCATCACACTCCTGACTTGTGCCTTGTAGATGGTGGACAGGCTTTGGGAAGTCAGGAGGTGAGTTACTCACCGCAGGATTCCTAGCCTCTGACCTGCTCTTGTAGCCACGGTGTTTACATGGCTACTCCAGTTCAGTTTCTGGTAAATGGTAACCCCCAGGATGTTGATAGGGGGAGATTCAGCAATCATAATGCCATTGAATGTCAAGGGGAGATGGTTAGATCCTCTCTTGTTGCAGATGGTCATTGCCTGGCACTTAAGTGGCAAGTAACATTTGTGCCACACAACAGCCCAAACCTGGATATCGTCCAGGTAGTATCTGAGGAGTCGCGAATGGTGCTGAACATTGTGCAATCAGCAAACATCCCCACTTCTGACCTTATAATTAAAGGAAGGTGGTTGGGCCGAGGACACTACTCAGAGGAACTTCTGCAGTGATGTACTGAAACTGAGATGATTGACCAACAACTGTCTTATTTTGTGCTAGATACGACTCCAACCAGGGCAAGTTTTCCCCCGATTCCCATTTACTCCAGTTTTGCTAGGGCTCCTTGATGCCATATTCTGTCAAATGCTGCCTTGATGGCAACAGCAGACACTCTCACCTCATCTCTCGAGTTCAGCTCTTTTGTCCATGTTTGAATCAAGGCTGTAAAGAGGTCAGGAGCTGAGTGGCCCTGGCAGAACCCAAACTGAGCAACGCTGAGCAGGTTATTGTGAAGCAAGTGCCGCTTGATAGCACTGTCGACAACACCTTCTATCACTTTACTGATGATCGAGAGTAGACTGTTGGGGCGGTAATTGGCTCGATTGGATTTGTCCTGCTTTTTGTGTACAGGACATACCTGGGCAATTTTCCACATTGCTGTGTAGATGCCAGTGTTGTAGCTGTGCTGAAGCAGCTTGACTAAGAGCGTGGCAAGTTCTGGAGCACAGGTTCAGGACTATTGCTGGAATGTTTTCAGCACCCGTAGCATTTGCAGTATCCAGTGCCTTCAGTCGTTTCTTGATATCTTGCAGAATGAAGCGAATTGGCTGTAGACTGGCATCTGTGATGCTGGGGACTTCAGGAGGAGGCCAATATGGATCATACACTTGGCACTTCTGGCTGAAGATTGTTGCAAATGCTTCAGCCTCATCTTTTGTACTGATGTGCTGGGCTCCCCCATCATTGAGGATGGGGATATTTGTGGAGCCACCTCCTCCTGTTAGTTGTTTAATTGTCCACCACCATTCACGGCTGGATGTGGCAGGACTGCAGAGCTTCAATCTGATCCGTTGGTTATGGGATCGCTTATCTCTGTCTATCGCATGCTGCTTACGCAGTTTGGCACTCAAGCAGTCCTGGGTTGTAGCTTCACCAGGTTGACACCTCATTTTGAGGTATGCCTGGTGCTGCTCCTGGCATGCCCTCCTGCACTCTTCATTGAACCAGGGTTGGAGTCCTGGTTTGATGGTAATGGTAGAATAGGGGATATGCCGTGCCATGAGGTTACAGATTGTGGTTGAGTACAATTCTGCTGCTGCTGATGGCCCACAGCGCCTCATGGATGCCCAATTTTGCACTGCGAGATCTGTTCGAAATCTATCCCATTTAGCATGGTGGTCTTGCCACACCTGATGGTGGGTATCCTCAATGTGAAGACTGACTGTCTGGTGGTCACTCCTTCCAATACGGTCATAGACAGATGCATCTGCGGCTGTTAGATTGGTGAGGTTCCCTCACCAACTGCTGCAGGCCGAGTCTGGCACCTATGTTCTTTAGGACTTGGCCAGTTTGGTCAGTAGTGGTGCTACGAGCCACTTGGTGATGGACATTGAAGTTGTCCACCCAGAGTATGTTCTGCGCCCTTGCCACCCTCAGTGCTCCCTCCAGGTGGTGTTCAACATGGAGGAGTACTGATTCATCAACTGAGGGGGGGGTGGTAGGTGGTAATCAGCAGGAGGTTTCCTTGCCCATGTTTGACCTGATGACATGAGACGTCATAGGGTCTGGAGTCGATGTTGAGGACTCCCAGGGCAACTCTCTCCCTACTGTGTACCACTGAGCTGCCACCTCTGCTGGTTCGGTCCTGTCGCTGGGACAGGACATACCTGGGGATGGTGATGGCGGTGTCTGGGACATTGTCTGTAAGGTATGATTCAATGAGTATGACCCCACTTGCCAGGATGGGTGCAGCTCCAATGATACTCAAGAGGCTCGACACCATCCAGGACAAAACAGCCTGCTTGATTGTCACCCCATGCACAAACATTCACTCCCTCCATTACCGGCGCACAGTGGCAGGATTGTGTACTATCTACAAGATGCAATGCAGCAACGCACCAAAGCTTCTTAGACAGCACCTTCCAAACCCGTGAACTTTACCACCTAGAAGGACAAGGGCAACAGATGCATGGGAACACCACCACGTGCAAGTTTCCCTTCAAGCCACACACCATCCTGACTTGGAACTATATCACTGTTCCTTCATCGTCGCTGGGTCAAAACCCTGAACTCCCTCCCTAACAGCACTGTGGGTGTACCTACCCAACATGGACTCCAGCGGTTCAAGAAGGCGACTCACCACCACCTTCTCAAGGACAATTAGGGATGGGCAATATATGCTGTCCTAGCCAGCGACTCCCACATCCCATGAACAAATTTTAAAATAAATGTTAATAGTTTTTCAATGTCACTCTTCTCATTTTGATTAGTACATTCCCTACCTTTCCAGTCATGATTTGTTTCTCTTTTATTCTGAGCCACTCACTGAAGTGTGACGTAGAAACTGTTACAGAAGTAAATGGTACCTAACAGGAACCATCTTCTTCCAAAAGACTTTTAATATAGGTCGATATACCAATTGTTATAGTTGTTGAATGTTACGATGCATCTTACTACCCTGACTATGGTTATTCTGTGCAATGCATCTAAATTTTTTTTTAGAAATAAATATCTTTTTAAAATACCTGGGCACACCAAATAAAGTTTGAATCTTTGAACTTCACCATGAACTGAAGGTTAACATTCCTTCCGACATTCAATTCGTTCATTGGTTCCATCTCTATTAGACATTCCTCATCATAACACTCCGCTGTATCAATGGTTTCAAAGTCCCAGACCTGCAATCAATTTAAACAGTTCAGTTTACATACAGCTGAGAATCCCACACCAAACCTGGGTGGAGCATTCATTTGTCATTTTTTCTACTTTATCTGTCACGTACGACACCTCTCACCGAAACTAAATTGGTGGTGCAGCCCACTAAAGCCTTGGCTTGTTTCACAAGTCATCCCGGTGCTGCAAGTTCTTGATTTCAAATGTGCTGTCCGCAACATGGCAAATGGACATCATAGCGAAGAGAGGAATAGGGAGAGAGAGGAGTTGAACACGTGGCTGCAGGGATGGTGTAGGAGGGAGGGTTGTGGTTTCCTGGATAATTGGGGCTCTTTCTGGGGTAGGTGGGACCTCTACAAACAGGATGGTCTTCACCTGAACCAGAGGGGTACCAATATCCTGGGGGGGGAGATTTGTTAGTGCTCTTCGGGGGGGTTTAAACTAAATCAGCAGGGGAATGGGAACCTAAATTGTAGTTCCAGTGTACAGGCTGTTGAGAGTAGTGAGGTAGGGGATAAGGTTACAGGGACGCAAGAGGGCACTGGCAAGCAAGAACTTGGTTTAAAGTGTGTCTACTTCAACGCCAGGAGCATCCGGAATAAGGTGGGTGAGCTTGCAGCATGGGTTGGTACCTGGGATCCTGATGTTTTGGCCATTTCAGAGACATGGGTAGAGCAGGGGCAGGAATGGATGTTGCAGGTTCCGGGATTTAGATGTTTCAGTAAGAACAGAGAAGAGGGTAAAAGAGGGGGGGGTGTGGCATGGTTAATCAAGGAGAGTATTACAGCGGCAGAAAGGACGTTTGAGGACTCGTCTACTGAGGTAGTATGGGCCGAGGTTAGAAACAGGAGAGGAGAGGTCACCCTGTTGGGAGTTTTCTATAGACCTCCGAATAGTTCCAGAGATGTAGAGGAAAGGATAGCGAAGATGATTCTCGACAGGAGCGAGAGTAACAGGGTAGTGGTTATGGGAGACTTTAACTTTCCAAATATTGACTGGAAATACTATAGTTCGAGTACTTTAGATGGGTCTGTTTTTGTCCAGTGTGTGCAGGAGGGCTTTCTGACACAGTATGTGGACAGGCCAACCAGGGGCGATGCCACATTGGATTTGGTACTGGGTAATGAACCCGGCCAGGTGTTCGATTTAGATGTAGGTGAGCACTTTGGCGATAGCGATCACAATTCGGTTAGGTTTACCTTAGCGATGGGCAGGGACAGGTATATACCGCAGGGCAAGAATTATAGCTGGGGGGAAGGAAATTATGACGCGATTAGGCAAGATTTAGGATGTGTAGGATGGGGAAGGAAACTGCAAGGGATGGGCACAAACGAAATGTGGAGCTTATTCAAGGAGCAGCTCATGCGTGTCCTTGATAAGTATGTACCTGTCAGGCAGGGAGGAAGTTGTCGAGCGAGGGAGCCGTGGTTTACTCAAGAAGTTGAAGCGCTTGTCAAGAGGAAGAGGGCGGCTTATGTTAGGATGAGACGTGAAGGCTCAGTTAGGGCGCTTGAGAGTTACAAGCTAGCCAGGAAGGATCTAAAGGGAGAGCTAAGAAGAGCAAGGAGAGGACACGAGAAGTCATTGGCGGATAGGATCAAAGAAAACCCTAAGGCTTTCTATAGGTATATCAGGAATAAAAGAATGATAAGAGTTAGAACAGGGCCAATCAAGGATAGTAGTGGGAAGTTGTGTGCGGAATCAGAGGAGATAGGGGAAGCGTTAAATGAATATTTTTCGTCAGTATTTACAGTAGAGAAAGAAAATGTTGTCGAGGAGATTACTGAGATACAGCCTACTAGGCTAGATGGGATTGAGATTCACAAGGAGGAGGTGTTAGCAATTTTGGAAAGAGTGAAAATAGATAAGTCCCCTGGGCCAGATGGGATTTATCCTAGGATTCTCTGGGAAGCCAGGGAGGAGATTGCAGAGCCGTTGTTGTTGATCTTTATGTCGTCATTGTCGACAGGAGTAGTGCCGGAAGACTGGAGGATAGCAAATGTTGTCCCCTTGTTCAAGAAGGGGAGTAGAGACAGCCCTGGTAATTATAGACCTGTGAGCCTTACTTCGGTTGTGGGTAAAATGTTGGAAAAGGTTATAAGAGATAGGATTTATAATCATCTTGAAAAGAATAAGTTCATTTGCGATAGTCAGCACGGTTTTGTGAAAGGTAGGTCGTGCCTCACAAACCTTATTGAGTTTTTCGAGAAGGTGACCAAACAGGTGGATGAGGGTAAAGCCGTGGATGTGGTGTATATGGATTTCAGTAAGGCGTTTGATAAGGTTCCCCACGGTAGGCTATTGCAGAAAATACGGAAGTATGGGGTTGAAGGTGATTTAGAGCTTTGGATCAAAAATTGGCTAGCTGAAAGAAGACAGAGGGTGGTGGTTGATGGCAAATGTTCATCCTGGAGTTTAGTTACTAGTGGTGTACCGCAAGGATCTGTTTTGGGGCCACTGCTGTTTGTCATTTTTATAAATGACCTGGATGAGGGTGTAGAAGGGTGGGTTAGTAAACTTGCGGATGACACGAAGGTCGGTGGAGTTGTGGATAGTGTCGAAGGGTGTTGTAGGGTACAGAGGGACATAGATAGGCTGCAGAGCTGGGCTGAGAGATGGCAAATGGAGTTTAATGCGGAGAAGTGTGAGGTGATTCACTTTGGAAGGAGTAACAGCAATGCAGAGTACTGGGCTAATGGGAAGATTCTTGGTAGTGTAAATGAGCATAGAGATCTTGGTGTCCAGGTGCATAAATCCCTGAAAGTTGCTACCCAGGTTAATAGGGCTGTTAAGAAGGCATATGGTGTGTTAGCTTTTATTAGTAGGGGGATCGAGTTTCGGAGCCACGAGGTCATGATGCAGCTGTACAAAACTCTGGTGAAGCCGCATCTTGAGTATTGCGTGCAGTTCTGGTCACCGCATTATCGGAAGGATGTGGAAGCTTTGGAAAGGGTGCAGAGGAGATTTACTAGGATGTTGCCTGTTATGGAGGGAAGGTCTTACGAGGAAAGGCTGAGGGACTTGGGGTTGTTTTCGTTGGAGAGAAGGAGGAGGAGAGGTGACTTAATAGAGACATATAAGATAATCAGAGGGTTAGATAGGGTGGATAGTGAGAGTCTTTTTCCTCGGATGATGATGGCAAACACGAGGGGACATAGCTTTAAGTTGAGGGGTGAAAGATATAGGACAGATGTCAGAGGTAGTTTCTTCACGCAGAGAGTAGTAGGGGCGTGGAACGCCCTGCCTGCAACAGTAGTAGACTCGCCAACTTTAAGGGCATTTCAGTGGTCATTGGATAGACATATGGATGAAAATGGAATAGTGTAGGTCAGATGGTCGGTGCAACATCGAGGGCCGAAGGGCCTGTACTGCGCTGTAATGTTCTAATTCTAATTCTAATAGATGGCTGGACCAGGGGAGAAAAACAAGGGAAAATCACCCATTCTACTTGTGAGCAGGTAGAGAAAAACAACCGCGAGCAGTCAACATTAGTGAGCAATATACTGACGCAAGTCAAATCTTAAAAGTTGGTTCAGCACTTTCTTGGCCATTTCTGAAACTTACAAGCATGGTCGTCATTACATTCATTATACAGTGTTACGACCAGGTGAGAAAGGTGTCTAGGGGTCTTTTACTGTCTTCACCTGGTCTTATTGCAATAAGGTTTGATTTTTAAACACACTGTGTTTTGAGCTCCCCCCCTTGGTGAATCCTTGTTCACCACTTTCCAATTATAAGGCAAAGAAATGAGCACACCAGATTTTCTTAGGTATGAAGAAAAGTGAAATTAAGTAAAACTTAAACTCTAATTCGGTTAACACCTATGGATATACGATGCGCCCACGATAGCATGTACATGCGATACACACATACAGAATAGAGTAAAAGAAAAATAAAGTAGAGAGGTTTGAGGCAATCTCTGAAGGGGGTTTCTTGTTACTCTTTCCGTGCTTCCAGCTTGCCATAGAGTCTTTGATTGTAGGCAGCTCTTACTTTTCGTTGGGGCCCAGTATTCTTCATAAACCTTGTTCACGTAGGAGACTTTTCTCTCTTCGTGTTCATATGTCTTCAATGGCTTCCGAAGCTGGTGAGAACGAGATGAGAGCAGACAGGAGAGAGGTCTTTTCCAGTCCAGGAGCGAACAGCTTTCTGAGTTTTAACCCTGTGGCTAGTTCAAATTCAAAAATTCCAACAGTCAGCCGGTCATGTGACTAAACTGGTCTGACCACATCTGTTTGTGTATTCTGTTTGGGTCATCTCAGTAGTTAACCTGGAATGCTTCAATGTCTGGTAATCAAAAGTCCATTGTGGATTTAATTGGAGCAGGGAATAACCCCTTTGTCCTTTGAAGTACTGTCTGTTGATATACTATTGTCTCTCTCCAACCAAAGTCTCCAATTGTTTTTTAAAGCAAGTTCTTTCTTCACCAACAACAATTTAAAATCAATGTTCATGTGGCAAAATTAATTTTCCTCATTCCTGACAGGTGGGGGGCTCGCCTGACAACAGAATCTCACTTACAATTTTTGCTGAAGAGCCTCCCATATCCACCGTCTCCACAAGAACAACTGTTTCCGTAGCTAAAGTACTTTTAGCAACCCTTTGCATTTTATCAACTTCCCAAGCTAAAGGACATTTCCCATTTTCACCCATCAGAAATATTATGAAACCAGCTGCACTTGAATATCCATCAGGAAGATCTGCTTGTGAAAAATCACTAAAAATGACTAGTTTCATGTTCTTCGATTCACCTAAGGATGGGAACTTAAGTACGTATTTCTTCAGATTTAATTTTTTCAATGTTTTATTTGTCCTTAGAACATTCTTGACTTTAGGGTGTGTCACCGTAGTACTTAACTCCCAGCACATCAAAACTAGCATCTGGTCCAGTCTCAGTGCACAACCAGTTCAACCAACCAATCAAGCTTCGCGACTGCTCTGTCTCTTCTTTACATATAACATCATCTTTCTGTGATGAACTAGCACGATTAACCAGGATGGGAGAAACGCTCTTTAAATAGAATTGTTGATTTAAAGTTATTCCAGTCTTACTCTGCTTAATATCTAAACCAATATGTTTAAAAAGCCCCAGACGCCTGACTCCCAATCTTAAATTCTACTTTAATCTTAATAATACATTTCTCAAATTCCGCAGTACCAGTTCCACCCCATAAGGAATCATCAACAAGCATCATGAAGATGCCTGAAAGTTTTCCTTGATGATACCTATAAAACATTATAGGATCTGCTTTTCGATTTATCAACTTTAAGCCTTTCTAATATCTGGTTTATCAATTTTCAGCCCATCCAGCGACTCAACTACCTCCTCTTTCACTATGATTTTTGCAGCATCTTCTTGCTTGGTAACGACAGATGCAAAGTACTCATTTAGTACTTCAGCCATGCCCTCTCCCTCCGTGCAGATTCTCTTAATCAATATTGCTACCCCTCCTCCTTTCTTTCATAGACTCATACAAAGTTTTCAGCACAGAAAGCGGCCTCTTGGCCCATCGTGTCTGCACCAGTTGAAGAAAAAGAGCCACCCAGTCTAGTCCCACTTTCCAGCATTTGGTCCGTAGCCCTGCAGCTTACAGTACTTCAAGTGCACATCCAGGCACCTTTTAAATGAGATGTGGTTTTCTGCCTCTACCACCCTTTCTGGCAGTGAGTTCCAGACTCCCACCACCTTCTGAGTGAAAAAATCTTTCCTCATCTCCCTTCTAATTCTTCCACCAATCACTTTAAGTCTATGCCCCATAGTCACTAACGTCTATGCTAAGGTAAACAGGCCCTTCACATCCACTCTATCCAGGCCCCTCACAACTTTGTACATCTCAACCAAATTTCCCCTCAGCCTCCTTTGTTCAAAGGAGAACAACCCCACCCTATCCAATCTTTCCTCATAGCTGCAATTTTATGTCCTGGCAACATCCTCGTTAATCTCCTCTGTACCCTCTCCAGTGCAATTACACCCTTTCTGTAACAAATGCACACATTGCTCAAGTTGTGGCCCAACTAATGTTTTATATAGTTCCAGCATAACCTCCCTGCTCTTATATTCAACACCTTGGCTAATAATGGAAAGTATTCCATATGCCTTCCTAACCACCTTTTCGATCTGTCCTGCTACCTTCAGGGCTCTATGGACATACACTCGAAGGCCCCTCATTTCCTCTACACCTCTCAGTATCCTCCCATTTACTGTATATTCCTTTGCCTTGTTTGACCTCCCCAAATGCATCATATCACGCTTCTTTGGATTAAATTTCATTTGCTACTTTTCCGCCCACTTGACCAGTCCATTGATATGTTCCTGCAGTCTACAGCTATCCTCCTTGCTATCAATCATGCAGCCAATTTTTGTGTCTGATCATTCCCCCTACATTTACATCCAAATCATTAATAAATACCACAAAAAGCAATGGACCTCGTACTGAGCCCTGCAGAACCCCACTAGAAATAGCCTTCCAGTGGCAAAAACATCCGTCAACAATCACCCGCACATTCACAAACATGCACAGTAAACCTAATTTGGACCTTATTGCAGTCCCTCTTAATCTGCCCGCACCAAATTCCTTACCATGTCTTACTCTAGTGCTATCTGTCTTTCCCAATTCTTCATGCACCTTGTTTTTCCTCTTTAGTATTACCTCCTGGTTCCCAGCCCCCTGCCAAGTTAGTTTAAACCCTCCCAATAGCATGAGCAAACAGTCCCACAAGGATATTGGTCCTGGCTCTATTCAGCTGAAATCTGTCAGGCCTGTACAGATCCCACCTCCCCCAAAACTGGTCCCAATGTCCCAGGAATCTAAAGCCCTCCCTCCGGCACCATCTCTCCAGCCGTGTATTCATCTGCTGTATCCTCCTGTCTCAATACTCACTGGCACGTGGCACTGGGAGTAATCTGGAGATTACTACCTTTGAGGTCCTGCTTGCTAGTTTCTTTCCAAGTTCCTAAAATCTGCCTTTAGGATCTCATCCCTCTTTCTACCTATGTTTGTTGGTACCGATATAAACCACAACCATTGGCTGTTCACCATCCCTCTCAGATTGCTCTGCAGCTGCTCAGTGGCATCCTTGACCCTGGCACCAGGGAGGCAACATACCATCCTGGATTCATATTTCTGCAGCCGCAGGAACGCCAGTCTGTTTCCCTAACTATAGAATACTCTTTCGCTATTGCTTTTCCAACTTTCCTCCTGCCACCCTGTTCAGTTGAGCCAGCCCTGGTGCCGTGGACTTGGCTCTGGCTGCACTCTGCAGAGGAACCATCATTCTCACCAGTATTCACACTGAAAACCAGTTGGAGAGTGAGATGCACTCAAGGGACTCCTGCACTATCTGCCTGGACCTCCTTGACTGCCTGGCATTCACCCATCCCCTCTATGCCTGCATACCCTTAAGCTGCGTGGTGATCACATCCAGAAAGTGCTCCCAGTCTCACAGATGCACCACAGTGACGCCACTGCCACTCAAGCTCCAAAACCCGGAGCTCAAGCTGCTCTGACAACATTTCCTGCACATGTGGTTGTCCAGGATACAAAAATCATCCTGGAGTTCCCACATGGAACAGGATGTGCTCTCCATAGGGTTCAGATGCGCTGCCATGCATCTATTTATTAGACTATTAAATGACTTGACAGAATTAAACTTGAGATTTAAGTAAGTACAGACTCACCAGCTACTCAGCAATCTCTCGCTTTCATTATGCTGACATCACTTTATTTTCTAGGGAGTTATCAAATATTTTTGCTTAACTCTTATTATCTACATCTCCAATTTTAATTTACTGAAAAATTTAGAACCCGTTGGTGCTACTATACCTTGCTATTTAATTTTAACTTTGTCCCTTAGATCTGATGAACTAATTGAACACTGATTGTAATTATATGATAAATGATCACATTGTTGTTAGTCTTTATGCTAATTGAACTAGTCTTAACTTATAATTGATTAATTTAAATTAAATTAAAAGCTTACCCCATGTGACTCCTTGCCCTGTGACATAACTTTGCAATTTTTTTCCCCCTCCCATTTGGTTCAGACTCCGAGTCTAATCACATAGAAACATAGAAAAATAGGAGCAGGAGTAGGCCATTCGGCCCTTTGAGCCTGCACAGCATTCAATACGATCATGGCCGATCATCCAAACTCAGTAGCTTTCTCCCCGTATCCCTTGATCCCATTAGCCCTAAGAACTATATCTAACTCTTTCTTGAATATATTTAATGATTTGGCCTCAACTGCTTTCCGTGGTAGAGAATTCCACAGGTTCACCACTCTCTGGGTGAAGAAATCTCTCCTCATCTCAGTCCTAAATGACATACCCCTGATTTTTAGACTGTAACCACTAGTCTTGGACTCACCCGCCATCGGGAACATCCTTCCTGCATCTAGTCTGTCCAGTCCTATTAGACTTTTGTAGGTTTCTATGAGAGTTCCTCTCATTCTTCTAAACTCCAGCGAATACAAGCCTAAGCGACCCAATTTCTCTTCAAAAGTCAGTCCTGCTATCCCAGGAATCAGTCTGGTGAACCTTCGCTGCACTCTCTCCATAACAAGAACATCCTTCCTCAGATAAGGAGACCCAAACTGCACACAATACTCCAGATGTGGTCTCATCACGGCCTTGTATAATTGCAGCAAGACATTCTTGCTCCTGTACTCAAATCCTCTCGGTAAGAAGGCCAGCATACCATTTGCCTTCTTAACTGCCTGCTGCACCTGCATGCTTACTTTCAGTGACTGGTGCACAAGGACACTCAGGTCTCGCTGCACCTCCCCTTTCCCAATCTATCGCCATTCAGATAATAATTCTCCTTTCTGTTTTTGCCACCAAAGTGGATAACCTCACATTTATCCACATTATACTGCATCTGCCATGTATTTGCCCACTCATTCAACCTGTCCAAATCACACTGGAGCTTCTCTGCATCCTCCTCACAGCTCACAGTCCACACAGCATTGTGTCGTCTGCATACTTGGATATATTACATTTAATTCCCTCATCTATATCATGAATATATATTGTGAATAGTTGGGGTCCTAGCACTGATCCCTGTGGTACCCCACTAGTCACTGCCTGCCACTCGGAAAAAGACCCGTTTATTCCTACCCGTTTCCTGTCTGCCGGTTTCCTGTCTGCTCCGCTCCCGGCCTTTCCTTTTATGCTTAATTTTAGCCAATTTGCTATTCATTCAACTATTTGCCCCTTAGCTCTAGATATCCTAACATTTGTCATAGGCCTACTGTGTAGTACCTTATCAAAGGCCTTTTGATAACCCTAGTATATATCTACTACATTACCCTTGGCTGCTCTTTCCGTTATCGCTTTAAAGAATTCCATCAGGTTAGTTAAGCACGACTTAGTCTTTCAGAATTGGTGTTGACTATTTTTATTATGTTTTCTGTCTCTAGATTTCACTTCTTTTAGTATAGATTCCATATATTTCCTGGGACTGATATTAAGCTGACGGGTCTATAGTTCCCGATTTTTGTTTGTTGCGAAGGTTTCCATATTTTTTGTTGGGACTTGAAAATCTATATTTTAAAAACTGAAAAGGATCTCATGGACACTGAATCATCTGGAGATTGCTGAACTTTGTGGGTGTTTTTTTTTTTAAAAGGAAGGGCAACAAAAGGTTGACCAGTAAACAAGTACTGGAAAACATGTGATTTCAAGTAAATACAGCAGGTGTTCTAACCTGAAGGACTGATGTTTACAAGGAAATGACAGACCACGATATGTGGCTGTCACAGGATTGTTGCTGAACTGTTTGTGGTTTCATTTTGAACTGTTAAAAGCCAGCTGGTTTTTGGACTAAATGAGGCAGTTGGAGATCTGCATATTGACCTACCTGGATCAGAAGAAAATCCAGACAACTGTTACCTCTCTTTGATGAATCGCTGCTCTTGAAAAGCAAAAGCCTATATCAGGTTGTACTGTTGCCTCCTGTATTTTGAAGAAATCTGGAATGTTTCCAGAAATCTTGCATCTTTAAAAGAACTGTGCATCAAATCTGTGAGAACTGAAACCTTTGTTGCTGCACATCTGCTGTAAGACCTATATGAAGCCTTCTGCAGTTGAATTTCTTTGAATGCCTACCCAAAACAGACTGTTCATCAACACTGGAAACACTGCCTGGAAAGATTCCTAGTGGCAGCCATCTATTTGTTTTTGGGACACCTCACCAAAACAAAAGACTTCCATATCCACTGTCCAGTCTAAATTATTTTTTTTATTCCATCTATTTCTTTGTAACAGCTGTAAACAAAAATTCTTTGTTTTCCCAGTTAACCAGTTGTGTGTGAGGGTTAGATAAAAAAAAAGGGGCTTTAATATTTCAATTTGCCTATATATTTACTTCATTATTGGTTAAGACTTGCTTTATAATAAACGGATAGTTTTGTTGTGAAAAAAAACTGGTTGATGTGCTTTATTCTGGGGACAAATAGAGTATCTAACTGACTGTTTCAGTAATGTGGGAAAATTTATTGATATGTTGTGACCTGTGGAGAAGTGGGACTGAATTAACAGTGCACTCCTCCCGCCTCAGTCGTAAAATGTTCCATATCCTTTTTGCATATAGGAACAATATTAGCTGTCCGCCAGTTCCTCAGACACAATTTCCTCTTCTATAGATCTTCTTCTTCTTTGGCCTCCTTGTCTCGAGAGACAACGGGTAATCACCAAGAGGTGGTCAGTGGTTTGTGCAGCAGCGCCTGGAGTGGCTATAAAGACCAATTCTAGAGTGACAGACTCTTCCACAGGCCTGTCACACAGTTGGCTCTCTCCTTGTACTTCTGTCTTTTTTCCTACCAACTGCTAAGTCTCTTCGACTCGCCACACTTTAGCCCCGCCTTTATGGCTGTCCGCCAGCTCTGGCAATCACTGGTAACTGACTCCCACGACTTGTGGTCAATGTCACAGGACTTCATGTCGCGTTTGCAGACATCTTTGAAGCGGAGACATGGACGGCCGGTGGGTCTGATGCCAGTGACGAGCTCATTGTACAATGTGTCCTTGGGGATCCTGCCATCTTCCATGCGGCTCACGTGGCCAAGCCATCTCAAGCACCGCAGCCTCAGTAGCGTGTATATGCTGGGGATATTGGCCGCCTCGAGGACCTCTGCGTTGGAGATACGGTCCTGCCACCCGATGCCAAGGATTCTCCGGAGGCAGCGAAGATGGAATGAGTTGAGATGTCGCTCTTGGCTGACATACGTTGTCCAGGTCTCGCTGCTGTAGAGCAAGGTACTGAGGACACAGGCTTGAAACACTTGGACTTTTGTGCTCCGTGCGCCATTTTCCCACACCCACTTGGCCAGTCTGCACATAGCAGCGGATGCCTTTCCCATAGGCTTGTTGATTTCTGCATCGAGAGACAGGTTACTGGTGATAGTTGAGCCTAGGCAGGTGAACTCTTGAACCACTTCCAGAGCATGGTCACCAATATTGATGGATGGAGCATTTCTGACGTCCTGTCCCATGATGTTTGTTTTCTTAAGGCTGATGGTTAGGCCAAATTCATTGCAGGCAGCTGCAATCCTGTCGATGAGTCTCTGCAGGCACTCTTCTGTGTGGGATGTTAATGCAGCATCGTCAGCAAATGAGCACTTTCGGTACTTTGGCCTTCGCTCTAAGACGGGCAAGGTTGAACAACCTGCCATCTGTTCTTGTGTGGAGGAAAATGCCTTCTTTTGAAGACTTGAACGCATGTGACAGCAGCAGTGAGAAGATCCCAAACAGTGTAGGTGCGAGAACACAGCCCTGTTTCACGCCACTCAGGATCGGAAAAAGCTCTGATGAGACACCGCTATGCTGAACTGTGCCTTTCATATTGTTATGGAATGAGGTGATGATACTTAGAAGCTTTGGTGGATATCTGATCTTTGCTAGTAGTCTGAAGAGACCACTGAAACAAGGTTAAAGGCTTTGGTGAGATCTATGAAAGCAACATAGAGGGGCATCTGTTGTTCGCAGCATTTCTCCTGTAGCTGGCGAAGGGAGAACAGCATGTCAACGGTGGATCTCTCTGCTCAAAAGCCGCACTGTGCCTCATGGTAGATACACTCAGCCAGCTTCTGGAGTCTGTTTAAAACGACTCGAGCAAAGACTTTCCCCACTATGCTGAGCAGGGAGACTCCACGGTAGTTGTTGCAGTCACCGCGGTCACCCTTGTTCTTACAGAAGGTGATGATATTGGCATCGCGCATGTCCTGTGGTACTGCTCCCTCATCCCTACGTTCTACAGATATATATAGATATATATATAGTTTGTCAGGTCAATAATTTGACTTCAATTCCATGAGCTTCAACTTGAGGTAACAGCCTGTTATGAGGAACTTTATTAAATGCCTTCTGGAAGGCAATATAAATAAAAATTTGTATGTGGATCAGGTAATGTGGAATCAGACAAGGTCAAAGGCGCACAACACCTGGAGTATCTTAGTGGCATACATCTTATCCCAAATGGCTTATAGTCATTGCGCTCAGTCCAAGCAGTGCAAGCTGAAAGTCTCAGAGATCTTCAGCTTCAGGTATTATGCTTCAAAAACATGCAGTTCAGGCATCAGCTATAGTAAATTTCCAGTTACCCTAAATGAAATCTGCAAGAAATTTAGAACATTTGATAAGAAGTTGAAGAACTGTGTAGTCGATATAGTTTGTGATGTGGAATTCAAACAATTCATGGAAAAGCAAAAAACAGAAATGTTTTCTGATGTAGAAATAACATCAAATGAATTCTCTTTATAATCAGAAGACAGCCAAAAAACTAGAGGGGCTATTTTACATAGATTTTACAGCACAGAAACAGGCCACTTTGCCCTAACCTGTCAGTATTTATGCATCACATGAGCCTCCTCCCATCCTTCTTCATCTCACCCTATCAACATATCCTTCTATTCATTTTTCCCTGCTGTTCTCAATATCAATTCACAATATTTGAAAGGTAGGTCAACCCTTGTGAGATTTCTAGGTAGAAAGGGACCAATATCAACCTATTGGAGTGGTGCGTGAAGAATGAAAAGCACGAAAATAGACTTCATACTGACCTGGATACAGGTCACTCTGATAGTAGTTAATACTGGGTTTCGATATCATTACTCACCCGCACACACCCATCAGCTCCAACAGTGACAAGTTCTCCTTCATCCAGCACAAATTGATTTATAGGTCCATGATGTGAGGGCTTGCCATCCTTTCTACACAATTCCAGTTTGATAAGACCACCATCCCACAACAACATATTGCCCCATTCACTGCCGGACACTACCTACAAGAAAGTAGCACATTGTCAGACACAAGTACAATTAGATATAATCATCCAGTCAATGGGTAAATGTTATCTTGGCCAACACTCATCTCTCAATCAACATTACTAAAAGTAACATTAACTGGGTCATTCATCTAATTTTCGCTGCATAAATTGACTGCCAGATTTACCTACAAAACAATACCGACTACATAAATATTTAATTGGCTGTGAAGATTCGGGCCAGAGAACATGAAAAATCCAAGCTCTTTCTTGCCTCGATTTAGTTTCAACTATTTTTCTTTATGTAATAATTGATTCCTACTAATGTACACTGATGTTATAAAATAGGCTAAGATTACAAACAAACTTTGGGAGGCTGGAGCCATCATCACTGTGCAGTGTAGGAGGATTCACCATTATCAGGCCTGACACAAGTAGAGATTTTGAGATGGATCGTCATGAAAAATAGTTCCCAAGATCCAAATTATGGTTTGCAATAGAATGTTTTTGTTTATTGTGAGGGGAATTGAATACAAAAGTAGAGAGGTTATGCTTCAGCTATACAAGGCATTGGTGAGACCACATCTGGAGTACTGTGTACAGTATTGGTCTGGAATGGGTGAGTTGTCTTATGAGGAAAGGTTGGACAATCTAGGCTTGTATCCAATGGAGTTTATAAGAGTAAGAGGTGACTTGATTGAAGTTTATAAGATCCTGAGGGGTCTTGACAGGGTGGATGTGGAAAGAATGTTTCCCCTTATGGGAGAATCTAGAATTAGGTGTCACTATTTAAAAATAAGATGCTGCCCATTTAAGACAAAGATGAGGAGAAATGTTTTCTCTCAGAGGGCTGTGAGTCTTTGGAACTCTTTTCCTCAAGAGGCAGTCGAAGCAGAGTGTTTAAATATTTTTAAGGCAGAGGTAGATAGATTCTTGATAAGCAAGGGGATGAAAGATTATCGGGGGTAAGCAGGAATGTGGAGTTGAGGTTACAATCAGATCAGCCATGATCTTATTGAATGGCAGAGCAGGCTCGAGGGGCTGGATGTCCTACTCCTGCTCCTAATTCATATGTTTTATGTGTTCAGTGTTAATTTTCAGAAAGCTTGCTTGGAAGGATAATGCTGGAGCCTATCTTTACTCAGTTTCACATTTATTGTACAGACTAAAAGGATTACAAACATGTAGCTCCTCACTCAAACCCTCCACCAGTTTCAGTACATGTCTCCTTATAAATACTCAAGTAAGACCCCAGTTAACACCCTCCACCTGCCTATAACTAAACAATTGATACACAATTAACATTGAGCACTTTGATGTGTTGTGTTTTAAATTTCCAATGAGCAGCTCAGCAATCATGCACCAGGAGCCTTCCTGGGTTCCCATCTAGAGCAGCTGAACGTGGGGCATGACGAGACTATGTAACCAGGGAGCAATGGAAAGCATAAGGCTGGAAAAACCCAACAGTCCCAAAAACCTTTCAATCGCTGGCTCCAGTGCTCATTGATATTCCAAACCAGACCCTTCCCCTTTGTAACAGGGCAGGATAGAAAGAAAAGCTTCTTGACTGATTAGCAAGCTTTCTCTTAATTTCAGTCTTCAACCTATCTCTCTGTATCCCCATCGCAATCTACAATTGAAGTGTTGTATAAATGGAGGCCTTTCCTGCTAACGAACAAAGACAGTACCGGTGACAACCAGATACTTGATACTAAAAGTGAGCAATCATTTCCAGAAAAGATACTAACATATCTTGTACATACATCCTACAGTCTTCCTCTTTCTTGCATCCTTATATCTCGTTTGTATCGCCAAAATATTCCTCCCATTCTCTATCTTGTACCTATGCTCTTCCTCAACCCAGCAGCCTCACTGTGTTGAAATAAAGATGACTAGAACCATCTCCAATTCCATTTTATTGTCTCCCAAGATCTCAAAGTTTAGGAGTGTCTCATCTCTCTCAGTGCTCTCTTCCTTTAACAATTTAAAATTCAATCAGCTGACTACTATTTCATGATTTATCTCATCTTCTGTTTTCCTTTACCCCTGTCCTACTTTCCACTATAAACCATGATCCTTCACCTGGGCTTTTTTAAAGAGGACGTTCTTAGATACTGACAGTTCAAATCTCTTGCCTGATTAACAAATGCAGGAATCACTGAGTGCCTTCTACTGGTCATATTTCCCTTACACCATGTTTTTCTATCAGAGAATGTAGGCAAAAGTTTATAGCTACATTTGAAAAATTTGGTGTGGCAGGTTATGTGACATAAGAATAATTCCAAAATGCATGGATATTTTGAAATCAAAAATTGAAGGTAGTCTAAATTTTAATTCATGAACACATTTCTTCTTGAATAACTGAATATATTATTTTCCTTGTTAACTCGGGAGTAGAAAATTGCCAACTGTACCTTTCCATCTGGCAACTCTACATAACCATCAATGTCCGTCAGCGCAGTTTTGCCAAACCTGCCAAGTTCACCTTGCAGTTTCAGCCCCGTGAAGGTCTCCACCATCTTCCAAAACCTGAAGAGATTAAGAAAACAAACAATAAAGTGCGAATCTCCCCCTCTCTGCCCTTTACACTATTACTATCCCAGTCTATATTAGGATAATTAAAATCCCCCATTATAACTACCCTACAATTCTTGCACCTCTTTGTAATTTCCTTGCAAATTTGTTCCTCTATATCTTCCCCGCTAGTTGGTGGCCTTTAGAATACACCCATCAATGTAATGGTACTTCAATGTAATGGTACTTCTGTTGTTTCTTAGCTCTAACCAAATAGATTCTGTCCTTGAGCCCTCTTGGACATCCTCTCTCTCCAGCACATTAATGCTCTCATTAATCAATACTGCTAGCCCTTCTTTGATATCTATAAGGCCCAAACATAGCTCACTGAATTGGGTAACTACTCCCACACTCATCTGGAAATGCAGTGTCACAGTGCTGCTGCGCTTTCTCCAGCCTGCACTTGCTTCAAGCATGACCCCCTGTTGGAAGTGGGGAACAGTGGCATAGACATTTCCAAGCTAATCTTTTGAGTTTACTCATGCATGATTATTAGACTAACTGTTAAAGCCCAAATATGAAAACAGGATGTAATCCAGAATCCATCACTACTTGATTTGGCCACATACTTGATGTGCCCTGTTCCTGAGGTGGTCAGTTGTTCATCATTTTCTGGCGAGAAGGTGACTCGATAAACATCCTGTGAAAAGGCTTTTGAGCGCAGCACTATTTTTTCTTGCTTCCAATTCCAGATGGTGAGCATGTAATCTGGGCTCCCCCCTATGCTGGCCAGCAGATTACCTGATGAATTAAAGTCAGCGAAAGCATAAGCTTCTTCAGTTCCTCCTGGGAAGGAAGCATACACAGAGTGATTATTTCCCACAGTAATCATGTTCATCACCATAACGACAGAGCCTGTGTTCAGCACTCAAGATAGTTGTTGCAATCTAGAGATAGCTACCTATCTCACACGTACTTTATCAGATCCTAATCAAACTCAAGAGAAATAAATAGCTAGCTGTTTAGTATTGACTGTCACTGGACCTTGAGCCAAAGCTAAAAAAGCATGTTATAATTTTCAGAGTATCCTGACCAAACAATTAAGCTACAAGTGACCTGCTTACTTAAGCTAACATTGTGCATTTGACATACTCTATATGGATTTTAGCAAGGTTTTTGATTAGGTCCCACATGGCAGACTGGTCACTAAAAGCCCATGGATCAAAGGCAAAGTGGAAAGTTGGATCCAAAATTAGCTTAGAGGCAGGAAGCAGGTCGACGGGTGTTTTTGTGACTGGAAGGCTGTTTCCAATGGAGTTCCGCAAGGCTCAGTGCTTTGCTTTCTGTGGTCTATATTAATGACTTGGACTTCAATGTAGGGTGTACGATTAAGTAGTTTACAGATGACACAAAAATTGGGCATGTCACTGATAATGAAGAAGAGAGCTATAGACTGTAGGAACATATCAATGGACTAGTCAGGTGGACAAAATAGTGGAAATGGAGTTCAATCCGGAACACTGAGGTAAATGGGGCGGCACAGTGGCGCAGTGGTTAGCACCGCAGCCTCACAGCTCCAGGGACCCGGGTTCAATTCTGGGTGTTGCCTGTGCGGAGTTTGCAAGTTCTCCCTGTGACCGCGTGGGTTTTCGCCGAGTGCTCCGGTTTCCTCCCACTGCCAAAGACTTGCAGGTGATAGGTAAATTGGCCATTGTAAATTGCCCCTAGCGTAGGTAGGTGGTAGGGAATATGGGATTACTGTCTTCTTTGGCCTCCTTATCTCGAGAGACAATGGCTAAGCGCCTGGAGGTGGTCAGTGGTTTGTGAAGCAGCGCCTGGAGTGGCTATAAAGGCCAATTCTAGAGTGACAGGCTCTTCCACAGGTGCTGCAGAGAAATTTGTTTGTCGGGGCTGTTACACAGTTGGCTCTCCCTTTGCGTCTCTGTCTTTTTTCCTGCCAACTACTAAGTCTCTTCGACTGGCCACACTTTAGTCCCGTCTTTATGGCTGCCCGCCAGCTCTGGCGAACGCTGGCAACTGACTCCCATGACTTGTGATCAATGTCACAGGATTTCATGTCGCGTTTGCAGATGTCTTTAAAGCGGAGACATGGACGGCCGGTGGGTCTGATACCAATATGGGATTACTGTAGGGTTAGTATAAATGGGTGGTTCTTGGTCGGCACAGACTCAGTGGGCCGAAGGGCCTGTTTCAGTGCTGTACCAATAAATAAATAAATGCATTTGGGGAAGGCTAACAAGGCAAGGGAATACACAATAAAAGGTCGGATACTGAGAGGTTTTGAGGAACAGAATGATCTAGGAGTGCATGTCCACAGATCCGAGCAAGTGGCTGGACAGGCTGATAAGATGGTCAAGAAGGCATATGGGATACTTGCCTTTTATTAGCCAAGGCATAGAAATATAAGAGCTGGAAGGTTGTGCTGGAGAACTGTATGAAACACTTGTTAGGCCACAGCTGGAGTACTGTGTCAGTACTGGTCACCGCATTATCGAAAAGGTGAAACTGCAGGAGAGAGGGCACTGAGGAGTTTTACAAGGATGTTACCTGGATGGAGCATTTCAGTAATAAGGAAACATCAACCAGGTGAGGGTCGTTTTCTTTGAAACAGAGGAAGCTGAGGGGACACTCAATTGAAGTATATAAAACTTCGAGGGGTCTAGATAGAGTGGGTAGGAAGGCCTTATTCCCCTCAGTTGAGGGGTCCATAACCAGAGGGCATAGATTGAGGGTAAGAGGTAGAAGGTTTAGAGGGGATTCGACGGGAAATTCTTTCAACCAGAGGGTGATGGAGATCTGGAATTCACTGCCTGAAAGGGTGGTAGAGACAGAAACCCTCATAACATTTAAAAAGTACTTGGATAGTCATTTGAAGTGCCGTAACCTACAAGGTTACGAACCATGAACAGGAAAGCAGGATTAGACTGGATGACTCCTTGCCAGCCAGCACGGACATGATGGGCCGCCTTCCGTGCTGCAAATTTCTAAGATTCTATGATTCGCTTCAAGAGAGCAAGACACTGAATTGTTGGGTATAAACTGTCCTTATGAACAGTGTAGCTTTAGACTTATCCTAGTGCTGCAGGAACTACATTATCATAATACAGTCTTTGAACTTCCTGTGTCATAATTTGTTCTGAGCAAATTGCTCACAATCGATTGTCCCATCTGCAAATTTCTTCCAAAAATCTTTACATAAAAGTAAAGTAGTTTGTCCTTGCAAACTACTGCCCCATCTTCAATCTCCCTTTTCTCTCCAAAGTCCATAAATGTGCTGTCACTTCCCAAATCCGTGCCCACCTTTCCCACAATTCCATGTTTGATTCCCTCCAATCAGGTTTCCATCCTTCCCTGCACAGGACTGAAAACAGCCCTGATCAACGTCATAAAGGACATTCTATGTAACCATGACTGAGGTAAACTATCCCTCCTCAAAATAACTGCAGCCTTCAATATGATTGACCACACCATCCTCTTCCAACAATTTTCTCCATCATCCAGCTGGATAGGTCTGCCCTTGCCTGGTTCCATTCTTATTTATCTAGTCGTAGCCAGAGAATCATCTGCAATGGCTTCTCTTCCCACTCTCGCACCGTTTACCCTAGAGTTCCCCCAAGATCTATTCTTAGCCTCCTCCTATTTTTCATCAACATGCCACCTCCTTGACATCATCATCCAAAAATACCTTAGGTTCCCCATATACAATGGCGACACTCAGCTGTACCTCACCACCACCTCTCTTGACCCCTCCATTATCTATGATTGGTCACTCTGCTTATTTTTTTTTATTCGTTCCTGGGATGTGGGCATCGCTGGCTAGGCCAGGATTTATTGCCCATCCCTAACTGCCCTTGAGAAGGTGGTGGTGAGATGCCTTCTTGAACCACTGCAGTCCATGTGGGGTTGGTACATCTACAGTGCTGTTAGGAAGGGAGTTCCAGGATTTGGCCCAGCAACAGTGAAGGAACGGCAATATAGTTCCAAGTCAGGATGGTGTGTGGCTTGGAGGGGAACTTGCAGGTGGTGGTCTTCCCATGCACCTGTTGCCCTTGTCCTTCTAGGTGGTAGAGGTCGGGGGTTTGGAAGGTGCTGTCTAAGAAGCCTTGGTGCGTTATCTGACATCCAGCATTGGATGAGCAGAAATTTGCTCTAATTAAATATTGGAAAGATTGAAGCCATTGTCTTTGGTCGCCACCACAAACTCCATTCCCTGGTCACCGATTCCAACTCGCTCCCTGGCATCGATCTAAAGCTGAGCCAGACTGTTTGCAACCGCAGTGTTCTGCTTGACCCAGAGATGATCTTATAACCCCATATCCACTGCATCACCAAGACTGTCTATTTCCACCTCTGTAACATTACCTGACCCTGCTTCAGCTCATTCGCTGTTGAAACCCTCTTTCATGCTTTTGTTACCTCTAGACTTGACTATTCCAATGCACTCCTGGCCACCCTCCCATCTTTCATTCCACACAAACTTGAATTCATCCAAAGCTCTACTGTGCACATTAAGTCGCACAAGTCCTGTTCATCCATTTGTCCTGTATTCACAGACCTACATTGGCTCCTGGATGGCAACACTTCAGTTTTAAAATTTGGATCCTTGTTTTCAAATTCCTACCTCGCCTCTCCCTATCTCTGTAACCTCCTCTAGTCCTACAAGCCTTTGCGATCTCTGTGTTCCTCCAATTCTGGCACCTTGTACATCCCTGATATTGATCATGCCAGTTCTGGAATTCCCCAGCTAAATCTCTCTGCCTCTCTCTCCTCCTTTAAGATGTTCCTTCAAACCTAGTTATTTGACCAAACCTTTAGACATCTGCCTTGATATTTCCTTAAGTGGCTCAGTGGGAAATTTTGATTGGTTATGCTCCTTGAGATGTTTTGTTATGTTAAAGACACTATATAAATACAAGTTGTGGTTGTTGTTGTAGTTATCATGTAAAAGATGCATAGAAAGAGAAAAAAACTCCATGTCAATACTTATTACTTATCGAAAGTGCTAGTTGGAAGCACTTTCGCCTCTGACTCAGAAGGTTGCGGGTTGAAGCACATAATCCAGGCTGACACTTTAGTGCAGTACTGAGGCAGTGTAGCAATGTCGGAGGTACCATCTTTCAAAAAAGACATTAACTGAGGCCCCATCTGCCTCTCAGGAGGGCATAAAAGATCCCACGGCACTATTTCGAAGGGCAGGCGAATTCGCCCTGGTATCCAGGCCAATATTTATTCCTCAACCAGCATCCAAAAAACAGATTATCTTATCATTATCACGATGTTGCTTGCAGGACCTTGCTGTGTACAAACTGCCTGCCACATTTCCTTCAAAGGTACCTCACTGGCTGTTAAGTGTTTTAGGACCATTCAGTTGGACCATGGCTGTTCTGTGTCTCAACTCCACCTATCCACCTAGGTTCCTTATCCCCTGCCGAACAATTATCTAGCAATCTCAGTTTTGAAATTTCCAACTAACCCTCGGTATCAATAACCTTTTGGGGAAAGAATTCCGAAAGATTTCGAGTACCCTCTGTGTGAATGAATGCACCCTGAACAATCTAGCTCTATTTCAAAGGTTATGTCCACTTGTTCTGGATTCCCCCACCAGAGAAAATAGTTTAACCCTATCATCCCTTTCAAAAGCCTTGATCATCTTAAACACTTCCATTATATCACCCTTTAATCTTCTGTTCTCAAGTGAAGACAAACCTAGTTTAGGCAACCTGTTCTCATAACATCACCCTTCTAGCCCCAGTATCATTTTGCTGAATCGGCACTTCACCCTTCCTGCAGTATGGTGCCCAGAACTGATCACAGTACTCTAGTTACAGGGACAAGGTCACGAAGTCTACGTGGGAGAAGTCAGGAGTGTGATGGAATACTCTTCATTTGTCTGGATGCGTGCAGCTCATCACCATTCAGGACAAAACAGACCACCTGATCAGTACCCAACACACCACCTTAAATAAAAGCAAAATACTGCGGATGCTGGAAATCTGAAATAAAAACAAGAAATGCTGGAACCACTCAGCAGGTCTGGCAGCATCTGTGAAAAGAGAAGCACAATTAACGTTTCGGGTCAGTGACCCTTCTTCGGAACTGACAAATATTAGAAAAGTCACAGGTTATAAGCAAGTGAGGTGGGGGTGGGGCAAGAGATAACAAAGGAGGTGGTGTAGATTGGACCAGGCCACATAGCTGACCAAAAGGTCATGGAGCAAAGGCAAACAATATGTTAATGGTGTGCTGAGAGACAAAGCATTAGTACAGATTAGGTGTCAATGCACTGAATATTGAACAGCAGCAAGTGCAAACCTGAAAAAAAACAGTGGGTGAGCAAACTGAACAAACTAAGATGAAATGAAATAAATGCAAAAAAAAGAATGTAAAAAAAAAGAAGAAAAAATAACCAAAAATGAAAGTAAAATGGGGGGTTGTCATGCTCTGAAATTATTCAACTCAATGTTCAGTCCAGCAGGCTGTAGTGTGCCTAATCGGTAGATGAGATGCTGTTCCTCGAGCTTGCGTTGATGTTCACTGGAACACTGCAGCAATCCCAGGACAGAGATGTGAGCATGAGAGCAGGGGGGAGTGTTGAAATGGCAAGCAACCGGAAGCTCAGGGTCCTGCTTGCGGACTGAGCGGTGATGTTCCACAAAGCGGTCACCCAGTCTGCGCTTGGTCTCCCCAATGTAGAGGAGACCACACTGTAAGCAGCGAATACAGTATACTACATTGAAAGAAGTACAAGTAAATCGCTGCTTCACCTGAAAGGAGTGTTTGGGGCCTGGGAAAGTGAGGAGAGAGGAGGTAAATGGGCAGGTATTACACCTCCTGCGATTGCAGGGGAAGGTGCCATGGGACAGGGACGAGGTGGTGGGGGTAATGGAGGAGTGGACCAGGGTGTCGCGGAGGGAACGATCCCTTCGGAATGCTGACAGGGGAAGGGAGGGGAAGATGCGACTGGGAGTGGCATCACGCTGGAGGTGGTGGAAATGGCGGAGGATGATCCTTTGGATATGGAGGCTGATGGGGTGGAAAGTGAGGACAAGGGGAACCCTGTTCTGGGAGGGAGGTGAAGGGGTGCGGGGAATGGGCCGGACACGATTGAGGGCCCTGTCAACCATAGTGGGGGGAAATCCTCGGTTGAGGAAAAAGGAGGTCATATCAGAAGCACCGTAACGGAAGGTAGCATCATCAGAGCAGATGCGTCGGAGACGGAGAAACTGGGAGAATGGAATGGAGTTTTTACAGGAGGCAGGGTGTGAAGAAGTGTAGTCGAGGTAGCTGTGGGAGTCGGTGGGCTTATAATGGATATTAGTAGACAACCTATCCCCAGAGATGGAGACAGAGAAGTCGAGGAAGGGAAGGGAAGTGTCAGAGATGGACCATGTAAAGGTGAGAGAAGGGTGGAAATTGGAAGCAAAGTTGATAAAGTTTTCCAGTTCGGGGCGGGAGCAGGAAACGGCACCGATACAGTCATCTTGGCAGCAGTGTATACAAGATTCACTGCAGCAACTCGCCAGGGCTTCTTCGACAGCACCTTCCAAACCTGTGACCTCTACCATCTAAAAGGACGAGGGCAGCAGGCGCGTGGGACCTTCCCCTCCAAGTAACACACCATCCTAACTTGGAAATCTATCACCATTCTTTCATTGCCTTTAGGTTAAAATCCTCGAACTCCCTACCTAACAGCACTTTGGGAATGGCTGCGTTTGCTGACAACGTTACTACTAGGTGGCGCTGCAGTGGCACATGCGCAAATGCAGCCTGTGCCACTAAAACGTCAAAGTCTGCGACATCAGCAGCTGCCAGGACTAAAGATGGCGCTGCTCAAATAATCACACGAAGGCAACCTAAACACATGCTGCAGTCTACATTGACACTGCAGGCACATGGACTGCCTGTCCTGCCTTCTTCCATCCACATGAACAGGCATCTGAAGAACTCACATGTGTCTCTGTCAGGCCTGCAGCAGAGTGAAGGTAGGTTCCCACCAATGTGACTTGTTGGGTCCTGGATCTGATCAACAGGAGGCCAGACACAATGGCTGCAGTTAAGTTCTGGACAAGTGGTATTATCACTGGACTAGTAACCCAGAGACCCAGGGTGTTCCTCTGGAGACATGGGTTCGAATCCCACCACAGCAGAAGGTGGAATTTGAATTTAATTAATAAATCTGGAATTAAAAGCTAGTCTAATGATGGCCATGAAACCATTGTCGATTGTTGTAAAAACCCATCTGGTTCACTAATGTCCTTTAGGGAAGGAAATCTGCTGTCCTTACCTGGTCTGACCTACATGTGACTCCAGACCCACAGCAATGTGGTTAACTCTTACATGCCCTCTGAAATGGCCTAGCAAGCCACTCAGTTGTACCTAACCGCTATGAAGTCAATAAAACGGAAGGAAACCAGACGGACCACCCAGCATTGAGCTAGGCACCGGAAACGACAACGGAAACCCAGCCCTGTCGACCCTGCAAAGTCCTCCTGACTAACATCTGGGGGCTTGTGCCAAATTTGGGAATGCTGTCCCACAGACTAGTCAAGCAACAGCCTGACATAGTCATACTCACGGAATCATACCTTACAGACACTGCCAACACCATCCCTGGGTATGTCCTGTCCCCACCGGCAGGACAGACCCACCAGAGGTGGTGGCACAGTAGTATACAGTAGGGAGGGAGTTGCCCTGGGAGTCCTCAACATCGACTCCGGACCCCATGAAGTCTCATGGCATCAGGTCAAACATGGGCAAGGTAACCTCCTACTGATTACCACCCACTGCCCTCCCTCAGCTGATGACTCAGTACTCCTCCATGTTGAACACCACTTGGAGGAAGCACTGAGGGTGGCAAGGGCACAAAATGTAGTCTGGGTGGGGGACTTCAATGTCCATCATCAAGAGTGGCTCGGTAGCACCACTACTGACCGAGCTGGCCGGGTCCTAAAGGACATAGCTGCTAGACTGGGTCTGCGGCAGGTGGTGGGGGAACCAACACGAGGGAAAAACATACTTGACCTTGTCCTCACCAATCTGCCTGCCGCAGATGCTTCTGTCCATGACAGTATTGGTAGGTGTGACCACCGCACAGTCCTTGTGGAGACGAAGTCCCGCCTTCACACTGAGGATACCGTCCGTCGTGTTGTGTGGCACTATCACCGTGCGAAATGGAATAGATTTCGAACAGATCTAGCAATGCAAAACTGGGCATCCATGAGGCGCTGTGGGCCATCAGCAGCAGCAGAGTTGCACTCAACCACAATCTGTAACCTCATGGGCCGACATATCGCCCACTCTACCATTACCATCAAGCCAGGAGACCAGAGCTGGTTCAATGAAGAGTGCAGGAGGGCATGCCAGGAGCAGCATCAGGCATACCTCAAAATGAGGTGTCAACCTGGAGAAGCTGCAACCCAGGACTACAGGGACAACCCGGCACAGTGGCGCAGTGGTTAGCACCGCAGCCTCACAGCTCCAGCGACCCGGGTTCAATTCTGGATACTGCCTGTGTGGAGTTTGCAAGTTCTCCCTGTGTCTGCGTGGGTTTCCTCTGGGTGCTCCGGTTTCCTCCCACATGCCAAAGACTTGCAGGTTGATAGGTAAATTGGCCAATATAAATTGCCCCTAGTATAGGTAGGTGGTAGGGAAATATAGGGACAGGTGGGGATGTGGTAGGAATATGGAAATAGTGTAGGATTAGTATAAATGGGTGGTTTTAAGTCGGCACAGATTTGGTGGGCCGAAGGGCTTTTTTCAGTGCTGTATCTCTAAAAAAAAAATGCCAAACTGCGTAAGCAGCATGCGATAGACAGAGCTAGGCGATCCCATAACCAACGGATCAGATCTAAGCTCTGCAGTCCTGTCACATCCAGCCGTGAATGGTGGTGGACAATTAAACAACTAACTGGAGGTGGTGGCTCCACAAATATCCCCACCCTCAAAGATGGGGGAGCCCAGCACAATAGTGCAAAAGATAAGGCTGAAGCATTTGCAACAATCTTCAGCCAGAAGTGCCGAGTTGATGATCCATCTCGGCCTCCTCCTGAAGTCCCCAGCATCACAGATGTCAGACTTCAGCCAATTCGATTCACTCCGCGTGATATCAAGAAACGACTGAAGGCACCGGATACTGCAAAAGCCCTGACAATATTCCGGCAATAGTACTGAAGACCTGTGCTCCAGAACTTACCGCGCCCCTAGCCAAGCTGTTCCAATACAGCTATACACTGGCATCTACCCTGCAATGTGGAAAAATGCCCAGGTTTGTCCTGTACTCAAAAAGCAGGACAAGTCCAACCCGGCCAATTACCGCCCCATCAGCCTACTCTCAATCATCAGTAAAGTGATGGAAGGTGTCATCAACAGTGCCATCAAGCGGCACTTGCTTAGCAATAACCTGCTCAGTGATGCTCAGTTTGGATTCCGCCAGGGCCACTCAGCTCCTGACCTCATTACAGCCTTGGTTCAAACATGGACAAAAGAGCCGAACTCAAGAGGTGAGGTGAGAGTGACTGCCCTTGACATCAAGGCAGCATTTGACCAAGTATGGCATCAAGGAGCCCTAGCAAAACTGAGGTCAATGGGAATCAGGGGGAAAACCCTCCGTTGGCTGGAGTCATACCTAGCGCAAAGGAAAATGGTTGTGGTTGTTGGAGGTCAATCATCTGAGCTCCAGGACATCACTGCAGGAGTTCCTCAGGGTAGTGTCCTCAGCCCAACCATCTTCAGCTGCTTCATCAATGACCTTCCTTCAATCATAAGGTCAGAAGTGGGGATGTTCGCTGATGATTGCACAATGTTCAGCACCATTTGTGACTCCTCAGATACTGAAGCAGTCCGTGTAGAAATGCAGCAAGACCTGGACAGTATCCAGGCTTGGGCTGATAAGTGGCAAGTAACATTCGTGCCACACAAGTGCCAGGCAATGACCATCTCCAACAAGAGAGAATCTAACCCTCTCCCCTTGACATTCAATGACATTACCATTGCTGAATCCCCCACTGTCAACATCCTAGGGGCTACCATTGACCAGAAACTGAACTGGAGTAGCTGTATAAATACCGTGGCTACAAGAGCAGGTCAGAGGCTAGGAATTCTGCGGCGAGTAACTCACCTCCTGACTCCCCAAAGCCTGTCCACCATCTACAAGGCACAAGTCAGGAGTGTGATGGAATACTCACCACTTGCCTAGATGGGTGCAGCTCCAACAACACTCAAGAAGCTCGACACCATCCAGGACAAAGCAGCCCAGTTAATTGGCACCCCATCTACAAACATTTACTCCCTCCACCACCGACGCACAGTGGCAGCAGTGTGTACCATCTACAAGATGCACTGCAGCAATGCACCAAGGCTCCTTAGACAACACCTTCCAAATCCGCGACCTCTACCAACTAGAAGGACAAGGGCAGCAAACACATAGGAACACCACCACCTGCAAGTTCCCCTCCAAGTCACACACCATCCTGACTTGGAACTATATCGCCGTTCCTTCACTGTCGCTGGGTCAAAATCCTGGAACTCCCTTCCTAACAGCACTGTGGGTATACCTACCCCAGATGGACCGCAGCGGTTCAAGAAGGCTGCTCACCACCACCTTCTCAAGGGCAATTAGGGATGGGCAATAAATGCTGGCCTGGCCAGTGAACGCCCACATCCCATGAATGAATAAATAAATAAAAAAAATCCCTAGAAACTAAGCTCAAAAGCAGCTCTCCACATGATACCCGAAAGATAAAAGGCCTATGGTCAATCCCTCCACATTCAAGGCAGCTGGAATATGGAGGCCACTGCATAAGATGTTCCTGGCACTGTCAATCACTCCAGGTAGTGCTGCAACACATTGAAATCATCTCAGATGTTGGTACTCAGAATGGCATTTGACTCCATCATGACTCCTGCCATATGCTTCAGCCCTGCAGAATGGTCCTCAGTACCTCCCATATATGATGCGCATCAAGCATCCTTTTTAGAGCAGGGCCTTGAATCCTGAGTCTGCAGACTCTGCAGCCAGAACTGATATCTCCCACTGGCAGATTCCACCAGCATCCTTCTGCTCTGTGCACCACCCAGCAACAACTATCTTGGATTATCTCTTTCCTCCACCCTGGGTGGTTTTCTTGGAACTGGTGAACGAATGACAGCCTGGGTGAGGATGTGATGGGCAACGCAAAGGTTGAATGGCCTTGCCCACTTTCCTCCCTCTCAGTGGGATCTAGCTGTGTTTCATCAAGAAGAAAACAAAATCAAGAGATGTTGGAGTATCAGGATAGTCCCTCAGTAGCATCCGGGGACTCATCAGGTTTCTTGCAGCAGTGCCTGCATTCCCACGCAAGAAGTCAGGCAAGCTTCTGCTGGTCCTGACAAGCCTCTGTGCTCACTGACATACATTGGCTCTCAGACCACAAAGCCTTCAATTTAAGATGCTCATGTTTAAATCCCTCCATGGTCTCTACCCTCCCTATCTCTTAACCCTCTTCCAGGCCTACACCACTCCACAAAATCTACTTTTCTTCTACTCTGACTTCTTTGTGCACTGTCCCTACGTCCCATCACTGGCAGCCATGCTTTTAAACCACCCAGGCCCTTCATTTTGGAAAAGCCTCCCTAAACCTCTCCAAGATCCACTTTAATAACCCACCTCTTTGACCAAGAACTCTTCCTAATATTTCCTGCTTTAACTTGGTGCCGATTTCTCTCTGATTAGTCCTCTGTGAAGCACCTTGGGGCATTTTACTACATTAAATATGCTCGAAGAACAAGTTATTGTTGTATTATATTGATTCAGACTATAATAGCAGATTAATGTTCCAGCAGGTCACACCCCACATCTCTGGCAACACAAGAGAGAGTAAGGGGAACATTTGAGCAGGTTAATCCTGTATCGGTGTATGTCCAATCTGTTACCTCTGGAGCAAGTAAGAATAACAGGATTTCTTGTCACAAAGTGTTTAGAGGTAGCAGCGCCATCCTGTGGAGGACGATGTATTATCATTGAATGGGTCAAGATCTCAAGTACTTCAGGTATATTAAACAATATCCTGTGGCGTCACACACAAGTCAAAGAATATATGCATTCTCTCACCTGTTACTGTTGCCTTCGTGTTGCTCTTTCTCTGCCTTCTCTTTTGTTTGTCTCTCTTTTCTGCTGCCTCTCTCTCACTAACTTTTGTTTCTCTTTCGGTCTCTGCACTTCAGGTTCTCTTTTCCTCATTCCTCTTCTGGGGTATTGTGGTGGATAGCATGGTGAGCTATGGCGATAGGGCAGCACGGCGAGTGGTGGGGCAGCACGGCGAGTGGTGGGGCAGCACGGCGAGTGGTGGGGCAGCACGGCGAGTGGTGGGGCAGCACGGCGAGTGGTGGGGCAGCACGGCGAGTGGTGGGGCAGCACGGCGAGTGGTGGGGCAGCACGGCGAGTGGTGGGGCAGCACAGTGAACTATGGCTACAATTATAGTTGCAGGAAAAATGTGAACCTCAGAAGCTCCCTTCCTTTTCCCTCCCCCAATCACTAGTGCTTCCACCAAGAACAACAACTTGTGTTTATATAGAGCCTTTAACAAAGTAAAATGTCCTAAGGCACTTCACAGGAGGGGAGCAACTTAAAGGAGGAGAGAGAGGGAGAGAGTTGGAAAGGATTAGCCAAGGATTTCCAGAGCTTATAGACTTGGCAGCTGAAGGCATGGCCACCAATGGTAAAGCAATAAAAATCAGCGATGAGCAAAAGACCAGAATTGGCATCACAAGATTACACTCACCTCGCAGGATTCTGTATGGTTTCAGGGAAGGATATTCATAGATAATAATGGGGGGTTTGACACCCTTTTCACCTACAGCAAAATAGTTTCCGCTTGGATGAACCTACAGAGGTGAACAGTAAAACAGAAATTAACTTCATAAACTGAGGGAATAAAAGTACCTGCCCAGTGCCAAGAATTCTTGCTTTTGCATTGAGTGTTTTTTTAGATTTCCTTTCTGTTGCCTTGTAGCACAGCAAGCAAGAGACTTGTACTCAGAGAGGACAATGCAAGTACAAGTCTCTTCAAGCTGTATAGAGAATGTAGAACATGACAAAAAGTTGTTCAGACCATCAAAGCTCATTCCTCACCCATTTTATCATCCAATTATATTTTAAACAACCTAGTGCGTTTGCCTCTAATAACCCTTCCTTGCAGACAATTCTAAAGGCTTATACCTCTTTAAGTAAAGTTCTTCCTGATACTTGTTTAAGCTCATTCTCCACTATTTAAATCTCTCCTCTCTGGGCTCACTCAAATAATACTGAGTTTATGCAGATTAATATGTAATATGCCCCAGTGAGGTCCCGCCATAACCACCATCTCTCTCGACTAGAACATGAGTTTCTCGTATCCTTCCTCATATCCTTTACACTAGGATTAGTTTTCATGCTTTTCTCTGTGTGTTTTTGGTCATGTAGTTCCCTGAAATCAAAGTGCCAGCTCACCAATGCACTGTAAACTCCCAGCATGACTTCTGAGGGTTATAATTCAATTATGCTGGCTTTATATCTTAACTGCCTGCTAAGCTTTTCCAATTGTTTCACCATCACCAGACCGTTGTGGGCAGCAAGTTTCAGGTCATTACCACCCGCTTCGTAAAAAAGTTCTTCCTCATATTCCCCGTGCAACTCTTGTCCAAAATCTTCAATCTGTGTCCCCTAGTCCTTGTACCATTAATTAATGGGAACAGTTTTTCCTCGGCTAACTGATCTAAGCCTGTCATAACCTTGTATACTTCTATTAAATCTCCCCTCAATCTCCTTTGCTCTAAGGAGAACAAACCAGCTTTTCCAACCTAACCTTCCAACAAAGATCCTCCATCCCTGTAACCATTCTGGCAAATCTTCTCTTCACCCTCTCAAGGACCCTCACATCCTTCCTGAAGTATGGTGGCCAGAACTTGACGCAATACTCCAGTTAGGGCCTAACTAGAGCTTTATAAAGGTTCAGCAAACTTCCCTGCTTTTGTACTCAATACCTTTATTTATGAAGCCCAAGATCCCATATGCTTTACTAACCACTCTCTCAATATGTCCTGCCACCTTCAAAGAGCACCCCCAAGTCCCTCTGTTTACAAAGAACAAAGAACAGTACAGTACAGGAACAGGCCATTCGGCCCTCCAAGCCTGCGCCAATCTTGATGCCTGTCTAAACTAAAACCTTCTGCACTTCCGGGGACCGTATCCCTCTATTCCCATCCTATTCATGTATTTGTCAAGATGCCTCTTAAACGTCGCTATTGTACCTGCTTCCACCACCTCCCCCGGCAGCAAGTTCCAGGCACTCACCACCCTCTGTATAAAGAACTTGCTTTGAACATTCCCTCTAAACTTTGCCCCTCTCACCTTAAACCTATGTCCCCGAGTAACTGATTCTTCCACCCTGGTAAAAAGCTTCTGACTATCCACTCTGTCCATGCCGCTCATAACTTTGTAACCCTCTATCATGTTGCCCCTCCACCTCCGTCATTCCAGTGAAAACAATCTGAGTTTATCCAACCTCTCCTCATAGCTAATGCCCTCCAGACCAGGCAACACCTGGTAAACCTCTTCTGTACCCTCTCCAAAGCCTCCACGTCCTTCTGGTCGTGTGGCGACCAGAATTGCACGCAATATTCTAAGTGTGGCCTAACTAAAGTTCTGTACAGCTGCAGCATGACTTGCCAATTTTTATACTCTATGCCCCGACCGATGAAGGCAAGTATGCCGTATGCCTTCTTGACTACCTTATCCACCTGCGTTGCCACTTTCAGTGACCTGTGGACGCCCAGATCTCTCTGCCTGTCAATACTCCTAAGGGTTCTGCCATTTACTGCATACTTCCCACCTGCATTAGACCTTCCAAAATGCATTACCTCACATTTGTCCGGATTAAACTCCATCTGCCGTTTCTCCGCCCAAGTCTCCAACCGATCTATATCCTGCTGTATCCTCTGACAATCCTCATCACTGTCCGCAACTCCACCAACCTTTGTGTCATCCGCAAACTTACTAATCAGACCAGCTACATTTTCCTCCAAATCATTTATATATACTACAAACAGCAAAGGTCCCAGCACTGATCCCTGCGGAACACCACTAGTCACATCTCTCCATTCAGAAAAGCACCCTTCCACTGCTACCCTCTGTCTTCTATGACTGAGCCAATTCTGTATCCATCTTGCCAGCTCACCTCTGATCCCGTATGACTTCACCTTTTGTACCAGTCTGCCATGAGGGACCCTGTCAAAGGCTTTACTGAAGTCCATACAGATAACATCCACTGCCCTTCCTTCATCAATCATCTTTGTCACTTCCTCAAAAAACTCAATCAAATTAGTGAGTCACGACCTCCCCTTCACAAAACCATGCTGCCTCTCGCTAATAAGTTCGTTTGTTTCCAAACGGGAGTAAATCCTGTCCCGAAGAATCCTCTCTAATAATTTCCCTACCACTGACGTAAGGCTCACCAGCCTATAATTTCCTGGATTATCCTTGCTACCCTTCTTAAACAAAGGAACAACATTGGCTATTCTCCAGTCCTCTGGGACCTCACCTGTAGCCAATGAGGATGCAAAGATTTCTGTCAAGGCCCCAGCAATTTCTTCCCTTGCCTCCTTCAGTATTCTGGGGTAGATCCCATCAGGCCCTGGGGACATATCTACCCTAATGCTTTGCAAGACACCCAACACCTCCTCCTTTTGATAATGAGATAACTGAGACTATCTACACTCCCTTCCCTAGGCTCATCATCCACCAAGTCCTTCTCTTTGGTGACTACTGATGCAAAGTACTCATTTAGTACCTCGCCCATTTCCTCTGGCTCCACACATAGATTCCCTTCTCTGTCCTTGAGCGGGCCAACCCTTTCCCTAGTTACCTGCACACTCTTTAGAACTGTGCCATTGAAGTCTGTATTGCCTCTCCCTATTCCTTCTGCCAAAATGCACCACCTCACACTTGTCAGCATTAAATTTCATCTGCCACCTGTCTGCCCATTCTGCTCGCCTATCTATGTCCTGTTGCAAGCAGTTCATATCATCCTCACTGTTTGCCGCATCTTCAAGTGTCATCGGCAAATATTGAGATTGTACGCTGTATTCCAAGATCCAAGTCAGTTAAATATAGCAAAATAGGCAGTGGTCCCAGGACTGACCCTTGGGGAACACCACTGTCTACCATCCTCCAGTCTGAAAAACAACTATTCACGACAACTTACTGTTTTCTGTCCTTAAGCCCATTTTTTATTCAAATGGACACTGGATCCTCCTATTCCATGAGCCTCAATTTTGTTAAGCAGCCTTTTATGTGGTACCTTATCAAATGCATTCTTAAAATCCATATAAACAACATCCACTGCATTCCCTTCATCAAACTTCTCTGCTACTTCATCAAGATAATTAGATTAGTCAGGCATGATCTGCCTTTTACAAATCCATGCTGGCTATTCTTAATAAATTCAAACCTCTCCAAGTGTCTGTTGATTTTTTGCCTGATTATTGTCTCTAACACCTTACCCACCACTGATGTTTAACTGGCTTGTATTTGCTAGGACTGTCCTTACACCCTTTCTCGAATAAGAGTGTCACATTTGCCACTCTCTAATCCTCTGACACCTCCTCCGTATCTAGGGAAGATTGGAAGTTTACGGCAAGCACTTCCGCTATTTCCATCCACACTTCCTTTAGCAACCTGGGATGCAAGCCACCGGACCAGAGGATTTACCTACTCAAAGCGTAGCCAGCCTTTTGAGTATCTCCCCTCTCTCAATTTTTACCCTATTCATCGCCTCTACTCTCTCTGCTTTTGCTGATATTTTGTCAGATTCTATTTCCATTAACACTGATACAAAGTACTCCAAGTATATATTACCCTCTTATTCCCTAATAGGCCCCACTCCACCTCTTACTATCCACTTACTGGGCTGGATTTTATTTGCGCATCGCGTTCCACGGCGGCGTGCTTTAAACTCGGTGGCCTTCCAATATGGAAGGGCCGCCCCACAGCCCCGGCGATATTATGCGTGGGGGCTGATTTAAATAGAGGGCGTGGAGCAGTTGCCACATTCCTGGCAACGGTGTCCGGTGCCACCATGCAGGCGACGGCGCCATTTTTAAAGGGCTTTAAGCCCTTAGCAGAGATTTCAATTTTTAAAGGGACCAGCACTTGAACTTTCAACAAAAACATTACATTTAACATAAAAGCGCTACTTCCACCCACCCACCACGATCACACAATAAATTTATATCCCTCTCTCCCCCCCGCTCCACCCCCCGAGAAGCAATTCGACAGTCCCGACCTTTAAACCCCAAACTTTGCACTCTTTGCCCTTCAACCCCTTCCTATCATCCCCACAGCCAATAAAAAATGTTTTCCCCACCTTCTCCACCCCTCCCGCCTGAAACTTTTATTCCTCCCCCCCCCCGCCTACCCCCCGACCAGGTTCTCGCCTTGGAGCTCCATAGCTGCGGCACCGAAGTGCTGGAAGATTTCTGGGTTCCCTTTTATGTTGACTGCCATTCAGTTCTCATATTCATAGTATATACAATCTCATCGACAGGTTTGCGGCTGCCTGCAATGAATTTGGCCTAACCATCAGCCTCAAGAAAACAAACATCATGGGGCAGGACGTCAGAAATGCTCCATCCATCAATATTGGCGACCACGCTCTGGAAGTGGTTCAAAAGTTCACCTACCTTGGCTCAACTATCACCAGTAACCTGTCTCTGGATGCAGAAATCAACAAGCGCATGGGAAAGGCTTCCACTGCTATGTCCAGACTGGCCAAGAGAGTGTGGGAAAATGACGCACTGACACGGAACACAAAAGTCCGAGTGTATCAGGCCTGTGTCCTCAGTATCTTGCTCTATGGCAGCGAGGCCTGGACAACGTATGTCAGCCAAGAGCGACGTCTCAATTCATTCCATCTTCGCTGCCTCCGGAGAATACTTGGCATCAGGTGGCAGGACCGTATCTCCAACACAGAAGTCCTCGAGGCGGCCAACATCCCCAGCGTGTACACACTACTGAGTCAGCGGCGCTTGACATGGCTTGGCCATGTGAGCCGCATGGAAGATGGCAGGATTCCCAAAGACACATTGTACAGCGAGCTCGCCACTGGTATCAGACCCACCGGCCGTCCATGTCTCCGCTATAAAGACGTCTGCAAACGCGACATGAAATCCTGTGACATTGATCACAAGTCGTGGGAGTCAGTTGCCAGCGTTCGCCAGAGCTGGCGGGCAGCCATAAAGACGGGGCTAAAATGTGGCGAGTCGAAGAGACTTAGTAGTTGGCAGCAAAAAAGACAGAGGCGCAAGGGGAGAGCCAACTATGCAACAGCCCCGACAAACAAATTTCTCTGCAGCACCTGTGGAAGAGCCTGTCACTCTAAAATTGGCCTTTATAGCCACTCCAGGCGCTGCTTCACAAACCACTGACTACCTCCAGGCGCTTATCCATTATCTCTCGAGATAAGGAGGCCCAAAAGAAAAAAGGAAAAGAATACAATATATAGATAGATACATAATTCAGATACATTTGCTATTTATCTGCCATTGTGTAGTCAACCTAAGAAAAAACAAACTTGACTTTATATAGCTCCTTTCACATCCTGAGAATGTCCCAAAGTGCTTCACAACGAAGAACTACCTATGAAGTGCAGTCACTGTTGTGATACCAGCCCTTCGCTTTGCAAGCTGGAACGTCAGAACTGTGTGTCCTGGCCTGTCGGAAGACCTTACACAAATCAACGATTCTCGGAAGACCGCCATCATTAACAACGAGCTCAGTAGACTCAATGTGGACATTGCAGCACTTCAGGAGACTCGCCTCCCCGCGAGTGGCTCTCTAGCAGAGCAAGACTACACCTTCTTCTGGCAGGGCAGGGATCCTGAAGAACCAAGACAGCATGGAGTGGGCTTCGCCATCAGAAACTCCTTGCTCAGCATGATAGAGCCTCCCTCAAATGGCTCGGAACGCATACTGTCCATCCGACTGCTCACCACCTCTGGTCCAGTACACCTACTCAGCATCTATGCTCCAACACTCTGCTCCCCACCTGAAGCTAAAGACCAGTTCTATGAACAACTCCATAACATCATTAGCAGCATCCCCAACACCGAACACCTATTCCTGCTGGGGGACTTTAATGCCAGGGTTGGGGCCGACCATGACTCATGGCCCTCCTGCCTTGGGCGCTATGGCGTTGGAAGGATGAATGAGAACGGGCAGAGACTGCTTGAGTTGTGTACCTATCATAACCTCTGCATCACCAACTCGTTCTTTCACACTAAACCCTGTCACCAGGTTTCATGGAGGCACCCAAGATCACGTCGTTGGCACCAGCTAGACCTCATTGTCACAAGGCGAGCCGCCTTAAACAGTGTTCAAATCACACGCAGCTTCCACAGTGCGGACTGCGACACCGACCACTCCCTGGTGTGCAGCAAGGTTAGACTCAGACCAAAGAAGTTGCATCATTCCAAGCAGAAGGGCCACCCGCGCATCAACACGAGCAGAATTTCTCACCCACAGCTGTTACAAAAATTTCTAAATTCACTTGTAACAGCCCTTCAAAACACTCCCACAGGGGATGCTGAGACCAAGTGGGCCCACATCAGAGACGCCATCTATGAGTCAGCTTTGACCACCTACGGCAAAAGTGCGAAGAGAAATGCAGACTGGTTTCAATCTCATAATGAAGAGCTGGAACCTGTCATAGCCGCTAAGCGCATTGCACTGTTGAACTACAAGAAAGCCCCCAGCGATTTAACATCCGCAGCACTTAAAGCAGCCAGAAGTACTGCACAAAGAACAGCTAGGCGTTGCGCAAACGACTACTGGCAACACCTCTTTCTTCTTTTTTCTTTTGGGCCTCCTTATCTCGAGAGACAATGGATACGCGCCTGGAGGTGGTCAGTGGTTTGTGAAGCAGCGCCTGGAGTGGCTATAAAGGCCAATTCTGGAGTGACAGGCTCTTCCACAGGTGCTGCAGAGAAATTTGTTTGTTGGGGCTGTTGCACAGTTGGCTCTCCCCTTGCGCCTCTGTCTTTTTTCCTGCCAACTACTAAGTCTCTTCGACTCGCCACAATTTAGCCCTGTCTTTATGGCTGCCCGCCAGCTCTGGCGAATGCTGGCAACTGACTCCCACGACTTGTGATCAATGTCACACGATTTCATGTCGCGTTTGCAGACGTCTTTATAACGGAGACATGGACGGCCGGTGGGTCTGATACCAGTGGCGAGCTCGCTGTACAATGTGTCTTTGGGGATCCTGCCATCTTCCATGCGGCTCACATGGCCAAGCCATCTCAAGCGCCGCTGACTCAGTAGTGTGTATAAGCTGGGGATGTTGGCCGCTTCAAGGACTTCTGTGTTGGAGATATAGTCCTGCCACCTGATGCCAAGTATTCTCCGAAGGCAGCGAAGATGGAATGAATTGAGACGTCGCTCTTGGCTGGCATACGTTGTCCAGGCCTCGCTGCCGTAGAGCAAGGTACTGAGGACACAGGCCTGATACACTCGGACTTTTGTGTTCCGTGTCAGTGCGCCATTTTCCCACACTCTCTTGGCCAGTCTGAACATAGCAGTGGAAGCCTTACCCATGCGCTTGTTGATTTCTGCATCTAGAGACAGGTTACTGGTGATAGTTGAGCCTAGGTAGGTGAACTCTTGAACCACTTCCAGAGCGTGGTCGCCAATATTGATGGATGGAGCATTTCTGACATCCTGCCCCATGATGTTCGTTTTCTTGAGGCTGATGGTTAGGCCAAATTCATTGCAGGCAGACGCAAACCTGTCGATGAGACTCTGCAGGCATTCTTCAGTGTGAGATGTTAAAGCAGCATCGTCAGCAAAGAGGAGTTCTCTGATGAGGACTTTCCGTACTTTGGACTTCGCTCTTAGACGGGCAAGGTTGAACAACCTGCCCCCTGATCTTGTGTGGAGGAAAATTCCTTCTTCAGAGGATTTGAACGCATGTGAAAGCAGCAGGGAGAAGAAAATCCCAAAAAGTGTGGGTGCGAGAACACAGCCCTGTTTCACACCACTCAGGATAGGAAAGGGCTCTGATGAGGAGCCACCATGTTGAATTGTGCCTTTCATATTGTCATGGAATGAGGTGATGATACTTAGTAGCTTTGGTGGACATCCGATCTTTTCTAGTAGTCTGAAGAGACCACGTCTGCTGACGAGGTCAAAGGCTTTGGTGAGATCAATGAAAGCAATGTAGAGGGGCATCTGTTGTTCACGGCATTTCTCCTGTATCTGACGAAGGGAGAACAGCATGTCAATAGTCGATCTCTCTGCACGAAAGCCACACTGTGCCTCAGGGTAGACGCGCTCGGCCAGCTTCTGAAGCCTGTTCAGAGCGACTCGAGCAAAGACTTTCCCCACTATGCTGAGCAGGGAGATTCCACGGTAGTTGTTGCAGTCACCGCGGTCACCTTTGTTTTTATAGAGGGTGATGATGTTGGCATCGCGCATGTCCTGGGGTACTGCTCCCTCGTCCCAGCACAGGCATAGCAGTTCATGTAGTGCTGAGAGTATAGCAGGCTTGGCACTCTTGATTATTTCAGGGGTAATGCTGTCCTTCCCAGGGGCTTTTCCGCTGGCTAGGGAATCAATGGCATCACTGAGTTCCGATTTGGTTGGCTGTATGTCCAGCTCATCCATGACTGGTAGAGGCTGGGCTGCATTGAGGGCAGTCTCAGTGACAGCATTCTCCCTGGAGTACAGTTCTAGGTAGTGCTCAACCCAGCGGTCCATCTGTTTGCGTTGGTCAGTGATTATGTCCCCCGATTTAGATTTGAGGGGGGTGATCTTCTTGATGGTTGGCCCAAGAGCTCTCTTCATGCCATCATACATTCCTCTGATGTTTCCGGTGTCTGAGGCCAGCTGAATATGGCTGCATAGGTGTTGCCAGTAGTCGTTTGCGCAACGCCTAGCTGTTCTTTGTGCAGTACTTCTGGCTGCTTTAAGTGCTGCGGATGTTAAATCGCTGGGGGCTTTCTTGTAGTTCAAAAGTGCAATGCGCTTAGCGGCTATGACAGGTTCCAGCTCTTCATTATGAGATTGAAACCAGTCTGCATTTCTCTTCGCACTTTTGCCGTAGGTGGTCAAAGCTGACTCATAGATGGCGTCTCTGATGTGGGCCCACTTGGTCTCAGCATCCCCTGTGGGAGTGTTTTGAAGGGCTGTTACAAGTGAATTTAGAAATTTTTGTAACAGCTGTGGGTGAGAAATTCTGCTCGTGTTGATGCGCGGGTGGCCCTTCTGCTTGGAATGATGCAACTTCTTTGGTCTGAGTCTAACCTTGCTGCACACCAGGGAGTGGTCGGTGTCGCAGTCCGCACTGTGGAAGCTGCGTGTGATTTGAACACTGTTTAAGGCGGCTCGCCTTGTGACAATGAGGTCTAGCTGGTGCCAACGACGTGATCTTGGGTGCCTCCATGAAACCTGGTGACAGGGTTTAGTGTGAAAGAACGAGTTGGTGATGCAGAGGTTATGATAGGTACACAACTCAAGCAGTCTCTGCCCGTTCTCATTCATCCTTCCAACGCCATAGCGCCCAAGGCAGGAGGGCCATGAGTCATGGTCGGCCCCAACCCTGGCATTAAAGTCCCCCAGCAGGAATAGGTGTTCGGTGTTGGGGATGCTGCTAATGATGTCATGGAGTTGTTCATAGAACTGGTCTTTAGCTTCAGGTGCGGAACAGAGTGTTGGAGCATAGATGCTGAGTAGGTGTACTGGACCAGAGGTGGTGAGCAGTCGGATGGACAGTATGCGTTCCGAGCCATTTGAGGGAGGCTCTATCATGCTGAGCAAGGAGTTTCTGATGGCGAAGCCCACTCCATGCTGTCTTGGTTCTTCAGGATCCCTGCCCTGCCAGAAGAAGGTGTAGTCTTGCTCTGCTAGAGAGCCACTCGCGGGGAGGCGAGTCTCCTGAAGTGCTGCAATGTCCACATTGAGTCTACTGAGCTCGTTGTTAATGATGGCGGTCTTCCGAGAATCGTTGATTTGTGTAAGGTCTTCCGACAGGCCAGGACACATAGTTCTGACGTTCCAGCTTGCAAAGCGAAGGGCTGGTACCTTCTTTCCTTTTTTCATGTTGTTTGGTGCGGTGTATCAGTCCACCTTTCGGACAATGACCCTGAGCTCCAAGCACCCATTGAAGCAGGCAGACTGTGGCGGGACAGAACCTTATTGACCGGGGGCTGCCCGGTTTGAGGCGGGCGGTAGCTGTCCAGTGAGGTGCAATGACCTCTCCCACCGACAAAGGCAACCCGTGGCGCCCAGTTTCTACGCCAATTTATCTGGACTTATAACCCGTAACTGCTGCCTTCCGTGTTGTTTCAGTCGCTGTGAGGCAACTATGGAGTGACCTCTCCATGGCGCATGCCTGGGCAAATTTATGGAGGTTGAGAGTTGCCCAGTCGTCAAAACCCCCCTCTCGGCCTTTCTGGTGGGGTCCAAAGGAGTGCAGGACACGACGTTTGGCACCAGTATGGCTGCAGGAACTGCCGGAAACATGCCAAAGGTGACACATGACCGCCTACGGGGTTCCGCTCCGGATTTTCTGTTAGGGTTTTCAACACCTATGCAGTCATATTCAGCTGGCCTCAGACACCGGAAAACATCAGAGGAATGTATGATGGCATGAAGAGAGCTCTTGGGCCAACCATCAAGAAGATCGCCCCCCTCAAATCTAAATCGGGGGACATAATCACTGACCAACGCAAACAGATGGACCGCTGGGTTGAGCACCACCTAGAACTGTACTCCAGGGAGAATGCTGTCACTGAGACTGCCCTCAATGCAGCCCAGCCTCTACCAGTCATGGATGAGCTGGACATACAGCCAACCAAATCGGAACTCAGTGATGCCATTGATTCCCTAGCCAGCGGAAAAGCCCCTGGGAAGGACAGCATTACCCCTGAAATAATCAAGAGTGCCAAGCCTGCTATACTCTCAGCACTACATGAACTGCTATGCCTGTGCTGGGACGAGGGAGCAGTACCCCAGGACATGCGCGATGCCAACATCATCACCCTCTATAAAAACAAAGGTGACCGCGGTGACTGCAACAACTACCGTGGAATCTCCCTGCTCAGCATAGTGGGGAAAGTCTTTGCTCGAGTCGCTCTGAACAGGCTCCAGAAGCTGGCCGAGCGCGTCTACCCTGAGGCACAGTGTGGCTTTCGTGCAGAGAGATCGATCATTGACATGCTGTTCTCCCTTCGTCAGATACAGGAGAAATGCCGTGAACAACAGATGCCCCTCTACATTGCTTTCATTGATCTCACCAAAGCCTTTGACCTCGTCAGCAGACGTGGTCTCTTCAGACTACTAGAAAAGATAGGATGTCCACCAAAGCTACTAAGTATCATCACCTCATTCCATGACAATATGAAAGGCACAATTCAACATGGTGGCTCCTCATCAGAGCCCTTTCCTATCCTGAGTGGTGTGAAACAGGGCTGTGTTCTCGCACCCACACTTTTTGGGATTTTCTTCTCCCTGCTGCTTTCACATGCGTTCAAATCCTCTGAAGAAGGAATATTCCTCCACACAAGATCAGGGGGCAGGTTGTTCAACCTTGCCCGTCTAAGAGCGAAGTCCAAAGTACGGAAAGTCCTCATCAGAGAACTCCTCTTTGCTGACGATGCTGCTTTAACATCTCACACTGAAGAGTGCCTGCAGAGTCTCATCGACAGGTTTGCGTCTGCCTGCAATGAATTTGGCCTAACCATCAGCCTCAAGAAAACGAACATCATGGGGCAGGACGTCAGAAATGCTCCATCCATTAATATTGGCGACCACGCTCTGGAAGTGGTTCAAGAGTTCACCTACCTAGGCTCAACTATCACCAGTAACCTGTCTCTAGATGCAGAAATCAACAAGCGCATGGGTAAGGCTTCCACTGCTATGTCCAGACTGGCCAAGAGAGTGTGGGAAAATGGCGCACTGACACGGAACACAAAAGTCCGAGTGTATCAGGCCTGTGTCCTCAGTACCTTGCTCTACGGCAGCGAGGCCTGGGCAACGTATGCCAGCCAAGAGCGACGTCTCAATTCATTCCATCTTTGCTGCCTTCGGAGAATACTTGGCATCAGGTGGCAGGACTATATTTCCAACACAGAAGTCCTTGAAGCAGCCAACACCTCCAGCTTGTACACACTACTGAGTCAGCGGCGCTTGACATGGCTTGGCCATGTGAGCCGCATGGAAGATGGCAGGATCCCCAAAGACACATTGTACAGCGAGCTCGCCACTGGTATCAGACCCACCGGCCGTCCATGTCTCCGCTATAAAGACGTCTGCAAACGCGACATGAAATCGTGTGACATTGATCACAAGTCGTGGGAGTCAGTTGCCAGCATTCGCTAGAGCTGGCGGGCAGCCATAAAGACAGGGCTAAATTGTGGCGAGTCGAGGAGACTTAGTAGTTGGCAGGAAAAAAGACAGAGGCGCAAGGGGAGAGCCAACTGTGCAACAGCCCCGACAAACAAATTTCTCTGCAGCACCTGTGGAAGAGCCTGTCATTCTAGAATTGGCCTTTATAGCCACTCCAGGCGCTGCTTCACAAACCACTGACCACCTCCAGGCGCGTATCCATTGTCTCTCGAGATAAGGAGGCCCAAAAGAAAGAAGAAGAAAACTGTTGTGATGTAGGGAAAGCAGTAGCAAATTTGTGAACAGCAGGATCCAATAAATGTGAACAAGATAAATCGGCAGTTAATCTGTTTTGTTAACTGAGGGGAAAATATTGGTCATAGTACAGGGAGGATTCCTGAAATAACGCCATGGGATTATTCACGTCTACCTGAGAGAGCTGAAGGGGGTGGGGAAGATCAGTTTAACATTCCATCTGAAAGACGGCATCTCTGACAGTGCCACAGGCTCTCTCTCAGTACTACGCTGGGAGTGTTATCTGGATTACGTGCTCAAATCTCTGAACAATACAATTTCAAAATACCTCATTCAACGAAAATGTATCAAATTAAGTATTTAATATTCCAAAGTGATGAAGCACCTTAGAAACCCTAGTATTATTGAGTGATCTCAGCACTAATTAAACAAATACTTTTGCCTGTTTCAAAATCAGCAATGATCACACTGGTTATATGTTTATAAATTAAGTATTTTGTACTATAATATATTTACAGTGTTTTAGAAATGGGAGGGCAGGGTGAAACATTACCATCACAATGCCAATGCCTCCTCCACTGTTGCTTCGAATGTGCCTTTGCTCCTTTGTTTTAATATTCATGAGGATTACCAGGTTACCAGCCACAAACATTATGGTTTGCTCATCTATGAGCTGAATGTTCACTCGCCGAGTACAGTCGTAGCCGAAAGAATATCTGGGGTCAAAATAGTCAAGGCAAGACAAGAGTTAAAGGAAGGCAGTAGGTGAAAAACAAACTGCAATAGATCCAACTGACTGCACTGTCAATTAAATTTACTATTCACTGGGATTAATTTGGGAACGATTTGCTATACACCGATTAATTTGGGAAACAAGTGAATTTACTGTACACTGGGATTAATTTGGGAATAAATTAAATTTACTGTATGCTGGGCTTAATCTGGGAAACTGAATTTACTGTACATGGGAATTCATTTGGAGATAAATTAAATTTACTGTACACTAGGATTAACATGGAGAATAAAATTTACTGTACATGATTTATTTGGAGATTAAATTAAATTTACTGTACACTAGGATTAACATGGAGATTAAATAAAATTTACTGTACATGATTTATTTGGAGATTAAATTAAATTTACAGTACACTAGGATTAACATGGAGAATAAAATTTACTGTACATGATTTATTTGGAGATTAAATTAAATTTACTGTACATGATTTATTTGGAGATTAAATTAAATTTACAGTACACTAGGATTAACATGGAGAATAAAATTTACTGTACATGATTTATTTGGAGATTAAATTAAATTTACTGTACATTCTTACTAATCTTGGGAATAAATTAAATTCATTGTTCACAGGGATTAATTTGGAGATTAAATTAAATTTACTATTTGCTGGAATTAATTTGGAAATAAATTAAATTTAGCGTATACTGGTATTAATCAAAAAAATTCACTACTCTGGGAGTAGTTTGGGAAAAAATTAAATTTACTGTACACTGGGATTAATTTGGGCAATAAATTCAATTTACTGTACACTGGTATTAATTTGGGAAACAAATGAATTTACTGTACATGGGAATTAATTTGGAGATTAAATTAAATTTCCTGAACACAATTAATTTAGTGCTTAAATATACTGTACACTGGGATTAATTTTGGGAATAAATTAAATTTACTGTATGATGGGATTAATTTGGAAATAAATTAATCGCATGCTGGGTGTAATTTGGGGAATAAATTAAGTTTTCTGTACACTGGGATTAATTGGGGAATAAGATTAAATTTACTTCAGACTGGGATTAATTTAGGAATCAGGTTTCATCTACTGTACACTGGAGGTCATTTGGGAAATAAATCTACTGTTCGCTGGGATTAATTTTGAAATAAATTAAATTTACCTTATACTGGGATTAATTTGGCAAGTAAATTAAATTCACTATACACTGGGCGTAATTTTGGGAATAAATTAAATTTATCATAGGCTGGGATTAATTTGGAAAATAAATTATATTTACTGTATGCTGGGATTAATTTGGCGAGTAAATTAAATTCACTATACACTGGGATTAATTTTGGGAATAAATTAAGTTTACTGTTCAATGGGATTCATTTGGAAATAAATTTACCGTATGATAGGATTAATTTGGGAAATTAATTAAATATACTGTATGCTGGGATTAATTTGGAAATAAATTAAATTTACCGTATGCTGGGAGCAATTTGGGGCATAAACTAAGTTTTCTGTACACTGGGATTAATTTAGGAATCAGGTTAAATTTACTATACACTGGAATTAATTTGGGAACTAAATTAAATTTACTGTACATTGGGATTAATTTAGGAATCAGGTTAAATGTACGGTACACTGGAATTAATTTGGGAATAAATTAAATTTACTGTACACTGGGATTTAGGAATCAGGTTAAATTTACTGTACACGAATTAATTTGGGAATAAATTTAATTTACTGTACACTGGGATTTAAGAATCAGGTTAAATTTACTGTACACGAATTAATTTGGGAATAAATTTAATTTACTGTACACTGGGATTTAGGAATCAGGTTAAATTTACTGTACATGAATTAATTTGGGAATAAATTTAATTTACTGTACACTGGGATTAATTTGGGAATCAGATTAAATTAACTTCAGACTGTGATTAATTTAGGAATCAGGTTAATATACTGTACACTGAGATTACTTTGAGGACTACATTAAATTTTCTGTACACAGATTAATTTTGGGAATATATAAAATTTCCTGTATGCTGGGATTAATTTGGGGAATAAATTAAAATCACTGTAGACTAGAATTACAACATTCTGAAAGAAAATGTTTCTGCAGAATGTCTAGCATTTCAGCTGTTTTAATGAAGGATACACAAAGGTGAGAAGATCTTCTGGAATTTCCGAGTCTGGTGTGATGAACGGCTTTAAGTATACATCCTCATAGTCATAGAAGAAGTCAGCTGGGAGTATTCTTTCTATTTCCTTTTTGCTTGTTTCCATGTCCGCCTGCTCTGCAGGTTGCTCTGTAATTAAACAACATCACACGTTTGGTTCTTCTGCAAATACTGCTCATATTTTTCAGTTATGCTTTCTATCGAACCCGGGTTCGATTCCGGGTACTGCCTGTGTGGAGTTTGCAAGTTCTCCCTGTGTCTGCGTGGGTTTTCTCCGGGTGCTCCGGTTTCCTCCCACAAGCCAAAAGACTTGCAGGTTGATAGGTAAATTGGCCATTATAAATTGTCACTAGTATAGGTAGGTGGTAGAGAAATATAGGGACAGGTGGGGATGTGGTAGGAATATGGGATTAGTGTCGGATTAGTGTAAATGGGTGGTTGATGTTCGGCAAAGACTCGGTGGGCCGAAGGGCCTGTTTCAGTGCTGTATCTCTAATCTAATCTAATGCTATTGATGCATAGCCAAGCCACCTATCAGATAATGAGTACAAGTTTCAGATATAGACCGAAATAAAGATATTGGGCTGAATTTTATTAGCGTGCGCACATCGCAGCGGTGCGCTTTGAAGTCGGCAGCCTGTCCGCACTAAGCGGCCGCTGCAGAGCCCCCGCGATATTACGAGCGGGGACTCAGGAGCATCACTGTGACGCGCTGCCACCCCCCCCCCCCACCGCCCAATATTACGTGGGGAGAGGCAGAACATCCGGCACAGTAAATGACCTTCTGTCAGCTGTGTAGCAGGTACTGGGACCCTATTTAAAGCGTCCCAGTACCTGCTTCTTGACAGCTGCCAAAGAAATACTTACCTCACTATTGAAGAGTGGGGCTGCTGTCAATCTGGCATCAAAGCAGAAAGTGCTGGGGAAACTCAACAGGTCTGGCAGTATCTGCGGAGAGAGAAGCAGAGTTAACTTGATCAAGTTCTTAGACCTGAAAGTTAACTCTGCTTCTCTTTCCACAGATGCTACCAGACCTGCTGAGTTTCCCCAGCACTTTTTGCTTTGCTGCCACATACTTACCCTGCTGTGTCCCTGTGTCCTGTGAAGTTGTGATCCTCTTCTTCCATCCAAGTGTAAAAATTCCATCTTGTAGGCGTGCTGCACCTGGGTAAATAATCTTAATTTTGCACATACCAGGACGTGAGATTGAATTGTACCATAAAAGGCAAATACACAACAGAAATAAAACCATAATTAAAGAATATCTGCATACTATGGGCTTCTAATCATGGGGAACGAGAGAGACTCACGGTTGGTGTGTTGCCTCCCAGGTGCCAGGGTTCGTGATGTCTCGGATCGTGTTTTTGGGATCCTTAAGGGGGAGGGGGAGCAGCCCCAAGTCGTGGTCCACATAGGCACCAACGACATAGGTAGGAAGAGAAATGGGGATTTAAGGCAGAAATTCAGGGAGCTAGGGTGGAAGCTTAGAGCGAGAACAGACAGAGTTGTTATCTCTGGGTTGTTGCCCGTGCCACGTGATAGCGAAGCGAGGAATAGGGAGAGAGAGGAGTTGAACACGTGGCTGCAGGGATGGTGTAGGAGGGAGGGTTTTGGTTTCCTGGATAATTGGGGCTCTTTCTGGGGTAGGTGGGACCTCTACAAACAGGATGGTCTTCACCTGAACCAGAGGGGTACCAATATCCTGGGGGGGAGATTTGCTAGTGCTAGGGGAAAGGAAATTATGATGCGATTAGGCAAGATTTAGGATGCGTAGGATGGGGAAGGAAACTGCAGGGATGGGCACAATCGAAATGTGGAGCTTATTCAAGGAGCAGCTACTGCGTGTCCTTGATAAGTATGTACCTGTCAGGCAGGGAGGAAGTTGTCGAGCGAGGGAGCCGTGGTTTACTAAAGAAGTTGAAGCGCTTGTCAAGAGGAAGAAGAAGGCTTATGTTAGGATGAGACGTGAAGGCTCAGTTAGGGCGCTTGAGAGTTACAAGCTAGCCAGGAAGGATCTAAAGGGAGAGCTAAGAAGAGCAAGGAGAGGACACGAGAAGTCATTGGCGGATAGGATCAAGGAAAAGCCTAAGGCTTTCTCTAGGTATATCAGGAATAAAAGAATGACTAGAGTTAGATTAGGGCCAATCAAGGATAGTAGTGGGAAGTTGTGTGTGGAATCAGAGGAGATAGGGGAAGTGTTAAATGAATATTTTTCGTCAGTATTTACAGTAGAGAAAGAAAATGTTGTCGAGGAGAATACTGAGATTCAGACTACTAGGCTAGATGGGATTGAGGTTCACAAGGAGGAGGTGTTAGCAATTTTGGAAAGTGTGAAAATAGATAAGTCCCCTGGGCCAGATGGGATTTATCCTAGGATTCTCTGGGAAGCCAGGGAGGAGATTGCAGAGACTTTGTCCTTGATCTTTATGTCGTCATTGTCGACAGGAATAGTGCCGGAAGACTGGAGGATAGCAAATGTTGTCCCCTTGTTCAAGAAGGGGAGTAGAGACAGCCCTGGTAATTATAGACCTGTGAGCTTTACTTCGGTTGTGGGTAAAATGTTGGAAAAGGTTATAAGAGACAGGATTTATAATCATCTTGAAAAGAATAAGTTCATTAGCGATAGTCAGCACGGTTTTGTGAAGGGTAGGTCGTGCCTCACAAACCTTATTGAGTTTTCGAGAAGGTGACCAAACAGGTGGATGAGGGTAAAGCAGTGGATGTGGTGAATATGGATTTCAGTAAGGCGTTTGATAAGGTTCCCCACGGTAGGCTATTGCAGAAAATACGGAAGTATGGGGTTGAAGGTGATTTAGAGCTTTGGATCAAAAATTGGCTAGCTGAAAGAAGACAGAGGGTGGTGGTTGATGGCAAATGTTCATCCTGGAGTTTAGTTACTATTGGTGTATCGCAAGGATCTGTTTTGGGGCCACTGCTGTTTGTCATTTTTATAAATGACCTGGAAGAGGGTGTAGAAGGGTGGGTTAGTAAATTTGCGGATGACACGACGGTCGGTGGAGTTTTGGATAGTGCCGAAGGATGTTGTAGGGTACAGAGGGACATAGATAGGCTGCAGAGCTGGGCTGAGAGATGGCAAATGGAGTTTAATGCGGAAAAGCGTGAGGTGATTCACTTTGGAAGGAGTAACAGGAATGCAGAGTACTGGGCTAATGGGAAGATTCTTGGTAGTGTAGATGAACAGAGAGATCTTGGTGTCCAGGTACATAAATCCCTGAAGGTTGCTACCCAGGTTAATAGGGCTGTTAAGAAGGCATATGGTGTGTTAGCTTTTATTAGTAGGGGGATCGAGTTTCGGAGCCACGAGGTCATGCTGCAGCTGTACAAAACTCTGGTGAGGCCGCACCTGGAGTATTGCGTGCAGTTCTGGTCACCGCATTATCGGAAGGATGTGGAAGCTTTGGAAAGGGTGCAGAGGAGATTTACTAGGATGTTGCCTGGTATGGAGGGAAGGTCTTACGAGGAAAGGCTGAGGGACTTGAGGCTGTTTTCGTTGGAGAGAAGGAGGAGGAGAGGTGACTTAATAGAGACATATAAGATAATCAGAGGGTTAGATAGGGTGGATAGTGACAGTCCTTTTCCTCGGATGGTGATGGCAAACACGAGGGGACATAGCTTTAAGTTGAGGGGTGATAGATATAGGACAGATGTTAGAGGTAGTTTCTTTACTCAGAGAGTAGTAAGGGCGTGGAACGCCCTGCCTGCAGCAGTAGTAGACTCACCAACTTTAAGGGCATTTAAGTGGTCATTGGATAGACATATGGATGAAAATGGAATAGTGTAGGTCAGATGGTTTCACAGGTCGGCGCAACATCGAGGGCCGAAGGGCCTGTACAGCGCTGTAATGTTCTTTAAAAAAAATCATCTGACTGTGAAAATTCTCAGACTAATATGCATTTGGAATCTGTATTCATTTCTCTGCTAACTGTTACGTGAAAAGACATGTTACTGCAATTAAAATATTTTTGTAAAGAACAAGGAAAATATGTTTATATTCTAGCTGCATTGCCAACTAGAAATATTACATCAATAGTTATGATCAGCTGCTGCAGAAGCAAAGTGTATGTGAACATGTGTCGATCTGTCATTGATGAAAAACCATGACAACAGCACAGATTTCCTCACTAGTCCTGCATTGGTTTTCAAACATGTGCAAGAAAAACCCTGCAGCCAGAAGTTAGAGCAGTTACACTGTGGAATCACCTTTGAATTTAAAGGACCAGACCAAAAATCAAGGATGGCAGAGGGATGTTCTAGGGTGGCCCCACAGTTCAGCGATGCCTTCCTGCTCACTCTCTTCCAGGCTGTGCGGGAAAGGCGGGAGGTCCTTTTCCCCAGCGATGGTAAGAAGAGGCCCTCCCGCCTGACCAAGGCAGCATGGCTGGAGGTGGCAGAGGAGGTGAGTAGCCATGGAGCCATCCGGCGTCAAAGGATCCAGTGCTGAAAGTGGATGAACGATCATTCCAACAGCCAGCCGGGGCCCTCCAGGCTTCGTGCGGGCAGAGGACAACCTCCAAAGGGAAATCAGATCAGCAGCCTTCCTGCAGTCAGGCTTCTAACGCAGAAGTTACACCGAGAAGGGGCACTCGCAAGCGTTTAAAGACACAAATGGGAATTCACAGGTGTCACTGCAATGTAAATACGTCTTTCACTAAATGTTCTTCACCAACATGTGTGTCTTTTTCTCCATGCGAATGATGTGTACCAGCATGTCGCCCAAATGTCACATTCCTTTGCACCATTGGCCCTTCAGGAAAATGCAATTACATCAGTGCCATGCCACCAATACTCAGGAGCATCTCCACACATGCAGTGACATGGACATTGGCTCAGTCAGCTGCTGCCTCTAATGGTTTACACAGAGATGCTGCAGATGTGGATTGGTGCACAGCAGGTGAGCAAAGGGTGATGTGTGGCTTGCAGAGCTCATGTTGGTTCCTATGGAGCAGAAAGCCTTTGTCTGATAAGCCACTGCCATGCATCCCTAGTTCGCTGCTAGCCCTGCATGTGGAACCTAGGTGCCATTTGCCCTCCCACGTACCTTTCCTGTTGTAGGTCCTCAGCGTCCTCATAGTGCGAGGAGGAATCCTGTTGATGTCTCTCCTCATCATACCAGCTGTTAGACCAGGTGAGAAAGGTGTCCAGGGGTCCCTTTGAGCCTTCACCTGGTCTTACTGTAACAGGGTTTTGTTTTAAAACACACAGTGTTTTGAGCTCCCCCTTTGGTGAATCCTTGTTCACCGCTTTCCAATTATATGGTAAAGAAACAAGCACAAACAGGTTTTCTTCGGTTTAAAGAAGAAATTTTATTAAACTTAAACTCTAATTTGGTTAACGCCTACATATACACGACACACCCACGCGAGCATGCAGACGTGATACACACATGCAGACAGGGACAGAAAAGAGTAGAAAAGATAAAGTGGAAGAGTCCTTTTGTTGAAGGTATGGTCGAAATTTTCGTTGTAGCCCAGTATTCCTCTTAAACCTTGTTCTCTATAGGAGACTTTTCTCTCTTGAGGTTCATGTGTCTTCAGTTGGTTTTTGGAGTTCCGTGAGAAAGAGGTGTGAGCTGACAGGCGAGGCTTTTTTCAATCCAGGAGCCAAGAGCTTTCTGCCAGTTCAACCACTGTCTCTACAATTTAAAACTCCCAAGCTGGCCAGCAGTGTGATTACCGAACTGGTTTGACCAGGTCTTGACTGTGTATTGTATGGGAGCAGGGGATAGCTCCTTTGTTCCAACACTGTCTGCTAATATGCAAAAATGTCTTTCCAGCCAGGGGCCTGGCAATTTCTGTAAAAGGCCTTCTCTTCCTCCCTGCAACAATTTGAAATTTAATGTTCATGTGGTGAAATTAATGTACCTCATTCTTGGCAGGTAGGGGCCTGCTTGACACCAGGCCTGCCCCCTATTGGGTTGTGCAGAGCACAGCAAGCAGCAAAGAAAGGAGCTGGTCTTTTCGGCCCGTAGTACAGGTCACCACCCTATCTATCCAGGCATTGGAAGCGCATCTTCAGCATGCAGATCGCTTGCTCAATGTAACTCCTGTAACTCAGTGGCTGGCATTGTATCTCTCCTCTGCAGCAGTGGTGGGGTCTCTCACTGGCGTAAGGAGCCATGTCTGCAAAGGACAGCCCTGTCTTCACGAAGCCGCCCCTCCATCTGAGCCAGTTCAGTGAACAGCGTTGGCAGCTGGGACTGGCACATGACCCAGGTGTCATGGCAGCTGCCTGTGAAGCGGGCACAGATTTGCATGAAACATCTCCAGTGATCACATACCAGCTGCACCGAGATTGAGAGGATTCCTTTAATGGTAACGTCTGCGGCTGGTAGCCTGGCTGGAGGCCTGATGGCCACATGGGTGCAGTCTATGAACACTAAAACCTCTGGTTATCCGGCAATGGTGCCGAAACTGATGGTCCTCCGGGCCTGACTGTTAGGGTCTGTTCAGAAGCGGATATACTCATTGGCCCTCCGGTGCAGGGCATCGGTAACCTCACTGATGCAGCGGTGCACTGCTGACTGTGTGACCCCACAAAGGTCTCTGGTGGGCCCCTGAAATGCTGTATATGTGTCAAGCTTCAGAGCCGCTGCCACTAATTCAGCAGGGGAATGGGAACCTAAATTGTAGTTCCAGTGTACAGGATGTTGAGAGTAGTGAGGTCAGGGATATGGTTACAAGGACGCAAGAGGGCACTGGCAAGCAAGAACCTGGTTTAAAGTGTGTCTACTTCAACGCCAGGAGCATCCGGAATAAGATGGGTGAGCTTATGGGGGACTTTAAATTTCCAAATATCGACTGGAAATACTATAGTTCGAGTACTTTAGATGGGTCAGTTTTTGTCCAGTGTGTGCAGGAGGGTTTTCTGACAGTATGTAGACAGGCCAACCAGGGGCGATGCCACATTGGATTTGGTACTGGGTAATGAACCCGGCCAGGTGTTAGATTTAGATGTAGGTGAACACTTTGGTGATAGTGATCACAATTTGGTTAGGTTTACCTTAGCGATGGGCAGGGACAGGTATATACCGCAGGGCAAAAATTATAGCTGGGGGAAAGGAAATTATGATGCGATTAGGCAAGATTTAGGATGCGTAGGATGGGGAAGGAAACTGCAGGGGATGGGAACAATCGAAATGTGGAGCTTATTCAAGGAGCAGCTACTGCGTGTCCTTGATAAGTATGTACCTGTGAGGCAGGGAGGAAGTTGTCGAGCGAGGGAGCCGTGGTTTACGAAAGAAGTTGAAGCACTTGTCAAGAGAAAGAAGAAGGCTTATGTTAGGATGAGACGTGAAGGCTCAGTTAGGGCGCTTGAGAGTTACAAGCTAGCCAGGAAGGATCTAAAGGGAGAGCTAAGAAGAGCAAGGAGAGGACATGAGAAGTCATTGGCGGATAGGATCAGGGAAAACCCTAAGGCTTTCTCTAGGTATATCAGGAATAAAAGAATGACTCGAGTTAGATTAGGGCCAATCAAGGATAGTAGTGGGAAGTTGTGTGTGGAATCAGAGGAGATAGGGGAAGTGTTAAATGAATATTTTGCGTCAGTATTTACAGTAGAGAAAGTAAATGTTGTTGAGGAGAATACTGAGATTCAGGCTACTAGGCCAGATGGGATTGAGGTTCACAAGGAGGAGGTGTTATCAATTTTGGAAAGTGTGAAAATAGATAAGTCCCCTGGGCCAGATGGGATTTACCCTAGGATTCTCTGGGAAGCTCGGGAGGAGATTGCAGAGCCTTTGTCCTTGATCTTTATGTCGTCATTGTCGACAGGAATAGTGCCGGAAGACTGGAGGATAGCAAATGTTGTCCCCTTGTTCAAGAAGGGGAGTAGAGACAGCCCTGGTAATTATAGACCTGTGAGCCTTACTTCGGTTGTGGGTAAAATGTTGGAAAAGGTTATAAGAGACAGGATTTATAATCATCTTGAAAAGAATAAGTTCATTAGCGATAGTCAGCACGGTTTTGTGAAGGGTAGGTCGTGCCTCACAAACCTTATTGAGTTTTTCGAGAAGGTGACCAAACAGGTGGATGAGGGTAAAGCAGTGGATGTGGTGTATATGGATTTCAGTAAGGCGTTTGATAAGGTTCCCCACGGTAGGCTATTGCAGAAAATACGGAAGTATGGGGTTGAAGGTGATTTAGAGCTTTGGATCAGAAATTGGCTAGCTGAAAGAAGACAGAGGGTGGTGGTTGATGGCAAATGTTCATCCTGGAGTTTAGTTACTAGTGGTGTACCGCAAGGATCTGTTTTGGGGCCACTGCTGTTTGTCATTTTTATAAATGACCTGGAAGAGGGTGTAGAAGGGTGGGTTAGTAAATTTGCAGGTGACACTAAGGTCGGTGGAGTTGTGGATAGTGCCGAAGGATGTTGTAGGGTACAGAGGGACATAGATAGGCTGCAGAGCTGGGCTGAGAGATGGCAAATGGAGTTTAATGCGGAAAAGCGTGAGGTGATTCACTTTGGAAGGAGTAACAGGAATGCAGAGCACTGGGCTAATGGGAAGATTCTTGGTAGTGTAGATGAACAGAGAGATCTTGGTGTCCAGGTACATAAATCCCTGAAGGTTGCTACCCAGGTTAATAGGGCTGTTAAGAAGGCATATGGTGTGTTAGCTTTTATTAGTAGGGGGATCGAGTTTCGGAGCCACGAGGTCATGCTGCAGCTGTACAAAATTCTGGTGAGACCGCACCTGGAGTATTGCGTGCAGTTCTGGTCACCGCATTATCGGAAGGATGTGGAAGCTATGGAAAGGGTGCAGAGGAGATTTACTAGGATGTTGCCTGGTATGGAGGGAAGGTCTTACGAGGAAAGGCTGAGGGACTTGAGGTTGTTTTCGTTGGAGAGAAGGAGGAGGAGAGGTGACTTAATAGAGACATATAAGATAATCAGAGGGTTAGATAGGGTGGATAGTGAGAGTCTTTTTCCTCGGATGGTGATGGCAAACACGAGGGGACATAGCTTCAAGTTGAGGGGTGATAGATATAGGACAGATGTGAGAGGTAGTTTCTTTACTCAGAGAGTAGTAGGGGCGTGGAATGCCCTGCCTGCAGCAGTAGTAGACTCGCCAACTTTAAGGGCATTTAAGTGGTCATTGGATAGACATATGGATGAAAATGGAATAGTGTAGGTCAGATGGTTTCACAGGTCGGCGCAACATCGAGGGCCGAAGGGCCTGTACTGCGCTGTAATGTTCTAATTCTAATACTATGAGGACCGCAGGCATAAGATGTCAACCCAAGCCCATGGGCTGCAGGTCTTCATTGAGCAGGGCACAGAGACATGTTACCACCCTCTCTACATGTGCAATCGCCTCTGACACTGGTGCTCTGACATCCACTGGCATGTCATGTGGGGCCTGTAGATGCACGGCAACGTGTAATGGCAAGCTCCCCTTGGAGGCTGCTGCTCATGACCAGGGGACTCTACGTGGAACCCACCTGCCTGTTGATTTTGCCTCTGGCGCATACGGATCCCCAGAAGCAGATCACACAATCTAGGATGAAACATACCCATTTCCATGTAATAAATAAAATTGTTTCCTTCCCTTAATCGAAGGCTCCTAACAGGGCAGGCCTTGTTGTCGAGGGGTACTTCAGGTGCTTTCATGGATCAACAATGTGGCATGGCATGGCATCGCCCATCTTTGCTCTTATTGAGTGTGGCGCAGCATGACCGCATGAAGATTCTACCAGCTGCATCGACTGCCCCCACCAGCCAGGTAACCTTACACACCTGCCAGTTCTGGCACCCTCCCCACACACAGGGTGACTAGCGTGCCATTGCTCCTTCACACACATAAATGTACAATGGCGCAGAGCAAACACCATTCACGGAGGGAGAATATGCAATACCTCCCTTCATGCCTACAGAGCTTTGCCTCCAGTAGTCCCACCCCCCACCTCCCTTCAAGTATGCAGAGCTTTGCCCCCTGTAATCCCCCACCTCCCTTCAAATAAGCAGAGTGTTGCCCCCTGTTATCACCCCCTCACCTCCCATGCAGAGTTGAGACCTCTGAAATTTTTTTTTTAATTTTTTTTATTCATTCATGGGATGTGGGTATCACTGGCCAGGCCAGCATTTATTACCCATCCCTAATTGCCCTTGAGAAGGTGGTGGTGAGCTGCCTTCTTGAACCGCTGCAGTCCATGTGAGGTAGGTACACCCACAGTGCTGTTAGGAAGGGAGTTCCAGGATTTTGACCCAGCGACAGTGAAGGAACGGCAAAATAGTTCCAAGTCAGGATGATGTGTGACTTGGACGGGAACTTGCAGGCGGTGATGTTCCCATGCATCTGCTGTTCTTGTCCTTCGAGGTGGTAGAGGTCATGGCTGGAAACACTGTGGAGCATTCGCGAGTCTGAGAGCATTGTGGATAGCACATATAGAGAGGTGGTCACACCGCAGCTGAAGGGACTAGAGGAAGGGAGGGAATGGGTGGCCACCAGGCAGTCCAAGAGAATCAGGCAGGTAGTTCAGGAGTCCCTTGGGGTCCCGTTTGCAAATCGGTATTTCATTTTGGAGGCTCATGAGGCTGGTTCCTCCAGGGCGTGCAGTCAGAGCCATGCTTCTGGCACCGCAAGCAGCCTGTCTGCACAGGAAGGGGGAAAGAGAGGACGAGCAATAGTAAGAGGGAATCCGATAGTCAGGGGAACAGATAGGTGCTACTGTGGCCGTCAACGTGACTCCAGGATGGTGTGTTGCCTCCTTGGTGCCAGGGTCCGGGATGTCACTGAATGGCTGCAGGACATCCTGAAGGGGGCGGGTGATAAGGCAGAGGTCATGGTACATGTTGGTACCAATGACATAGGTAGAAAGAGGTTTGAGGTCTTGCATCAAGATTTCAGGGAGTTAGGCAGTAGACTAAAAAGCAGGATCTCTCGGGTTGTAATTTCTGGATTACTCCCAGCGCCACGTGCTCGCGAGTATAGAAATAGGAGAATAGCACAGATGAATGCGTGGCTTAAGAGTTGGTGCAGGAGGGAGGGTTTTAGATTCCTGGACCACTGGGACCGTTTCTGGGGAAGGTGGGACCTGTACAAGCGGGATGGTCTACATCTGAACCAGAGGGGGACTAACATCCTTGCTGGCGGGTTTGCTAGTGCTGTTGGGAGGAGTTTAAACTATTTTGGCAGGGGGACGGGATGCAGACTCCTAGCAGAATAGGGACACAGCTAAACACAGGAAAGCGAACAAGTCAGAGGGAATACAGTGGAAGTAAGTTTCAAGGGAGTAAGACCAGGATGGAAGGCCTATACTTTAATGTCAGGAGTATTGCAGGTAAAATGGATGAGTTCAGGGCAATGATTGACACGTGGAATTGTGATATAGTATCCATCACGGAGACATGGTTGAGGGAGGGGCAGGATTGACAGCTCAATATCCCAGGATATAGAATCTTCAGGCGAGACAGAGGAGGGGGTAAAAGAGGAGGGGGCATTGCAATATTAGTTAAGGAGTCAGTTACTGCAGTAAGGAGAGATGATTTCTTGGAGGGGAAATCAAATAATGCTTTATGGGTAGAGTTTAGGAATAAAAAAGGGACAGCCACATTGCTAGGTGTTTGTTATGACCCCCAGATAGTCAGCGGGAAATCGAGGAAACCAATATGTGTGCAATTTGCAGAGGGGTGTAAAAATAATAGGGTAATTATATTAGGTGATTTCAACTTTCCCAACATTAATTGGGTTAGTCATCGTGTTAAGGGCTTAGATGGAGTGGAGTTCTTAAAATGTATACAGGAGAACTTTTTAGCTCAATATGTAGAGGAACCAACAAGGGAGGGTGCAGTGCTGGACCTAATTCTGGGGAATGAAGCCGGACAGGTGGTTGATGTGTTGGTGGGGGAGCATTTTGGTGATAACGACCACAACATGGTACAATTTAAGCTTGTTATGGAGAAAGAAATAGACAAGTTGCAAAAAAAGGATTTGAATTGGGGGAGAGCAAATTTTAGTAAAATAAGGCAGGATCTGGCCAAGGTAGACTGGAAAGAGTTACTTGTTGGGAAATCTACAGAAGAGCAGTGGGGGGCATTCAAAAAGGAAATGGGGAGGGTACAGGCCCTACATGTTTCCTCTAGGGTAATAGGTAGGAGCAACAAGCCCAGAGAACCATGGATGACCAGAAACATTCAGGGTACGATGAGAAGGAAAAGAGAGGCTTTTAGCAAATACAAGGACAGCAAATCAATGGAAACATTAGTGGAGTACAGAAAGTGTAGGATGGAGCTTAAGAAAGCAATTAGGAGAGCAAAGAGGGAATATGAGAAAGCTCTGGCTGGTAAATGTAGGGAAAATCCCAAGATATTCTATAAGTATATCAATGAGAAGAGGATAACCAGGGAAAGAGTAGGACCCATTAGGGACCAAGGGGGAAATTTGTGGGTGGAGCCAGAGGACATTGGTAGGGTGTTGAACAAATACTTCACATCTGTCTTCACCCAAGAGAATGAGGATGTAGATATGGAACTTAGAGAGAGAACTTAGAGGTTCTTGGGCAAATTGTCATAGGGAGTGACAAGATATTAGAGGTTTTGGAAGGCTTAAAAGTGGACACATCTCCAGGTCCAGACGATTTGTGTCCCAGGATGCTGTGGGAGGCGAGGGTGGAGATTGCAGGGGCTCTGACCCAAATTTTTAATTCCTCACTGGCCACGGGGGAGGTGCCAGAGGACTGGAGAACAGCTAATGTGGTCCCACTATTTAAGGAAGGTTGGAGAGATAAGCCAGGGAACTACAGACCAGTGAGTCTCATGTCAGTGGTAGGGAAACTATTGGAGAAAATTCTGAAGGAGAGAATCTATCACCACTTGGAGAGGCAAAATCTGATTAGGAATAGTCAGCATGGCTTTGTCAGAGGGAGGTCATGCCTAACAAATTTGAATGAATTTTTTGAGCATGTGACCAGGTGTGTAGATGAGGGTAGTGCAGTTGATGTAGTTTACATGGATTTCAGCAAAGCCTTTGACAAGGTCCCACATGGGAGACTTATCAAGAAAGCAAATGCACATGGGATACAAGGTAACTTGATAAGGTGGATTCAAAATTGGCTTAGCTGTAGGAGACAGAGAGTGATGACAGACGGCTGTTTTAGTGACTGGAAGCCAGGGTCCAGTGGCGTACCACAGGGATCTGTGCTGGGTCCCCTATTGTTTTTCATTTATATAAACGACATAGATGACCACGTGGGGGGTAGGATCAGTAAGTTCGCGGATGACACAAAGATTGGCCGAGTGGTTAACAGTGAGGTGGAGTGTCTTAGGTTACAGGAAGATATAGACAGGATGGTCAAATGGGCAGAAAAGTGGCAGATGGAATTTAACGCTGAAAAGTGTGAGGTGATACACTTTGGAAGGAGTAATGTGACACGGAAGTATTCAATGAATGGCCTGACACTGGGAAGTTCCGAGGAACAAAGGGACCTTGGCGTGTTTGTCCATAGATCTCTGAAGGCAGAAGGGCAGGTTAATAGGGTGGTGAAAAAGGCATATGGGACACATGCCTTTATCAATCGAGGCATAGATTACAAAAGCAGGGAGGTCATGTTGGAGTTGTACAGAACTTTGATATAGCCACAGCTGGAGTACTGTGTGCAATTCTGGTCGCCACATTATAGGAAGGATGTGAGTGCATTGGAGGGGGTGCAGAGGCGATTCACCAGGATGTTGCCTGGGATGGAACATTGAAGCTATGAAGAGAGGTTGGATAGGCTTGGGTTGTTTTCACTGGACCAGAGAAGACTGAGGGGTGACCTGATCGAGGTGTACAAGATTATGAGGGGCATGGACAGGGTGGATAGGGGGCAGCTGTTCCCCTTAGTTGAAGGGTCAGTTACGAGGGGTCACAAGTTTAAGGTGAGGGGCAGGAGGTTTAAGGGGGATTTGAGGAAGAACTTTTTTAACCAGAGGGTGGTGACGGTCTGGAATGCCCTGCCTGGGAGGGTGGTAGAGGCAGGTTGCCTCACATCCTTTAAAAAGTACCTGGATAAGCACTTTGCACGTCATAACATTCAAGGCTATGGGCCAAGTGCTGGCAAATGTGATTAGGTAGACAGGTCAGGTGTTTTAATGCATCGGTGCAGACTGGATGGGCCAAAGGGCCTCTTCTGCACTGTATTATTCTGTGATTATGTTTGGAAGGTGTTGTCTAAGGAGCATTGGTGCGTTGCTGCAGTGCATCTTGTAGATGGTACACACTGCTGCCACTGTGCGTCGGTGGTGGAGGGAGTGAATGTTTGTGAATGGTGTGCTAATCAAGTGGGCTGCTTTGTCCTGAATGGTGTCGAGCTTCTTGAGTGTTGTTGGAGCTGCACCCATCCAGGCAAGTGGAGAGTATTCCATCACACTCCTGACTTGTGCCTTGTAGATGGTGGACAGGTTTTGGGGAGTCAGGAGGTGAGTTACTCGCCTCAGGATTCCTAGTCTCTGACCTGCTCTTGTAGCCACGGTATTTATATGGCTACTCCAGTTCAGTTTCTGGTCAATGGTAGCCCCTAGGATGTTGATAGTGGGGGATTCAGCGATGGTAATGCCATTGAATGTCAAGGGGAGATGGTTAGATTCTCTATTGTTGGAGATGGTCATTGCCTGGCACTTGTGTGGTGCGAATGTTACTTGCCACTTAGCAGCCCAAGCCTGGATATTGTCCAGGTCTTGCTGCATTTCTACACGGACTGCTTCAGTATTTGAGGAGTCGTGAATGGTGCTGAACATTGTGAGGTCATCAGTGAACATCCCCACTTCTGACCTTATGATTGAAGGAAGGTCATTGATGAAGCAGCTGAAGATGGTTGGGCCTAGGACACTACCCTGAGGAACTCCTGCAGTGATGTTCTGGAGCTCAGATGATTGATCTCCAACAACCACAGCCATCTTCCTTTGCGCTAGGTATGACTCTAACCAGCAGAGAGTTTTCCCCCGATTCCCATTGACTCCAGTTTTCCTAGGGCTCCTTGATGCCATACTCGGTCAAATGCTGCCTTGATCTCAAGGGCAGTCACTCTCACCTCACCTCACAATTCCATGTACGTAAATGAGATTCCTCTGTACTAACCTTCAGGCTATGATGTACTGACAGTTTCCAAGATACAAAGGAACAGGAGACATCTTGGCTACTTATCTATTAGACATCCATTGATACAGCCAAACTGCAATGTTCACATCTATTCTGGCTTAACGAGGTCTCAGGATGTGATCAACTTAAAATGGGTGATTTGACTCAAAGTTGAGAAAGATTTGATTAGGAAGTATAACAAAGCAGGTTCTAACATCTGGCCGATCAGAGAGGGCGGGTGGGACCATGCGCTGGATCTGTCAATGAAGGCTCTCGATTTAAAGGGAGTGCAGCAGAGGTCTAAATGGCAGCAGGAAATCTTGTTGGGGGAGGAATCAGAAAGCTGCAGAATGAGAAGACTGCCTCCCACCCCACCGCCACCCTGGTTCTTGGACTCGGCCCTGGAAGTCATGATGGAGACAGAGAGGGCCAGGAGAGAAGTCCTCTTTCCTGAGAATGGGAGAAGGCCAGCCAGCCTTATGAAGACAGCGTAACTAGAAATAGCAGAGGCTGTAAAAGGCACGAGTGTGGTGCCAAGGACCTGGATACTGTGCCGTAAAAGGTTTAATGACATCATTAGGTCTGGCGACGTGAGCGTCATACCACTATCGGCTGGCAGCCATGACTCTCTCACCTTCCCAGCATTCTCCTGCACAGCATTTCTATGATTGACACACCTTGCAGTTACACACATTCCTTTCTTTCCAGCGTCCTCCTCAAATCTCCATTCAAGAGACAATACTCACACTCACCATCCTTCTCTTGCTCTCTCACACCTATCACTCAGTCACCCTCCTCAAATTTCATCCTCAACACACATTCCACTTCTCACGGACATAACTCTCTGCCTTCTCTCATTGCAGGAGAAGACAGCCCACCATACCAGGGAGAGGCAAAGAACCAGGGGTGGGCCTGCAGCCATAGGTTTGTGATGGAACTCTCAGATGGCTGCATACACACGTTAAATGAAGCATGCGTGGATGAGTCCACCGTGGGCTTCCCTGGCAGCCAGTCCTGGTAGGTGCCATTTTCTTTCTCTTTAATTGATTCTACTCTTTAATTAACATCTAAGGATGGACTTTTTCTTTTTTATGACTAGATTATACTGACTATTTGAAAACAATTTCAGCTTATCTAAACAGCAGTCATCGACCGACTGATGGACCTCCACCCCGGGTCAACCAATCAAGCTTCACCCCGGGTCGACTGGAGCTCCGCCACCAATAGAGCTACACCCCTGGGGCTGCAAGCCGACCGATGGAGCGCTGACCAACTGAGCTCCGCCTCTGGGGCTGTGGGGCGACTGAGCTCCGCCTGGAGCTGCACCATTGTTTAAATGAACAAAGTGTAGCAGCTGTCGAGAAGGACAAGCTCGCCAATTGTGAATTCTGTAGAACTGACTCCCATAACAGTATTTGGTGCCGGATGCATCAATCACCCTCTGTACCAACGCTAGTTCAAACTCATTCAGCGAAAGTGCAACATGTCTAAACCTATATAAAAGGAACAGGCTGAAGAATCATTCACACCATGATTCACCCATGCTGCCATCTGCAAAATACCACCTTCATCACCATCATCATTGTTAACCTTGCTTATTCCTGGTGGTTATATCAAGAAAGTGGAAAGGCTAGCAAATGTGTAAAGTCACCAATTTAACAACTTGTATTTATATAGCATATTTAACATAGTAAAACATCCAAGGCAATATTAGGACAGATGATCAAAAGCTTGGTCAAAGAGGTAGGTTGTAAGAAGCATCTGAGAGGAGGAGAGAGGTAGAGAGTTGGAAAGGTTTAGGGAGGGAATTTCAGAGCTTAGGACCAAGATAGTTGAAGGCATTGCCACCAATGGTGGATCAATTAAAATCATGGCTGCTGAAGAGGCCAGAATTGGAGTGCAGAGATCTCAAGGGGTTTAGGGCTGGAGGAGGTTACACAGGTGGGGAGGGACAAGGCCAAGGTAGGATTTGAAAACAAGGATGAGAATTTTAAAATTGCAATGAAAAGAAGAGACTGAAATAGAAATTTACAGCCTCCTGGAATGAAACATGACAGGAAATCTTAAAAGACAGACATAGTGGTAATAGGTTTTCACCTTCTTCTGTTGCAGCTGTTGTTTCATCCCCTTGCACATCATTTTCATTCTTCTGGTCACCATCAGGATCATCAGAAGCATGATTCCCAGTGGTTGTCTCCTGTGTTTTTTCCTCTTGTTATAGTGAAAACAAAAAAGAGGAAATCTTTAATGTACTATAACATGCAACAAAAGGCATCACACACTGACTCAACAGCCACACTTACACACACGATTTTTACTCAGTTCCAGTCTGTGTCCAGTCATCAGAAAAGCTCCCTTATTACACTTCAATGTTCATTGACACTCCTTGTGTTGTTTTGCTGAGGATTTTCCCTGTAGTGTGACAGCCTCTGACCTGGATTACTTTAAGGGCATGGCATCATCACATACTGCAGAGCAGACGGGTTTTCTTTACTGCTATTTGGAATCTTGATTGAGTGAGCTAAGTGTGAACTCTTTACTTCTGAAAGATGCGATTTTCTAAAATATTTTAACTTTGTCCCTGTTAAGTTATATTGGTTCACTCCTCCCTGCACTAAACCTGCTCTTGCTACCACCATCTCAGCTGCCAAGTCTCCAAGGGTGTAGATTTTGGCAAGATTCCCAGGTCCAAACCTCAGATTTGGACATTAAAATTGCAGCATTTCCTCCCACTCTGGTCTCCCAAATTAATCTTTTGCTCCCGTCGGGACCTCATCTATGCATATTTCACTCACTCAGACACTATGCTTACCCTTCTTCCCCACTAGAAAAGTGCATCCCGGTTGGTACTGTAGAGGTGCACTCTCTCCCCGTGGCGACAATTGCCCATTAATGAATTATATTTTTATATATAAAAAGACTTGTCTGTATGGAACACATTCACATGACAGTGGTATTTAAAAATTCCCTCTAATTCTCACAGCACAGGATGAGGCCATTCAGACCACTGTGCCTGTGCTGGCTCTTTGAAAGAGCTATCTAATTAGTTCCATTCCCCGCTCTTTTCCCATAGCCCTGTAACCTTTTTCCTTTTCAAGCATATATCCAATTTCTTTTTGAAACCTCCATTAAATCTCCTCTTAACATCTCTGCTCCAAGGGTAAAAAGCCCAACTTCTTTCGTCTCTCCAGATAACTAAAGTGCCCCATCCCTCATACCATTCTGGTACACAAGAATATGAGAAATAGGAGCATAGTGGGCCATTCGACCCCTTGAGCCTGCTCCGCCACTTAATGAGATCATGGCTGATCTGATTGTGGCCTTAACTCTACTTTCCTGCCTGACCACAACACCCTCATAACCCTTAACTCCTTTGTAAATCAAAAATCTGTCTAACTCAGTTTTGAATATATTCAATAACCCAGCCTCCACTGCTCTCAGGTGAAAAGAATTACAAAGATTAACCACCCTCTAAGAGAAGAAATTCCTCCTCATCTCCGTCTTAAATGGGAGACCCCTTATTTTGAAACTGTGCCCCCGAGTTCACGATTCCCCCACAAGGGGAAACATCCTCTCAGCATCTACCCTGTCAAGACCCTTCAGAATCTTGTGTTTCAATAAGATCACCTCTCATTCTTCTAAGCTCCAATGTGTATAGTGCCAACCTGCTCAACCTTTCCTCATGAGACAAAACCCTCATCATAGGAATCAGCCTAGTGAACCTTCTCTGAACTGCTTCCAATGCAAGCGTGTCCCTCCTTAAGTAAGGAGAGCAAAACTGTACACAGTACAGGTGTGGTCTTACCAATGCCCTGTACAGTTGGAGCAAGACTCCCCTACTTTTATACTCCATCCCCTTGCAATAAAGGTCAACATTCCATTTGCCTTCCTAATTACTTGCTGTCCCTGCATGCTGACTTTTTGTGATTCATGTACAAGGACAGCCAGATCCCTCTGTACCGCAGCATTCTGCAGTCTCCCTCTGCTATTCTATTCTTCCTGCCAAAGTGGACAATCTCACATTTTCCCACATTATACGCCATCTGACAATTTTTTGCCCTCTCACTTAACCTGTTTATATATCTTTGCAAACACTTTGTGTCTTCCTCACAACTTACTTTCCTATCTTTCATTGTATCATTTGCAAATTTAGCGACAATACACTCATTCCCTTCATCCAAGTCATTAATATAGATCATAAATAGTTGAGGCTCCAGCATTGATTTCTTTGGCACTCCACTAGTTACAGGTTGCCAAACTGAAAATGCCCCATTTATCCTGACTCTCTGTTTCCTGTTACCTAGCTAATCCTTTATCCATTCTAATGTATTATTCCCAACACCAAGAGGTCTTATCTTGTGTAGTAACCTTTTATGTAGCATCTCATCAAATTCCTTTTAGAAATCCAAATACACAACATTACAGGTTCCCCTTTATCCACCCTGCTTATTACATCACTATTTGCTTTTCACCAAACCATATTGATTCTACCTGGTTGCATTATGATATTCTAAATGACTTGCAACTACTTCCTCAATAATGAATCCGAACGTTTTCCCGATGTTAGGCTAACTGGCCTACAATCTTCCGCTTTCTGTCATCTCCCTGCGCCGCCGCCCCACCCCACCCCATTAGAGCATTGCTCTATCCATCAATATTGGCGACCACGCTCTGGAAGTGGTTCAAGAGTTCACCTACCTAGGCTCAACTATCACCAGTAACCTGTCTCTCGATGCAGAAATCAACAACACTGCTATGTCCAGACTGGCCAAGAGAGTGTGGGAAAATGGCACACTGACACGGAACACAAAGGTCCAAGTGTATCAAGCCCGTGTCCTCAGTACCTTGCTCTACGGCAGCGAGGCCTGGACAATGTATGTCAGCCAAGAGCGACGTCTCAATTCATTCCATCTTTGCTGCCTCCGGAGAATCCTTGGCATCAGGTGGCAGGACCGTATCTCCAACACAGAAGTCCTCGAAGCGGCCAACATCCCCAGCTTATACACCCTACTGAGTCAGCGGCGCTTAAGATGGCTTGGCCATGTGAGCCGCATGGAAGATGGCAGGATCCCCAAGGACACATTGTACAGCGAGCTCGCCACTAGTATCAGACCCACCGGCCGTCCATGTCTCTGCTTTAAAGACGTCTGCAAACGCGACATGAGGTCCTGTGACATTGATCACATCGTGGGAGTCAGTTGCTAGCAATCGCCAGAGCTGGCGGGCAGCCATAAAGGCGGGGCTAAACTGTGGCAAGTCAAAGAGACTTAGCAGTTGGCAGGAAAAAAGACAGAAGCGCAAGGGGAGAGCCAACTGTGTAACAGCCCTGCCAACCAATATTTTCTGCAGCACCTGTGGAAGAGCCTGTCACTATAGAATTGGCCTTTATAGCCACTCCAGGCGCTGCTCCAGAAACCACTGACCACCTCCAGGCGCTTACCCATTGTCTCCCGAGACAAGGAGGCCAAAGAAGAAGAAGAAGACCCAACCTGAACCCAATGGGACCCGAATACATGTGTCGGGTTCGGGTCGCTCTTCCAGGTCCGGCATTCGGGCTCAGGTCAGACACACTCTATCACCACCTCTGCTGCGTGGCTCCAATGTTAATGTACTTTTTGGACTTGAAAGGTGGTTTTGTTACAGCTCTTTTAAGCTTGTGCAGATAAGCAACAAAGTGAAAATGGAAGCTAGGTGAACTGATGGTCGGGTCAGGTCGGGCGCGGGAAAAAATGAAAGGACTTGGCCAGATTGGGCTCGGGTCGGATGTGGTTCTGTCAGGCTTGGGTCGGGTTTCATTTGCAGACCCGAGCTGGCCTTTACCCCCGCACCCCCATCCTTTCTACAATCTTCACTGTATGTTCTCCAAGGCCTTGGCTTCATTCCTAAAGTGTGGTGCTCAAAATTGGGAAGAACATTCCAGCTGAGGTCTTATTGAGTAAGATTTAGTAACATAAGAAATAGCAGCTGGAGTAGACCACACAGCCCTTCAAGCCTGCTCCATCATTCAGCCTCACAGCCCCAGGGACCCGGGTTCAATTCTGGGTACTGCCTGTGCGGTGTTTGCAAGTTCTCCCTGTGACCGCGTGGGTTTTCACCGGGTGCTCCAGTTTCCTCCCACAGCCAAAGACTTGCAGGTGATAGGTAAATTAGGCATTGTAAATTGCCCCTAGTGTAGGTAGGGAATATGGGATTACTATTGGGTTAGTATAAATGGGTGGTTGTTGGTCGGCACAGACTCGGTGGTATCTCTAAAATAAAAAATAAAACAAAATCATGGCTGAACGTCTAAATCAACCCGTCCTGTCCCCCTATCCCTTGATTTCCTCAGTACCCGAAAAGATATCAATTTCAATCTTGAATGTATTCAACGATTGAGCATCCACAGCTGTGTAGGGAAGAGAATAACAAAGATTCACAACACCCTGAGCGAATAAATTCATTCTCATCCCAGTTTTAAATGGCTGCCCCTTCTCCTGGGGATGATCCCACGTTCTAAACTCTTCAGCCAGGGGAAGCGCACACTCTCTCAATCACAAACACACCCTTTTTCCCACACTATAACTCTCACCCTCTTCTCCCGGCTCCATGTTTAACCGGTTGCCCGGGCAACGCTGGAAGCGGCTACATCCGGGGATTCCGCTCCTCCCTGGCTTGGCGACGATTGTGACTCCAGTTCCTGTTCCGGGTGCAGGGGAAGTTGTGAGCAGAGCGAGGCGGGGGCAGGGAAAGGTGGGAAATTGTCTGCCTGAGTGTCAGCTGGGGCCTTTCGCCATTGCAATCATCCCCTCTCTTACTTACAAAGAGAGGGTCACTGGGAGTGGGGAGGGTCGCAGAGGGAAGGGTCAGGAGTGGAAGGTCCCGGGAGACAGGGTGGAGTATCGCTCGGTGGTGGGGGTGAGTGGATCGCAGAGGAGTGGGGAGGGTCGTGGGGCGCCACTGGGGGAGTGGTGGGGGAAGGTTATGTGGGGGGAAGGGGTAAAACTGGTAAGAGGTTTACATGCTGGGGGAGAGAGGGGTCACATGAAGCACGACAGCGGGATACACGTTCAGATGGAGGAGTGAGGGTCACATTGGGACCTTTACATTGGAAACAGGGGGAGGCCATTTTGCCCCTCGAGCCTGTTCAGTATTCAATGATTGCATGGCTGATCTGCAACTGGATTCCATATCCCCACCTTTGCCTCATATCCCTTTATGCCTTTTGTTAACCAAACCCAGATTTAACATTAATAATTGATGTCGCATTAATTGCCATTAGGGGAAATGATTTTAAAACTTCTACCACCCTTTGTAGAAGTGTTTCTTAATTTCACTCATGGAAGATCTGCCTCTAATTTCTAGACTATGTTCCCTAGTCTAGACTCCTTAACCAGTGGAAATAATTTTTCTCCATCGAGCTTATCTGTCCCCCTTAATAACTCAATAACCTCAATCAAATCACCCCTTTTGTAAGCTTCTAAATTCCATGGAATTGTGTTATCTCTTTCCTGGTAATTTGACCCTTGGACTCCTGGTATGATGCTAATAAATTTATGCTGCACTCTCCAAGGTATCCTTCCTGAGGTGTACCAAGAACTGCTCACAATACTCCAGGTGTGGTCTGATCAGAGTTTTGTATAACTGAAGCATAACTTCTACCCCTTGTTTTCTAGACCTCTGGGTAGAAAGGTCAGCATTCTATTAGCCTTTTTGATTATTTTCTGTACCTGATAAACTTTTAATGATCTATGGACCTGTGCCAACAAGGCTCCTTGGACCTTCGCTACTTCTTGCTTTTTGCCATCTAGAAAGTACTCTTCTATCCTTTTAAGGTCCAATTTGGATGATCACACATTTGCCACAGTTCTGTTAATTCACTTACTCTATTAATATCACTTAGAAATTTTATGTTACTATCTACATTTCTTACAATGCCTCCTGTCTTTGGCCAGAATTTTGCCTGTACTGGCAGTCCGGGGGGCGGAAGCAGGTGCCGAAGTCGATCCCGCTCCACTCTCAGCTGCCGCCCAGATCGAGCACTAACAGTCCAATTAGCATCTTGGCGGCAGATTAGTGGTTGCAAAGGGCATGCGCGGTCAGGGCTAGATCCATAAAAAGGTGCTGAAAGCCATTTAAAAGGGCTTTCCGTGGCTCTGAAAGGGCTGCTTCTATCACAGAGGATGGTGGGAGGAGCTAGAGGGGGAAAGGAGTGTCATTGCAATTAAAGGGGTGGCGCAGTGGTTAGCACTGCAGCCTCACCTCCAGGGACCCGGGTTCAATTCTGGGTACTGCCTCTACGGAGTTTGCAAGTTCTCACTGTGACCGTGTGGGTTTTCAACGGGTGCTCCGGTTTCCTCCCACAGCCAAAGACTTGCAGGTTGATAGGTAAATTGGCCATTGTAAATTGCCCCTAGTGTAGGTAGGTGAGAGGGAATATGGGATTACTACAGGGTTAGTATAAATGGACCTTGTCAGCAGACGTGGTCTCTTCAGACTACTAGAAAAGATCGGATGTCCACCAAAGCTACTAAGTATCATCACCTCATTCCATGACAATATGAAAGGCACAATTCAACATGGTGGCTCCTCATCAGAGCCCTTTCCTATCCTGAGTGGTGTGAAACAGGGCTGTGTTCTCGCACCCACACTTTTTGGGATTTTCTTCTCCCTGCTGCTTTCACATGCGTTCAAATCCTCTGAAGAAGGAATTTTCCTCCACACAAGATCAGGGGGCAGGTTGTTCAACCTTGCCCGTCTAAGAGCGAAGTCCAAAGTACGGAAAGTCCTCATCAGAGAACTCCTCTTTGCTGACGATGCTGCTTTAACATCTCACACTGAAGAGTGCCTGCAGAGTCTCATCGACAGGTTTGCGTCTGCCTGCAATGAATTTGGCCTAACCATCAGCCTCAAGAAAACGAACGTCATGGGGCAGGACGTCAGAAATGCTCCATCCATCAATATTGGCGACCACGCTCTGGAAGTGGTTCAAGAGTTCATCTACCTAGGCTCAACTATCACCAGTAACCTGTCTCTAGATGCAGAAATCAACAAGCGCATGGGTAAGGCTTCCACTGCTATGTCCAGACTGGCCAAGAGAGTGTGGGAAAATGGCGCACTGACAAGGAACACAAAGGTCCGAGTGTATCAGGCCTGTGTCCTCAGTACCTTGCTCTACGGCAGCGAGGCCTGGACAACGTATGCCAGCCAAGAGCGACGTCTCAATTCATTCCATCTTCGCTGCCTTCGGAGAATACTTGGCATCAGGTGGCAGGACTATATCTCCAACACAGAAGTCCTTGAAGCGGCCAACACCCCCAGCTTATACACCCTACTGAGTCAGCGGCGCTTGAGATGGCTTGGCCATGTGAGCCGCATGGAAGATGGCAGGATCCCCAAAGACACATTGTACAGCGAGCTCGCTACTGGTATCAGACCCACCATAATACTCCATGTCTCCGCTTTAAAGACGTCTGCAAACGCAACATGAAATCCTGTGACATTGATCACAAGTCGTGGGAGTCAGTTGCCAGCATTCGCCAGAGCTGGCGGGCAGCCATAAAGACAGGGCTAAATTGTGGCGAGTCGAAGAGACTTAGTAGTTGGCAGGAAAAAAGACAGAGGCGCAAGGGGAGAGCCAACTGTGCAACAGCCCCGACAAACAAATTTCTCTGCAGCACCTGTGGAAGAGCCTGTCACTCCAGAATTGGCCTTTATAGCCACTCCAGGCGCTGCTTCACAAACCACTGACCACCTCCAGGCGCGTATCCATTGTCTCTCGAGATAAGGAGGCCCAAAGGAAGTATAAATGGGTGATTGTTGGTCGGCACAGACTCGGTGGGCCGAAGGGCCTGTTTCAGTGCTGTATCTCTAAAAAAAATATCTACCAGAGATCTTGGAGAACCAGAACCTGCTTCCAGCAGTGTCAGAGAGAGGCAACCGCATAGCCAGAAGGTTCTCAGAAAACTCCCTGCATATCCTCCTCCAGGCGGCTGAGGCAAGGCAGGAGGTCCTCTTCCCAGCAGACAGAGGAGGAGAGCTCCCTAGGTCACCAAGAAGGCATGGTTGGACGTTGCGGAGGAGGTCAGCAGCTGCAGGGTCGTGATGAGGACATGGCTACAGTGCTGCAAGCAGGTCAATGACCTTCTGCGCTCTGCCAGGGTAAGGGGCATTCCACAGTTATCGTTGCTTTGAACTAATACGGGAGGATTGCCAGGTGTTGATTCTGCAAAGTTGAAGCCATCCGTTTGGAGTGAATGGCTGCAGCCTGTTGTGGGCCATATGCTGGGCACTTCTGAGACACGCAATGGTCCAGAAGTGTGCCAACCGTACACTTGAATTACAGTGGTCCCAGAGGCAGCATGCAGCACAAGGGATAAGCGGGTGCTCCTTCAAGTCAAGGAACTGAACAGATTGCCATGTATTTCCAGAGGGGGACGGCACAGAATGCCCGAGAGAGGGCCCAGACCAGTGGTGGTGTCGCCAATATCGTAGTTCTCACGAGTTTGGAGGAGGAGGCATTGCTGCTTGCTTGGCCAGGCAACGTCTCCGGGGTACATCCGTCCACCTCTGAGGAGGGGACCTCAGAGGGTGTAGCGTCACATCCTTTCCCCACACCAAGCACCAGCTCAGATACAGTCACCTCAATTGGGCTGTTAGCCTCCTCAGATTTGTGGCCACAACCTGGTGCCAGCACCGCACACGTGCCGGACTAGCTGCCAGAGGCATTACCAGTTGAAACCTCTTCCACTGTGGGAGGCCAGGCCACTGCTGAGCCCCATGCTGATGATGAGCCTCTGCTAACATCCATTCGGCAGAAGATGCTGCAGGTGCAGCGTGAGGTGCGTGGAGATCTGGTGGAGTTACCAGAGACGATGCATGCTCTGGCTCAGACTTTGGAGATCTCTCTCCAGGCCATGAGTACCCCACAGTCCCCGTCATCTGCGCAACTGGCTTCCTCCACTAACAGATTGGCGGCTGCAGTGGATGGCCCGATCCTGCAGGCCCTGCAAACCCTCACCGAGAAAGTGAGCTGTATGCAGCAGTGCCTCAGCGAACTGTCAACGAGGCTCCTGCGACATCCAACAGCTGTTCATCTCTCTGAAGTCAGCAGGGAGGCCCAGTTGAGCCTCATGAGGGCACAAGATGATCAGAATGCATCTGGGGTCTCCTCTCAGGGCACTCTTGATGCACCCTGCAGCTCCTTGTCCCCTCCACCAGTGACATTAGTACCTCAGAATCCAAGGGTGTCAGAAGGTGATGCTGAGACTGCTCAGAGTCACCTCAACATGTCTGGGCCCTCACGGCCTCGGGCTGTCAGAGGATGCTCGCCATGGTCATCCCAAGCTACAGGGGATTCTGAACAGCCACCTGCCTCTGCCGTGACTGGCGGCGAGGGGTCATTAACACGTGTGAGCACTCGCAAACGTTTCAAGAACTCACATTAACTGCACTTAGGGTCGCTGGTGCGATTTAGAATTATTTATTTGTTGTTCGACTTCACACAAAACTTATAAAATTTCTCACTTGGCATTTTTATCTGTCTCAAGTCAATGATGATGTTTTCGGCCATCTTTTTGTTCTGCATGAGATGGAGACTTGGGGAAGGTGACACATTTGTTTGAGGGAAAGGTGGACCGTTGCAGCTGAGATTTCCACTTGCAGGTGAGTGCTTTAGTGCTTCCAGCTGATGTGAATGCCTGAATTCAGTTTGGCATGTCAATCACTGGGTCATGAGCCTCCGATCAGGAGAAACGCCTGAATATTCAAGCCTCCCTTGCGCTCAACTCCTGCAAACTTCCAACTCCTTCCCCCGAAGTTCAGGTGGCTGTGCCCCCTCCTCCTCCTCCTCAACACTTTCACCCTCCTCATCTGAGGCTGCCTCCTGCTGAACAATGTCCTCATCATCTAGGGCCTCCTCCCTCTGCTGTGCCAGGTTAGGTAAGGCACAGCAGACGACAACAATGCAAGATACCCTTGCTGGTGAATACTGAAGGGCACCACCTGAGCGGTTCAGGCACCTAAATCTCATCTTTAGAAGGCCTTTGGTTGGATCAGTGGTGATTCTGGTGGTCATATGGCTCACATTGTACCATTCTTCTGCTTCATTCCATGGGTTTCTTTCAGGTGTCATCAGCCATGTCTTCAGCGGGTAACCCCTGTCGCCAAGTATCCATCCTTGCAGGCATTCAAGAGGACTGAATAATGCTGGCACCTGGGAGTTCAGGAGAATTAATACGTCATGACTACTTCCTGGATAACAAGCACACACCTGCAATATACTCTTAACGGTGATCACAGAATAGTTACACATTCATTGAGTGAAGCCCCTTTTGATTACTGAAGGCCCCTGGTTGGCCTGCAGGTGCTCTAATGGTCACATGTAAACAGTCAATCACGCCATGGACCATGGGGAACCCAGCGATGGCGCTGAAGCCTCTGGCTCTCTCAGCCTGACTGGCGGAGTGGCCCGACCAGGAGTTTTACTCACTCAGGTGAACCCTGGAGAGCCAGCAATACCAGCCCCGACCTTGCAAGCAACCCCATAATCTACCAGAGCTGAATGAAAAATCCAGTACCTCCAACCCCTTCATAGACGCACTGGTTACTGCTCTTTTAAAGCTGCCAGGTTCCTGACTTCCCCCTTCGACCTATTTGCCTGACATAAAATGGCTGGCAATTGGATTGTCAAGTATATCAATTGACCCTTAATTGATGTAAATCGGACAGTGAGCGGCGCCTTGATCTCTCCCACCATCCGACCTGCATAAGATGGGGATTGGGTGCAATGACGTCGAGGACCTGACCCGACGTCATCACCCGCCATTTTTCGGTTCAGCCGCCTCAGAGGATGCCCAATTTCAGCAGGTAAAACTCTGGCCTTTGTGTCATCAACGAACCTGGATATGTGGCTTTTCATCCCATCATCTAAGTCATCGATAAATACGGTGGCTAGTTGAGGCCCCAATGCAAAACTTTGTGGGAAGCTACCAGTCACATCTTTCCAATTCAAGTACCTGCCCATTAACCTTGACGGTATCCTGCTGCTTAGCCAATTTCTTAACCAAGTCAATAATGTGCTTTCAATTCCATGAGCTTCAACATTAACTAACAGCCTCTTATGAGGGACTTTATGAAATGCCTTTGGAAGTCCACATTAATAATATCCATAGACGTTCCCCTGTCCTCTATTCAGTCACCTCTTCAAAAAATTCAATCAGGTTCATCAGGTATGACCTACCCTTTAACAAGTCCAGGCTGGCTCTTGGTCATCAGGTGAAAATTTCCAAGGTATTCAGCACCCCCCTATCCTTAATTATAGAATCCAGTAATTTCCTGCCAACAGATGTTGGACGAACTGGTCTATATTCCTGGGTTCCCCTCTCTCACTTTAAATAGCGGAGTGGCACACACAACTTTCCAATCCAAACAAAAACTTCACAAATCATGAAAACTTTGGAATATTATAGTTAGGGCATCTGCAATGTTCTCACTTACTTCAACAACCTATTTATACACCGCCTTTAACATAATAAAACATCCCAAGGAGCTTCACAGCAGCATTATAGAACAAAATATGACACCGAGCCACAGAATAAGATATTAGTTCAGATGAGAAAAGTGTGGTAGGTGTAGGTAGAGTATTTCAGAGCTTGGGGCCTCGGCAGCTGAAGGTGTGGCCACCAATGGTGGAGCGATTAAAATTGGAGATGCACAAGAGGTCAGAATTAGAGGATCGCAGTTATCTCGGAGGGTTGTAGGGCTGAAGAAGATGACAAGATAGGGAGGGGCAAGGCCAGGGAGGGACTTGAAGGATGAGAATTTTAAAATCAAGATGTTGCTTGACCAGGAACCAATGCAGGTCAGCAAGCACAGGGGTGATAGGGGAACAGAACATGGTGCGCGTTAAGACACGGGAAGCAGAGTTTTGGATGACCTCAAGTTTACAAAGGGTAGAATGTGGGAGACCAGCCAGGACTGCATTTAAATGCAAAATGCATTTGAATATTCAAGTCCAGAGTTAATGAAGGCACGAATGAGGGTTTCAGCAGCAGACAGGCCGAAACAGGGTGATGTCAGGCAATGTTACAGAGGTGAAAATAGACAGTCTGATGATGGCACGAATATGAGGTCGGAAGCTCATCTTGAGGTCAAATGTGACACCAAAGTTGCGAACAGACTGGCTTCATTTCAGAGTGGTGCCAGGGAGAGGGATGGAGTTGGTAGCTAAGGAATGGAGTTGGTGTGGGAACTGAAAACGATGGCTTCAGTCCTCCCAGTATATAATTGGAAGAAGTTTCTGCTCATCCAGTACTGGATGTCGGATAAACAGTCTCCTTTTAAAACTGCCTTTAAAACTGGATGGAAACCATCTGGTCCTGGGGATTTGTTGCTTGTTAGTGCTATTAATTTTTTCATTACTATTGTTTTGCCTATGTTAATCTTGGTGTGTCCC